>NC_079476.1:31174558-31799558 GCF_026230105.1 Diorhabda sublineata
TTTCTCAATTCCAAATTTTTAGTTAATATGCAATGTACTGCATTTTTTGAAATGCTTACTACCACTTTCAGTCGACGATCTTCCAGCACCGCTTTGTGGATTTATCTCATTTGGTCGACCACTGCAATGCTGGCCTTCGCAGGTCATACGGCCTTGTTTAAACAGTGCTATCTAATATTTTACTGTTGATAACGATGGAGCAATATCACCCAGAGTAGAATCTAATTCAGCTTTTATATTGGTTTTGCTAAGACTTTTGAAAGAAAAGTATTGTATCACATAACGATGACAAATTTTTTTCATATGTACAAATTCACTGAAAACGTTCACTATTGGTGGATGACAAACAAATACTTAACAATATCTATATGTTCTTGAACCTAGAAACTTCAGTACATAGTGGATTGAATTCCATATATTGTATAAGTAATATAATAGCTAATTATTTGCCAAATAAACATTGTTATATACGATAAAAATTCATTTTATACGATCTCACAGTATAATCAAAATGTTTGTTGTTTATGTTAGCCATGTAATTTGAGTTCAATATAAACATAATTGGAAAAATGAATTCTCCAGCCTAAACGGTGTAGTTAATACAAAAGAAATTGTTCTAGTATGACAAATCATGTTATTCGATAATCTAGTTCGATGTATTGAAGCGTTTTACTAACTTATCATTAAAGACATTGTTGGTTTTTTTTATTTTTCAACTTCCAATTTCCAATATATCAAATGATTGTGAATTTTTCACGAGTTATGGAGCGTGAAATAGTTTTATGACGTTCAAGCAATATTTATATTTTTTATTGTTTCCGATTCATCGGTTTATTAAATGTGTGTATTGATTGAAACCAGCCATTCATTTCAATGCTTTGTATAAAAGTCAATAGTACAATACAGAAAAAGTATTTTATCAAATTTGCTCTCGTTATAATATTTTCAAAATTCGTCTTGTTTCTGGCAGTTAATTCATCAGTACAAATTTTTACAAATCGGCTATTCTAATTAATAATTTTTTGAGATTAATCGTTTCTAAACACTATCAACAAATAATTTTCATAAAATTGAAACACGTATCAAGGTTGTTTGACTAAATAATCTCCTCAATAAAAGTTGTTTGTTTTGGAAAAAGCGCAATAGACTTGTGGATATTTCTAAAATGTAATACTTACAGTAAACTTCAATAAAATCGCGACAAATCGAAAGCAGAGAAGATAAACGATAATATGACTTAAGTTTTGAGATAGATGAATGAAAACAAATATTGATAATTGGATATGGCTTTGTTGTTTTTCAAAATAGTCCCAATTGAAATCAATACACTTTTGCATGCTTTTTAATCAATTGTCGAAGCATTTATCCCATTACGATTGAGATACCTCCAAAATATGTGATTTAAATGCATCAACCTATTCTTCAGGTGTAGAAAATCGTTCAAAAACGTTTTATTTGAACTGATGTGTGAGAGCTTACATTATCGTGGTAGAGAATGGTTTCCATGATTTTCACAGAAACTTCTGGCAAGCAAATGCTGGTGTATCATTCAGAATTGACCGGTCTACTTTGTCATAATGGAACGATGCCGATATATCCATTTACTCCGAAAAAATAGGCGACAACTTTCCTTGAAGTACTTCGTGTCCTTTGGTGGACTTGGCTCGTCTTGATAGACCCAGACAGTCGATTATTCTTTAGTACAATAGTACATGCATACTGATGTAGTTTAATCCACGTCGAAACTCAAATAAAATTATCGCTCAAAAATGTACGTGTCTTAATTCCATTTTTTAACCAAAATGAATGTTTCAAGTATCAGTAAATAAACAATAACACTCGTATGACAACACGTTCTGAGTACGTGTACCATTAAAAATGTCAATTTCATGATGGCATATCTCGAAACTTAAGTAGCAACTCTCGTATAATATCGGTATAATACCCTCCGATTAATCAGGAACTGTACGCCTCTAGTATCATCGAAAATAAAAAGATATACGCAAATGTGTTGAGAAACTTTTACTTCGCAAGTCTGACTACCGTGGAGATTATATGTCTGTATATATCAATAAATTAATAACGAACTTTATTTCCTTTAGTTTTCCGATTGTAAACAAGTAGCTTTTCATCCGAATATATTTCGATAAGTGGAAAATTCAAATAACTATATTCTGTGTTTATCAGTATAAAGTATTAAAAAAGTATAATAATATATATATTAACTTGATCTGTATAAACATATGTATCGTAACCTTTCAAACATTTGATTACTTTGATAATTTGTCTAAATATTTAAGAACTCTATCATAGAAAGTAGCTAAAACTGGAAATTATTTGCATCAAAATATTCAAAAATAAAAAAAAATTTTCTTGTTGGTTATAAATTTTACTAAAAATCTTTTAATGGAATTTGAAAAACAGTAACAATACAAATAAAAAATAGTGTAAGACTTTTCACGATTTCGTAGAACTTTCTACTTTCTTTGGGAAAATTTCAGTATGGTGAGGAAAAAGTTTAGAGGAAATACGGGAATTTCTGACAAATCCCTCTAAAATGTAGAAAAAAAGGTTTTTATGAAGAGTACACTGATACAGACAGTCAGTAATTAAAAATACAGAATACTTACTTTATAATTAGAAATATTCTTGAGAAATGACAAGCTCATATCGTCACTAGAACCTAGTTAATTTCTGGCTTTGTAAATTAAAAATGAGTGAATGTTGTTGAAAGGCTATATTAACATGAAATACTTTGAACTTTCTTTCACTAAGTCATCAAATTTTTGGGATGTCGACTAACAATTCAAGGTGAACTAACAATTCTCGAAAATTCTTTTATGGGAAACTCTTGTTTCAAACTGATTAATTGGACTTGGAAACATACGAACAGGTTATTTCAAACTTTATCTTGAGTAAATGATAAGATGAATGGAAAATATTTAAGCAAGGCTTTTACTCACTACAACGACTAAAAAGTTTCCAATAAGGAAGAAAAGTTAAAGCAACGTAATGCAAAAAGGTAGTTACGGGTGAAATAAGAGAAAGTGGAATTAATTGGCTGATAAGATAAATTCTAAGAAGACGCAGGATCTTGAACAGTCAGCAGGATTAGGTATATTGAATAGATACGAAATGGGTAGAAAAATGGCAAAATTGTTGTTCCCACCACAGTGCTATCTATTTTGAGATACAAGAAAATTTGATTTGATGGTGCAAAGTTGATTTCGAGATTTCGTCGAGTGAACACGTGTTTCAGTGAAGTTCAGTGCAGGTAGTCAGGTAAGACCTTGATAAAACATTTTTTCCAGATAGTTGTGCTTAGACACATCCTTTTATTTATTATGAATAAAAATACTTTTGCATGAAAGAATTGTGTTTGTTAGCACAAATTTCATTGTGCAGAGTTTATCCGTTTTTGAAATAGCCGTACTTCCCAGTACTGCTCAATATTTTATATTTAGGTACTTTTAGGTATTTAGAAGAAGAAAACAAGGAAAAATATGAGGAAAATAGGAAACTGCAAGCGGAATCTGAAACTCTAAACGGTACAATTCAGTCCTTAATGAAGATAAATCATAAATATGGAGGCAACAATGACAGAACTTTTGGATAAATTTGATGCTATGGAAAACAGCATGAAAAGCAGATCCTATTACAGTAGAAGCTGAGAAGCCAAAAACTCAATCCAGAGTTCTCTAAGAAAAACAAAATTGAAACTGTCCCATGGAAGGAGAATATATAGAAGTCATCAACAAGAAAAAAAGGAAGAAACCGGAGAAGCGATCCTCCGAGGAAGGACACACAACGGAAAAATAAGTTCAAGAAGAATTAGAAAAGATAACAAAAACAGACAATATCGAAGAGAAGACCACATCCAATAATATAAGTCCCCACTCATGTGAACAGTAATACGGAAGCAGCTAGTGCAGAGAAAAATCGATGCACAGTGCAAAATGGCAATACACACAGGGAAGATTTGGACAGCAATGAAAGATGGTTTCAACAAAATGAAGATGCTCCTGAGCGAGTTTAAGGAGATTGAATGGTATACGTACTTATTCAACGAAGAGAAGAAAAGGAAGCTAGCCGTGAAAGGACTAGCAGTAAACGATGATGCATTATTGTAATGTAATATTAACCTACGAATAATGACACTGACACAAGAGATGCAGATAAACATTTTATGGAATATCAATTGTGAAAAATGAAAGGCACAACAATTATAAAATGAATTTTAATATCAATCCATGAATTTTTAAGAAGATAACATCAGATTCAAATCTTAAGCAAATTTCCCAATTGAAACACAAGAATGGCATAAATAATCAAGATCCATTTTTCTTATCTTTTGACTAGATAAGACAAGATAGCAGCTAAAGACATATTTTGCTTATTTAATAATGCCTATTTTGACTTCGTTTGTAAAAAGGAGCAAGAAGCAAATTGGTAGAATGAAATGTATGAAATCATTTTTATGACAAACAAACCTCAATAATTTATTAATAGAAAGATTGTGTGTTAAAATTTTGGTACAGAAAAAATAATGGAATGAAATAAATTACATATATTTCCAGTGAAACCGTGTTATACATTTTCATGATTATACTACGAATTACCACATTATTAAGCAAGTTATAAATATTTACATTGTTTTTTTAAGAAGAACAACGTGGGCGCTATTATCCGTATTGTGGGCTTAATCTTTGAGAGAAAACAAACATACTGAAAATGTGTGTTGCTGTTTTTATTGCTCCATAAAAAATATATTGTTTCAGATAATATTTTTCTAAGTGGGCGATAATTGTACTTTAATTTCGGAGGTAGAAAGAGATTTTTTCATTCACATTGAATATTAAAACCTTATTTCACATACAAACACAAAGTCGGCACACAAAAGTTTAATTGAGAGACGATAATTCTGGTTGAGTTTCCCAATTTACGTGGCTCCAAAGAAGTTGAGACAATAATTGAGCAGTTTAAGAAAAGTTTGTTCATAAAAGGAGGATTTCTTGAAAATATAACTCACCCGAAATAACTTAAGCTGTGCACTAGAATTTACGCATATTTTTGAAATTATAATCTTAGACCTAATCAATACATTTTAAGTTTTGCTTTTATTTTCCGAAATTCTCATATATGAGCGTATGAAATATGAAACGTCATTTCACGAGAATTATATTGCAAGGAAACAACAAAATAGAAGAATGAAAGTTTTTTCAAATCAAAAACTAAACTAATTACAAGTACTACCTCCTCTATCGTTTATTACTGCTTATAAACTATTTCTTGTACTCAATCAATCAAAATATGATCCCAAATTTCGTCTAATCGTGATTTAATGTATATAGTGAGTCTCACTAGAATGTTCTAAACTCACATAATCACCGAGCTGCGTAAGCATTAAATTCCAAAATGTCCGTAATGTACACCCTAATAAGCCTTCAAATTAACCTCAACTTCCAACATTACCTACTGAGTTCCCACCACACACTACATATAGAGTTATACCATGTCTAGAATACTTCAGGCTGTTATCTTTGTTCTATCTGAGAAAATTGAGTACTGAAATTGATAACACATTCAACAGTCAATTGGAATCTTCACTATTTCTGATTTGCCCAAGTGGGTACTTTTCCAGTCCATAAGATACAAGAGAAAATTGGTTTTGTAAAGCAGAAACAAATCTTTTTCTTAACGTACCATGTCTCAAAAATGAATCTTGATCAGGAATTATAACTCTTTTACGGCCTTCACTGAGTAATTGAGCTGTTCTCAGTAACAGTAACAGCAACATGTGGAACTCTTGAAATTATTCACTGGGTAACAGTAACGGTTCAGTTTTTAAAATTTGTGTTAGATGCTTACAAATTCGAGAAAAAGCCTTCGAAAAATAAGCAAAACGTATTCAACCTAAATTTAATTGGAATTATAATGAAAAAATTTTAATGTCTTCAATTTAATTGAACATACTGTTTACACTACCACTACAATTACACAGTCACAATTACACTGTCAGAAGGCAATAATGGTTATGTTAGGTTAGGTTCATTATGGTTAATTTGGGTGCGTGGTACTCAATGTTTGAAACAGTATACTACAGATTCGACAACTCACTAAAAAAAAAAATACAAATATCTAAAGAATTTACTAGTCATTATTGAGGACGTCTATGTTATCTCATTCCACGACAGCTATTACACTTTGTCAAAGAAAAAATGTTTTAGAATTTAAAAATACCTTCGCATTGTTTTGGATCAAATGCTAAACGTAAATAACAGTATGAAGGAATTTCCGACAATATAATAACCACAGCTTGTGATAGAAATTAAAAATTATATATATAGCATCACACTTTTATCTTGAGAGGTCATCATCAGAAGAAATCTGATCACGGACATGATACATGAAGAAGAGTACAGGATGTCAAATGATTGGGAAGCTATTGTCAGAAAGAAATAGTATGAGCAAAATAAGCACAATTGAAACTTCAAATTGTATTAGGTATAGAAATAAATGTTTATATCGAAAAACCACAATACTGGTATTCTTAAACATACAGAGTGAGTTTTATGTATAGAACTCCTCAAATTTCTTGGAAACGTCTTGTACAATTTTTGTGCACAAGGGTCTTGTGATATGGACGGTATTATGGTGGTATTTACATTGTTGTCAGATCTTTCTGTTTTGCTGAAAAATAATGAACTTTGTTATTTCAAATGGATCACCCTATATATTTGGTATTTTTAGAAATCCTGAAAATACAGATTCTTCTTTATACCTAAATACCATAATTCCATAGTTATAGCTACATTCACAGTATCTCTTCCAAAATTACAATAAATATTGTACATTCAGATGGCTAATACCATTGAATAAATTCTTTTAATTTGAATATTCTGTGTGTGCTAATACAAATCTCATAAATCTCGTCTAGCGTCAGTAAGAATCGAATTGAATAGAAAGTTTAACGAAACTGATGCAGTGAAATATTTAACCAAATTAAGGCGCAGAAAATCTAGAACAAATGAAGTCAAATCTTTAAATGTTTGGGTTATGTTAGAAGTAGTTCCAAGTTTGTGAATTAGAAAAATTACCAATTTTAGAAAACATATACCAAAGGCGATTACAGCATATACTTCAATACAACAAGCCATGCAATTTTTACATTTTGCAACATCCCTGACTGCTCAATTCATCTTATCTCTGTGGTAATACTATCTTTTAATTCCTGAATATTGGCAGGTTTTGTTTTCTAAACGATGTGACTCCACAGTCTAAAGGATTCATTCATTCATTCATATTTAGGTATTGCCTCACCATACACACATAGTGAGGTGGGGCGCCATCTTGTTGTAGTCAAATATTGTCGTTTGGGATATTGTTATTGTCTGAAAATTTCTAATAATGAAGTTTTTTTTAAATGTAATTGAAAATATTGACTTGGATGTGGAAATATCCGAGCCACCTCAGGTATAATACTATTTTCCAATAAATCTAAATACGCCGGACCATTTAAGAAAAAGGAACCAATTATTCCAGCCCATACATTCAGTTTTTCGGGATATTGGATGTGGGATTCACGCATCCAACGAGGATAGTTATGTATCTGTATCTATCTATATCTGTATCTACAATTATGCCGACG
Organism: Diorhabda sublineata; assembly: GCF_026230105.1. NCBI lineage: Eukaryota > Metazoa > Arthropoda > Insecta > Coleoptera > Chrysomelidae > Diorhabda > Diorhabda sublineata. The sequence goes on from NC_079476.1 coordinate 31,182,207, forward strand.
TACGATCTCATTAATAAAAAAGTGGCCTCATCGCAAAACATAACAAAAAATTTGGATCGTTTTGATTGTAATATTTTTCGATCATTAGGTCTGCAAACTCTTCACGCCTATCAAAATCGTCGTCTGACAACTTTTGAACCGACGTTACTTTGTATGGATGGAATTTATTATCACGTAAAATTTACATTTTGGATGTTTGGGAAATAATAAGTTCTCTGGATATTTGTCTAGTACTCAAGTGTGGATTGTCTTCTAACAGGACACAAACATCTGAAGATTTGTTTTCAGTTGATACGGTTTTTCTACACCCTGATTTGGATAAAACTTTTTTACTAATTTACTTACAGTAGATCTTGTTATGGGATTTCGGTTAGGATATAAATTATTAAGATATTACACAGCCACTCAATTTAAGAAACAAGTTACTACAAAAGATTCATCTCAAAACCACATCAGTAACAGGATTATTATTATCAAATTCATAGTTGATTTAAGGTTTATACTAATTATTCATTAAATGCAATATCCCAAGTTTTCACTAATAAGCTAGGAAACATCATTTTGCTTTTCATCTCAATAATTTTCGTTATTTACTATTTACCTAATGAAACTATCAAACTGTGATAATTAATTCAGTAGTATCTTAACAAATTAAGTATTTGCTCCCAATTTCCACTTAGATTTCCGGAGAATTCCTGATGACGATATTCTATTCAATGATTAAAATATTAATTGGTTTTGTAGATAACCTGTGACGAGATATTTAATACAGTTTATAATGTACCTAAAAGTAAATTTCTTTTTATTATTCTTGCCGATGTGCAATGTTTGTTTGTTGGTTTAGAGCAAAGTATATATCAAAAAGGTAAATAGTAATTAATGTGTGACGTATTTCACGTCGGTAGTCTCTGAAAGTGATTATCCATTCATCAAGCATAAAATAATATGAATTGTTATCAAACTAATTAGAAGATACATGAAATCTACACCTACCTAAACACCACATTTCATAAATTTCAAAAAGATAATAAAATAATCATTTGGATGATTAGATATCAGAATTGTTTCGCTATATTTGTAGTAGCATAAAATATTGATTATATTTCTGAAAATATAGGTTAGGAAAAATAATGTGTTAGAAATCGACTCGCCACGACTTGTTTACAATGTTATAAAATTCAGTAATTGTTTTATTATGTGAAGGTATTTTAATAATCGTATATATGAAGCAATGTTGTCTAAAAATTTAATTTCTTTATTTAATATACTTAGTAATAATAACTGGAGCAATTTTGAATATTTTACTTGACTGGAAGTAATTTTGAGCTCGTGTTATGTGGTCACTACAGATTTCCGAAATACTTCTTCCAAGTAATATCCTATTAATGTTCTCACATGTATTATTTCATTAGTAGTACGTTTCATGCCTTTTAATTATTGCCAAATACGTTCCATATATCTCCACCTGCATGTTATTGCTATCATGGACTCTGCTATTCAACTTCTTCATTTCTCAATGTCTATGTGATTCTTTTTTTGTGAACCAGGGTTTATTGTTTTTTCCATTTATCTTATATACGAAGGTTGTCTAAAAAGGAACCAGTCTCCTTTTTAGTTTATACACTTAACTATACTCAGTGATGCCGGAACCTTTTAATCCTTCCAAATAAATAGTTAAAAAATAGTAATATATTGAATGAAAAAAAATATCAGTTCATTGCTATAAAATTTGAAAATTTGCAAAAATATGGATTTCTGCGATAAAAATTACGATACCAGGAGAACCTGATTCCTCCTGAAATTGTAGAAAGAGCCACACAAATCAGTGGAAATTTATTGCCATCGATGTCGAGGGAGCGATATAAACATGCATATAAACAAGAGAATGTGTTAATAGCTTATTTTGGTAAGCTCTGTACAGAATAAAAATCCAGTACACTTTAGTACATATATTCTATGCTCCATGGAACGCTAGTAGTAAAAGATGAGGATAACGTTGCTACTTATTGCGATTGAAGAGCTCTGTTGAAGGAAAAATCGTCGATCTTGCTCTTACTTCCACAATTTGTTATTACTAATTCTATTTATATGATTTGTAAAACAGTATTAGTGTACGACTGACACAGATGAAAGACCGTTGTCAGCTATCAAAAAGCAAAATTCACAGAGCAATTTGTAGTCATCAATAAATTTGGTAGATTGTTTTTAGACATAGCTAAATTTTTGAAACTACTTAACCCAGATACTTACACAGGGCAACCGTACAGAAGACATCAGCAACAATAGACGCCATCAAAATTGGTGATCTTCTGGATAGCAATCCAAAAATTTTTATCAACTGAGAAACATAAAACTGTCAAACGTCTCTCAACTCGTCTGAAATCTTCCATTTTCAAACAATTTACTTTAGCATTGATCAAAATGAAGTCGGTTTGTTATTTTTACGGTCCATTGTATTAATAATTCGCTTAATAAATTTTGTGTTGTTCCAAATATACTACTACTACTACTACTGTGGCCACTCGAATCCAAGTTGATTTTTGGCCTCGTCAACAAGTTGCCTCCATGATTTTCTATCATCAGTCAGATACTTCTCCACCAAGACTCCTTACATCTTCACTCATTTGGTCATCTTGCTCTTGGTCTTCCCTTCTGGTTGACCTTATCACACTCTTCTTATAATTATCTATTAATCTTTTCTTCTTATATGGCCAAATATATACAACAGTAATTTTATTTCAACTATTCCTCCAGTAAATATAACCACAACAGCGATACTGGTATGTTTGAGTCGGATCTAAAGATGGAGAAACTCTTACTTTCGTCTTCACATTGGCTAGGCGTTAGAACACGAACAATAATGTTTGTGTTTACAAATCATACTTCTTAATCTGTTGAATTTATGTTGAAAGCGAGCGGGAGCGCCAAGGCGGGCGCAACCGTAAAGTTTATGAATTTACTTTTACATGTTCAGCGTCAGCCTGTTTGAAAAAATTTGGAAATTTCTAAGAATGCACCCTACGCAAATTAACTAAAATCGATAATATTTTGAAATTCTTCGCTCAGCTAAGTTTAGTTGTGGTTTTAAATATAAGACGTTAGAAAATCAAATGGTATGTATATATGGCTTTGGAGTCTTATACACACCGCGACCCAAAGGATCTATTGTGTCCACCTTTCTTGCTACGATACTGGTGAGCTCTGTGTTTACAGCTGATTATTAATTCCACTCCTTTCAAAAAGTCTGATTGTGGGATGGCTTTGATCGCCAGAGGTCTTCGTCTGCTATTTCATACGCTTCCCAGGTGTAGTACTTAGTACTTCACACTTCAAGAGAATGTGAATAAGGGTTTCGTCCTCTGTGCAAAACCTAACCTGCACGCCGCATTAGCTGGTCTAACGTCTTCAGGTGTTTCTTGAGGCGACAGATAGAACTCCTGTTGGTATTCGTAGATTGTTTTTACCTAGGTTGATACAGAAGAGGCTTTGCCTATATCAGCTAATGTAGGTTGTCTCAATAATTGGTTTTGCTCCTATCTACCTTCTTTTCCAGTGCTTTTCCCATTGTTCTGAAGCTGATATCACAGAAGGGATCGGTTTCCATGAAGGGTTGAATCAAATGGTATATAATGGAATCTTGGCGTGACGTTGAACTTCTGCAGAAGTATTTGTGTCAAACAAAAGAGTACCAGTGTTTCAAACAGAAATGAAATAGGATATAAAATGCGTGTTCAAAACGGGTATAAAGTATTTGTTAATTCAAGTTTTTTATTGTTCATCATTTGATTGTTTTAAAAATGAGAAATTATTTAGAAAAGATAATGTTATCCAAATGATGACAATTAATACTTCCCACATTCAGCTTCTCTGGAACGAAAATGGTGAAAACAAGTAGACAAGTAACTTTTGATATTACTATCATTTTGGACCTAATATTTTCTTTGTTTGTTACTGTACAGAAAAGTCAAGTCGGCTGAGGTCATGATTTCTAGAAGGCTATTGGAAGTTACTTCTACTTGAAATGACAGCTTCAATTTCTTAATTGGTACCGTAACACGCATAGATGTGCATTATATGCGCTTACTAAAATATTTCAAATGACGGAGGAGTGGGATGAAAAAAAAACACTGTTATTGATTTAGTTGCCGCTTTGGAACAAATTCTCAAAATCTGTATTAGACATTTGCACAACATTTCAGATGTTGTGTACCATCTACGTGATTTTCCAGCACTTATGAGCAGATGATGATAGCTCCAGTCATTGATTCTTGCTCGACAAATACACGCAAACAAATAAAAATAAAAATTAGTGTCGATTTGTCGCACTGTTACTTAAGCGTTGCATTGCATATTACGTTTTATTCTGCATGTGTACAGGGAACTGCATGTGATTCATTCCGCCTAAAAGTATTTTGAAAAAATTAGAAATATAATTAAAACGAAAAGACCATTGATTCTATAGATTAAATTTATTCCAGTTATACTTGTAATAAAATTTGGAACAAGCAAAGACTCGTAAAATCTACTAATAACGGCCATCGTATAATTATTGTTCAGGTAGGTAGTGAAACAGGTTTTATTTCAGGTGCTCATGTTCGTTGAAAATCAAATTGTACATATGATGCTATCATAATGACATAAACTATGTTAACAACTCTGAAACTCACCATGATAAATTATCGAAAATAACACTGTCGAGTAAAAATCATTACATTTTATGAAGATATTTTCTTATTCTGTTTTATTTTATTTCTAATCCAAACATCTTACCTCGGTACTTTCTAGTAATACAAAAATGTTTTTCTTGTATTTATAAAAATTTTTACATTATCAAATATTCCGTGCTGTCATTTCAGTCGAGACTGATGTTGTATTTGCTAGGAATATTAAAAGGAGGTTTATAAGGGAGTGTCAATTTTAGAAAGAATCAATCACCTAATACTGCATCTGAAATATCTGATTCACCTGACAGACATTGAGAATTACAAGTTGTCGGAAAACATGATATATCAACCTTGTCTATCACTTGGACTTGTAATTAAAATTAGCATAATTCGCAAATCGGATCGTTTACATTTATTGAAACTAGAAAGGAAGTTGCAGGTCCGTTTCACTATAGTGGACAGATCTATCCATATCACATTAAATATTAAATTTCGATTATTGATAGAATTCTGAAAGCGGCATTAAAACAAATTCTAATTACAAAACAAAATTCACTACAGTTCATTCGTTTAGTATGCGGAGTAATTTTATAATTAAAAATAACACGAAGAACTGAATGCCGATTTTTTGAAGATTACTTATGGAAAATGATGAGATTATTTCTTAATAATTTCGTAAAAGCTTTGCAAAGAATATAAAGAATCCTTAACCACGACTAATTGGTCAGCAGAGTGTATAGAGGACTGAAAAGGGAATCACTACTTACACTGAACTATTCACTAATACTTATTACTAAATTATTACTTCATAAATATCTATCAATCTATTACTAAAAACTTATCTACTTTATTTAAATTCATCGTTTGGTTCACTTTTTACTATCCTAATGTGTTCACTATGACATCAAATTATTTACTAACTCTTCGGCTTTTATACACTCGTTTATATACTCTATCTCACTTTCCAGAATGTTCCACTTCATTGAATTCTGTGATTCGCTGTAAGAAAAGAATTTTTCCATAGAAATTGTCTCTATAGAAACGTTCAACATAATGTGATCAGCTCAATAAAATACAAGGAATTAGTCGGTGGGTGTAAGTGGCTGAAAGCTAGTGCGCATTCGCCAAACTTCAGAATTGACTAAGTTGGAATTTCTGGAACCGTTGGCGATATTCATTAGTGTAGTGGTGGTGTAAACAGTATATTCAGTATTCAGCATTGAATAACAAAATCGAATAGGAACGAACTGAATATACTGTTTCCACTACACCAAAACTCACATTTACACTTTCTGGCGTTTCACTAACCAAGTTATCGTCTTCAGAGACCGAAGGTAAACTGAAACCTGTTAATTTGACATAATGAACTTTCATCATTATTTTACAGCGTGCCGAAACCGCAGACCTTTGTATACGTTGAGTACTTACTGAGATCTAACAATTTGGGAGCTAATGAATAATAATCACAGTTAACAAAAATGTGTATGGAACAAAACTATTTCCAGTAAAACAAGCACATGAACAAGCAAGATGAAGAAAAAGCAATGGGAAACTGCCTATCCCCCTTCATGGTTGAACTGTTCATGAGTAAGCAAATCAGTCAGGAGTGTATTTAGGAAAACACCGCTACGTGCAGGTATATCCCCGCTGATTCTTTTCATTGTATCCAACATAAAATGGCCAGTATCCATTTTCATCGCTTAATCCACTTTCCACTCACCATCCAATAAGTTGACCACCTCTTTGGTGACAATATTTACATTTATTCCTTGATTACTAAACTATAAAGTGATCTGTAATGAATTGGTCCCTCCTTCATATTTGATTTAATTATTATTCAGTTTTATCATCTTGATGCTTAAGATTGCATCCAACAATGACTAGTAACGTATTTGGCAAGACAAGATTTCCACTCAAAAATTCTTTTGATATCAGTTATGCTAGAAGAAAAGTTATTTCGAGAGTTTCTGTAATAGATTCAATGATAGAACAAATATACAAGCACATAGAAAATGATGATAACTACCAGTTTACCGTTCAAAATGTGTAAGGTATCATAACTTCATAGCATTACAAACTCGACTACCTAATAAACCACTATCATGATATTGTTGTAGTAAATTTGAGGTTACTGATATTTTAATTCTAATATTCGAGTTCATGAAGAAATTCGAAGAATTCCATGAAACTTCAGTTCCATAGCTAAATCGTCCTCTATCTATCTACACTCTAAAAGTGTTTAAATCAAATTTAACATCAAATTTAACGAAAATTTTAGGATATTATCTCTTATATTCGGCAAGTTTTTCTTATATCTTTTCAACGTCGCTTTATAATAATGCTCACAAAACTCCATCTTTATCAATTTCCTTTTGTTTTAAGTAAATATTGTATAATAGTTTTTACACAAATCCGTATTTTCTATTTATTTGGGGAACAGAACGAATAGAATAGAACAGGTACTACCTGTTTGGTTTTATTTAAAAAAAATGTTGATGCAATTTTTCTTATAATCAAACAATTTCCTTTTTATTCATATCTGTTTTATCTACTTATTCCTTCTTCAGTAATTTCCATCTGTGTTATTCTATCTGTCCTATTCCCCTCCCAATTTTATTGTTTTTTCGCAGTTCTACAACTGCCTGGCTGGGAGTTTAACGACACTCAAAGATCTCAGCCGGCACACCTGAAACAACAAATTCAACTCCACTCCAACAACTGGGGATTCAGTCATCACAAGAGACACCCTATATAATTTTTGCTTTGTAAATAATGAGCATTTAAAGATGAATCGATGTGTCCAAGTATTTTTTCCAGCTCGTCCTCATTTATTTATAAACAACTCCATTTGTGTAATATATATCGTACAAAAATGTACTAAAGCGTAATATTATGAGGTTTTATACAATTTAAATGATCGGAAGTTAGTAATTTTTTTGTATATAACGTTTCACTGAATTAATAAATTTAATTCACTGTAATTGGAATCCCTGGAGCTTCACAGATGTTTATCAAGTTGCAATGCAAAAATCAAAAATTACAAAACAAATATTGAAATAAAATCTTGTGATAATAAATATTTATTATACAAGGGAAAAAGTACTAGATTATAGCTTGAAGCGAAGGGAGACAAAAAATTTTTTTTCTGTGAAAGACGATGAATAAATATTGAAAAATTATGATATTACATTATTCAAGTCCGAAAATTATGTATGTGGAATATAAATTTTGAAATTGGTAGGCTTGTACTTATAGCGACAATTACACCTGCGTTGCTAGGAAAACTTAGAAAGTAATCAAATAGTTGTCAATATAATTTTGTACGAAACGGCGTTTTTAAGATTCATGGAATGGAAGAGGAAAATAGTTATTTCTCGGATACCGTAATATTGGGTTATTTTTTCAAAATGGCACAACAAAGACCATGAAATGTTTAAAAGTATGTTACGATCCAATAATAATGTATCTTTTTCAAAATATTACAAACTAATTACACTTCAGAAACAAAATATGTAATAATTTGTAATTTTTTAAATAATACTCCCCATAAATTTCATTTAACGGTCAAGGTTGTTATTGATTTGGGATTGAAGGAGCTTGTCGAATTTGTGAAATTAACCAGTTAATATTAACATTAGATGATCTTGAAGATTCGGGAATTTTATTAATTGTGAAGCTTGAGGAAATAAAGAATGATGTACACAGGAAATTGGTAATTATTGAAAAATATGATATTTGTCCTAATGTACATAGCCCCTCGTCCATCAGCAGAGAAGCAGTGGCTAATTTTCTTCAATTTAAAAATGCTAACTCATATACATTTCGAAGATCGCCTGTTATACTTTTAGTTGAATATGGGGTAAACTTGAAGACACTAAAGAAACATGGCGATTGGAAGTCATTACCGGTCGCTAAAGAGTATGTTGATAAATCAGTAGCACACATAGAAATAGCTAATAAAGTGTTTCAAACGTGCGGTAGTCATGAAATAACTCCAGATTTGCGACCAAGTACATCAACGGAAGTTGTGATAGCAGAAAGAAATATAGTTCCAACACAAAAAAATTCGACTGTTGTACCGAAAAGGGGAAAAAAGAAATTTCATAAAAAGTGACATTTTGCTACCTGTAAACAGAGATAAAATGTCAAACTTTTTTGCCGTCACGGAAAAAATGATCATCTTTTTAAACATCATTTGTTCAATGCTCCACCGCCCATATAAATATATTTCACAGGGAGCCACCCTCTAAGGATTTGATGCTTTCAGTCAGGAACGGACTATAATTAAGAGTTCGGAGAAATTTTTTTTTTCTGGAGTACATATATAAGTAGAAAATATGAATAATTCAAATACTCATTTAAAAAATTAACGATGCTAGTTAACTGTGAGCGAACACAGAAGTAGCATCACTATTCTATTCTAATGACATAATCATAAGCACACTCTAAGAAAATAATTTTCTTCATCATATGCGCAGACATATTTTTCCATGGTATTATATTGTTCATCATTCAATAAACCGGAAATTTTTTTAATGATGACACACCTTACGTTGAATAACTAACTCTAGTTCGAGATTCTGTGCTCAAAATATTACAAAAAACTATTCGACGTATACAGTTCTTGGCAAAATTATTATTTGTTTTCAAAATTCAAGATTTCATTTAACATATTAATTACAAACTTGAGTTAACTATTGAAGCTTCAATTCTGCTATCAATACAAAATTGTACTGTCTCTTGCATTCGAGAATGATGATTCCACAAATGAAACGTTTTTTGTAGGAGTTGGGTTTTGTGATAAACTTCACACAGCCTATCCAACAGAGGGATATTTTCTTCTGTCAAAAAAGCTTAAACGGATCGAGCAATGTGGTAGGAACCTACAAATTCTATGAAAGTGAATCATTCCCCATTTGGAAACCCTTCTGTGAGCTGCGATTTTGTAATAATTTTTTGTACTGATGTTGCTTTATTATTCTTTCACGACATACAGACGTCTAGTGTTACTCATGACTGACCAAATCATCACTTTCGTGGGATGTGGGAATTTTATTCATTGTTTGGCCTACTTCAGGCACCTTCCTTTGATTGCAGCTGTTAACTTTAGTTTCCTGGCGAGGACACAAGCCTCAAAATCTTATTCTTCGAATAGTGCCCTCAGGAGCATTTACGTTAGCATCTTGAAGTTGTGATTTTATCACCTTTGTAGTAGCAAATCTAGTTTCTAGACAAATTTTCTTCAAACGTCTCTCTGAACATAGGGTGAAATTTGTTTTTTATTGAATATATATCTAATTCTTCGCCATGACTAAATTTTTTATGCGTTGTACACAAGCTTCAGAAACCTTCAATCTTCGTGATATTTCCCAGCTTGTAAATATTTTCATACTCGCAAGAGCCTTCACTGTGAAAGATTCTACTCATACTTAAAATAGTCAATTATTTTTCTGAAGATACCAAGTACAAATTCAAACAAACCTAGTAAATAAAGGCAAAGAAACACGTCCGTACCTGACGCGGTTCCGATACAATAAATCTTTTAAATAAAAATCAATAATATTAGTTTAAATATCCAATTGCACCATAAAAACTCTTAAGCTACACCAAATGTATCCTATTATTTTTATAAATTTTGAGGTATATTCCATTTCAAATATATATTTATAGAAAAAGGATTTTCCATAAGAAGGGCTTTATCCAACATGAGAGTTAATTATGGGATATGGTTTATGGACATTGCATTTCGCTTCAAACTACATACAATATGAACACAACTTTTAATAATGTTCCTTCATGCTTGCATGGATTATCACAAAATCATCTCTCCGAGAAACTCTCCATATTTACGAAGTTACTCCAAAAAGTATCGAGCCCACCTTTATATATCCGCTTGAAATTCTCCATTAACTCGTTAGTATGCACGATTAGCAGTTGGCGTGTGATTGCTCATAGTATCTGTATCTGTTCTTCGCAGTTTGTGAAAAATGATGGAAAATATAGATCTTGATAACACTCGTTATGATCCAGAAATAAAGCAACTATCTTAACAGAGGGAACATTCTGATTCTCCAAGACCAAAAAAAACAAGTCACAATGAAAAAAATATTGTGTCTTCTAGTTGATTATGATGGTTCTGTACACCAATACGTTGAAAAGATACAGTCAGAAGAAAACGGTACTGCTTCATCACGCCAACGCTTACATCGTACCTTGTGCAGTATTATTAAACATCGAATGGATAGCGATAAAAACTTAATCAAAAAATATTACGTCTTGCATTGCATTGCATGTTGTCTTACATCATGTCAAGCGGCCTCAAGACAAATGTACTGAAGGCAATTCTGGAAACTAACTGCCAGGATAAAAACAATGAGGAGATATGAAGGTAGGTTCTATGATTTGGGACAAAAAATTTTTCAGCGCGTGTACAATATTCGTGTAAAGTGTGAGCATACACTAACTACATCTCATAACACATCGGTTTGAGGCTTTGTGAATTTTCATTTAGTGTAATTTGGGAATATTTTTTTTACTCATCAAAAAATATAATAAGGTCAAGCATTTCCAAAATTCTCATTGTTTCTCAACATGAGCAAGATTGATGTAAAATATATTTTTGTTTTTCCCTTATTTATAAATATTCCTTATACAGTTGAAAAATAATTTTTTAATTTCCATAGCTAATATTTTGTTCCTCATTCTTTATAATACCATAGAAATATTATTTATTATCGGCTTAAGTGGGCTTGGAAGTCCTTCTAGAGCTTGAAATATGTTTCAGTATCAAATTTTTTATAGCTACATTTGTATTGTAGATTATCAATAAATCCATTTTCTATTACTCTCTCTACGATCGTATTATTGCTTATTTCAGTTAGACTGCTTTCTGTATGTTCTCAAGGGTCTTTAGTTCAATATGTAATTTGCTGTCTTATTTTGTGAAACCTTTTCGAGGGTTGAAAGGAGTGAAAATGCTATCAATTGAATCTCGTTTTAATAATTTAATGTATACTTTGTCTATTTAAATTTTTAATATATGATTTTTTTAAGAGTTTTTTTAAGTTTGAATATAATAGATGGTTTCTGATTTTAATATTGAGCGAGTTGTAAGCTCTGGGTTATAATTATTGTTGCGCTGACTTTTCGTTTTTTTGAACAGGTTTCTTCTAGCAGTTAGATTTTGCTTTTGTCTTGTAGAATATCTATGTTCAAAAAAATTCAGTTGATGTTCTGAAATACCGTGATGATATTGTAGAAAAATAATTGTATAAGAGTAATACACCCAGACTCTTAATGAAATTGGTGTAAACGCTCTTTTTTGTGAGTGATTTTCAAAATAATTTCTGCAGAACAGTTAGCTTTGTTAGTTGAGAAGTATTACATATGTTAATCGAGATTCAATAAACGCATGATATAGATTTCTTAGACTGTTTGTATTTAGAATCTTGTTAAAAAATTTGAATTTATATAGGTACTATTTGGCGCAGGTTTGTGAATACGTTGTATACTGTAAATAGCATAGATTTGGTTTTTAGTGAATTTTTCGTAAAGAAAATGTGTCATTACTAGCGTTTTGTTCGTCTGTCTGTCTGTATCTCCTCACAGGAAGTATTAATTCCTCTTTAGCTGTAGTTGTGCCGAAACGAAAGAAATTTTGAGCATCATTAGAAAAAAATATGTTAAAAGACGTTTCAACTTCTTGCGGTCTTCAACAAAATATTACTTGACAACTTCCAGAATTATATTGATTAATGACCACCCACAACATAATTATCGAAATAGAAATCTATTTTAACTACAATAATCTATTGAAAACTTCGTCTAAAAAATGCGCCAATGTTTAACGCGCCGAGAGTGGGACCCCTTTTAACTTGTTTCATTGTTTACCGTTAGGCATTTGTGATTGAACCACTTCAGAGTATTTTGGAAATTTAATTCGGCTTTTATATTGAACTTGGTCCTACAGGTGTCTTTATAAAACCCCTGGTGAGTTAGCTATTCAAGTATAATATTGGTACCACAACTGCACCGCAACTTTATTTGCCATTAATAGTTTTCTGTTAACTGGGATTTAATGAAAAGTATTGTTTTTCTGGTTTAACTTCGTCCTCCTGATCTTGCTATAATGATTCTCCTCCATATCCTCCATTCTCCATAAAGATTATTAGTTTTCAGTGAGCACAATCCCTATTAATATAATGAACTCATCCAGAGCTATGTTGGATCATTCTATCACTCCAAATGATCATGAGAGGATTGATTAGGCGAAATTATTTATTGCTTTAAGTATTTTGCAGGAATGAGCTGGCGTTTTGAGTTTTTTCTAAATTCTGAAATATTTTTGTTTTGATGAAACCTCAGGATTTTGTATATTGGTCCAAGTTCCATGTTGCTTGCATCTGCAGTCTGGTAGTGGCCATTTGTCTCATTCATATCTAATAAGTAGTTTATTGTATTTTTTCTATGTTATTGATAATTGATCTCGAATCAATACTACACCATTTCGATAATGTATCAACAATAATTATAAAATTGAAGTAGATTAAGACAAATAACTCTCAAATAAATAAACGTTGTGTGTTGTTTCCAAAATTAACAAAGCAGTCTCCATCTATCTCAACACAACCAAATTTATAAGGTATAATGTGACTAGTTTAACCAACACAGGTCAATAAGTTTTTGTTCTTGAAAAGCGAAGGGTCATTTCCGGGGTAATTTTTTGCGTGGAATCCCAGAAGGGTCAGGATACATTTGAGGTTACGTTATACTTCAATTTGAGATTTGCGGAGTTCAATTACGATTTTTCTTCTCAAAGTTACGCTTGAAATTGAGAAATGTGTTCGATTAATTCCTTCGGACATTTTTCTACTGGGTATTTTGTGTTTTGTACTAATAAAGAGCAATCAAAGCAAGGGTTGAATATTTTTCATTCAATCAAATGAAATTGGTAAATAAATATTTAGCATTCCAAACACACTTTCCTAGTAAGTATTGTGTTGAAACCACAAAGAAAAAATACAATATCATAACAGAATGAGTGTCTGCAAATGTTGCAATCACTAACCAACAGCCGCCAAACTTCTGGAAGTAATAAAAAATATTAAGAAAAGTTTCTCAGCAACCAATTTAATTACTTCTATATCATTCGTTAATCATTTTACCTCTTATTCTGCAGGTGCCATCTCCATTTAATGAAGCTTGGCGACAATTTCGGCATATTTATTTCGGTAAGTAGTGCGAATTAAAGATAAAAGTTCATTCGCTTATGTTGTTTAACCATGAATGTTGTCTACGACCAGGTCCACGTTTTCCTTCGATTTTACTTTCTATTAATATCTATTAATATATTCAGTAGGCTTTTCACCTTTAGAAATATGGCTCGAGCTTGTTCTATACGTAATTTTGACTCGATGTCAGGGTCTACATTTGTAGTTCTGCAGCTGCCAAGATATTTAAATTTCTCAACTTTCTCTATTGCATTTTTATGTTTAGTTGTGGGTTTGGAAGTCTTGTTATGGCCGTTACTTTTGTTTTTGTTACATCAATTTTCATACTCAGTTGATCTCCCACTTTTACATCTTTGTTGATTAGACATTGAAGGGCTTCTGGATAACGTATGTTGTTTAATGTACTACCGTTAATTTTTATTCCATCCTCATCATCGCCTAATGCTTGGTTAAATATATATATATGCTCAAAGTACATATTGAACAATTTTGGCTACAAAACACAGCCTTGTCGTACCCCCTTTTCTATATACACCGGTTCTGATATCGTTTATCCATATCTAACCGTTGCTTCTTGGTTCAAATAAAGATTTCTAATAAACTGGATGTTTTGTACGTCTAATCCTTTTTTCTGTAGTAATGTCAGAAGAACGGTATGATTAATTTGATCGAAGGCTTTCTCGTAGTCTATGAAACAGGCAAAGACATCTTTCCTCGTGTCTCGACATTTCTGGAAAGTATTAATAAGCTGCTTAGTGCTTTCCTTGTTCCTAGACCTTCACAAAATCCAAATTGGGCTTGTATAATTTTAAGTACGATCCTAAGCACTTGGCTCATCAAGCTTATCAGTCTTTTGGAATCTTACCTGTTGCATGAACTTCCTGTAGTAACTGGAAAAGTAGCAACAAATTTTCTTCTTCTATTAGTTCCATTATTTCTATGTGGATTTATTTCGGACCCGCTGCATTTCCGTTTTTACTCAATTTAATTGCCTTGATTATCTCCGATTTTAGCGTTTTTAAAGCCTCTTCACATTCATTATTCCTGTCGAATATTCGTGGCTTAACACTAGCGAATGTTTTCCGTATATATGCTTGCCATACTTTAATAATTCTTGTTATGGGTTGATTGTTGTTGGAACGCGTTACCTCTTTTATTTTCTTATGAACTTCGAATCTGTTCTGTTTATTCTGAAGTAATTCAATCTCCTCGCACCTTTCTCTCATCCACTTTTCTTTTGCTATTGTACTCTCCGATCGTCCATAATCAGTAGAATTTCTTCTGTCATCCATTCTTTCTTGATCTTTGGGCTGGCTTCCCCTATTTCTTCTTACTCTACTTTCACTATCGTATGTTTAATTTGATCCCAGACATATTCTAGATTCGTATCTGGTGTTGTAGTTGATTTTATTTGTGCAAATTCTTCATTTATTCATTCTTTTACTTCCGTCTGTGTATCTTTGTCTTGAAGTTTTGTCATGTCAATACTTTTACTCACTTTTTCTTGCCCTTTTAATGTCACATCGAGTTTACCTACGACAGGATTATGGTCTGAGCCTATGTCCGTCCCAGGTTATGCTTTTGAGCCTTTTATTTCGTTCTTAAATTTTGTTTTGATTAAGACATAATCGATCAGGTTGCGAACGATATTTTCTGGACGGTGCTGCGGAGATTGCCAAGTGTACAAAAGTCTTTCTGGTACTTTATCCAATGTATTAGTAATTAAATTCCTCTTCTTGACAACATTGTACTAGCTTGTCTCCCTTACTATTGCGTTCATCTAAGTCGTAATTTTTAAATTTCGACTTTTTCCTAAATTATCAACAATTTTAAACTTAAACATAACCGTGTTCGTTAACAAATCTCAATAACATTATCTCGATTTGATACAAATCAAACCATTTGTTCCTAATTTCATCGCTTCACTATTTTTGTTCTCTAAATTATTGCGTTTCGATTCATCGGTTTATTAAATAGTTAGTATGAAATTTTCAAACGTTGATAAATCACTGTCAAACTTCACACAACCTAAACAATCACCGTAATCCTTAAAACTATTTCTGTATAAAGATATTATCACCATACGCCTTTCCTCTATCCCAGCTTGCATAATCTTACTTTCATTAGAATGTTGGACCGAAATACTAACAATTAGTTCAGTAACAAAACATCGAAGGGTAGTGTTGTCGGTAGAGATGTGCAAATGTATTATAATTTCTACTGCTAACTTTTCGGACATCTTGTTGTTCCAATAGAAATTAGTCTAAAGATGTTAGTGTACATTGTTATCTATCTCTTTAGGTTACAACGCCTTTATAAATATTTGAACGGAATTATAACAATGAACACTAGCTTCTTAGACTTCTTATAAAAAGACAAGGTCCTGATAATTCTGTTAACTGTCCGTTTATGAAGTTTATGTGCAGATGTCGTACCAATCCCACTGGAGACCTGCTAACTGGACTTTCTAGTACAGGTTTCTTTTATTCTATTTTCACGTGGTATTTGCATTAATGGGTCACTACGATATCGAAATTGTTTTCTCGTTTATTTTTCCAATAAAAATATAACCACAAACGAATAGATATATGGCTTTTCCTAAAGAAAATCGTTTACATTTTATCATGATATTAGGTTTGGGAGATAGAGGTACAATTAGTAATTTCTATCGCTGTATTTGCTTTACTAAAGTGAACCATAACAATGAACAATCAGTGATCAGTATGTGATCATCCCCTTATCGCACCGCATTAAGATAGTTTATATTTGTCTGTAGTGTAATTTTCTCAACCCTATCAGACACGGAGACAGATGATGATGTTATTGTTGACATTGGCTACACTTCACTCTACAAGTGTTCACCGAAGTTCGTGAGTGCCGAGCTAATCTTTCTGTGAACTACACAAAAAAGTATCCATCCAGAAAAAAAATTAACAAGTCAATTAATGATTTCGATAGCAGCGCTATCAGAAGAATTGTGCACAATTTTTCTTCAAAAATGCGAAAATACTTTAGAAAAATTAAGAAATGAAGAAAATAGAAAGATTTACTACCTGGATGAAGCTTGGGTAAACGCTGGACATACTAAGGATAACTTTCGGTTAGCAATAAGATATTAAGAATTCAAATATTATTAGGACCTGATTTTCAAATGAATGTGCTCCATATATTGGCCGATTGCTTTATATTTATTCACTTCACGTTTACATTGTATATTTGATTGTGCATAACTATTTATAATTTATATTATTAATCTGCTGTATGGAAACGCAAACTATTTCTTAAGTGCTGATTGCGGTCCTGCCGCTTGGCTGTTTAAGTAGACACTTTACATGTGCTTTTCTGCTCGAAATTTCACTATAAATCACCATCATTCAAACACAACCCTCAATGAACTAAAGTGTAACAAACTAAAAAAGAAGTTACTCAGCTCAATTATCGGAACATAAATATTCGAATAAAAGCTATAGCTGGCGGAGAGGTCACAAATATTGATGGATGTTATAAACTGAGAAATGCTTGTATGTAAAAAAGTTGTAACAAGGTCCAGGTGTCACAATCGCATTCATAATACCAAAAATTTGTTGAATATGTAAGGATAACTTATTAAAATATTATATATATATATATATATATAAAATAACTTATTAAAAGTGTCAGCGTGAAGTTTGACGTCAAAAGACCGAAATTGAGGGTATCGAAAAATTGGAGTATCGACCCATCATCAAGTACTTCTATTTAAAAGGGTTAAGAAGTAAACAGATTTACGAGGATATGTAATCAATGTCCTTCGTATGCGACCGTGAAAAATTGGACTGCAAGCTTCAAAAGAGGTAAATTTTCTATTGAAGATGATAACCGATCGGGAAGGCCAGTTTCTGTATCAGTCCTTGAAAATATCGTTGCAGTTCATGACATGATTTTATAGACCGTCGAATTGAGCTAAAACGGATATCTGAAGCACTGAAAATTTCATACAAAAGCGTTCATCATATAGTTCACGTCAATTTGGACATGAGAAAAATTGCTGTAAAATGGATCCCCAAATGTTTGAATGTTGACCAAAAGCGTGCAAGGGTAGAAGCACCGCATTCGATCTGTGCTCGATTTGAAAACGATGTAGAACCATAGATGTAGATCCATAGTAACCGAATTGTTACTATGAATGAGACTTCGGTACATTTCTAGAAACAGCAACAATCGATAGAATGACGACACTCTGGTTCTCCAAGACCTAAGAAGTTTCGTGTCCAAAAATCTGCTAGAAAAGTTCTCGCTTCAGTTTTTTGAGATTGCCATGGAGTAATCATGATTGATTTTTTAAATAAGGGTAGAATAATAGCTGTAGATTACTATTCGACATTACCGACCACTCTACGAGAAAAAATTAAAGAGAAAAGACGCGGAAAGCTACCCAAACATGTTTTGTTTCTGCATGACAACGCTTCTGTATACAAATCTCATGTTGCCATGCAAAAATTCGTGAATTAGGGTTTGAATTACTAGAACACCCCCCTTATTCACCAGATTTGGCTCCGTCCGACTATCATCTCTTGCCTCAACAAAAAAAGTTTAACAGGTCGTAAATTTTCTACCAACGAGGAGGTAATGAAGCTGTGGATTGCAGAGCAAAAAGTTCTAGAGACGTTGCAGGTTCGCTGTAATAAATGTATCCAATTAAGAGGAGAATATGTTGAGTAATGAAATATTTTGATATTGAAATTTTGTTTGGTTCTATAGTAGGCTAAAAATTTTTCAATATATCCTCGTATATTCTAGGTATAGGTTCAAATAGGCTGAGAAGCCAAAACGACTCCCCAAACAATCTACCATCTAACACTTAATCTGAAGCGTAAATTCGCCAATTAATTGTAATGGTTCGGTTGTTATTTCAACCCAAAATTGGAAAAATTGATAAAACAATTAATCATCGTAAATATTTGGACCCAGTGTACACTTAGTACAAAAATATTGAACGCACCGACACAACATACATACAGATATTCCTAGGAGAATACATGCACCTACTTTGGCGACATAAACATCAATGCGGAAATATGAGTAACATATGACCCTTGGGGTTTATTTTGACCCGACGATAGTAGTTGATGGCTCTCATAACTTTCATTGGGGTATTCTTAACAGAACATAGCAGATATAATTCACAATTCCACACATTTGATTTCAAAAAATCTTTTGTAGGACAGAGAAAGATTTTTTTAATATTTGATGTTGTGAGATTAAGGATATTAGATCACATACATGGATTGTATGGTTCAGAGATTAATATTTATATTATGTTATAATTGATACATAATGCAAATCAATAGATAAATACATAATTGGACAATACGTCAAGTGGTTACAAAGAATTGGTTATCAAACATTTGCACTTGTTATTTCAAGCATCAAGATATAATGAATGAATATAACAATTGATATTATCAAAAAGCAATCAATAAAGTAAAATATGAATTTTCGCACATGGTCCCAGTGTTCTGAATCCAAATCTGTTTATGTAAATTATAACGAAAAGAGCTAATGACCATAATTCGTGAATTAAGTTGGATTTGTAAAATAGATTGCGGTACCTAACGATGGCAATTATTTGGTAGATTAGACGCCAATATCTTCCCAGATTAAAAGGAAATAAGGTCCGCATAACTTTTATATAGACTTTCATTTCTTAAGCGCTTTTGAAAAAGTGATAATGAACAACAATACGTTTTATGATAAATTAAGAGAAAATTGTGATTCTTAATGAAATATTTGCTTCTATAAGAAAGAAACGATATAAATTTTGTGGTCACGTGTGTTGTGCTCACTTGATATATTTTTATGCCCTAGTTTCGAAAATATTTCACGGTAACTAGACAAGACCTATGTCAGAAGACATTCGAAGCAAAAAAACGTATGAATGACAATGTCAAAAGAGCCCATTACATGCAATTAAAATGGGAGGTCAAATAATACAACAGAGAATGAAATACAAGTACCTTGGAATTGACATAATAATGAGGTCGCGGAATGTCTTCAGAACGTAGTATGGTGGAACGCCTAAGACAAGAAACAAAGGCAAAGCGACAATCAGATCTATAATGGCCTTCACATTAGAAACAAGATCAAACACATCTGAAACAAAAGAACTCTTGGAGATTCCAAAACTATGGAACCAATATATGAGTCGAATGATATATGATAGACTGGTAAAAATAGCAAGGAATAAATCTCCAATGGGAACACGGAGTTAAGGTCGCCAACGGAAGAGCCAGGGTAAGTAAATATATCGAAAAAGAAGCAAGCGTTGGATCTATTATAGAAGAAGTATGAAGAGGACATTCCAGGCTGTTCTTCGGAAACTATTACCGTGTATAACAGTATATTGTCACTTGCATAAATATCTTGAAATATTGAAGATAAAATTAATTGCTAGTTATAGTTTCTGCGGAGAAGACACTAAAGCACCTGAACACATTTCCGCATGCGCCAAGACAGGAGGCACGGATTGACTGAAACTGGAAAAAATTCCCAAATTCATCAACGCATTGCGATTGAAAAACGATGATGCCAGATGTGTTGCTATAAAAAAAGTATGTATGAAAAACATTTCAGCTGGTTCATCATTGGCTAAGTGATGGAAATAACGATAATCGCTATTATAGTAAGCTCATACCCTAGAAGTTTCTCGATTAAAATTGGCGGGGGCGTCTTACCCCCAAAATTTGATTTATGTTACATTGCCTAAAACCAATAAAAAAATCAGAAATCCACATATATACACTTTTGTTCTGTTTTCTGAGTAGTATCAGTTTTATTAACAAAAAGTAACCGTTTACATAACAATTTTTGGAAGCTGAATGCTACTTAAAATAGTTGAGAATACATTATTAAAACAGTTGTTATTAGGATCATTTTACTCGACTGTTTTATTAAGGTGGTCAAAAACTTTTACAAAAGAACAATTATATGAAACTAGTGTAACACCACAAGATAACTTTGTTCTACCTATTCTACACCAACTATAAAACTATTTTGTTCTCAGAGAAATTGATGAAACATCTCGATGGATTCAAAATATGCAGAAAGAATAATAAGACCTATTGCATTTCTAGGAAAGATAATCATCCTCAGATCGGTCGATAGTGAGGTGATCATGAAGGCAACGCTAGTATTAAAAAACTTTGAGAAAACAAAGAATCTTATCTCAAAATCAAGTGCTCCTGTTTTATAAACTTGCAACACGATATACTGAGATCTAATTGGGAGATTAATTAGGCAATTTAACTAATTGATTAATATGTTTAATACGTGATGAAAATCTTGATTACATTACATTACATTACATTACCTTGTTTTCAGAATTATTATGATTTTATAGTATTTCATTGTTGCAACCAGTTACACTATATATGAACCTCAGGACTAAAAATATCTGTGATTAAAAACTATTCAGGGTTCAGATTCAGTTGTTAACTAACTGTGAATCTACTAATACGCTTTTGTCAAATCAATCCAGAAGAGTAGATAATGAGCCTAAAATCAGTTTAAGGTGGATGCGATTTTCAAAAATATTATTTCTGCAGAATGCAACAAATAAATAGAGTACTTCAATTGGTTAATTCTTGATTAGGAGAAAAATCTGTTTACTCAAGTCGCCAATCTAATTTTCTATTTAAAATGAATGAATTTCTAACTGGAAATTAATTACGTACGACAAATTGGTAGAGTAATTTATATTGAATATTAAATTTTGATATTACGGTATTACAAGAACCACATTTCCATTTTAATCAACTACTAAAAATATACATTTTACAATTACGTTCATATCCGCTTCTAGACCCAGATTTCACCGTAACCTAATAAGATATAAATGATTTAATATGTTTAAGCGTTGAAATATACAGAAATGAAAAAAGATAATTTCCGAGCTAGGTAGCTTAGCCAAGAAGCACTGAAAATTTCATCGCGTTACTTCCATTTAACTCTAAAAATATTTTTTTAACTCTTACTTTTAGTGAAAGACGTGCCTATAAGTGGACGATCATACCTTTTCGGCAAAGATAAAAAATATCTTGTGTTATCTCTGTTATCATGACCTTAAAATGATCCTGCATCTACATACAGTCTCTGCACATGAGTTGCTTGGAAAGTAAATGTATGGTATCAATAGAATATAAGGTTTATATTTTTTCGACGAAAATCCCACATATCCATAGTACTCAAACATTTATGGATTCAACAAGGGAGCTCTCCCCCTTTTACAGAATATATCAAAGACATATTTACCAGACACTCGACTGAATAAAATTCAGTGGCCAGTAATAATAAAGGCCAAAGCCCAGATTAAATTTTTTGTGAGCTTTTTTTGAGTCTACACCCAACACATCTTTGCATTATAAAGTTCAATGAGGCTACATATTCGGAAATTAAGAGTGAAGGACAACAATTTTTTTGAATGAATTGAGAATGATTGTCTTATTGTGTTGCAGTTAAAAATTACTAATATGACCCAATACAATATAAAACTACGAGATTGTCAGCAACAATGCACAACATCCAAATAATTTACGATCCAACAAGAACACCTGAAACCGCGAAGACCAAATGCGCAGCGGAAATATCATCAATTGAGAGTGATCTCAGTTTGTTGGAATTGTACGTGAGATTAACGTGTGTTGTAAAACCACATCCCTAGTTTTCCGTTCTCTCACATTGCTTGATAATCATATAGATAAAAGGATGAACGAAGATTAGAGAAACAAGAAGAGGATTTTATAGTAAATGTCTTTGAAGACGATGGAAATAGATAATACAAAGGATATATAATTTCTAAAAATTACTAGATACAAAACAGTGGAAAATCCTAGAACTTATTTTGATTATTTGAGGGGATAAAATTGTGAAAAGACTTTAATATTATGAAGGATTGGAAGCAATAGCTTTCTATCTAATTTATTTGTTATTCGTTGAAGTTAATGGAAGACAAATTAAACTATAAAAAAGATGCAATCGAGATAACAATGTAAATCAAATATTATACAGTACTCCAAATAGTACAGTCAACAATGGCTATCATTCGTCGCTGTAGAGAAAAGGAAAACTAGAATATAATAAAATTTTCAAAACTGAACTCACTAATCAAGACGAAATTTAGACGCTAATATAAAAGTAATTTCAAAGTACAACTTGACAATCTCATAAATAAATATGGAAAAGTTCGAAAATTTCACATCAGCGAAACACATAATTGAATAAGTGGCTGTCATTTTTTCACAAAGTTGGTCTTTGATGAATAAACGATCTTTGTCCCTTACTTGATCGAATCCAAATTTGAAGTAGTTAGTTTTCATACCTCTAGATAGCCTATAATGCGCTAGAAGGAGGGCGAATCATTCTTGGGTTTGCTGAAAAAATGTTTCAAATTGGCAGCGTTGATAACCACATAGTATTGTTGCTGCGAGGTTCATAACATGTTTGCATTGTTGTTTACTCATTTCCTATAATGAATATATGGGCTAGTGTTTTATAAATAGTGAATAACCGTAAACGTGCTGTTCAGTTCGCGGAATGAGTGACAAGAAGCGTAAAATTATGAAAGAAAATCATACAAAGGCAATCACGAAAAGGGTGATGTCGTTCCTGAAAAGGTTCCACCTTCAAATCTTCGAGGTTGTTAAGCGGCTTGTGAGAATGATGCATTTCTTTTAGTCTTGCGTAAGTACATAGTTTATTCCGTCATGTTTACGGTTTGACGTACAATGAACAGTCTTTTTTACTCCATAAATCCTCCACGGAAAAGGCGTGCCGGTAAATCAGATTCCAGCTCCTTTTGATTAATCCTCGAATAAGAAATCTGTGTCGTAAAACGCTGTGTAATACGTTTGTCATTACACCAAGGCTAATTCAAAGTTTATATACATATACATATTATAATTCCAAAGATTCATGTGGCATTACGAGGTCTGGCTATTAAATAACGAGACAGGGCGTCTAGATGGCGCCCTAGACGGGTGGGTTAAAGAACGAGTAGTGCGTTGAGTATCTAGATAACTTGCACGTCCCAAAACACGAAGGTGTTTTTTCCCCTGCCGAAAACCATGTGTGACGAAAAACAGAAGCAACTTATCAATCTCGAATCTCAATCAATTAAATTGAAATAACTCCGACTGAGTGCTATAAATTGTTGCAAGAGGCCTATGGGGACAATTATCTATCTGTGAGCGTGTTTTTGAGTGGTGTAAGCTTTTGAGTGAGCGCCGAGAGAGCGAATCAAAATTGAATTGTTTTTTTCGACATTCACGGTATCGTAATGATTGAATGGGTTCCAGAGGGCCAGACTTACTATTTGTCAGTTTTGGTAATACTGCGAGAGCGAGATAGTAAGAAACCGCTCGATTTTGCATCAAAACAACGCATCTGCCCATAACGCGCTTTCTGTGAAGCAGTATTTGGCCAGTAAGCCCACTCTAGTGTTCCAACACCCGCCGTACCAGATTTGGCACCATGCAATTTTTTTGTATCCGAAGATAAAATCTGCTTTGAAGGGAAGCATTCTAATGTAGAATAATTGTTATAATGAAACCTTTTTTCGTAATCAGTCTCGTTATTTAATATGCGAAATTTAAAAAAAGTTGACACAGTGTGTGATGATATGATGAATATGAAATTACCCACGTTACGGAGTCTGTTCTCAATACTAAAGAGTTGTTCAGCTGTAGAAGAAATTGCTGACACTACAAACTATCAAAAAACTATTGCTTTTCTTAAGCATTTCAGTGTTTGATTTTAGACGATGTAGAAGATAATGGCCATTTTATTGTTGTGTTTCTGAGGGATGGAAAAAACTATATGTCAAGAAGTGTACTTCGTCGTATATATGCAAATCTACGGCCTAAGAATATGCAGAGGATTATTTGTTGGATGCCATACCATCAGCGCTGTACCGAGAGTTGTTGCAAATACCTGAAACTGGAAAATCCCCAGGAATATATAGCTAAGGCGTTCTTCGGCAATCATGATGGTGAAAAGCGGAGCTGATTAGATCTTTCTCTGAAAAGACAAGGAGGTTGGCGTTCTTCCGACGTACCAGAAGGATATATAGGAGAATAATACAAGTTCCACTATATTTCATCAGGAAAATAGAAACATCTGCGCCATCTGCTTCAACATCTTTAGTTCCAAAGAATCAAATACCTAATATAATAAATAATTGAGTTGTCTAAAAAATATTTATTCATTTCTATTGTTGATAGTATTAATAGCTGTACAATCAATAGTTTGAATCAACTGATGATTGTTTAACATGTGATATATTAGGTTGCATTTTCATAAAGGTTTTGTTTTTCTGTTACATGTAAATGTAAACACTCAAAAACGAGTGAATATTTTAGAAAGAGATACTGTAAATGCTGGTTTTTCACTATAGAAAATGCATGACAAACAATGCAGAGAAATTAATGTTGTCTACCGTAACTGATTATAAAATGAGTAATTGGTTTCCGTAGTTGAAATTTCATAGTTAAAAACTTGCCCAGTACCCGCCGGTATTTCACTAAAAATTCAACTGATAGATATCGGCATGGAAACTCACGAAACATCAAAAAATTGAAATTATTTGAATTATTTATTTTTATTATTATTATTATTATTATTGCATTATTTGAAAAAATGGATGGGTTGCGATCTCTTATTAAAACGAAATGAAATGGAGTTTTTTATGGCCAAGAGATGGCACTAAAAAATGGATAAAATGTGAGAATGTTACACAATAAAAGATTGCAAAGCCCGCATTAACAAACTTGTGTGGTGGGATTAGAAAGCACTATAAAATTCTGAAACATGATCATACGTTGAATTCAATATTATACTGTTAACAATTGACCAGATTACCGCAGGAAATTGAAAAACTCCCAGAACTGATCAATAAAGTAAGAGAATCCATGCGAACTATTGTATTCATGTGAAGCATGATGTACTGTACACCTGGAGAAAGTTGTTGAAAGCTTATATAAATTTATTGTGACAAACTGCCTTGTGTCGGTTGGTGAGTTATGGTCATTTCTGACCTCCACTCCGATCCGATGTAATATTTTGGGTAAAAACCATTTTAAATTATGTTTTTGATTCGTATTCAATATATACACCACTGAATATAGTTTAACCTCCAATTCTGATGCATCATAACTAAATGTTTCGAGTTACTACCTTGCTGTCAATTTTTATTCGTGCGAGTGGATTCTCTAGATATGGCGATCAAAACAAGTGGGGTTATACCGATCATGATCAGCATTACAAATTTTGATATGCTGAATTTTCATTACAGATGCCAAAAAATAGCAAAAGAAAAACAAATAAGAGAAATTAGTAAATGCCTTAATATATATAGAAAATGGAAATTCAATTCTCTCTGCAAATAAAGAGTATCTCATTCACCACTCTATACGATAGACAAACAAAGGGTATTAAAAAAGGACTAAAATTGGGTAAAAAAATCCTTTCTGCAAAGATTATGAGAACGCTATATCCAAGTCATGTTCGATTTATTTCATGGTTTATCACTACAGGAGGTGTGACGGCTCGCATACAAATTTGCAGATTCGAATAGCACAATTTATGCAGAATACGAAAACTTGCAGAGTTAGATTGTTCTTATAATTTTTTCAAGAGAAATATAACAGTGTGTGTGAGAAAAGCAGAAACGTTCAGCCTCAATCGTGCCACAGGGCTCAACGGGCAGGAAGTGGAATTATGCTATGACAACTTGCAATTTTTGATGTCCAAATTCTAATGTAATCCTAGTAACATCGATGTTGTTGTGGATGAAACAGGCATATTGACTGTTCAATCTCCAGGAATAGTTGTCGCATCAAAAGGAAAAAAACGAATTGGATCTGTTACTATTTGCGAACGGGAAAAAACAGAAACAGTTGTACGTGCGATAAGCGCTATAGGAACTTATATTCCTCCTATCAAACCGAATGTATTCACGGATGGGAATTTCTTAGCTCCAGATTCTTACAATGAAAACAGTAATATTGTTATGCCCGTTGTAGAAAATATGTGAGCACCGAAACATGCTCCTAATGCTGTTCAGCTCAAATTGACTCATGCCACTAATGTTTCGCATCGAAATACTGACAATAATTCTATTTCGGTCGAGTTGACCTTCTTGTTCCCATCCTGACTCTGATCATCTGAAAGTCCGCTACCTTGTAGATCAACTTCTTCAGCAGCATTCAACCAAAGAAAAAACTTAGATGAAATACAATTCCGCGTATTTTTGTCTAGTAAAAAACAAGAGTACACCTAACAGCACTCAGAAAGACCCCTTCAAACAAATTTTAGAAGAGAGAGCAGAAAGGAGAAGGCAAATCAAATTGAATGCTAGAAACCAAAAAAATAAAACACTGAAAGGTAAAAGTAGCTAAAAGTTAGGCGAAATAAAAGTCATAATGACTCAGACTATGACCAAACCTTATGCGATGTCGACGAATTGGACGATATAGAAGATAGTGGAATGGACAATGATGTTTGTTTGATTTGCAAAGAATTCGGAGGGAGTGCAGAAATCTCATAGAAGATGCAGAGATTGTGCTAGTTGGGTCTTATATAGAGGGCTGTCTCCCTGAAAAAATAACCAATTAAAAAGTTTTCAGTTCCTCAATTATTTCAAAGAATAAGATACTTATTTATTTTGATATCTATAATGTTTTTCAATGTATTTTTTAAGATTTTATATTGTTACATAATTTGTTCGTAAATAAATGCATTCATGCATCATTGCTTGTCAAAATGAGTACCTTTGGAACATCATATCACTCAACCTTGATTGTCTTCAGTCCGAAAGGTGATCGGTATCAGCTGCTGCGTGAGGAAGTACCGATCAGGAAGATTTTTTGTTTTCATTCTCATGATATCCACAATCTCTGAATAAAGGAGCTGAAGTTGGGATGTTCCAAAATATACATGTACAACTTCCGCATCACAAATATAACACCTAATTTTTTTAATTTATTTTCGTTTTAAGTTAGGTGATCGCTAAATTCCCATTCTCTTCTAGGTGGCGACAACGCAACAAATAAACAATAAAACTGTATAAAAAATATAGTTTTCAAATGTGTCAATGCGAAATTTTAATTATTTAAAGGCAAATATTATTGGGATATTATTCTGATTCCAAGTTCCTTCACGTAGAATATATTTTCTTGTTTATTTGAAAGACAGAACTAATAAACTAGAACAAACCTCTATCAAACTCTGTTTCCAAAGTGATACGTGATTTTGTTTTTACAGGAATATAGCGTGAGTTTTTTCTTATGCTAATCTGTTCTATTATCCAGTTCCTCATTATTATACATTTTCATTTCTGTTTTTCTCTCTCCCGGAATTTCACTCAAGTCAGTTGAGAGCTGAATCTAAGTAGGGTGCCGTTGAAGTTATTATCTATTTTGAAGCTGAAAATAGGTGAAATATTGCAGACACCTGTGCAGTTACTTATTTATTTGAATTCTGTTTGCTAATTTTAAATATTGCGTTTCAATGTTAATGATTGAAATTTTCTCTCCATTTTAATTCGGACCTGTCCGTATTCCTGTTTCCGATAGTATTTTAAGATAACCTCACATAAATAACAGAGGAATTACAAAATACTTGAGAAAAATATCTAAATACAGATAAAATTGCACAAAACGCTTGATTAAAATACTCGGGGGTAAAACTGGATTGAAAGGTTAAAAGGAAAAGACGGATATTGCCACGGATGTTAGTACAACGTTAAAATAAATACGTCCACAATGTTTCGCAATTGGTGTGTGACTTCAAAGGGAAATAAATTATACATACCTTTGTAAAAGCTGATACAACACTACGACATAACTTTTGTGATATAGTTATATATATGTACGTATTGAAATTAATAAATTATGTTTTTACAACAACATATATCATGGGATATATTTTCCAGAAGTATGACATTAAAATATTTATACATGAGTCGAGCAGTTTTTCATTTTTATTATAGAAAGATGAACGTACAAGGATGTTCATTGTTGGAAATATCCAAGGAAACGGTTGTAACAGAAAATATGTATAAAATTTTTAAAGCGCAATTATCGTTGAAACTACAGCTTTTGAAATATGATAATAATAATAAGAAAATTATAATAAAATAATAATAATAATAATAATAATAATAATAATAATAATAATAATAATAATAATAATAATAATAATGTTATTAAGCATCCCACCACTCAATCTGACAAATACAGAAAGTGCCAACAAACATCAGAGACCATTCAACATATAATTTTTGCAATCAATACCTGTTTTAACGTACTATTTTAGAATCCTGAAGCGGACGAAAACAGAGCTAGAGGGTATCCAGAGGTTGACATGACAATGATGTCGAAGAACAACAACCACCACCCGAATTCATCCACTATTAGAACAACATTACTCCGAGAAGATGGTTGAACAGGCTTGATCGAACTTCTTAACCTACACTCTCGACAGGAAATGAAAAACACTACACGGTAGACATCATCACGAACTCAACCAGTCGCATTTTGTCAAATAAGCTTCAAATAGATGGCTTACTAGCGGCCATCTCTTTCCAGAGACCGAAGGCTTTGTGATGGCTATCTAGGATTAACACGAATAAATACAACAAAAATATTATTAAGGATGATCTGGAATAATATATGAATACTCATTTCGCTTTCAAAGCCAATGCTGTTGATCTAAATCCAGGAGTTATTTGGAGAAATATTTTATTATGATAACTTACTCACCTTTTTAGAATTTTCTCTAAAATTTTAGACATTGAGGCCGTATACAGAAAGAAAGCTGGAAACTTATAAGCGCTTATCAGTACTTGACAGCGCTGGTTACCCGCGCAAGAAATTATATGGACGCGCGCCGATAAGCACTGATCGGTGCCGACAAGTTCCAACAAGCTTTAACACGCGCTGGTCAGCGCTGGGCGCTCCCATTTAAAATTAATAAACAACTGCTTCTTTATGTAGAACGAACCAGCGCTGTCAAGCGCCGGTAAGCGCTTATAAGTTTCCAGCTTTCTTTCTGTATACGGCCTGAGGGGAGAAAACTGATGCTTTGTAAGTGAGAATAGTCAGTAGGTCTAGAAATTTTAGGTAATTCAACTATTAAGGCATGTTACCACAGGATTTATTCTAGGACCATTAGTGTCATGAGAATAATGAGAAAAAGGTTATATATATATATATATATATATATATATATATATATATATATATATATATATATATATATATATACAATATATCCGTTTACGTAATAAGTCGTTAAAAATTGAAAATGAATTGTCTCAGTTTTTTATTTCTCAGTGTATATCACATAACAATGATAATTTAATAACATGGTCGGATTCCTCAAATTTCAAGTGCCTATGGAAACTCCATATTCTTCCGAGGTTTTTAGGGCACAAATCGAGCAGTTAATTAAGGAAATGAATTTTCAGATCCATGCTAGCAGCTATCCGTTGAAAATTATTAATAAATAAACTTATATAAATTGTTTCTGTTACCGAAGAATAGTTACAGTAGTTAATTTCAGATTCCTCAGCATACGAAATACTATTTTCAGATAAGTGAATTTTTTTGGGTTGTGGTTCGATAAAAGCACCTTTCTTAAATTTTGTCTCAGAAAGCATAGATACTTAGAGGCTACGCTTGTTTAGTCTAAGCTTTGACAGTCTACATTTTATATACAGAGGCAGTGGACATTTATGCTTTATATTCAGTTAACTACAAATATATTCTTCTATAACTTGTTCATTCTATCTTTCTACAATGATCTTGAATCCACGATCCCACCTTGAAAACCCAAAAGTATTCTAACTACTTTTTAATCACCACTTAATGACACTTGTCGAAAGCATCAACTTCTCATTACCAATATGTAGAAAAAACCGTTTTTCAACTCTTCAAAAAATCGATGGATAATTGCTTTTATTCCTGTCTTTAAAATTGTTACAATCTAGTTCAACTACATTGAAGCACTATCAAAAGTCATTCTTGCAATATGTTATAAACCGATCACAATCATGATCGTTGAACTGGTGGAGGCACCTACTAGTTTTCCAGATAGATTTTTAACATTAAACCACATTGAAGCTATATAAAAATCCATCATGAATCAAATCGTAACCGTCGCTAGATCTGAAAAGACAAAGCCTAAGCTCATCAGCGACCGGGATAGCAAACGTTCGTGTGCGAAAATAAAGACAACAAAAGACAGCAAGAAGTGGGTGCGGAACGCAGGCAACTATAAAACCAAGGGAAGACTTATTTATAAAGATGCTAAGGAATTCTCTTGAGACACCTCTATGCTGAGACGTATCCATGTTCCAGAATTCATGAACCAAAATTTGGCAACTACTATTTATTTAACTTTGGACTTGGACGAATCTCGTGACATCATATTGTTAAGACTGAGTATAAAGCTGAACTTTAGAAGGTTCTGCAACTCATTTTGTTCTCGCTATTAGGCCCAAAGGCATTAGTAGAAGTAAGTCATATCATTGGTTGGATAGATATTGAAAATGAAAGATCTGTTTCTAGGTGCTATCAAGAAGATGAGCGTTTTCTAAGCCTTTGACAAAATTTGAACAAAGTCCATTTATCATAGTGATGAGAGATCAAAATTTGAATCAACGAAAATATGCTCCTTCAACTGATTATATTATAGAATATCTCTTCTCAATAAATGATTCTCGAAAATGACTATGACTTACTTTAGATGCCCTCCTTGCCAAAACAATGGTTTTAGTCTGACTGGAACTTTACATTTATGTCATGATATTTTGATCATCAAATGATTCAATTATATAAGCCTTCAGTCAAAGATATATCGATAATGTATCCTATATGCACTTAACGACTGGAAGCATGTATCTTTATTAAAAAAATAAACATTTCATGTCTAGGTTAACATCAAATAACAAATTTTGTATCATGCAATTTTTCACTAAATTCTTGGTAGAAAAAGTATTATTGATTCAGCCTTGTGGAAAATTTTCCTCACTCGGGACAGGCCTCATTTATTATTACCGAACATATTGTTAACAGAATAGATTCAAGAAATTATTTCACAATTGTTCCTGACTATTCATTGTTGAAAGATCTGTCAGGGCCATTTTCCAGGTATTAGTACCTTTTGTGATATCGTTCTCTATTCAGTATGCTTTTTGAGGGTGATTGATTAGTTGCTGACGGTCAACATATTTCCTCTCTTTTCAAAGCTAATATTCAGTAACTTTTATCACGAAAAGGTTTTTTAAGTAATGTTGAATATTTTTCACACTACAAAGAATTATTACCCATAAACATGTTTTCAAAAGAATTGGTAATTTTTTGTTTGCAAATATATTTGACTAGTTTTATCTTCATATCACTTCACAAAAATCATAATTTTCGTATCTAATTTAATAAATCTGGGATTTTAATTGATGTTGCATGGAATCATTAACAATAATTGAATTTCAAATCATTTGCATTTTTCCTTAGCAAAACTATTAGCAGTATTATAAAGAGTTATGCAAAAGTGAATCTCTAAGCTTTAACCTCAGTCAGTTTCTCATTTTTAAGAAAAATAAAATTCTATTTTAATTCTATCGATGAATGAATGAACATAAAATATTTTGAATTATTTAGTATTAGTAAATCCACCCTGTATTCACCTAACTATCATTTTGAGATCAGTCTATCTTTGCAATCGTCAAGATACTCAATTTGGTGCTTGGTTATATTTTTAAAACCATCATCATCATCATCATCATCATCATCATCATCATCATCATCATCATCATCAAGCCTTTCAATCTTTTGGAATACTTCTCGCTTTCTATTTTTGTTTTCTTTATAGTTTATCGTTTGTTTTGGCTGTTTTTGTCATTATGTTTCATTCCTTTTTGTTCCGGCATTTTCCCCTCCAGTTCTCTATATTAAGTGTCTTATGTCCTATTTCGTTTCTTCAAGTTTTTCTTGGCCTGCCTCTTCTCCTTGGTCACAATGGTGTCCATTGCATTCTATTTATCATATCATTACAGTTGATTCTCTTCTCATTATATGCTCAGCCCAGTTGAGTCTTTGAGCTTTTATGTCTCTCACTATATGTTCTTTCTCCAGCTTTTTCTCTATTTCTTCGTTTGTCTTTGCTCCCCTTTCTCCCTCCTGTTGTGTTTGGACCTGTTTGAACGTTTTTGTTTCTTCCATCGGCTTGATAGCCTTTTTGCATTCTTTTAGTTTATCCTGTTCCTGGTTGTTTGCCACAACGTTATTCATAGATAGTTGTTTCAGTTGGTTTGCTCTCTCTTCTGTTTTCCCTCTATGTTCATTTATTTATTTTTTTTCTGCATTTATTTTCAGACCATAATTGCTTGATACTTCGCTTCTTCTAATTTGTTGATAGCCTTTATTAATTCCCTCTGTCCATTTGCTTTTATTTACTATTATTTCTATTAATTTTCTCATTTTATTTAGAATTCCTTGTCTTTTCAGATCTTCTGAAAGAAGATATTTATAAAATAAATGTAAGTAATGCAAATGTAGCAATCATTAAAATGAGATGACGGAAAATATCATGTTTTAACTAAACAAAATGATAATATTATATCAAAGCAGCATTGAGATAAAAGTTTACTGATTAATGTGTTGTTCGAATGATTATTAAATTTAATGATTATACTAGACAAAAATCAGAACACACCAAATATATAAGTAAAACAACAATAATTTTTCATCATTCTAATAGAACTAGTAAATACTATCTATCTATTGACGATCGTATTTCTTGGAAATTGAATAAAGAGAAGGGTGTGGAATTGCCAGGAATGAGATTTCCTATAATTCAGATTGAACTTTCTTTTATTCTTTATCCGTATTCCTGACCATTTCACCTTGCAATTTTTCAACAATATTACAATGGCAGAACAAAAAATAGTATCATATCCTTTATGTGTTTCAATCACTATCAAATGATGATATATATTCTTTAAATAAATAAATAAGTAAGCAGTATTCAGAAGACAGTTTCTAAACACATTAGAACACATTAGAAAATGAAATATGCTAGGATCAAATGCTAAAATACTTAATAAGAATTCTGGAATAGTCCAAAAAAAATTTAGTGACTTCCAAACCAAGAAAAGGTAAAAGAATCAAGAGTCATTGGATATTTCGGAGAAATAAGATAGAAAAACAATATGAAAACTACATAAAGTAAAATGAGAATCTACAATGAAAGACCAAATATCAACAACAAAAATAATATTGAGGACGACTGTATTGATAATGTTTTAGAGTCGCCAAAAAAATCATAAACATATAATAAATATTTAAAGACAAATGTAAAAAGCTCAGTAAAAAGCCACAAAAGTATGTATTTGTGCGAACAAAAATTCAGTTTCATGTGCTGGTTTCAATCAATTATCTTGACTTACTAATAGGAAAAATCAAAAGATAACCGGTTGTTTTGATTATTCAATGAAATAATAAAGCCCTCTCTAGTTATATTCATAATCTGATAAATGTGAAAATAACACCTTTTAAAAAATTGGAGAATGAGGAGATTTATTTCTGTAAAAACCAAATTATTGATTTGACCAAGAGCTATACCCTCTGAGAATGTATGTAACCCTCACAATCTCAAGTAAAAAGTTTGAGGTTTTTTTACTTCTGTTTCAAATTTTATCCCATTTCTCTATTTTCGATGAACATTTTCAGTTCTAAATAACCAAAAATTTATACTTTATTATACTGCACCGAATCTTCTATTAATAAAAATGGCCAAAAAAGTAGGGTACGTATTGTTCGAACTGGGAAAGCCAGGAATAAATATATTTATTTCAAATCCGGAATAAAAAACTTATAACTTATAGTTTATCATCAATTTTGCTCCATACAGTATGAGAGTTCAACTTCTTTCTAATATTTAGGAAAACTCCATCGACCCAGTCGACCCGTATACTGCTAGAATACCGTTTTAAATTCACAACTATCACTAGGTCGCATTAGTGCGACCACTATCTTAAGCGTGCTACTATAGTTCCTTACTGATGAAAGGATTGTCTGATGAGTTTTCCTTGATGAATGAAAGATCATTGATGACATTTTTAGAATATAAATTCACATATCCACCATTCGTAGATGTTGTAAAAGACAAACCGTAATTTAAATTAAAATGTCGTTCGTTGAAAAGAAATCTCGCTTCTCCCATTTAAGATTCTATTGGTAACTTCTACCCCTGTTCTGGGATTTAGCAGGGAGAGCTATAAATATTCATTTGAAGTGTCCCTTGAAAATAAAATTCGTATTGTCATATATTAGGAGGAAGATTAAGGGTGGGAAGTTTTCAAACGGATAATTTCATACTATCTGTAGTAGAAATCACTCATGGAGATTTATAACCACAAGATAAAGGTAGATCGGAAGTAATATATTTCTCTGTAAGTCGGTGTTTAAAAAAAAATAAGTGTCGAATTTCGAGTGCTACTTTCTCTCTAATTCCTTTTGTTTTGAAAAGAAATTGAGTAGTGACAGGAAGCGTCGTACGATTGCTCCGTTCTTTTGATAGAACTGATGCTACTATTGGATCCATCAGTCATCGCCGAGCCATGAGAAAATATCGATGATCACTACTTTCGCAGTTGTGAGGGTAATTCGTATTCTACAAGCTGAAGAATTTAGTGTTACTGTCTTCCCGATTGCACATTAAATCACCTTATCACTTTAATTAACGTTTCATTTAAAAGGAAACTTTCCCAATTGCCTTAAGACGGCTATAATTATACCTCTGCATAAAGGAGAAGATAAAAATCAACCATCGAATTATCGCCCAATTGAACTTTTTCCCACGTAATTCCAAGATCATTGAAAGATTGGTCAAAATTTTATCCTATAAAAATACATTGTTGTCTTTTTTATTCAAAATTTCTAGAGCTTGTTGAGGACAAATTCTTGAAATGGGAGTTACATATTTCCGCCTTATCTAAAAAATTAAGTTCCTCCTGTTTTGCGCTGAGATCAGTTTCCAAAGAACTGAACTTATCGAACAGTCTATTATGCCCTTATTGAGTCGTATCTCCGATATAACCTTCCCTTTAGGGGTACGTGAAGTTCGTCTCAATTTGAGCGAATCTTCAGAAGAGAAGAGACCTGTTAGATATTTACCCGGACTGAACAGCAGGGCCCACTGCAGGGATTTTTAAAAGAATAAAAATTCCGAATCTTCCTTCCTTATTCATCTTTGAATCTATTGGCCTAATTCGTAAGCACGCTTCTCTTCACCTACCTAGTCCACACTTAGAATTGGTTAAGGGCTCAAAATTTTACAATGTAAAAAATGCACAATCACTTGAAATCAAATCGATATCCTCTTCTTCCACATTCCGCAATAATTTGAGGGCATATTTACTGGAAAATTCCTTCTACTCTGTAAACAACTTCTATTCCAATAATATTTAATTCCGGACATACTGCATACTGGTTTAATTTTGCTAACGATTTCTATACTAATTGTTACCTATTACTATTACCTAAATATTTTGTTACTTCCGTATATCGAGATTTATTTGTATCTTTATTTAGATATTTTTATGTTTTTTTTTAGTTTTGACAAGCTTTTTTCTACAAATTGTAACAATTTTTTTACAATAAAGCATTTCTCTCTTTTTTTCTCTGCGGTATGCCATGAATGCAGTATACGTGGATGTTAGTGTTGAGAGACTATGGTGCAGAGAAATCACCAAAAGACGAACAAACGGCCATGATGAAAGTATCAATAGCACAAGTCTATCGCCACTGCAGCTTTGGTTTACCGAGAAATCAAGTCAATCCGAAACACACAGAAGTAATCATAGGAGCCCAAAAATTTTGAGATACAACCATAAAGTTACTGCGGATAGCGTTAAGTATAACAACTAAAGAAATAAATGTTCAATGACTATTGTTAATGGAAATACGATTTTTGTTCTGTACAAGAATCCAAATACCAAAGAACAATGAAAATAACGGATGAGTACTCATTCCCAAAAATTTGAATAGTGTTTCATGGCAAAGGGACAATAGTAATATTAAAAGTTTAATGTGAAATCTTACGTTGCTTTCGATACAATAAAACTATTTAATTAATTTAACACACAGTTAACACAGTTCTTTTACCGAGAACTCCAAAATGCTGTGATCAACCATCTTAGTTAACGGGTAGCAGAGTTTAAAGGGAAATAAGTTAAACTGTACAAATCTTTCAGTAATAAAATTATATTTTCACCTCAATACGTCTCTGGTTACGGCTCATCGAAATTTGAAAAAAAAAACATCCCACACATTATAACCATAAGTTTCTCACACATTTGATGTGCATTATATAAATAATGAATCAGGCAAATCAAGAAAATACTGAAATGATGAAGGTGGGAATTGTCCTAAAGCAACTCAACGAACCTTTAGTAAAACAAGGTTGAAATGTATGAAATATTGAGAAGTCACTGGAAAAAAAATAAAAAATATATTTTTTTATACAAATGCAC
This sequence comes from Diorhabda sublineata, assembly GCF_026230105.1. NCBI lineage: Eukaryota > Metazoa > Arthropoda > Insecta > Coleoptera > Chrysomelidae > Diorhabda > Diorhabda sublineata. The sequence continues at coordinate 31,219,670 of NC_079476.1, forward strand.
ATTTAAATATACTCAATTCTTTTTTTGTTTATCCTCAAGAGGTGTGTACGCCTACTTAATAATTTATTATTTTATATTTTGTATTGTATCCCGAAGGTCGAGGGTCAAGAGATTGTATAGCCCTTATTCTGACGCATGACAAGGTAAACTGAATACAAAAAGATATTATATATTCATTTTTGTGAGTTGGATTTTCATTTATATAATTGGAAACATATCAAACTCAATCTCTTAGATTGGATTACTGCTGGCAATTCTATTTAATATTTACGGCATGAATCAAAGGTATGGAAAAACTGTGAAATGAATATAAAGTGCTACTTAGAACAGGTAATAGAAATCTAGCATAGCTGCATTCATTTGCAAGTAGAAGACAGTTTTATTCGTTTTACTCCAGTAACAACTTTAGTAACAATTAATAGGTTATCACATTGTACCTGGACATTTAAATGGGGATATTTACCTGGATTTCTTAAGCAATCACTTATTCACTTATTCAAGATATTAGAAAATCTCTATTTTTAATGCACGACGAAGCTCCACCATAGTTTGATAGGTGTCGTAATTGGTTGAGTAACCATTTTCCGAATCGATGGATTGATAGAGGTGCAGAAGCTCTGATTGATTATTGGCCTCTTCGATCATGCGATTTTAAACTTTCGAATTATACACTTTGGTCGTATCTTGAAGAAAAAGTTCATGCTACAGAGGTAAATTCACCTCAAGAATTGAAAGGCAAAATTCAACGTCACTTTTATGATCTCATATCTGACTTCCAAGTTCACTTGAAAATTTGCCTAATAAATCTACTAATTTTAAAAATGTTATGTTTATATCTCCTTGGTACCGACCGTGTAACTAGCGCCCTCCATGAGAGTTGGACATAAAAACAAACTCATTGGATGTATCAGCTTCCAAAACACATTCATATGAAATTTTAATACAATGTTGTCAGTATTTCAACGCCCTTTACCTCGAATATGAATGGCGTTACGAAAATTTTTTACTGAGCAAAATATTTTCCAGTTTTCTATCTATCCTAGCAACGGGATCGTCTTATGTAAACCCTCTGTATACATGGCTATTTGGATCTAGTCATAGGTATATAGATGTTTTACAGACTCCAATCTCGTTTGCTGATATTGAATCATTTTTTCACTATTGCGGAGTTTGTATTGTAAATATAGATAATGTGAATCAGTTATTCCCTAATTGGTTCAGATGAACCACCTGTGGTTCACGGAAGGCTCAAGAATGGTCTACATAAATTTACATTGTTTGGTCAGTGATTCCTGAGGTACTCCAGGTAAAAACTATTATTAAATCTTCACATTTGTTAACGAGTTTTGGGAATATGGTTGAAATGTAGTTGCAGGGGATCTATCGGAGCCAAAAATATATTGAAGGTAGTCCACAAGGAGAAAAAGCTTGGGAGTCAATGATGTGAATAAAGATACAGCATTATTATTTACATATGATGTTATAATCTTGCACACTTTATAATACATTTTATCAGACAAGTGAAAACATTTGATAATTAAATTGGAAATAATAAGCATATAATTAATTTAGTGAAGATCAAAGCTGTGGAATTTTGTGTGAACCTGGGTACGATCCCAAGCGAACTTTCCACTCCAATACCTCTATTACCTTTATAAGGATACTACCAAATACAGTTAGCTTTGAATATTCAGTGAACGATTCTGCTGGTTTTTACACGCATACTTGGCGCCATGAGAAGAGTGAAACTAAAGCATAATCTTTCCAAATATCTTGCATATTTGATACGAATCCCTAAATTGATTTTTCTAAAGCTGGTACTGGAAGTCCTAAGTTTGACTATACCAGTTGAATGTATCGTAATGGTACTGAACCATGAACAAACCAAATGAGCTGTGTAAACACTACAATTAATTAGAATTCCTGGTCAATTTCACAAATCATCAGTAAATTAATTAAGAAGAAGAATTGAAACTTTCCAGTAGTCACTTAATACCCTCCCTGAGGGACTCTACATATAGTAGAAGTATGTAAAGTTCCTCATGACTCACTCTTAATAAGTAGATCCCGATCTTAGAAGCCTCGCATGTGATCGGATTGAAAAAGAGACATTGCAGCTTCTTCCATCTGATTGTCAAATTTAAGAGTACATCGCCATGAAAAGAAACAGTTCTCAATTAAAAAGTTCTAAAGAATGAGGCCAAAAAATTTGTTAATTGTATGCTCTTGCTGCAAACATTTGTATTTTCCTATAAATGTAGACCCCGCCTATTCGAATCAATCTTGAAATACAGCCTCAATGAAATAGTTAATTTCACCAACGTAACCATGTTCACTAGAGATGTAAACTTATCCGTATGTTTATTAAAAACAAATTTCAAATATTTTAGCGTATATCTTTTTCTTACCATTTTTTTTCTATTGGTTTCACATATCAAACTTAATAGTTAACCGGATTTAGTTTAAACTGTAAGAAGCCCCTTTCTTGGTTTCGCATTAATTGAATGTGAGCTTGGCACTCGATCAATTCTCATCAACCCCGCTGTCGCTGATCGTGACATCACGTTATCTAAGACGTTCACGTTGTACTCGACTGTTAATCGTCATTTAATTTGCCAGTTAATTTCGGGACCATTAACGCTAATCCACGGCGGAAAGTTTTTAAGAAGTGAATCAGAAATTTATTCAAATTTTCGCCAGCTGAGGTTTTCAAATTATCTGCTGTTCTAAAAGTAATTTTGCTAATCTGAAATACCCCAGAAACAAACCTCGGTTTCCAATTTGGAGTTATACGATTATTTGCAAAAAGAAAATTATCTTCACTCTTTAAATTATAGACCAGGTATGAGCAACCTTTGCTTAGCTGAGGAAGCAATTTCGGGACTTTAAGATTATAGTATCTGTTTATCCTTTCCTTGTATATGTTGCTTGCCTTTTTTCTGGACAGTTATTTTCTTTTAATGCAGTTTTTGCATTTTGAATAGCTAAGCATCCAAATTGAGGATCGGATAGTTGGATAAATCTATCAGCCATATCTTGTTTTTAGCTTACGATGACATCAATTGAAAATCAAATTTCTTGAAGACCCAGTGTTGGTTTCGTTTTGATAAATTTTAATTTTTCTTTCAAAAATTAGAAATTAAAAAAATTTATATATATATATATATATATGTATAAAACTTTGTAGTGTAGGGTGTGCAAATTTCCTCCATTCATTTCTATTATGAGCTAAGTTCTTTGCTTCTTTCCAGTTTATTTTCTGTTGGTTTTCCAATTTTCGCATTCCATATTCTTTTAACAGGTCCTTCTTCATTCATACGTTGTAAGTGTCCCCACAATTGTAATTGTCTTTCCTTTATATAATCTGATACAGTTTATATATTTAGATCTTTCCTTATATCTATGTTTATTATTTCATCTTTTTTTCTCACTCTTCTCAAGTATTTCATTTCTGTTGCCTGAATTTCACTTTTTTGTCGTTCTGTCGATACCCAATCTTCACATGCGAATGTTGGAATTGATCTATATATTATTTTCAATATCATTAGTTTGGTGCCGCTTTTTTATTTATAAACTTAATGTTCGTGGCGTAATATAGTTTATTGGTATTTGCAATTCTGTTATTCATATCTGCATCTTGTGTCCCCTTTTCGTCTATTATTGTTTCTACGTGTTGGTAGTGTTTATTTTGTTCTAGTGTTTTTGTATTGATTCTTATATTTATCTTGGTCTCTTCTTGTCCAATAACTATTACTTTTGTCTCGCTCTTGTTTCTTTTCATCATAGTCTTCATTAATGTTAATTATTTGCAGTTGTAGATGTTGATTTTTTTCTTCTCAACCCAGTACATATCTTTATGATATCTTCTATGAATATAATGAATAGTAATGAACTTGAACTTCCTCCTTGTATCAATCCTTTATTTGTATTGATGTCTTTTGATATTTTTTTAGTTCTTATAACTGCATTCTCATTGTTTTCATGAATATTCTGTATTATAATATAATTTTCACATTAACTTCTCTTTCGACCAGTATCTTCCATATTTTCGAACGAACCAGATACGATTGTGTATCAAAATAATAATATAAAAAATATAAAATCAAAAGGAAATTAATGGCACATTTAAGTATGAAGTTGAACAATAAGATTATCAATATCGGGGTCAAGCAGTAAGCTCACTTTCTCAAACTGAACACAAAAGTTCTGCAACGTCTACTAAGAACGGATCTGGAGATCGGCTCACATTTGTTATGAACTTTGGGAATGCATTACATGATACTTTCTCACGTTATTCTCTTGCAGGTGAAATTAACTGCTGAAACGTAGCTAGCAATACCAAGTTTTGACCAATTTTATTCTAATTCCCATTTTTTGTTTACAACTAAAAATCGCTAATTTCCAAAAAATTATTAAATTTGATTATGTTGAACGATTGTAAATGAAAATTATAATTTGTGAACCTGCTACCTATCAGTTAGATGGTGTAACTGAAAAGAAACTAAAGAAAATAAATAATTATATTATTATATTAGAACAACATATTTATTTCCTTATCTTAACAAAGCATTGAGAGTTATTCTCTATCACCTTTTCAAGTTCAACTATAGAAAAAATACCTTATATCGAACCAAACACTCAAGCTCAAATTTCTTTTGCAAATGTACTAAAAAATATCCTATTCGTTCATCTTTGGAATATTGCTCGCACATTTGAAGCTCGGTTCCCAAGCATAGCTTGAGGATGCTCGACTCAATACAGAAGGAAGAAAATCAACTTATAGGTGGTGAAGAGTTAACCAGACGCTAGGACAGCTTAGAGCATGGAAGAAAGGTGACCGAGTTGACTTTGTTTTACCGATACTACAATGGCAGATGCTCTTCCGAGCTTTCCGACATAATCTCTAATCTACAAGACCTACTCGATAGGTAGACTTTTTCCTTTGGAGAAGTGCTAGCTTATGAAACAAACTTCCAAGGCACGTCTTTCCCAAACACAACAACCTACAGAAGCATCCGCAGGGCTTACCCTCTTATGCTTAAGTATAAAAAAAAACAAATATAGTTCCAGAAAACAAAAAATATATATTTATAAATAAATGAAGATTAGGCCGACCGCCCCAGATGCTACTGTTTTAAAACAAAGGTTGCAAACAAGTTGATCATACAACAGTTTTGCAATCAAAATAAAACTTTTGAGCATACACGGATACGTCTCGTAATCAGTATTAAATCAGTTGTTGCAGCAGTGAAACATAATTTTTCAATGTATTCAGACTCAGATGAGGAAGACGTCATACTTAAATCAAAAAGTCATAATTATTATTCCATTGTGTATGATAAAAATTTTAATTGACAATTTTCAACTGTTTCGCAAAATTAGGTAGTTGAGAAGATCAACACTTTTCATTATATAAAATATTTCGGTCATACCTCTCAATCATTCAAAATATAATTTAAAATTGAATTTCCTCCAATCCGATTTCATCCAGCTCCACGATGATTTCGTTCTGCATTTGGAAGCTAAATCCCATTTTCTTAATTCCCAAATATTGAAGTATCAATATTTCATGCATACATTTTGTAAATTACTTCCACAAACAATGCAAAGTAATTCGGGATTTGCTTCTGGAAACGTTTGCAGATATATTCCTTCTAAATTAGGAAACCGTTGGTTTTACTGGATCTTTTAGGAATATACTCAGGGGCTTCTAGTAAAGTTAATCGAAACTCCATATTGAAAATACCCACTGCAATAAGCGGATGTTCAGTATATCCAGATTAGTAGCGTATTAACATAGTGGGTGTTTTTTAAGCCGTATAAAACTTATCTAGCAAACGGACTCTTATAATGCACTCACTTTTCGAGTGGTTGGTAGTCTTTGACAAATCGTCGTAAATAGATTAACGCTTGAAGAACGCCATCAAATTATTCAGATTTATTCTGAGAATCGTTAATAAATTCAGGATACTTGTAAAAAGTTTTCTTAATTGAATAACGCTAACCTGAATAATCCATGAAACTATGGATAGATATAATATCAAATACTCTTTGGATAATATAACTTTTCATCGTCGGTAGCTGGAATTTCGGGAAGTTTTCAAATCATTATAAGATTCAACTGGTCCACAGCACTAAAGGTTGCACGATTTGACACTTCTTGATTATTCACTGTGTGGCGACGTTAAACCACTGGCTAATGGTGATAAACTAGCAACAATTTGACGCCTTGGTCCAACATTTTTGTGTTATTTGGCGTCCAGAAACAGAATGCGCTACGTCATGTACAGCCGCCATACCCTTATGCCCAAAATCATTTTCAAAAGCCGAGTATAAAAGAATAATATAGGATAGAGAAACGTAGACTGAGAAATCAGTAGAGGAATTAACAATATAGGAATATGAGTTCCCAGAAGAACAATATCCTGACAGGTGGAACAAAGTACTATTAGGTGCAATCTATATGAAGGGGAATGAAATTAAGTGAACAAATGATAACGAAATATCAATTGTGATATATTAGATAGTAGCAAGAATTCTAAGGAAGGGATCAATTGAATAGCGGCATAAAATAGAGGGAGAATACCGATAAGTTCAAAATAGTAAGAGTACCTACCTAAAAATGATAGAGTTCTTTTGAAACAATAAGTGATAAAAGCTATGGAAGTAATCTAGAACTTAAGAGTCCTATTAAAACAAAATTAAGGAGACCTTGAGCTGTTTAAGAATCCCAAAAAACCTAACCAAAAAATATCATTTCAAGATGACAATGACGTTAGACAACTCACATAGCAGAAGACCTATCGACGGAAATTTGCAGATAACATCAATTCCAGATCTTCCAGCTCACAAAATGGATCCAACCAAAGAGATGAATACTTTTCTTCAATCTAGCCCCTGAACAAAAAGTACAAGATAACCAGATACAAAGAAATGGGCTTCTATCATAGGCACCAAATAATAGCAGATGCTTATGCCTTGCTAATAAGAAATTAATAGGAAATGAAAAGAGCATTCCATTATCTAGAAGATTGATTAAACTGAGAGAAAACTCAGAATTTGGTGGTAAAAATAATGTATAAAACTGAAAGTTCATTAATTTGAAAATTTGAGAGCAATATTAAAAAATGTCGGACATCAATATAGGAACAACGAGAAAAAATTAAGCAGTTGGAATGTTAGGTAGCTTACTAAGAGATCTTTAAAGAATACAAAATTAGTGACAGTGACACATTGATCTGGAATTAACAAAGGCGGAAGAAGCAAATTTTGAAATTTGGGTTGGGGAAAGACTGAAAAAAATGTTTATAAATACTCAAGAATGTCTGGCTGAACAAGAATATAAAGAAGGAGATGTATAAAACAAATAAAAATGATGACAGAAGACGAATTTACTAAAAGGGAAAAGAGGAAAAACAAGAAGAACGAGGCCGAGGAATATTTGGAAGCTGTTCTAAAAAACGTAGTGTATAGACATGTAGTTTAAAGAATAGTGAAAACAGTAAAAAAATAGGTAATAGTCCTTAAAGATCTACTCTTTTAGTTGGAAGTTAACTGTATTATTTTTTACTATTAATTGGTATGAGATTGTTTCAATTGTATGAAGAAATTACACTATAGTCTTTTTAATTTCAATGTATCCAAATTGGATTGGGTTCTAAAGATTGCCTTAAAGATAATATGGAAATATAACTAAACAAAAGGCGTGTGAATTGAATAATTTATTGATAATAAAATAATTGGATAGTCGGTTCCACAAATTTGTTTTCCTAAACTTTTCCCAAACTTGTTCTCAATATACAATCATGTTTGCGAAGTATACAATCTCTTAATTAGTTTTGTAACGTTATAAACTACCTGATGAATCTTTAACCAACCACTGCTAAAGTAAACGAACGTCAAATCGAAATTAACGAACGGTTAAAGTACGGTCTAATGAAAATCATTGTTGATATTATTGTTGAGTGATGGCAAATTAACATTATACCCAAATTCGTGAGATTATTATGTGGACATGGAAGAAGTTGAGGAGACATTATATATAATTAATATTATAACTATGTAATAGAAATAAATATTCATATAATCTAAACATTATCGAAAAATACTAGAAAGTTGCATTTGATTGATTCAAATTAGCGGTTAAGGGCAGTATTTTGAGTATAACCAAAGAAATGGAAGAATATAGTTGACTGAATGATAGATGTCGAGATTAGCACTACTTCTGTAAAACAGGAACAACTAAAATCGGGTAGAATATGATATAATAGTAAGAATATGAAAAAAAATTATCATCAAATTATATTCAAGGAATACAGCTTATTGAATTGATGATTATCGAGAAGACGTTAACATTATCATCACCACATGAGCTACTAAAGGTAAAATATGACATAATAGAAGGAAAAACACGAAAAAAGTTTACATTCTAGCTCATATCTATAACTAGAATAGGAGAATAGGAGAACTGAAATCTTATAATGATCTACAAGTCATAGTCATATCAAAAATTGATAAAAAAAAATGAAATTAATTTCGATTTAAAAAGCATCATTCAAGAATACACGAAGTTCGCAAAATTACAAAAAAGTCTTTAATAGAAAAACCTCAGCACCTTTAAAATTTGTTTGTGCGGCTTACCCAGACATTTAAAAATATCCAACATGATTATAAATTATATATAATATAGAATTAAACATATATTGAATAAATTTCTCACCCAGAATCTTAAAAATAATGCCGAAAGATGCTCAGACCGAAATTGATATAATAGTACCTAAACTCTATACTGAATTTTCAGTATATCGTGTTCAAGCCAAAAAAATCTGAACCGATGGGTTTCTAGATGTAGGATACGTATTTAACAAGGTCTGGCATGATAGACTTGCTAGAAAATATTCTCATTCGTTAGGATCTTATATCCCCTATAGAGCTTACAAAATAATACTAGAAGTTATTTTCTCGGAGTAAAAAGGAATTAAAAACAACCACAAAGATATGTCTGACTGTATAGTCTTTAATTCAGGTCTCTCCGAACATGAAGCAGTGTTTACAAAACTTTCGGTACAGTCAAATACCAAAAATGATTCTCGCAAATTATGACGCTTTTTTTCGTAAAAAAGTTTTCAAAACTTCAAGCACTGTTTTCAAACAACCTACTGAATCATTCTCTCTGGTGATATGGACTAGTCTGGCATCCAATTATTTTCCCCTCGGGTGTATTAAAAATATATAAAATAAACCCTGGTCCATTAAAAGTTTACATATATTTGAAAATAACATGAGATATTTATCTCACCTAAAGAAACTCGCGGATGGTGCTTCTTACACAGTTTCTTCTTTATGCCAGTAGTTTTAGCAGAGCTTCGCAGTACACTTAATGACATCAAAAATAAATACTCATCTGGACCTGATGGACTTACATTAAAAATGTTTTCGAGTCTGCCCGATTGCACATTAAATCACATCACCACTTGAATTAACGTTTCATTTCAAAATGCACTTTTGCTCTCCTTCCCATGTCATCTAAGATCATAGAAAGATTGGTCAAAAACAGGCTTTTATAGTTTCTGTTTAAATAAAAAATACTTACTACCCATCAATCAATAAACTACGGTACTACGGTTTCAGGGAACATCTCACATGGTTAAATTCATTCCTCACCAACAAGTCAGCAGCTTGCAAGGGTTGATACAACTATATCTTCTTGCAAGCCAATAGAATGTGGAGTGCTAGTACTAAACCCTATTTTGTTTCTTCTGTTTATCAAAGACAACGCCTATCTAGACATCAGTGGTGAAATATTTCTATTTGCAGACGAACTAGTTTCTCTTGAAGCAACCTTGGTATCAAAGTACTTAATAGGACCATATCTAGTGACCTAATCACACTTAAATCATGGTGCGATTATAAGCTTCTCTGTTTCAACGTTTCTTAAACTAAAGTTTTATCACATAGAAATACATTGCAGCCTTTTTTTATCAAATTACACCACCAATGACATGATGAATCTGTAAAATTCAGATTTCTTCGCGTTGCAATAAGTTTGTATAATACACGCCGTTGATAGTTTTTCCTTTTTCAAGATAGTCAATGAAAATTATCCCACGCGCCTCCCAAAAAACCGACGCCTGCATATGGAACGAGTCTTTGGAGCCAATTCCCACTTCTCATTCTCATTCACTTTTTTTTTGTTCTTTTGATTCCCCTCGTTTTATCCATGGTTATGAAACGACGTAAAATTTCGAATTTATTTAGTTATTCCTATGTTTGTTTTTTAGTTTTTACAATGCCTATTTCTGTGGAACATTGCAGAACACTCGATGGAAACATCATCACGACGCTGTTTTTGTGTGCAAACACCCATCTTTCGCAAAGCTTTCTCATGTCCAAATTTTCAGTTAATATGCGAGGTACCGTACATTTTCAAATACTATATCTATTAGCTCGAGCACTTGCAGTCGACGATCATCCAGTACTACTTTGTGGATTTTCAACATTTCATTTGGTCGATTTGCTATGATGGTCTTCACAGTTCGTACAGCATTGTTCGAAGTCTGCAACCCAATATTTAACTGTTGGTAACAAAGAAGAATATAGTTCAGATTTAATATTGGTTGGACTAATGCCTTTAAAATGAAAGTATTGTATCACATATCGATGACCAATTTTTTCCATGCTTCACTTTTGATGTCTGCCAAACAAATACTTCATAACGTAGCGTCTTCAAAGAACTAGGTCAAGCCAGGTACTTCTGAGACCATCCTTGCACATACGAAATAAGGAAAAATACCTCAACACCACTTCCAAAAACTGTAATTCGCGTGCAACATCACTGTTATATATATTACAGACCATATACAAAATCAAACCGTATGTATTTGGTCTGCCCAATACCAATTGGTATTTCATGAACCGTTTATATACGTACTATTGGGATTCAGGCCGTATGCTCGATGGCAGTGTTTCCAAGCACGTGGACAGTTTATCGCTTTTTTGCTGTTGTTTGCAGGTGGCTACTGCTCAATCGACAGGACATGGGCAAGGTTTTAAAAAATGTAATTGTAAGGGTCAATGTAAAGGTCAATCAAAGAAATGTGCTTGTCGAAAAGGTAATGTGTTATGTTATTCTAAATCTAAATCTAAATAAATAAAAAATATGTTTAAATATCTCAGGAATATACATATGGCTTAGGTGCAGCTGGGCCGTATATACTCGTAAATAGACTAGATCTTTTACAAACGGACTAGACGATTTAATGAAAGACAAGCTTCTTACACATATAGACTAATATCCTCAGTCCTTTTCTAATGGTCCTTTTATATATGGTCTATTTTTCTTAAACGGTCTGTAACATAGATAATCTAATGTTATATATCACTAAAGTAATGAACAGAAATTGTAAACATCCAATTTTGAAACCACAGTAAATTATTTACGAATCAAAAACAAATTAAATCCATTACTTCCATACAGGACTCCGAATATCAGTAATTAGTTGTACAATGATTTATTATCTGAGAAGTTGACAGCTCAATTATCCACGTTTATATAATTAATTGATTGTCGACTCATATTAAAAACGAATTGAACAACTGTAGACTTTAGCCAAAAACATTATTCCGATTACAACAAGGACGCGTTCTTGATATATTCCATGGTAGATTAGTATCGTCAATTTATTAACTTCAACACAGTTCCTTACATAATTTCTACCGAAAATACATTTGAGAATATATTGTGCAACGATTATTCACAAATGTCTGATTTCAAAGCAAACTTAATAAGTAAAAAGAAAAAAACAGTTACAATTTTGTATTTCAACTGTAAACTCAGTAGACATCTGAAATTAATTGGGTTGTCCGAAGTACGTTCTAAGAAACTACAATAGATTATGGAACATGTCACTAGCAAAGGACTACATGAAAGATTTGGTCCCTAAGACAGACAGACAAAATATTGGGGCTATGGATTATAATATAGATTTAGAGAACAACGATAGATCTGCTACCTTCGAAAAATATTTTGATTATAGTTCATAGTTATAGTTCAGTTAGTAATCGTACATAGCCTTTCTGATAGATCCGTGGTGCCACACTTACAACTACAAGAATCCGATATCCTTGGTACATTCTTTGGAACCTTTTAAAGTCATTAGGTAAACTCTAAGACGTGCCCATGTGCTGAAGCCAGACTGTTGGGTGCCTGCCGATGACGTTTCTTTCTCGTACATACACTAGCGAAATTCCGAATCATCCGTTATGTCTATAGCATGAGAATTATATCTTTTATGACCATCTCTGATTAAAAAACCAGTCACTAGTAGAATTTCGCACCTGTTTAAGTTGAGCTGTAGATTAGTCAAAAAGAGATCCCATCTATGTGTGCTTTATCTCTTCTATTTCAGGTTTTTTCATCCATTTCGAGCAGATTTTGTTCTGCTAGCAGACTAGCTGTAACAGCTACACCAAGAATAGGTTATAAGCACATTGGTAGTTTTGCGGATTCCGATCTGACGAGCGAATTATCCTCGTTGCCGGAGTGGTCGGGTACCCAAACCAGATGGACTTTACAGCTATCACTTACCACTTCATGTAATATCCATCTAACTTTAATTTTTGATCCAGTAGAGAATATTTTAATAATATCAAACACATTTTATGATAAAAGGACGTTAAGATTTAAATCTTTCAGCATTGCTTAGCTATTTATTCTTCATAAAATGTATATGGTCATTTTTCAATGGCGAACTGGATCAAAATAACATGATTTTCTCAAGGCCATTAAGATTTGATATTGCAATGATGGGAATACCTCAATATTCATTCGCAAAATTATATTCCATTCCAAACGCAAAGTTTTTTGTTTTCAAAATGATCATATAGTGTAAAGCTATATCATTTGACAGGTAATTTAACAGCTTGAAAATCTGCATTATAAAAATAAGATAATGTGCCTCAAATTATATCTAGAACGGCAATTACGCTGCGTCTGTTTTAACTAGTAAGTCTTATATTCTCACATGTTGAGCATCTGATGATAAATTTGAGTGTTAAGTGTTTGTTATGAAAACATGGACCTTTGTGGATATTTGTTACAAATCGAAAAAAGTGTCAGAGAAGCTCACGAAACGTTGAAATTTGTCTATTCTGATGATTGTTGAGAAGTAGTAAGAGTTAGTTTGGGACCTAGAACGTTCTCAAAAATAAACAAAAATTTGCAAAAATGCATTATTCGATATCTCAGTGAAGAGCTTAAAGTCTCGAATTGGCCATTGCACAACATTGCAACACATTGAAGCTATTCTGAAAGAAACTTGTCATGAATACTCGTGGTCGAAATTTTTATTTAAATATTCTTATTTGAGACCAAATCTGAAAATAATGAATATAGACGACAATGTTGAAATGAAGTGGATGCAAATAGGAAAATTTATGGGAAAGGTAGAAGAGCAAAAGCTAGGTTAGGGAGAAAACAAACAAGGAAAGATTGTTCGATAAAGAGTGTAGGAAGAAACAGGAGGAAAGTAATCTAGTACCACATTGCACATAGCAACCCAAAAGAAAATATTATATAGTAGATATTTTTACTAAGAAGACACAACATTACAAAAGGACACAATTAATTACTAAGTACCATGACCAACAAAGAAATATTAGAACAGATAGAAAATATGGAAAACCATAATAGTGCTCTCAGTAGAAAGAAATAAATACGGCGGGGAAGATATACAAAAAAGAATATGCAAAATAATACGGAAAATTTGGAATGAAGGTCAAATGCTTGAGAGATGAAATAATGGAATAATATGTCTCATATTCAAAAATGGTGTGAAAATTATAAAGGAATATCTTCTGGATGTGATGTACAAATTTTTGGCTTGACTTGTGAAAAACAGATTGTACTGAAACGAGTACTAATAAAAAATAGCGGAAGAATACCAAAGAGCTTCCATGGGGGAAGCAAACGCATCATATACTTACTCTTAAGATGATGATGGATAGAATCTATGAGCGAAATATTGATCTTTATAGATTTGAGCAGGCTTATGATACAATAGATATAAATAACATTCTTATTGCCATAAGTCTTCTAGGAATCTCGAAATATTATAAAAATCACACACTAGAGTAACGAGTAACCAACTGTATCAGAATCATGACATAATGTTTAAAAAACCACTCGAACTATGTTCTCGTGATTTTCCGCAAACCACTCCTCGTTACTCATAAAATAATCATTATTTTTAAAGCTCGGGTAATTATAAATGAAAAATTTTAAAATATATTTCTAATGTATTAATTTTTAAAAAGCAGAATTATCGATAAAGCTCAATTTTTTATAAAACATTTCATCCGACAAAATTATTATGAAAATACATTTTATGTTATTTCTATTAGAGGAATTTTCACTAAAGTATTGAAATAGAAGAAATAATTCTTATGAATCTTTCATGTACGTGTTAATATAACTGATTTAAATATCTAAGGTATATCAACGTACTGACAACCCACCGAGTTTTGATTATACGTTGGTCAGTGGAAAATCAATTACGATTTAGCTTGGGAAGCCTGACGGTTCGAATATTTTTTGCTGATTTGAAATTTAAATATATGTGGGACTTACAAACAGGATGATGAAATTCCTACTTTTTCATTCAAATCACCTGGCTTGTATTTTAGATATTTCTTGAAATATCGATACACCGAGATGTATTGAAATTTTTTTAAAATTACTTTCTCATACAAAACTTGTTTTCCAGTAATATGAAAAAAGTGTAAAGAAAATATTTGTAAAACTAACAATTCATATCATAATATTTGTTTACATTACCATAATTTGAAATAACAGCTTGAAATTCGAAACTTCTTTGCTTTTACTAATTAAGAGTTAATGAATTTTGAATAATATATGAATGCTTGATTTTTTCCAAATTTTGAAATAAGGATTTTAACAATTATAAATCATAGCTCAAAAACACGTTTTTATAATCAAATATCTATAGGTATACAAGTTTAAATCATAGTAACCATTCCAGATTACGCAATCTGGAACACTAATTTTCATAAACTTTTTCTACCGACATAGACAAGAGACCACACAACGCGAAAGAAGATATTTAAGGATGTTGAATTACAAGATCTTGATGGTCAATTAATTGGACCATCACTTTATTATCTTATTAGAAGTTTTTTTGAGTAAATCATTTGTAGGGTGCGCAGTGGTATGTGGCTCCGCCTTGCTGGAACAATAGTCAACATGATTAACGCCAGCTAACTGGGGCACAAAATAAATTTCTAATAATGTCTCTATACCGTCCACCACCAATTTGACCAACATCAAAATGCACCAAATAGTAATTTTTTGCGGATGCATTGGTGTTTCGATTGAAGCTTGTTGATTGAAAATTTCTAGTCTAAAACTAATTCAAGAAGCTCGTCAAAATCTTCCATAGAGTAGAGAGTCATAGCCCCAGTTGCTGAGAAAGGCGACGAATTGACGACTAATTTGTATCTTCTTCAATGTTTCCCTTAGAGAGACTACATCTTCGTCAGTGCGGACTGTTCGGCTTCTGAGTTAGAGTAAATGTAGTACGAAAACGATATAATACTATTTCAATTAGCCCCGGTTATGTTCGCTATAAAATGGAATGCCCGAAAAAATTGACAAATAGAACCATTATTTTGACTAAAAATTTCAACAATTTGTTAGCGATGCTCTGGTGTAGGTCTATGCATAATGAAATGAAATCAAACAAAAACAACTATCAGCTATCAAATGGGTATTCACTAAAAGCAGTATTTCCGGCTTAAAGTTGGGAACCTCTAAAAAAACACCTTGTAGGGAAATAAATGACGATAAAATTAATATCGCTGTTCTAAAAGGGATACTTTGTACGATTTTTTTAAACTTACTTTGAATTTCGGAAATCATTCAATCGAAAATTATGACGATTATATAATATACAACTGCAACACTTTTTTAGAGCAGTGACATGGATTTTCTTGTCACTCTCCTCTTATTTCTTATTTTGATCAAGAAAAAAAGCGTATTTTCCAGGTTTATTTTAACTACAATCTATTTTTCACTTCAATTAGCTATAGAAGAGTGTTTTTCATTTTTTTAAAGTATCAATCAATAACAATCAACCTTTAAATGTATTTTCCTAAAAACAGAAATATTGTGGTAAAAGTCATTTGATTTCACTGTTCGAAAATAATGGCTTTGGTTTGTTGGGTTTCAATTGTTACTTTCATCTCTGTCAGAAATTTGGAAATAGATCATACCCATAAAAATATGAATATGGATACATGATTAGAATGAAGTAAAGAGTGAATAACCAATTCAGTTATATATAAGAGTCCTTGCATTCTCCTGATCCCCCTCAAATATATTTAAATAAGTGATCTACATTTAGTTCTGAAACCGTATTGGCCCTCAATAATATTTTCTTTGGCTTGTACTTACTCTCCCTTAATGGATGTGTCTAAGGTTTAAGCTGGTTTACTTAATGGCGTAATTGAATATTAAAGATTGATAATGGAAAATATCTGGAATATACGTAATAGTCTTCATACTTTATTATCATTGTCAGTTAAGCTGAAATTTCTGAATAATATGCATCAGTAATACATTGTTTATTACAATTACTTCACGTTAACACTACTATTTACACAGTTACGTGATCTGAGACGCAGTATTTCTATCTAGAGAACAACATTTAAATATTCATCAGCCCGTAAACGAGTAGAATATAAAATTTTCTGTAACTTGAGGTTGACTTTCAACCAATCATCTAAGCTTTTTCAGTTATTCATATGTATTTCAAGTTTCATATTGCCGTAACCGAAATATCATATTATTTATTATAATTTAGCAACGACGACATTGTAATAAATAAGAACGATCTCAAACTAAAATATGAGAAAAATAATAGGATGAATCGGGAAACTTGTTTTGTCAAAATTTATTACACTTTAATTCCTGGAATTTTATATTTTCCCCTGGAAGAAGTGGTGGAAAACCTTAATTATTGTTTGAATAAGAAGTGTTTGATCTCAAGCCTTACGTAATTTGATAGTTTTTTTATTTTCAGAGAGAGAGAGAGAGAGAGAGAGAGAGAGAGAGAAAGAGAGAGAGAGAAATGCTTTATTGTCAAAAAATTGTTACAATTTGTAGACAAAAGCTTATGAAAACTAAATAACAAACATAAAAATCATTGATCAAAGATAAACAAATGAAATAAAATTTCAATGTACAGAATAAAACCATAATGAGTAACTAAATTATAGGTAATAGTAATAGGTAGTAATTAGTAAATAAGTCGATAGCAAAAATAAATGCAGTATGCAGCATGTTCGGAATTAAATATTATTATTAAAACAGAAATCGTTTACAGAGTAGAAGGCACTTTCCAGTGAACATGTCCTCAAATTATTGCGAAAAGCGAAAACGATTATATTGACTCGATTTCAATTGGCAAGTGATTGTGCATTTTTTTGCATTGTAAAATATTGAGCCCTTAACTAATTCTGAACGTGGAGTAGGTAGGTGAAGGTCGTGCTCCGCGTTCCTAAGTGGAAGCCGTACAACGATATTTCTAAAATTGGAGAAGCGTACTTACGAATTGGTAAAAGATGAATAAGGAAGGAAGAGTCAGAATTTTTATTCTTTCAGTGAGCCCTGCTATTAAGTCCATGTAAATATCTAACAGCTCTCATTTGTAGTTTGAGGATTCGCTCAAATTGAGACGTACCACATGTATTGCAGAAGGGGAGATGCGACTCAAGAAAGGCATAATAGACTTTTAAGGAGTTGGATAAGTTCAGTTATATAAGAAATTATAAAATTTGATAGATGATTGGCTACATTTATAAAGTGATTATTGAGGTTATCAGGTGAAGTAGAGATTGTGCTCGATGGAGAAGGCTTATTTCTTATATGATTCACAATGGATTCTTTAGAAACACCTGAGTTTTTTCGCTCATAAATTCAACCTGCATATAGTTCTTAATGATTCTAAAAATACAGTGTAAATAATGTGGATGATGTTTACTGCTACTATCAATACATTCTTTGATTTCGTAAACGTCAATATAAAATACTAATACACAGACTTGACGTTTAATTTGTTCCAAACGGTGTTTACATTCCAATTGAGTTAACATTAATTGGGAAAAGGCGTACAATTATTTCAAAATCACTGTTCTCCACTACTTCACATGCTCACGTACCGTTATTTTACACGCAAATATGAACACCAGTCAAATAAATAGGTTGAACTGTATGGAATTTGTTTTCTTAAAGGTAATAAGGATTGATGTAGGAGCGGAAACAAATGACAGTATACTGCAGATAACGTTATAGGTAATTAAGATTGGATCAATAAAGTTTGATTAGTATCGCAGTACAATCACACTATAACAACATTAGAATTTCGTCTTATAACTGTTTAGTATGCAAGGGTTGGGGATTGTGAATGTATAATTTATAGTGTTAACGGCAGTGAAAAATTTCATTGGTGAAAACCGTTATAACATTAGAACATCGATTGGACGGTTTCAAGAAGTTGACAGAGCACCTTCAACATATTGCGGAAGCAATGAAATTTTCATTATTCAGTTAATCCTCATTGATTAGTTTATTATAGTGTCGACTATTTCAAGTGTTAACAATTGATAGAATAATATGTCGGTTCGTAGCAAAATTTACGTTATGAATGCTTTAATCGTTAAAAATAATCTCATTCCTCTATTGAGGATCATTGTAGTAATAACAAAAACTCATTTACCTTTGGAGCAGATATTTTAATACTCATACAAATGCAACTTGGCCAATGTAAAAAACAAATTCGAGAAAAGCTTCTTAAAATGAAAAAGTTGGTTAATTATTTTGGATAGAAAATTGAATGAATTTTCTCTCATCTCACTTTATATCTAAGATATAGTGGAATTATAAAAGTTAACTGAATATTTTTCAGATTTAAACAGATTAAATATCTTTTGAACTATGCTACATAAAAGTTGAACGACTCAAAGACTTTTTCTATATAATTCGATTTCCTGAATAAACTAATACTTTAGTTAATTACTTATTTCACTTAGTTTCGGAAAGTGAAAAACCAAAATTTAATTGATATGTAAAGACTCTAATTATGATACATATTAATACATAAAAAAGGCATAATAAAATAATAGGGTGGATAAATTACATTTCCATCATTGTCATAAATAAAAATTAATTCTAATACATTTTTGTACATAGAGTGTTTTCGTAGTGTATAAACATACTTGTAAAATATTTAATATTCTTCGAGCTCATCAGAGCCCCTCTCTGTCTGTTGAATCCAGATCTCTTGATGCACTGGAATCTATGTAATATCAATTAAACAAAGTAATGTGTATATTGTAAGATTATCCTTACATTTGTGGTTAAATGCTGCAACATGCCATTCGGCTTGTCACGTTTTTCTTCAAACATTTTGAAGATTGCTTTGTTCACGTATTGTGGCACAGTAGTTACTTCGCATTTATTTATTCTAACATTCGAGGTTTTGAATAAGTTAATTTGATATCGACTTCCCACCTCATTCAATAAATTTAATTAAACCTCGAATTTATTCGGTTATAAACGGATTCGCGTTTATTACCATTAAAATTATTTATAACGTCAGCCAAGTCTTGAATGTACTACGAATTTCAGTAAGATCATCTTTAAATGTATATTATTTGTTGGAAATGAACAACTACGATTTGCTTTTTCACGGGCTAATAAACCAGTAAGCAATCGTCGGTTTTCCTCACCTGTATCAGGTATAGGTACTGATCTCATAAGAGAGCTCAGAGAGAAACTTTCAAATTGACACTTATTGATAAATAAAAGTAAATTTTAAGAGAGAAGCACATTTAATGGAGAACCTGGTACATTGAAAATATCAGTTTCCATGACGAAAAGAATAAAACGAAATACCAGTTACATGAAGAAAAATCTACATTATTCTAAAAATTAATTCGCAAAAATATCATGAGATTAATTAGATTCATTCGGTAAATTTAAAAATTGTATTTATTGTGTTGATAAAGTTTTTAACAATAAAGTTTCGAAAGTTAAACATATAATTTACTTAAATTCCTTGACAAATATGTGAACAATTTATCGGAAACAGAAAATAATACGAAAGTACTAAAATAACTTCAAACCAAAAAAGTGAACTAGAACTTGCTAAAAAATATATGCTCTTCCTATCTGCACTCCAAATAAAAATAAATTTTATTAAATTTGTGTTGATTTAATTCATTATATTCGCTAGTCTACAGCTGCCAGGTTGGGAGTTTCAACTCTAATATCTGGGAGCCCAGCTGAGGACTAAAATCATCCCGGATTTCCCATAGATAAGTCCCAGCCTTATCTTTAATATACAAATAAATTTATTAGACTTATTTTTTAATTTGTAACGGCTTTTGTTAGTTGTGCTCTTTTGGATACGTAGTTAATGCGAATTTAGTATTTTTTTTTTTTCAATAAATTTATTTGTTGCTTAAACTCTTTATTGTTCTTAGATATTAATTTGGATAATCGTGTCCGTGGATAGTTTTAAATTTTTATTTTTGAGTTAATTCATAAGGTGTTTCCAGCTTTTCCACCTTTTTATAATGTCGTTCGTTAAAAAGCTGGTGGCGTCCAATTTAATATTAATTGTTCACCTCAACTGCGTACAAATTTGGTTGTACTGAGTATATCACCAATGAATTAGGGTTATTGGTCTTATTGGAACCATAGAAACTCGTATTTTTGGACGTGAATGTACTAGCAATGGTTTTGTGATAAAATTTCAGTTGGCTACTGCAAATCTGTATCAAGCCAAACATTAGCGATGTACAAACTCCTTTCCTCCTCAGTTCAGACGGGCATAGTGGTAAGAATTCAACGAAATTATAAATTTTTTTGGAAAAAGCGTCATCTGTCCTCTATGCTTTGTAGGTTTTTTTAGTTAAATAACTCTATACATTGTTTTATGATGATAGAAACTGTAGATACATCGACTTTATAATTTGAAATTAATTTGAGGTTCTCATTCGATACTGATATATTTTTTTACTTTATCTCTGAGTGGGATACGTAATAAAATGAAGGTTTTTGTGAAAAATTTAATCTCCCATCGGAAACAGATACATTTTTCGTGTCCCTTATATTAGCATGGCTTCGAATATTTTTTTTTTCAATTTCAAAAGCTGCATTTCCAACGTATGAGTAAAATATTAGCTCCAAAGCCAAATGGTTATCTGTATCTACTACAAATACCTTAAATAAATGTATGAAATTATTATCTACATTTAAAGAATTCATACGAGGGTTGCTACTTGTTAAGATATGGCAACACTGATGTGAATATACCAAACCTGACATTACCATCATAAAGATTGAATTTTTCAACGGTGAACGTGCTCAGAAAATGTTGTCATACGTGTGCTAAGTTGTTTACAGATACTTGAAACATTCATCTTGGTGAAAAAATGGATTTAAAGTGTGAACATTTTCGTACTATGATTTTCCATGACTTATGACGCGGATTAAACCAACCGCAATGTGCCGACGAACTCGCTTCGAATTTGGGAAACCAGCACCATCTCGAGCCACCGTATTTTGCTGGATTTCCGAAGTTAATCGTAAACGCACTTCGCTACAGGATGAATTAAGTGAAAGTCATCCAAAATTGGCTGTTATGCCAGAAAACATTGATGCTGTGCGTAGACTAATATTGCCAGATCGGCATGTGACATACTGTGAGATATAAGCATACTTGAATGAACATTTGGGTGTCAAATAGATTTGTCCGCATTTGATACCGCATAATTTGACAATCGCTTAAAAAAAGCTGGTGTTGATTGGTGTAAAGAAATGATGAAAAAATTTAATCGCGATGCTTCAAAAGACGTTTAATTATTGTGAGCAGCAACGAATCATGGATCTATGCATATGAACCCAAAACTAAAAAATAATCGACTGGGTGAGTCTTTCAAGACAAACCCAATCCAACAAAAGTTGTTAGTGTACCAAGCAGTTCGGGGAAAATTGTTGCCTAGCTTTTCGAAACAAATGGACATGTCGCCAGCGTTCCATTAGAGTAACGTTGAATAATCAATTTTGATTGGTACACCAGCATATATTTGCAATAAGTGTTCGAAAAAATCTGGAAAACCAATCACAGATGAGGAATCATTCTCCACTACGGAAATACGAGCTTTTACACATCAGTACAAACAAAAACATTTTTAAACATTCGAAACGTCTAATTGATCAGTCGTCCGCTGTACAGTCCTTGTTTGACACCCAATGATTTCTTCTTATTTCCATAGATCATAAATAAACTGCGAAGTAAACGTTTTTCTACATCTGAAGAAGCGGTTGATGCGTTAAATCACAAATTTTGGAGGTACCTCATTTGGAATGGAGAGAGAATATTTATTTAAAATTGTCCATCTCAAAATCTAAGTAGCAGCCCTCGTAATGAAAATTATTGTGCCATGAAGGTCTCATAATAAGGGAGATGCTTAAGACGTTCTGATAAGTAGTTAGAGCGGCCATCTTTCTCTGGCAAGTGTATGTATATATATATATATATATATATATATATATATATATATATATATATATTGTGAACTGTAGAAAAATTGTTAACCTCAACATAATTGCTTAAAATGCAACGCATTATTTTCCTGTAGATCATAATCTATCGAAGTGAAAGTGTTTTGGTGATTGTAAATTGATTTCCTATTGAAAATAATTTCTAGCTTCAGATCTAGTTATATGAAATTGTTATGTTAAGTTAGGTGAAGTTGAAGGATAAATATGTTATGCCAATATTTGTGGTTTTAATATTACCAAATTTGTGTAAAACGTTTGTATAAAAGAGAAAAAGCTTCCTAATAGAAAATCTCATTATTTTTTGAAGTATTGATTCTCTACTAAATAATGAATGAATACAATTCTTGAACTGCATTTATTTTATTTGTGCTCCTATGCGACTTTCTCAACAAGCTTTTAAGAAATGATAAAAAGCATTTGTGCGTCCTTTTATAAATGTAGATGCAACTTAAAAATTTCACAATGAACTCAAATTAGAACCACAGACCAATAGTTGGTCCAAAGCGACCAAGATATAGAATCAAGCGAGAATGAGTTCTTGCGTATGCATGCATAAACTTTGTTTATGGATGGATTTTTTTATCATTAATAATTCAATAAACCTTGAGTATTATTAAAATATCGCAAAAATCAATGAACTTAATTACAAACATCTTTTTCAAACCATAGAATCGAAAGGTGAAAATTTATTTAACAACCAACAACGTAAATTTAAAAATTTTATCCACTACAGTTCAGACCAACTTTTTATAGTCCATTCAATCAGGAGAAAAAAGGTGTACGATTATAGAATTGTGTTTTTCGCTACATATTTTTATGAAAATTTGGAATCCAGCTTAATTTACCCTGTAGATCTATTTTTAAAATTTTTTAGCACCGGCACCGGTGAAAACCACCCCTTATGCAGAATAATTGAATAACTTGACAAAAATACCTTGCATGATTTAAAATCAAACTTTTTTATGTAAAAAAATGTATTCTTACATATCGCGGAATATAATTCTTATATATTTATCATATTTCAATCCCTTAATGATACTCGTAACATTATGAATAAAAATTTTTTTGTTTTTAACTTTAAGACGTTTTTTCAATGCTACCTACTCATAATAACTAATAATCATTGTAATACTTAGTGGTCCAAATTAATAATATTTTCACCCTTGAAATCAACCCTTTTATTATAGTTAGTTCATGAAAAGAAAATGTAAATCCTTTTTTTGTTGCTTTCTGTATTTCTCAATGATTGGAAGGAAAATATTTTTTATTAAATGGAATGTTACATTATGTTTCATTGACACTTTCGATTTCATCCTCTTCTTCGTCATCTTTATCTGTTATAGGGAGGCAATTTAGAACATGATCTACATGTCGAATTGCAAAATATTTTCAAGTTTTCAACAACTGCAAGTATAAAGTATGTATATTCTCACAGGTATACCTACCTGCGTAAAGTTCCGATTGCCCGAAAGAAGTTAGGTAGCCAGCTATACGCAAATTCAACCTCCGGGGTCTATTTATATACATACTCCAAAAACGTAGCGACAAGATAGCTTTAGTTTTTTCGCAATAACTTTTTTAATGCTAGAGCTATGAAATTGATCGAAAACAAATTTAGAGGAAATTTCAGATGCTACAATTTTTGGTAATTCGACTATTACGTGAATCTCGTTTTTTATAAACTCAAGGTCAAAGATCTCAAGAGCAGTGGGCCTGGCTCTTAACTACAATCTTTAAGCGATCTCTTTTGTATTTTTTGACATACATTAACAAACAAAAGATCAAATTGTTTAGTAAAAAAAGATATAATTATAATAACGGACTGATTATCTTTAATTTTTATATTCATGGAAAATTCATTACTTTTTGTATCATTTTTTGTTGAAAATTTAAAAAAAAATTGTTATTTTTGTAATAATTTTGTTAATTTTTATCCGAATGATACGAAATGATATTCATTGAATTTTTTTTTTATTTTCTTCAAAAAATATTCAATACATTTTTTCATAAGATTTGATATTTGATTAGTTTTCAGATCGTAAATAGTTATCATTTTTACAGTTGTGGTATAAAATTATTATTAACTAGCCATATCTCAGTTACTTTTGCACTTAGGTAACTGAATTTAAGTTAAATTCATTTATTTTTTGACAGGCTTTATTCTTCACATCTTTGTTGTTGTACATTATTAAGCTTATCTTCAAATAACCATCTAAAAATGCTTTTTTCACATGAAAATTGGAAGTTTCCAGCCACACATAACTTAAGAAATAATTGCTTCAATAGATATTGTCATAGAACATTTTTTTCACGGAACTACTTTATATCCATCCCTGCACTTATTTTCAAGATTTTTTTCATCCTCTAGAATGAGTGGTTTTAACCCCATAGACAATGCCTGGTGTACCCATATTTTAAAAATCAATTCTTACATTAATTTTGACTTATTGTTACACGTTGATATCAATTGGTTGCTGTGACCAAAAATCTTTGAAAAAATTCCTGATCGACTGGACTATTATTATTTATCCATTCTGTAGTCTAATGTAAGCATTATTCATAGATACATGGTTACAAACCCCATTCATCCTATGTCTTCCAATTTATTTTTTTCCCAGTTCTCCACTACTTCTATGATATCATAAAATGATAACAAAAAATAGTATACCCTAACTTTCACTGAGAAACTTATAATCCTTTAGCTGTCGAAACAAAAATCCCCATTTAATTTCACTTACATCCAAGATGTCTAACTTTCTCGTATCAATTTCCCGTTACAAATTTGCTAACTTCTCTAATACATTCAAACTGAGACTGTTCTATGTTCCCACTTTTTCACTTTTTGTAATAAATTTCCCTTCGGTAGTTTCCATGTTTGAAATATTTTAAGTTATAAAATTTCAAAACAAAATATATCATGATTTACAACATGTTTTCGAAAAATTTATGTAATTTTTGTTGCAGAAAAAAAGTACATACATAAAAAACATGTCGAAAACAGTAGATTCTATCAGAATAATGAGAAATTGGAAATTTAATTGGTTGAAAATTGATACATTTTTTTCTAGTTAAATATAATCAGTGCTTTTAAAGAAGTATAGGATTTGATTTTGAAAAAAACCACAAAAAATTTGAAAAAATTGATGAATACTTTATTGGAATCGATCAGTATAATTTAATGTTTGAAGATGATTTCATGCAAATGCGGCTCGCCGGCTCCGCTTTAGATAGCCCATGAACAAGGTCCAATTTAGGCACACTCTCTCCAACATATCGGCCGATATTTCACGAATAAATGCTTCAATATTGGCTTCCAATGGGCCAATCGTTGCTGGTTTATCCCTGTAGACATTAGCCTTAACATGGCCGCACAAGAAATAGTCCAAATGCGTTAAATTACACAATCTAGGCGGCCAATTGATGGGCCCCAAACGTGAGATGAAATGTTCACCAAAGGCGGCTCTCAATTTGGCCATTGTTTCGCGTGCTGTGTGGCATGGGGCACCGTCTTGTTGAAACCACATATGAGGCATGCCCAACTCTTCCATTCTGAGTAAAAAAAAATCGTCAATAATCACACGGTAACGCTCGCCATTCCCTCCAACTTTGCCAGCGCCCATTCCCCAAATGTTAGAGGTTTTACACCTAAATCCTGAGTGACAGAGGCCCAATTGCTGCGAACAGCAGCGAATCGACATTTGACGGTCATCAGTAGCACCGGCGGATACAGCTGCAATATTTTCTTCGGTCCTCACTGTACGTTTACATGTTAGTGGTTTAATGTCCAATAGTGTAAACTGGGTTCGAAATTTAGTCACAAGCCTCCGAATATTTCCCTTAGTAAGCCGACCAAACTGCCCATAAAATGGTGCGCGTTGCACTCTCTTAACCGAGCATGAATTTTGATAGTAAAATTCAATAATTTGCAAGCGTTGTCCGTTGGTAAGTCGATTATTACTAAAGATGAAAAATGAAACCACCCTGTTCAATCTACTCGAGGGATATCTTGAAGAAAATTTATGCTTTTTGGGGCCTAGTAATGGACAAATGGCTTCATAAGTTAACAGAGATTAATTTTGAATATATAGGCTATGCAAATGGCACTACTAATAGTTGTGGACAAGTTCCAGAATACCTCTAAATTTCTCAGCAATTATGCTGGGGCTGAACAGTAACTTACACGCAGAAAGCTTGTTCAAATAACCGGTATTTGAACAATATAAATATAGATGTCTCGAGGAAATCTAGTTGAAAAGTCCAGAAAATACTACGATACGAATGGGAAATACTCTGGCAGATCAGCATAGTACGAGGGAAATCCTTGACAAAGCTTGTCTCTATATGTATTATTGGATATATAAACATAAAACATAAGCATCGAAAAAAATCTTTACCAAGATATTAACTAAGAAGGAATACAGGAAAAGAGAATACATAACGTTCAACAGAAATATCAATAAATGATTCAAGAGTTTTCTCCGGAGCTGATACCAAATTATCATCATCTTTAGGCTTCTATCGTGTCAGCTCATAGAAAGAAATACTTGCTATGAAAAGGCGCGTGTGAATAAACCGCAAAGGTAACATTTGAATAAAGAATGTGACATTTGAACTAATTCTGATGGTAAAGTAACTATGGAACTCCCAAATCATCGCCTCAAAGTAAACAAGGAATATCAATACACTAGAATAATAGATTTTCTCTAATATGTAGTTTTAAGAAAATGCTTCTTCAAGAAAGAATTGTCTTTTCGGGCTATATCACTCCAAAAAGTTTGATATGCTAGATACAAAATATATTTAGATTCAGTAAACCTAAGCTACACTTTCTTAGTAGCTTTCTTATAGAGCACTGCCACCTTAGGAGGAAGGTTTATATTAGGTTGAATGAAGATTCTGTTCAGTGGAAGGTGAAACTCCAGTTTACCTCAAGCCTTATCATTATACGCAGTACTTCGTTTGACAAGAGAGGTTAGAATTCTGGAACAGGATGACCAGCTGATGAAAACAAAGTAAATAATAAACTACTCGGCTCATGTCTATATCCAACATGATTCCAGACTTCCTGTACTACATACGCTTTCACTTTCTTTTGATAATAATGTCCGTTCAAATTGAATTATTTAGCTCTCGTTCCATCGGAGAAACCGCCCTTTGTGAACGAATAATTTCATGAGAAACACCAATGTAACTAAGGGTCCCCAGAAGGCAACTGAATTTTAATAAAAATTCAGTTTATAAGAATTTTCACATGTGAATGCGATTAACGACTGTTTTTATGACTACTTCAAATGTAGGTTATCTACAAAATTTGAAGTCTAGTTCACACATATATAAAAAAGTTTCAGTATTGGAATGACGTTGAACAATTTAGTTGTTGAAAAAGTTTTACAAAAGGGATGTGAAATATTCTAATTGAAACTAGAAAAAAAAGATGTGTGAATTTAAGAAACAACTCTAAAGGCTGCTAGTATCAGAGTATAACAAGAAATCATCACCGAGGAAAGGCACTCTTATAGTACAAGCTCAGAGCCGTTTAAACAACCAAAAACCAGTTATGTGAGAAGCATTTTCGCCTGAGAATATTTTAAAAAACACACATCTGCGCCCGTATACAAGTTATTTCCATAAACCACCTCTGTTTCGATCCCGTATGTATTTATTCAATTCACAAATTGGTGAATGTTTTCTTCTTTTATTCTTGATTCTTTTCTGACAGTCGTAACTACAATACATTTTTTTGTCATCCTTGTTTCTATATTTCCTCATAATTATTTCCAATTCAGTAATATTAGCGAAAATATTCATCAAGTTGAGTGAATTTTTTCTGTAACATTCACATGCTTCAAAAAGGTGTCGATTTCGATATCGATTTCTAATAGATTCGATTAAATCATTAAGCATTCTTCATCTACTAAAATATTCATCAATTACACCAAAGTGGGCCGTTGGTTTAAAATTCTGTTACCAACTACAAAGAACTAATTTCATATACCTTCCAGATATAAAACTTTTTATCAAATCACGATATTTTGTGGCTGGATAAATACCGCTACTATACTTAACTTAGATCCGAGGAAAATAAGCCTTCTTTAATAAACTATCAATATTGTTTTTAAATGTATAATTTAATGGCGCATTAAAATTTTTCGGAAACCATTTTTAGTCCGTACTATCATAAACCAATTAATAAATAATATTCAATTCAATATGTTGTAAACAACAATCTAATGTTAATCAATTTGACGGCTTCGACGGTCAAACACCAACATTTGATCGATGAAACTGTACGGGCGTTTGCCTTAGGCCAAAGCTCAATCGATTCTGTATACCCATTAACATTGAAACAATCAGTTTTTGTATATCATATTGTAAAGGTTACATATGGTTTCATCATTGTGAAAAAAACTCGTTTCGTATATGTCTTGGTTTGATAGGTACGCATAAAGCAGATATCTTTTGTTTTTGTGAAGGTTGATACCGATATATTGTGTGAAATATAGTGCACCTTTCTGCTGCTTAATCGGTATTAATTGCGCGCCTGTTACTCGAAATCGATACTCACATTGTAATAATTACGAGTATATATTATTTACTACATGTACATGTTTTACAAAACACAATCACTTTTGAAATCAAGTTTGGATACACGAAGGAGAAGCAATAAAAAACTAAAACTATTCATCGAAACATGGAATATATGAAACGGAATTACATACAGGGTCCAGGAGTCAGTTGAGTTGGACTCAAATAGTAATTTTTGACTTAAACATTACTTAATCTCAATACACTGAAGAATTTATGTACACCACAACAAATCTGGATGAAATTTAAGCTATTTATATGATTGGGCAGGGGCAAATAAAGATTTCTCATCATCGGAAGTTTCGAAATTTGCACTCCTCTCCTAATTTAGTAGCATTGGAATATTAACATGGAATCGTCACGTGTGTGATACGGCCGGTTTTATGGTGGTATTTACATTATTGTCAGATATTTCCTTTTTCCTGAAAAATAATGAATTTTGTTATTTCAAATGGATCACTCCGTATATTTTTCGAAATCCTTAAGAAATACCTATTATTTTCAATTTAATGTTTCCCATATTTAAATTCCATAATTTCGGAGTTATAGCTATATTTGCGTTATCGCCGCCGAAGTTTAAATAATAACATTTAGGTGGCTATAACTCCTACAATAACAAATTTGACGTTTCAATAAATTATTATTGTTGAGATTTATTAAAAGTCACAATGGATCCTTTATCTGAAAAAGAACGAATTGATATTTTAATGATATTAGGATATTGTGATAGGCGTAGAAGTCAAAAAGAAGCATGTAATATCTTCAATAATTTATATCCTAATCGAAATCCCATAACAAGACCTTCCAGCTATCTTCGGATTACTTTATCTGGCTGAGGTACTAAGGAGTGATCGGTAATCCTTGAAAGAACTGAGAGGTTAGGACGGATATTGAATAAAACGGTTTCATTAATTATAAGAGAATAAAATATCTTGTAACGTGCACTCGATTTGATAATATTTACACCAGAAAAACTCAAGAATAAATGGCAGTCATTTGTAAATAATTGGATAAAATTTATACAAAGTTGTTCCAAATATCGATCAGCTGTTATATTCCCATAAAAGGAATATAGACCAATAACTTTCCCTACCCAAATATAATGTTGTCGGGGCGCTAGGTGTGTTTTAATCGGTTCTAGTCGGGGTTTTCCCAAGGCCAGTAGAGAGAATTGTGTATATTTACTGTACCACTTGAAAAAAACGTTTTAAAATACTACGGAATTTAGATAGTTTGCATTTTCATCACATCATGAATATTTCACAAAATTCCTCTCTCAAGTTCGTGAACAAGTGGAACTTTGTATGGGTACAGTTTTTATTTCTTAAAAAACTTTACTACTAACGACTGACTAACATTTTATTGCTAGGCAATATCTACTATTCACAACAAAATGTCAGAATTTGCATCGTCGCTGAGTTAAATGAAACTTATGCTTCAAGTAACCTACCGTTATTGAAACTTCTATCCTCTCTTTTTCGGTTAAGGAACCATAATAAGAAAGTTCATTCAGGCTACGAATCATATTGCGCCTGTCAGAGGGTTAACAATTTCCTACGTAGTAGCACTATAACTGTATCTACAGCATTTCCTCCCCTCGTCACATATTTTTCAAGCTTATCTGCGTTAGAGTTCAGAGTAGTCAGCAGAGGCATACGAATCTAGAAGAGCGCCTTATTACCACTTACCTGGCTATCTGTGTAGATTGTTATGTTTCTGTTTGATCCACGACTCTCTCAGCCTTTTCTATTGCGTACACTCAAAAGATATCACATCCAGTTTTCATTCACTACGAGCTCTGATCTTTTTAATACACAACGGCTTTTGTTATATTTTTAGAGAGTCATCTATGAAGATTGAGATTTGTTTTCGCTTAGAATAGTTTTCTCGTCCCACTCTTCCTATGTTTGAATATTTCAATCCGTTTTAGTGATCATATAGAGCCCGTGTTCTGAACTAATAGATCTCACAATTAAAAAGTAGCACTTAGTTCCACTACAAAGTTAGTTTTAAAAAAGTTTTCAATATTATGTAGAATTTTTAGTATTTTGGTAGTGTCTCTAGCTTCTCATGGCTTCGACCTTATTGTTTTTTTGCCATTTTATAATTATTATGGAGGTTACATTGTTCTTGTTGATGGTACATATAAGTATATTATAAGCTGAGGAAATCATGGGGAAGGATATCAGTAATGTCTACCCTGTTTTATTCAAGCAGTTGTTTTCTCTCGCGCATTGTAGAACGAAGAAATGTTATGAACGATATTGATGCAATGGACGTGGGAACAAGGTAGAAACTTCTCAATGGTTACATTCCTTAGATTCTACAACATGCAAATGAAATTTAATTTCTGTTCACATTAATTGGAATCAAATATATTTAATGGACAGAATAAAATGTCCTTTTCTGTGGGACATAAAATAAAAATAAAATGTACGTATCTGGCGAAGATACTGGAAAAACGCTGTTTAATGTTCAAACCAATTTTTTTTATTAGTTGACGAACATAACCTCATTTTGTACATCTCGTAAATGTCTCACTACTCCAAAATTTTGGCAACATTGTTGATATTTGACCAATCATACTCGCTGTATAGTGTGCATTAATTTCTATACTGAATCAATTGTAAACTTTCATTTCAATTTCGATTGGTCAACAATGCACTCAATTAATTCAATAATGTGATTTTGCTGTATCGTATGTGCATAACAATTAGGTAATAAATTAATGAAATAGTTCAATCTAAATATCCAAATAGTTAAAAACCATAAAGTTTCATAAATTGGTACCCATAATGATCATCATCGCTCTACTGATATTTGTATATCAATTTTATAAATTTAATAATGTACGTATGTAAACTACTTTTACATATTTATTAGATATTATGAGTGCGCCCATAATAATTCAAATGAAATTAAATAAACAATCCTGATTTTCAAATTTTTCACTGGATACATTTGAATGGAGTGTGTGAAAAAAATCCATTACCAATAAATTTGTAAAATTATTCTACGTTAATATTAATTTTTACATTTCCTAAAATATTTACGAATTGATTAAAGAATGTTGGTTCTACTGATAAACACTATTTTTGTCACACGAACTTTATGATAATTCAATTCAACAATATATAATAATTTTTTTCCAATGGCGTCTAGTTTCCTTTTGACAACTACGTATTCATTTTTCATCTAATGTACGTGTCTTTTTTTGAGGAACTTTATTTAGACGACTGTATTCCTATTACATCCAACCAATATACATCTTACATTTTTGTAACATCGTAAAAATGCCCCGAAAGTGTTCTAACAAACCTGACAGTTTTTGTTCTGTACGTGAAGAATTAACTTTTTCATCTCAGTGTCAAAAATTAATTGAATAAGGGCTAGGAATCTAGACTATTTTGGAATTTTTGTGAGAGATTAATGTAATTCCAGGCTTCCACATATTTGAAACTGATATTGGATTGGGTTAAACAAGAGCATACGCTTTTTGCTATTAGTGATTTTTATTTTTGATTGAAACAAGACATTATAAACAAATCCAAACTGGTCTTCGGCCAACAAACTAATGCTCTCGAACTGCTTTTACCTCCAAATCGATAAGAAAGTCAGAATTCTACTTTGGATATTGTTCTTAATCAGCGCAATAACGTATCTGAAGATAGTGACCCAAGTTTTGAATCGTCAACTTCGAATAAACCGCAATTATTGACACAAAGAGATAAATGATTTAGTACGTAATTTGAATCTGTCTAAAAAACAGGCCTAGGCTTTTTAAATAAATTTATTTATGCTCAGGTATTTAAAACTCTCTACTTGTTTGACTTGACTGGTATTCAGAGTGAGTTAAATATAGAGTGAAGTAAAAATAGGGAAAACATTTGTTATGACTATACTACTATCCGCACAAAAACACCTGCCTACCATGCAGTTATCTAATGATCTTGAAATTAGCCTTCATCTTTACAATATCACAATCCTCGAAGAATATTATCCTGAAAGAAGACTGCAATTTTGGGCAAAAATTATATAGACACAGACACGAACAACATTCTAGTAGAGAACATTGTGAGTTGTGAAATAAATCGACAGAATTTTTTATATTGGGCACATTAGATTTCGTGCTGTATGAGAATTAGCAGTACTCAATTGCTATAAAAATTGGATACTTCCGCAGGGACTCTTGATGCAACACCATATTTCGAATATTTGTAAAGAGGAATAGTGCCGCAATTAATTAATGTCCCGTGTATTGTTTTAACAATATCTTACGCCTTGTTCATCTCGCATGATCATGAGTTTTTACAGTCCTAATCAGATGAAAAGTTATAAGGGGATTAATTGAATATATACTGATATCTCAACTCTTTTAGAACTCGAGAAACTTGAAAAGCAAATCTTTTTGAAAAACCAAATGCGCGGATAAGAGTGAGTGTAGATTAATTTCGCCTAAGCTATTTAAAATGTCGAAACAAATTGAGCATTTGCCTTTTGAAATAATTGCGCTGAATTATTTGATTACTTGTTTTAATGAATTTTTATTGTTTTCACATCGACCGGTAAAAAATAAAGATTCTATGTTATGTAAAAGTTTGATTTTGTAGTACAGAATTAGTGAGGGCAATTGAGATTGAAGATCAACTGAAGGTACAACATATTGGTACACCTTCAAATGTTCACTTGGAGTTTTTGAGTCAGTCCATATTCGCTGATATTGCATCACAATTTTTACATAAAAATGTAGCAGTCATTAAACATCCATATTTGCCTAATTTGGAGATTTCTTTCAATTTTTTATACGAAAAAGCACTTACGCGACATTTCACGTTGGAGAATGAAATAGATGAAGCATTTCAGCAATATTTTACATTAAGTATGACGCTTTAAGCTTTTTAGTTGTGGAAGCTCCAGTTACAAAAATGAATTTATGTAGTGATGATTACTTTAAATAAAAATAAAATCATTCTTCCAAAAAGACTTTTATATATTATATAAAAACTTCTCTTGATGAATTTTCCATTCATTTCCATACCAACACAATTGTTCTCAAATATTTCAAACTAGACTCTTCTGCTCTATCATAACACTTGAAAATGCTAATAGAACGCCAACTTTCCAAATATATTTCAGTTCCAAATTATCAGTTTAAATTTTATTTATTCACAGAAACCAAAAAAGTAATCCAAGAAAATAGACGTGGAATAATCTCATTCAATATTATTTCCATAATACTAACGTAAGGAATAGCATTTTGAATGTGAGCAAAATTATTATTCTCAAAGTTATAATCAAGTTTATTGCTTTTCGTTGAATAAATAAAATTTCACTCTTATGATATAAATGATAATGTCGTGGGAGAAGGAAAATATATTTCAACATCAAAAGTGTTTTTTGCTATGAAAATCATATCAAGAATTATAACGAATGAATATATCGAGAAGATATACAAATTTAAATAATAATATTGTATGGAACTTAAAGTTGAAATGAACGTACGTTCAACATCATAATTTTAATACCCTTAAAAATGTATTTTATTTCTATTTTGTATTATGAACAAAAGTTGAATAGCTATTAATAACAGACAAATATTAGTTAATGAAACAAAAAAAAGAAAAGAAGCACGCCCACTTTACTTAATCGAAAAAAAAACGAACGGCCAGGTATTGGGAGACATACGTATAAAAACGGAGTCGTTCAAGTTTCATACTATAAAGCTTGTGATTAACTTTAAGCCAATATTAAGACAATTTCTATAACATATTAGTCTCCCTTATTTTTCTTGAACGTAAAATAAAAGTATTTCTTTTAGTGGATAAATAGTTTTCATCAATTACACTAGTTTCAACTTTAATTTAACTTTCTGTCTGTTACCCCTGATTTTGTGATTGATAATGTTCACTTATGACTGGTTTTTCAAATACAACCTCAAAGTTCATAGAGCTAGAATTACTTTGCTTTTGATTTTTATCATTTAAACTTATATATATTCGACCGACAACGCTCTACCACAGAGCAATTTCAATAAATAATTCATTGTGATATAAGAATACGAATAAATCAAGAACGCCTTTAAATTTTTTTTTTCACATTGTAACCAATATGCTTCTTGATAAAGTAATATTTTGACGTAAACAACAACCTAACCAGTGGCGTACTATCAGGGTCAGTTGTCACTTTTATCCCCCAATTTTTTACACCTATGGAGCAAATTCTTTTTTTAATTTTGTTTCAAATTTTCTGATTATTTTGAATTAAAAAACGAATAACCTTTTAAGGAGCTAAAATGAACGTTGTAGAAATTTGTCTGACAACTAACCCTGACAGCGCGCCACTGGTTAAATTCCTCCAAAGTTTGTTTATGTCAAAATATTATTTTTTCAAGGAACATATTGGTCACCAAATTTGAAAAAAAAATTTTAAGGGCGTTCTTGATTTATAACAAATTTTTGATTTTGATTTAAAATTCTCAGCAACTAGGCCCCGTAAGGGTTCGTATTCCTATATCGAAATGAATCATTTATTGAGATCTCTCTGTGGTAGAGTGTTGTCGGTTGAATATAGAAACACCCTGTATACTAACTAAGATTGTAAAAAATTATACCTGAATTGTTGAAAAATTTCTGTAAATGGTATGTGGAATAGTTAAGATTACGAAAAAGTTGTAAAGTGTCTCTAACACCTCGAAAAACTTCCAATGATTAAATTGAGTCAAGTTCAAGTAATTAACAGCAATGCGTTCCATATGTATGAAATAAATTCATTTTTACCATTATGTACTATATGGAAAACCCGAAACATGTCGATTTTAATTCCTTCCGAAAATTTTAAATAAGAATAGGGGTTGTGTGGCACCTTGTTGGAAAGGGATTATATTTCTGCTCAGCAATATAAAGTTTTTTCAAATTTGATCAATCATAACTAAGAAATTAATTTTTAAGATGTAAAATTTCGATAATATCTCTAACAGAAAACTTGTACTTTACAATTAAATTAGATGTTCAAAATGACCACGATTCACTTCTTAACAATAACGGAGGCGATGTTAGAATTCTCGTAGAACATTTTGTATGACCTCGGGGATTAAATGTCGATGAAAAAAAGTTAGATGTACTTCGAGAGATTGAGGAAAATCGGTATAAGACAACTCGAGAACTTGTCGCCGACAATGATGTAAGTGAATCATCTATTTTGAGAGTTTTGCTGCATGAAGAAAAATATCACCTTTACAAAGTTCAGTTGGTTCAGGAGCTAAATGAAGATTATCCTGATAGAATGCAAGAATTCTGTGAATTAATGATGGACAGAATGAAAGCAGATCTACAGTTCTTAAACAAATTAGTTTTTTCTGATGAAGCGACGTTTCATTTAATCGAAGCGTTTAAAGAAACACATCTGTACATATTGGAGCAGAGAAAATCCTCACTGGATGTGTGAGGATCACACTCAATGTCCTAAAAACTGGAAGTTTGGGCTGGTCTCATTAACTATAAAATTATTGCCCTTATTTTTTTGAGGGCACAGTTAATGATGGAGTTTATATAGATTTTTTTATTAAATTCTTAGTGGTCACATTACAAACACTTTTTCCTAATGTTAATCATCCACATGAGATAGATTTATTTACTAATAACAAGATGGAGCTCCACCGCATTTTGCACGTACAGCTAGAAATTATTCAAACAAAGTTAGATTGGAAGACTTGGAACGATCGAATGGCCGGCTAGATCCCCCGATTTCACTCCTCTCGATTACTTCTTATGGGGTTATTTAGTGGACCAGACAATATTTCGGCTTTAGGATAACGGAAGAAATTAACAGAATAACCCCAGAGGTCATACAAAGTATTGTACAAGAGATCTAAAATCGCCTCGGATATTGAAAAGAAGTGAATGATGGTCATTTTGAAAAATTAAATTTAAGTGTAAAGCACATTGAACAATATATTTTAAATATTATACGATATTATCATCTTCATTCTATGTAAAGTTTTGTGATAGAGACATTATCTTAAAATTTAATTTTCTCAATTATGATTGCACCAAATTTAAATTTAAAAAAACTCTATATTGCTGAACAGAGGATTGTAATCCCTTTCCACCAAGGTTCCACACGTTGTAAATTGTAAATTTAAGAATAAAAATCGACCTGTTTCAGGTTTCATACATATAAACGCATTGTATAACCCTGATAAAATTTTTTAATAAAGGTTTTTAGGAAAGTAACTTTAACCAGACTAGAAGGGTGGAGAAAATTATTGGACCTAGGGACGTCAAAATGCATGAAATAGTTTATTAAATCTCTAGATAAAGACGGAAACTGGTTTTCCTCAGCTCACCATGGAAAAGATTAAAGCCGGTATTTGTTATTATAAAACTTACGAAAGATGCTCAATTTAGAAGTCCTATGACTGAGATGCTTGAAAAAAGCGTCTATGAATTTGGTAAAAAACAATTATATATTTACTTTAATAACTATTGGGCGATTGTTATTGTAGTTTTTTCCTTACCTATAACAACTGAAATCAATATATAGTTCTTCCAATATCAGAATATAAAAGCATAAAAAAACCCTTGCCGACAATTTTGTTTGATCTTGATGATGATGATGATGATTTTAAAAATTTATTATTTTTATAAATAGTTTTAAAAATATGTTTATCTAATGCGAGAAAGTATTCGTTTAAAGGCAATCGAATCATTATAGGTAAATTGGACGGCCTTATTTAGACAGGTGCACTTAATTGTAGTCCTACTTGGAAAAATCATTATTATACCTGGTTAACTTGCTACAACTGATTATTAAATTATAAAACCTGAATAGACGAGTAAAATGTACCTGTCTGTAAAAGAGTCTCGTTTAAACAAAGTACCAGATGTGAACTGAGCCCTTTTGTAGCCCAATCATTTTTTTTTCTGAAAATCGAAATGTCAAATCTAAAACCATAAAGGAAAATAAATTCTTTGCTAATAAAACAAAAGAAAAAAAATATTTCAATTCCAAAGTATCTTCATAAATAATAATGGTATCAAAATCGTCTGAACTAGAGTCATCATTTGATTGAGTTGTAATGAGGGAGATACCACATACTCATCTTCTTCTTTGATAACATTTTCAACACAGTTTTTCCAGAGCTCTTGGCGGTCTGCTGCTAGAACTTTCTTTACGAGTTACACAACCTCTTTACTTTCTCTAACTTTATAATTTGGAATCTTAAGAAGTTGCCACGAGGGGTAGGATGGGTTGTCCATAACGATTACTGACTGTGATGGAACGTTAGGTAAAAGCTGTTCATTAAACCACTTTTCAAATAATTATGCTGTCATATATTCATAATAATCTACTACATTGTGAGTGGCAAACCATGTTTCATCTAGATAAATTATGTGTCTATTAGAACTTCGGTAGTCTTTTATCTGACACAAATAATCTTGTCGCCATCGAACTATCTATCCTTGACGATTCGGTTATTGCTATTCCGTTTATTCAGTTTTCTGTGTTTAAAACTACATGCTGAAAAAACTTTACGCGTTGTTTCTAAACTGGTATAATTGTATTCTGGATAATCTGCTACCTTTTGTTGTATTAATGTCCCAACTTCTAATATAAACTATAAATAGTCCTACGTATAAAATCTTTAGTAGGTTTGTCAACTGTTTGTCATTTCAGTTTTTCTTTACATGTTTTTCGGTTCTGTGAATGATCCACAGCAACCTCTTTCGTGACTATTCGATAAATGGAAAATATATTTACTCTAGTTAATTCAGCAATTATATTTAAATAACTAGCTTTGTTTGTATATCTAAATCTTTATTATTAAATGCATACCTGCCTTTATTCTCACTGCACTGTGCAATTTCATTGTCTTTCATTCGTCGTTCTTTCATTTGCCCATGGTCTAAAAAACGCCATATTTCTATTTATGGATTAAATAAATTTTACCAAGCGACGCTAATGTCTATTTCGAAGAAATTGTATACATACGCTTTCCGACAACTTCGGCCAATAGAAATGTATTTATTTTCACGATTCGATGTTTCTATTGGTAAACAGAGTCCACGTGGACTGACGGTTTGTTAGATATTTACTGAATTTTATACGGGGAGTAAACATTATTTTTCATTTCTTAATTTGGTATGAGTGCCGTGCGTATTTGTGAAATATTGATTAATCCTCGCATAACTGTCTTCTGCAATTGATATTGGAAGAACTATACTTCAATTGGAGTGGTGGCAACACTATGCACAATATAAAATTACATACCCAGTTGTACAATATACTCAACTCAAACATTTATCTGTCTCTGTGAAATGTTCCTATCCAATCCATTGAAATTTGAGACACATACTTAATTCCGATGACACAATACGTGAATCAAACGAAATGAAATATCACAAAGCAATTAGTAATTTAGGGGTAATTAATGAATAACTGTGTTAAAATGCCTTCTTCAGTACTATGCAGATTGCGTGGTAGCATATTATATATATAAACGGTTTTTTGTATGATTTTAAAAAGCTTCTAGGCGTAGGAGTTAAATCGTGAAATTGCTGGATGAAGTCTCGGAAAAAACGAAAATTTCCAATTTTATTTATCAATATAAACTCAAGCCATTAAACTTATTAAAGCTTCGAAAAAATCGTGAAGTTTCGTAAATTTAATTCCCAGTATACATTTATATAATCATTCTCTATGTCATGAGTCGGTTGCCGTTTTCTAACGTTATTAGATTACCAATGGGAAAACAAAAATTTCCAGGGAAACAGACATTTTTTCATTCTTAAAATTATCAGACTATAATTTGAATACAAAACTTTATTTTCGTCGCTTCTAGGCAGCTTTATTGATACCCGAGGAGATATAACTGCAATGAAATGCTATGGCGGATGGTGATCAACTACTGTGACTGAGGTATACTTTGAGTATTCTGCAAATAATAAGACAGATACTGAAAATAAAATAAAGAATTGTGAACACCTTAACCAATCAGTACATGGACAACATGAATGCAACAAAAAAAATGAAATTTCAAACTTCACTGTTGTTATTATTAATAAACAAAATAAGTGATGTACTGTCTCTGCACTTATTTCTTAATATTTATTATTACAATCGTAGATATATATAGTATTCAACTTGCGGCAAAAGTTCATTACACACTTCATCTCCGTAAGTATTGACCTACATTACGGCTTGTTAATTTTTTCTCAACTATTTTTCAACATTTGACGGTATTACCCAACAATTTTGGCATTTCTATAATTTACTATATATTTAATTGAAGTGTGCTTAAGCGCGATCATAAAATAAGGTGAATGATTTTCATAGTACCAAATACATCTGTTCGAATTCAAAGTAGTAGAAGTTAAGCAATGCTTGAAGACTTATGTCAAGAAATAAATTACCATGTATCCACAATCACCTAAATAAAAAATTTTACAAAAGGGAAACGTTCTGACACTAATTTGTAGACAAAAGCTTGTAGAAACTAAAAAACAAATATAAAAATAACTGAATGAAGATAAAACAAATATAATAAATTTCAATATACAGACTAAAACCACATTAAATTATAGTTAATAGTGATAGGTAATAATTAGTATATAAGTCGTATATAAATCCATAGCAAAAATTAAACCAGTTTGCAGCATGGCCGGAATTAAATATTATTATTAGAAGTCGTTTACAGAGTAGAAGGCAGTAAATATACCCTCTAATTATTGCGGAATGCGGGAAAAGATTATATCGATTTGATTTCAATTGACAAGTGATTGTGCATGTCTTTACATTGTAAAATATTGAGCCCTAATTCTGAACGTGGAGTAGGTGGGTGAAGGTCGTGCTCCGCGTTTCTAGGTGGATAACGATCTTTCTGAAATTGGAGAAGCGTGCTTCCGAATTAGGCAATCGGATTCAAAGATGAATAAGGAAGGAAGTTTAGTTACTGAGTTTTCCAAATTTAATGAATTATTTACCAGCACTTATTTGCCAGAAATGTTCAAAACCAATCCCAGATAACGAATCATTCTCCAAAACGACAATGCGAGCTCTCACACATCAGTTCAGACAAAAACGTTTTTGAACAGTCGAAATATCGAATTAATGGGTCATCTGCCGGAAAATTTTTCGTTTGGTACCCAATAATTTCTTCTTATTCCCGCAAAACAACAATAAATTGCAAGGTCAACGTTTTTCTATATAACATGTTTTGGAGGTACCTCAATCGGCATGGAAAAAAATGCTTCGACAATTGGTCAAACTCATGCGAAAGTGTATTGATCTCAATTGAGACTATTTTGAAATATTTATTTTTATTTGTCTCTAAAGTCAAGTAGCAACTTTCGTAATAAATTTCTTTTTCCATAAAACTACATTAATAATAAGAATTCTACTAGCACATCTATAAATTTGAAAATAAATGTATTTCACACCATAATTCGACTTTTGTTCGAAATACTAAAATAACTTCTTTCCTGGTAATATACCGCGAAGAATATTGAATCGCATTTTCCCGGAAATCGTGACTTTATTGTCGATTCTCACAATCCCATTTGGACTAGCAGCCCACAAGGGAATGGAATTCACTATTTATCACGCATATACCCAGAACGAAATTGATTCTTGCTTCGAAGCTTCTTACTAAGATAATAATACGAAATATTATATTTATCCTTATTAACTATTTATGTTGATGAATAAATAAAATTGATAGTTTAAAAACAAAAAACACGACGTCAAATGTTGTGAAACGATACAATAGATTGCGTCAAAAAATAGCAGAACTAGAAATAACATTCTATACAATCTATAACATCGAGAACAAAAAACGAGACTTTTCCAAAAAGCTCTTAGAAATAGAAAATCAGCGAGTATAATATCCACCAACTCAATTAAGACCCTGTATAACAGTGTTGTACTATCTACCTTAATCTAATCAAGCGATCTTTGAGCGATATGATATTATATCATAAGAAGTGAATTCGGTCTTCGTAAAAGAAGCTATTTTATAATAAAGCGGGCTTTAAAGCTTCTTCTAAGGATAAAGGATCAAAACCACAAAAGGTACACTCGTAGAACATTCCTTCATCTGATTCAGTTCAAGTTCAAGTATGAATCAAATTTAATCACAATACTTCCAGAAAAACTCATACCAGGATTCAAATCAGTTGCTTCTAAGTACATATAAACGCGCAAAATCGAAAAAAAAAGTTAACAGGGAGCTTCCTCATTACATATCTCGTCGCACAACCTAGAACCGTTCATTTTGCTGTATATGTACGTGATAAATAGCACTCATAAAATAAATGCTACATTGATCTGCTCAATTTTTCATGAA
The DNA here is from genome assembly GCF_026230105.1 of Diorhabda sublineata. Classification (NCBI taxonomy): domain Eukaryota; kingdom Metazoa; phylum Arthropoda; class Insecta; order Coleoptera; family Chrysomelidae; genus Diorhabda; species Diorhabda sublineata. Next base: position 31,262,242 of record NC_079476.1, read on the forward strand.
CTAGTACCGGAAACTGGTACACGATATGAACCGTGAAGTTGGTCCTGTTCGGTTATGATAGAACAGTATAAAATTTGGCGAATACGCCGGATCTTGGAAATCGTGTGATATTGATTTTCTACATGATTTCATATATACAGCGATTATTTATTTTTATTGTTTGGAGAACCATATTATAGAAAGTAAGCAAACAAACAAATACATAAAGAGATCTTTCTAGAAATTGGTTCTAAAAACAATAAAAACAAATCATATATAAAAATATGTAAAAAAACAATATCACACGATGTTCAGAATCGACGTCTTCACCAAATTTTAGACCTAACCGAACAGGACCGTCTTCACGAGTTCGTAGCAAGCTGGTATTAGTGTGTCCAATGTATAAAAGTATAAGAATATAAGATATTTTCTTAAGCCTCGGCGCCATTCAGATTATTTTGATTCACTACTTACTCCAACAGACAAAACACAATTGAAGGAACTGTACACAGTTCTAAGCGAGAAATGAAAATCATATCAATTGATTTTTTTCTTACTTTTTTGGGCTGATAGATTATTTGGAAGACATGAAATAATCAAACATCGATTAAATTTAACATTTTTTGTTAACTACACAATTAACGTTTCGCTTCTTCGTTGGGAGCATTTTCAAAAGAATAATTAATATATGAAGATTAAAATATTTGTACTAGTATATAGTCCATACCACGTTTTTATTGTACAAAAAATTATATAGGAATACCTACACAATACTTGGAAAACAGAATGTATGACTACAAATACACCAAGAATGCATCAACTGCTTTGCAAAAACATGAAAAAATGAAAATCATGAATATGACTTATGACTGAAAAATCTTAGCTCAAGACCCAAACTATCAAAACTTGTTAATCAAAGAAATGATATACAAACCAAATAAGTTTTCTATGAATTATAGGCAAGATATAATAAAAAATCAGCCAAATTTACCATAAATTGATAAATTAGTTAGTTTCGATGTCTCTGGTATAATATCGTTTTATTGGAATTCTAAGATTTTAATACTATTTTTAATAAATCTATTCAATGTTTTTATCTATCTATAAATATTTTAATCATCATATATAAATTATTTTTTTTTTCAAAACACTACCAAAAACGAAGCGAAACGTTAAGTTGAATAAAAAATGTGAAATTCAATCGAAGTTTGATTAATTCATCATTTCATCCAAACCACAAAAAAAAAGAAGAATAAAACTAACTAACCTAATCTAACCTAACCAATATTATACTCTAAAGGTTGAATAAATGTAGTGAATTTATAAATTTATTTATATATCATGTACTTCAGGCCTCGCAGGAACCACGATCAATCTAAATCGAGGTTGCCCGTACTAACCCAACCTAACCTAGAAAAAAACTAAGAAAGCACTCTTTGATAGGAACCCAAACTAAAAATTAGCTTCTAACACTTCAAATAAGGGTGGTGTGATTAATGAAACATATCATTTCAATGTAAAAAAGCGTGGGGGCTTGAATTTCATTGATCTAAATATTTAATATTGATTGTTACAGATAAAAATATAGTCATTATAAAATTATCTTAGGAAACACCCCTATTTTTGTACAAAAAAAATATTTTTATCTCATTTCTAGTTTTAACTTTGTTTTACTAATAAAACGTGCTTTTTGTTATTTTTTAAGCATTATATTTCGTTTAATAATCATAATAAATAATTAATAAGTATAGAAAGATTTTAGTTCTATAAAATATTATTTATTGTAAATAAAAGTCGTTAACTTATCTAAGAAGTATGTAAATTAGCTTTTATTGTATCTTTTCAAAATAGTCATATGAAATTGTCACATAATTTATTCATTTAATTCTAAACACCCCTATGGAAAATGAAAACAACAAAAAAATTGATGATATTTATAAAGTAACTATATAATATAGTTTCAAAGTACTCCAATTTTTTATCCGTATTTCATTGTCGATTTGATCACCTAAATCAAAAATATGGAAATTATATATTCATAAAATTTATTATCGTTATTAAAATGGTATGTGCCTTGCAGTAGGTTAAAGGTTATTTTCCCTTTGATATTTATAGGACTCTGATTCATTATTCTATTCTATACCATAAACTAGTTTGATTTTAGATTTTATAAGTAATGATGACTGGCATGTTTGTGTACCAGTAAGCGAATATGAAACAAAGTGCTGTTTATCGATTTTTCGTTGAAAGAATAACTCATTTTTATTTGATGTTTGGGAAGGATACAATTTGCAATAAATATGAAAATTGAAATGGGGACTTTTAGTCTGGTGACAGAGTATAGCAGTATAATTCGAAAAGACGACATGTTCTGTGTTGAAATAAAATAAGTGTCGATTGTATGTATGTTACGTATAAACATTAAAATTAGCTAATGTCGATAATTACCCGTGTAATTTTAAGATTAACAAAATGTATAAGATTGTAGAAAAACCAAATACGAGGTGTAGTTATTATGCACGGTTCTTGTAACAGAACTTGCTATCAACAGGTTTGTTACTACCCATCAAAACCTTTCCTTGGTACGGTGACGATTATGCGCAATAGAGATTCCAACCGACTTAGGTATCGTTTGTGAACCGTTTCAGGGACGGTTTTCTCGATACTTGGTTGATAGCAAGTACTTTTACAAGAACCGTGCATAGCCGGAGATTGCAGAGAAAATATCTATAAATGCTTCCGATAACCGTCCCAAGAACGGTCCCGACTAGCAGGTTAGAACAATCCTAGTCAAATATTGAAAAGATCCTCCCTGAAACGGTTCACAAACGATACCTAAATCGGTGGGAACGCAAAACAGAATAGTTCGTATAACGGTAACCGCCCGGTTGAACACGTAATTTCTATTGCGCAGAATCGTCACCGTATCAAGGACGGTTTTTTGATGGGTTGGAACGAATACATCAAATATCTTATTTCAATATTAAATATTTTATGTGTCTTCTGTTTCAAAATTAGTTTTAAGTTTTAAGTCTTAATCAAAATATATTTTGAAAAGACTTAAAATTAGACGAAACGTTAATCTTTTAAGAATTTTAAAAAGGTCTAGAAATAAGAAATTAAAGAAATTTATTTATTATCACATACGATATATACCATCCTCTATCCCTACATCACTCCATGCGAATCTTTCATTATATGAAACAGTGCGGGAAGTCTCTTTCTATTAACTCCTTCAGAAAGCGCGCTAATTTTTCTTCCGCAGCTTCAATAGATTCAAATCTTATTCCTACTAATGCAGATTTTATCTTGGAAGAGAGGTGGACGTGGCATGGTGCAATATCCGGCTAATAAGGTGGGAGGTTCAACAATACAAATATTTTTGCGAACTTCTTGTTGTAAGTATTTTAAGCACCAGTTTTACACACACTTTCCGCATACCGAAATTTTCATATAAAATTTGCGTCACACATTCTTTGTCAATTCCTATAGATTCAGCCATCGCACGAATATTTAGTCGAAAGTCAGATCGAACAAGTACCAGTTGCAGTTTCATGTGAAATTTCACAAAAATCCGTTGCTCTATGTTTACGTCAATCATTTTTACGGAAAAAACAGCCCATTTATAAACGAAGACCACGGCTACAGTGGTTTGTCTGCAGGCACGGTAGACATCGCATTCGAAAGACTAGGCTTCTGCCTACACACCTGATAGTCGTTATCCTTTGGCAGTCTTCTAATGCCCTTTTGATGGATTGATGTAAAGTGTTGTCAAAAGCTCCTTTTGGATTATATTTATTTTGAACATAAATAAAATCATATCCTAAAAAAACTTGTTTTTTTCTTGTTACTCAAAATATATAGCGTCACATAGGTATAAATACATAAATGAATATTTTTAATTAGATTCCTTTATAAAACTATATAATTACATTTCTAATAAACAAAAAATGTATTAATATATTGTAGAATGACGTCTCTGAAAGCTATATATGATGAAATATCTTTATTCGAAGCTTTTTAATACATTCTGGTAGTAACAGTGAGATTTTTTTGTGCGGTATTCTTAATATAATTGCGTTGGTTCTTTCAAAAGCTTTTAACTAAAATTACACCATTTCAAAAGATAAAGAGGCAGTTATTCTTCAGTTGCTTTAAGTGATTCCGTTATAGCAATTTCAATTATTTTGAGATATTTTTGTACTCAGAATAGGTTTTATGTCATTAGTACGTTCGCTATTCAATGATAATAAACACCCAAGAGTCCATGTGTTGAACTCTATAATTCTAGCTTTTATACTCCACCAATTCTTTCTTTAACTAGATGAATAATTTGAATTACACTAAAAGCATGAATATATCTACAGCCATTTTTATCTCAATTGGAAGTCATTATTTTTTCTAAAGCATAATATTGAAAAATAGGATTATCAACCTCGTATCATTTCAGGTAAAAAATAAATTAGTTCACCTTTCAGGTTATGTACAATGTGTGAAAGTCAAAGGGAATAAATTCAATATTTCGATTACTATATCAGGGGGTTGATGCAAAACATTGCAGAGTGAAAAGATGAAGTGAAAATGATGCTGTGACATAAAAAAAAATTTCATACGTCCCGTTGTTTCTGGGTTATAAGAATTTAAAGCTGCAAAATCATTATTAATATTTAAGTATATATGTTGGAGGCAGATGGTGAATTCGGCCCGTGGCCGAAATAATTGAACATATCGCCATATGCCCATGGTAGACATGCCAGATGCCAAAATTCGCCTTTTGTCTAACTTAATTTAGCCATATCGCGAAATACTCCATTAAATACGCCGATGCCGATCGAATTGTAAATAAGCAACCTAACTTCAAATTAGTGCTAACGTGCAGTTTGTTTGTTAGTGGTTTTTGCATTTACAAAATTTGTGAGTAAATCATTTAAATTTCATTTCTTAGACCTTTTGTTATGTGTCTAAATCTTACCATATTGACTACCCAGTAATATTTAAATATTTTAAGTCAAGTAAAGGATAACATGAGAAAAAAAGAATGCAATGAAAAACTGATCTGCCAAGACGTCTGAATAGGTTTGAAATTATAAAGACAGGGGAGAAAGAAAACCTTATTGCGAGGTTAAAGAGGTACATGGCATTTTAGAGAAAGCTCACAGCAAGCGCGGATCCATGGGGGTCATGACCCCACCCCCCCTAAACTCTGATCAATTAACTTGGTTTTTTGTTTCTTATAAAAGGACGTAACTAGGAATATGTAAAAGTACGAACTATTTTACACCGTGGATAAAGGGGGCCAATACCCCCAAATATTTCGAATATCAAAACAATACCTAATAAAACAAAAATAAAATGATCAAGAAATTCAGAACTAAGAAGTAGAAGAATCTGACATAAACTAATTAATATGAATCAAATCGAAAGAGTCGGTCTAGAGCTCTATGGGTAAACGACTTAGGAGTTGGTCTAGTCGAAAGAATCAAATGTCCGTAAAAGAACTAGTAAACTTAAGTAAAAAGTGCGTAAAATTCGTCATAGTGCTGTCAAAAACAACGTAATTAATTTATATTTTGTGGGTGAAAGGCTTAAAATGCCATGTCTTTGGGAGAGGACTCGTCCTAATACTAATGACCCTGGATCCGCCCTTGGCTCACAGGGATACTGGCCACAAAAGAAGATTAAGTAAGGAAAAGGAAATTGCTAAAAACTATATTCTATGTGTCACCTAAAAAAAATCTAAGCAGAAAAGTTTGGTTGTAAAACCAATAATTTCAACAAGATTTAACAAAAGGGAACATGTTGATTTAATTGATATACAGACTGAACCAGATGGTCCCTATAACTTCATAATGAATTACCAAGATATCAAAAATATATACAGGAGGTATTTAAACACAATCAAACATTTCTTCGAGAATTTATGAATAATTAAACAAACCTCGAACATTTGCCAATCCGCCGAACTAATGCGCACACGTCGAGTTGTGTGCTATTGATGTCAGTCCAATCAAAACATTCGCCGATTGTGGACGTGTTTATGTCCCAAGGTTTTGATGTTTTTATCACGTAATATCACTAACCAAAATGCGTGAAAACTGTTTGCTGTCTGTATTATGTGTACGTTCCTTGACAATATATAAAATAACTAAGCATTGTTATAGACCAAAAATATAAAAATGAAAAAATGGAAGCCAATGAAATAGATTCTTAGTCTTAGTCCCAGACAGCAAAAAAAACATTTTTGTCAAAAATACAATTTGTATTGAACATAACAAAAAACTTGGCTGTGAGATATGCCGAAATGTTGGCTATCTAGGTGTAGAAAAAACGTGTGTTATGAAAATGTCCAAGCAATGGAATGACTGTGATATTAGTAGTTTTGGAGAAACCCGTGCCCAACAACTAACAGCTTTATAGAAAAAAATATACAGCAACAAAGACACTGCTGCACATATAGCTGCTTCAAAATTGTGACAGATTCTCAAAAAGAAACTTTAAAAGACGAGTGTTTGATAACTGTTTCGAAAGAGAAAGAAGTTACAGCAGAAATTTTTCAAACTGCTTATAAAGTTGCGAAACAGAATCAATCTTTTTATGATTTTGAGTCAGAAATCGATGTACAATAAGGCTTGTGTAAATATTATCAATCACATTAGTGCAGACATGAGGAAGCACTTTGTGCAGGAAATGATCAGATCAACAGTAAATTTTCGATCATTATCAATGAATCGACTTAAACAAAAAACAACTCTGATTTTGTATGTTAAAATTTGCTTTGACCCTTCAAAGTACGTGAAATCTTGGCTGCTTCAGGGACGTCACTCCGCTTTGGATACTAACAGCAAGAGGCGGGAGAGAAGACATGAACAATGAAAATCTTACCAAATGTTGGACATTTTTATAGAATGAAATCTGAAATCTATTTTAGTTCGATACTTATTGTAATAAAGTACTGTTTCATTATAAATATTCATGCCAAAAATATTATAAACACAAAACATAATAAAAATTGTTGGTGAACATATGTGTTTCTCTTTCCAAATATGTTTAATTTTCCAATCATTTTTAAAAAATCCAACCAAAAAATAAAGGTAGGTTAGTTAGGTTGAACACAATCTAGTTGACCCACATTGAAAATTATTATCACTAGACTATAGTAAGAAAATTTGTACCCCAGCAGTTTTAGTCAATTCAAATTGAGACTGCTGACATAATTTTTTGTATCTTGTATTCTCTACAAATGATCGGAGAAGCCTAAAAATTTCATTTTTATATTTATATATGATATATACACAAGGATACAAATACAACCCAAATGAAGGTCGCATTTTCAGTTTGAAAATATATATTTATAATTTAAATTTGGAGAATTCCAGGTTTTTTCATGAATATTTTTGGAACCCTTGATGATATTCATGGTGATAGGGACAAAGGTTCTATTCCTCACACCCCACTCTATAGTCTTTAGAAGTCAAGGAATGAATGTGAAAGAGATTTTTCCGGAATTATTTTTAGCGAAAGAAGGCTACAAAAATGTAATTTAATTTAATTTAAAATAGGTAGGTAAGTTATTAGGTTTTAGTTCAATTTCAGTCTCTGAAGACGAAAACTTAACTATTGAAACGCCAGTCAGACAGTGTAATTGTAAGTGTTGGTGCAGTGGTGGTGTAAACAGTGTGTTCATCGAAACGCGCGTCAGACGGTGTAATGGTAGTGTAAATAGTATGTTCAGTATAAAAAGTAACTGAACTTATAAATTCAATCCGTATAGCTGTATAGTTGTATAAAAAGATTTTGATCTCCTTCAAATAACTAATAATGTAAACTTTTTATAATTATTAACCAAAAACTGAGATATTCTATATATTACAAATGTCAATTAATCCTCTAATATGTGGTAAGAGGCTCATTTATAATTCGGATATTAAGCAACTGACTGGAATTTATCTTTGACGCTCGCATCTTGAGTTTTTAATTATAGTCATTAAACTTCTTAATTGAATGCATTTTTTGAATCATTTCAGCTGTGTGAAGAAACTAACATTGGATGTATACAAAATGAATTATTCAAACTAATTTCTTTTGTTTTTCCAAGTTTGAAATAGCTAAATCTTTTTCTAAAAGAGATTTGCTGGCTCTCACGTATTTTTAAGCACTAAATTAAAATAACTTCGTATACATAAGCTGACAAGCACTTAAAACTTTTCACATGAAATGGTTGGTGTAAATACCAGTAGCGACATAGTTTTAGGGGATTTACCAACTTTCAAATTACGATAAAAACTATATAAATCTAAAAGCTGCAGTTTTCATTCTAATGATTTAATACGTTTGATAAGTATAACATTTCTCTCTCATAATAGTATATTAAATATTCTCAAATAGCTAGTTTAATTTGGTTCTTGTATTTCTTTTGGTTATACCCTGCATTTTGTTATAAATTGTAATTTTACTTTTAAGTCAATATATTGTCCATTATAATGAAATGGCTCAAAATATCAGATAATTATTTGTTATTTTTTTCACTTTTATTATTTTTTTGTCCTTTAAGTGAAAATAGAACTACTATAACTAACAATAAAATTGCTATATATGAAAAAAACCAACCAAATTAATACCATCACTTCACAAAGAGATGATTGCGAATCAATAATATTTGGGATACCAATAAGAGATCTACACGGAGAAGTCGTACTTGTTCCTGAGCTGCTCTGCATACTTATGCCCATGCAGAGATTTTGTTAGATGGACAACCTACAAGGGCTGAGACATTCAAAGACTCTTCTGGGAAACTAAACCAGATTAGATCTGTTGAATGGGAACTACACCTGGAAGAATATGAAATAATAGACGAAGATCTCTGGCAATTGAAGCCATTCCACATTCTAGACTTTTTGAAAGGAGTGGGATTAATGGATCAGCTGTAAACATTGGGTTCTTCAGCATCGCAGCAAGACAGGGGGACATAATAGACCCTTTGGGTCGCAGTGTATACGAGACCCCAAATCCATATATACATACATACATTGTTAGATGGCCTTTTGGACTCTATGTAAATTAAGATATCTGACATGATGATGGTTCAAATCATAATGACATAGGATGAGTATGAGCCTCAATATATTAGATATGTGCTGGAGATGTAACTGGTTCATTAAAGACATAATTCAACCTCACTTTAGGCTACAAGCACACTACTACTGATGACTTTTAAGATTTTATCAACATTAGGACTTCTCGGAAGCTATGATCGGGTTAACCGAACTGAAGAAAATCTGATTCTCAGCTAGGATACAGCTGGGAAGAGCCGATAGATGATCTACCTTATCTTAGATCATAGTTTTTAAATAGCACTAATAATACCTGACTTTATCATCGCTACAAAAACATGTATACTCGTACCAATCGTTTGGACTGACATTAATCATTTTCTTATATGAGCCCTGTATGTAGGGAATACTAAACAATTCAAACTCATTTTCAAAAATAAGTTTGACATTGAAGATTCTGGATCTCTGTATTAAATTTTATTCGCGTTGTCTCCCAAATAGACAAATTGTTTATGTCTGGCAGTTTCTGTTTCTAATCTTCTTTGTGTTCAATCAACAATTCAAATTACTCCACTAATTACAATGAAAATCGACTTAAAACTTTTAGATGTAATACATATGCGTGACAAGCGAAAGGTGCAAGAAATCTAAGTATATTACAAACATATTTCAGCTTCTAGATCTATTTCTGTTAACTTGAAATAAATTTGCGATCCAACTATAATAGCAGGAAATTTATTTTCTGGAAAAATACTTTCATTGTAATTTCACAATTTTCACATTCATTAAAATCATATTTCATGATAATTTACAATAAAATCCGGATAAATAAAGGTTACACAGTCACGCACGTGTCACTATTGCTAATAAATTCGAGGTTATGAATTACGGTCCAAAATATAATACGATGTACCTAGATGAATAGCAACGAACCTTGAACATGTTAAAACGCACCGAGTCCTCAACTATTCAAATAAGTAAATCATCTTCCTTCAATTTCCATACTTTCTTATCGAATGCTACTTTTAGGACCAATCTAAGAGAATATTTTCATAAGTTCTTTAGAATAGTTTCATAATACTAGATGGCTTCGAATCTGTATGATTTAATGTCACGACCCAGGGGAAAGAAGAATAGAGGTTAGATAACTCGTTAAAATATATTATGTGTTCATAATAGGTTAGTATGTGCAACTAGGCATATATGATGACTATATCGTAGTTCTCCAGGAATTATAAACGATCAATCTAGTTTTGTTTCAGTTTTTATTAATTTACATATTCTCCATAAGTTTAAACAATCAATACTATCTAAAAAATTTGATAAAATTACGAGGATGATCCCAGAAGTACCAACAAAGAAAACAAAAAAAATTTGGAAAAAAATATATTTATTTTCCAACATATTCTCCTTTTAGCCCCAAACACTTTTCCCAGTCATGTTCAATAAGTTCGATACTCTTTTCAAAATAAGAATCTTCCAGCTCTTTAAAATAGTCATTAGTTGCCACCTTTCCCAACAACACTTTCATCTTATCCAAATGATGCGTCCGTTTTTGCTTTATTTCTTCGCTCAAGCGTTGCAAATAAGTTCGCAAATACCCGCCGTTGATGGTTTTACCTTTTACAAAATAGTCAGTGAAAATTATCCCACGTACATCCCAAAAAACCGATTCCATAACATTGCCTGTAGATGGGAAGGTCTTTACCTTCTTTGGAGGATGGACCTACGTTTTATCCACGGTCATGAAGCGGTGCAAAAATCGACTTTATTTCTGTGAAAATTTGTTAAACACTCGATGGAAACATCTTCACGACGCTGTTTTTTTTTCCATTGTGACCAAACGCAACACCCATATTACGCACAGCATTCTCATGTCCAAATTTTCAATTAATATGCGATGTACCGCACTCTTTGAAATGCCTACTATGTCCGCTAGCTCGCGCACTTCATTCAATGATTATCCAGTACCGCTTTGTGGATTTACTTCAACATTTCGGGAGTCTTCACCTCATTCGATTGACAACGAAGGAGCAGTCTCACCCACAGTAGAATCTAGTTCAGCTTTTACATTAGTTGGGCTAAGGACTTTCGAATAAAAGTATTGTATCATATAACGATGTTTCCAAATTCACTGAAAACGTTTACTATTGATTGCTGCCAAACATATACTAAACAACCTGGCGTCTTCAAATTTGAAAAATATGCTGTATAGATTGTGTACTTTTTAATACAGTGATATTTTTCAAGCAACTACCGCTATCTCTAGGTCCTGTCAGGCATTTCTGGGAACATCCTCGTACTTCATATTATCAATATTAACAAGAAAAAAACACAGTAGGTGCTAGTCAAACCAAATACTTGGACTGGATCATTTTTATTAATCGAAAAAATCCTTCGGACAGGCCTCGGACTAGGAAACAGACTCAGATCTATTGGTTACAAAACGCAAAGTTTAAAAATGTTTTCTTTCAACATCAGTTTAATTTAGAACTTATTTTGAAATTGTAAATGCTGATTAATGGGGTTCAGATGCATTTTGGAATGTACTCAAGTAAGGAATCATATACTCGTACGTTAAGCTGTCCGATATGGCGTATATAACCATTGTGAATTGTGCTGAAAATGATTAATATATATGTGAGTGTAGGAAAAAATGTTTTCAAAGTCCTTTAGTTTATTCCGAATTAGTTGTCAAAGCTTCAACGTCGGTTTGCATAAATTGATGACTTTTATTGGATTTTTGATGTTATTAAAGAGTAAACAAAATATTTTGAGCTAGATTAACATATACATGAGTAGAACCCACAACGGACAGGTAGAAAAATGAATTTTGGCTTAAAATACATCAGCCAATGTTGACGTTCTATGAAATGAACCAAAATAAAATTTGTCATAAGACCTTCTAGAATTACATAACATACATTATTTGAATATTACTAATTGATCTATATTGTTACGTGAATTTATATATACTAGAAAGTTACAAAGTCCAGCAAAGTTAAATTGTAATTATGGAAAACACAATGAAAAGATTGTGATTGTGATAAAGGAATGAATCAAAATTATGATCAAACAGTCTCTTCAAAATATATCCTGTAAATTGGTTTATTATACAGCAATAATATGAAATCGTCTTTAGCAACAAGAGACGCAATGATTTATTGAGAGATTGGTGAGTTTAATAGAGTTTGGAAATAACTAATAGAGAAGGGGTAGCTATTTTAAGGCAAACATTGCTGGGACTGCTTACACAAAATATTCCTGATTCCTTCCACTATTAGACTAGAAGACCAAATAAACGTATAATATAATCTACAAGTTCCTTAAATTAAGACTGTTATCATTCTTTTATTGAAGTTCCATTTCTTGCAGTCACTTTTCGTTACGTTTTTAATATGAATATAAAAATATGCTGATTTATTATGAAACAAAACGATTTGAAAAGCTAAAGTTCTTGCTTAACCAAACAATAAACATAAACTTTCCAGTGTAAAAAAGAAATTATATGAAAGATTTTGGAAAGAAAACTTATTTTCTAGAAGGAACATATAGTTTTTAATATGCGTGATATATTTAAACTATATCTTGATTCTTAAAATTTGATTTTATTACTATCTGTATCGATGAAATCCACTTATAATGATTGTAAATGATAAATGTTTAAAACTAGAAACAGACATAATTCTGGTGATACTCATAACATAAAATATTTTCAACTTCTTGGAAATCGACTACAATTATTAGGCAATTCACCCCAAGAGTTTTTGAATTATGTATACCAATATAAGTTGATTTATTTCCAAATATCAATTTTCGATATTAGATCAATGCTATAGCTGAAACTCAATAGGATTGTCAGTAACCGATTAAAAAATATGTGAACCGGTGTTTTCATCAGTGGATTATGAAATTTGCAGCAAGGAAAATAATTGTGACATTAGTTCCAAATAAGCATTTTATATTAAAATTAACGTACATCATACTGTATACTATTTTATAAAAATATATGTTTAACATATCACTCAATAAGTCGTGTGAATAATTAAGAAGAACACATTTTCTACCAAAAATTGATTTTATTCATCAATTTAATCTCTTTAAGAGCAATACAATCATTCTAACGCTTCTCTAACTTCTCGATACCGTGTTTATAGAAGGATTTGTATTTTCCCTGAAAATAGCAATTATTTCTTCATTTGAGCTGAATTTCTTACCAGCGAGCATTTTTTGAGATCACCTAACAGCCAGTAATCACTGAGAGCTAAATCTAGACTATATGGTAGATAAGGAAGCAATTCGAAGTGTAATTCGTTCAATTTAAACTTCGTTGGCATTGACTTGTGAATCGGTGCATTGTCTTGGTAAAACAGTGGTTTTTTCTTTGACATATGAGGTCGTTTCTCCTTGGTTTTTACATTCAACCGATCGAAAATTGTCTCTCCCTTTTGAAGAAAGTTGATGAACAATATTCCATGCGAATCGCAAAATACTGAAGTTATAACAATCCCAGCTGACTGATGTGGCTTTGGACGCTTCAGATGTGGTTCACTGGCTGCTCAGATGATGATCGTTTTGATTCCGGAGTGAAGAGATGGGTCCATGTTTCATACATTGTCACATATCGATACAAAAAATCTGATTTATCACGTGTAAACATGACCAAACGCTGCTCTTAATCATTAACACGTTGTTGTTTTTGATCAAGAGTTAGTAAACGCGGCACCCATTATGAAAAAAGCTTTCTCATGGTCAAATGTTCAGGTATAATTGTTAACAGACTGCCTTCTGGTATCTTTACGGCATCAGCTATCTCCCGCAATTTCTATTTACGATTAGATATAACCAATTTGTGCACTTTTTTGATGTTCTCTTAAGTAACCACCTCAATTGGACGACCATAACGACCATATTGCATATGCATTATACACATTAGGTCCAAACTTGCCACAAATCTCTCTTAAAATAAATGAAAATGAATGATACGGTAAAAAAAATTCTTCATAAATGGATTTCTAAGCAGAAAATTCGTGGATTTTTTTAACACGATTTGTGCTGTCATATACCAGGTTAAGCTGCAGGATTTTGATTCATGTGTTCACGCATATTAGTTAGTTGGAATCGGTTACATATTGTATCAATCTCATTAATATGTCGAGGTCTCTTATAACAGCTACGTCATTATCAATTTGTGGCCGTATTGATTTAATAACGTTAAAATCTCAACGATATGGCGACGGCTGTGAGTTGATATTCTTTTAATAGTCGCCAGTGCTGGTTGAGTTGAACACAATTAAACAATGTTACAAAAATCCTTTTCTATATGAATAACAATAACACCCGAAGGTACTTTAAATCCACTTAAAAATGCATCCTGAACTTTAATACTGAAATCTCGCGAAATATTTTATTTTGTTTGACTCTAATTTACTCATTCACCCAAGTGTGGCCAGTGAAATATATCTTGTTGGCAGAAAGTCTATATCAACGAATTTTATCTGGATATTATCTTCGTCACAACACTTTTTCAATCAAAAACTTTCAACCCATTTTACCCGAACGTTCCTGAAATACTAAATATTATCTTTGGACGCATCTCAACAAGATTCTATGATACAGAGTTGCCATATGTATTAAATATTTAAAACATTGCAATCGCAAAAGATAATTCTCTCTCAGTCCGTCGCTTAGCATAGTGATTTAGCTTGACTGTGCTAATACAGATAAACAAGGCATAATTATTCAACATGCTACGGTAAATATTAAATTTTGCAGCTCCGCAAGTCCGTTTACAGAAAATAATACATGATAGCGGTACAAATAATGATTAATATGTAAATTTGTGTGATGAAAATAAATAAGAACTTAACCGCTCTCCAATAATAATTTTATTTTATGTTATTTACGAGGTAGAAAATTGGTTACTGACAATCCTATTGAATTTTTATTATAGTTGACTCCATTATTTGTGCTACTGATACAGATTTATATCGATATTGAATTAACAATAATAATTATTACTTCAATCAATGAAATGCATATACTGATGATTATAAAAAAAACTATTCATGACTTATATAATTTATTCATGGGAAACTTCCATTATCAACCTTACATTACCGTACAATCATTACCATTAGTGCAAAAAATTATAACTGCGAAAACATTATAAAGAAATAAAATTAATTAGGGGCTGAAACTTGGAATGTTTTATTGTGTATGTATATCTAGCATTTATAACAATCAATTACTCATTGTTAATAGAGGAAATTAATAAAAAAAACGGAAGGAAACAGCTAGTTGATGACCTCAAAGATGCCTGGTTATTAGTGACTGATGTAATTTGCTGATAAAATCATGTTAACTGCCACGGGTACAAAATTCAAGAATAGAGCTGAAAGAATTATTGCAGTAGTACCAATATTAATATAGAAAAAATATTTTTCTCCTATCCTTATTGTTATTAACGTATTTTGAAACTATTTTAAAGGATGTAAGTAACAATTCCCAAAAAGGTACGTAGGTCATTAACTAGTCTGTAGTTGCGAACCACTCATCGAATCAGTAGTCTCTGAATATTGAGTACAGCCTCTCAATTGTATGGAGCTCTACTATACTAAGTTTGTGACTAAAATTTGATACAATTAGGCGATCAGAAAAGGTAAGTTATTATTTTTTTTTTATTTTATTTTGTCCTTCCATGTGATTTGTTAATAATGAAACAGGAATTAATATGAAAAGTTTCATTGTATTTTTCGCGAATGGGCGATTACTCGAATACTGAGAATGAATTGCCACTCACAGATACAGATTCATATGTTGATGAAATAGATCACGTGGCTGAGCTCGCCGAACAATAAATATCAGGATGAAGAGATAGCTGCAAATACTGGTGATATGTATATCTGAGAGGCTGTTGGCGATCGCCAGGTTGTTGAGAAGACTGTTCTTCAAGAATCAAGAATCTGTAAAACCTGTAGCTCCTAAAAAAGGCGTTTTTTTCTGAAAGCGTGTCATCAACTAATATTTATATGTTTATAGGACTATTTCTCCAACTCACCAAGCTTTTCTATTAACCATCATACCAGTAATGCACAATTGAAATCAGCAGCCATGGTTCTCAATCAATAAAACCGACAAAAAAAGAAAATATATTATTACCAACATGTCGAAGACTAAAGAAATGCACCTCCACCATAGAGGAGAAAAATGGAATCATAATACATTTATTCCAGCCAAACAACTCTCGCAAATTTCGTTGAAGTGGCTTGTGTCTACAATGAGGATAAAAATTGTTCTGTTGTGTGGTTGATAAAGATTATAGGCTATTTGTAGCTACTCCGAAGAATTCACGATGAAATTAGGGTCTGTTGATGATGAATGAACTTCTTGAAGATAGTTTAAAGTTAATAAAGATAACATTATCTATTTTGCTAGTTTCTACCAACCAAAACAGAAAATTTAGAAGCGGAAATACAATCAGGTACCAAAAGTTATTTATACAGGATCCAGTTTTTATACATATGTAATGATTGTTGTTTATGTTGTATAAATAATAAATTGCGGACGGTCAAAATCTCTGCATATGCTTCCACCTCAGAAAAACATCGTTTTTTTCAAGACAATTTTGTTACAGCATATGACAAATGACATAAAGAAGAGGTATCCACTGATACCACTTTTAAGTATTGATGTGATAAAATATTGTTACTTATTTTCTACAGCTATGCAGTTTTCATTGACGTGCAGAAGCACTAACATAACACTAACGAGTCCAGGAGACAGACAGAAATCTCAAAATTACAACAATTAGTGTAAAAATGTCAAACTAGTAAAAAAGTGAGAGCTAAGAACTAATTCTCGCTTAAGGACTTTGATTCATAATTTGTCCAATTGATTTTGTGGAAATTTTAATAATTCTCGTGACGCGTCCATGTCGTAACAGATTACCAATTGGGTTGTTAATTTCAAGTAAGTTGGAACTAACTATGTCCGCATCCTTATTCAAAGGATGAATACCTATGACATGAGTTCAAAGTTCTATTATAATCGTATGCAAACATTTTGTACCAATTATACCTACATTCAACAACCTAATCAAATGTATATTCATCAACCTCAATATCTACAGAGTCGTTGAAAATGACATCTAAATAGGTAATTCTCAATATACAAAGAGGCACCGGAAATTCAATTTCTTTTTTAAATTAAATGCAAATGAATATGAAATCGTTGTAGTGATAATGATACATCCAAGGAAATCCAAGGGTGCGATGTAGGGCAAGTATGGTGGCAGTACCTCCTAACGTGATTCATTATTTTCTCCAAGGTTCGTCTTGCACGGTGCGATCTTGCATTGTAGTGTTGCAGAATAACCCCTTTTCTGTCAGATACTTTTCGATTAAATATTGAACCACTTGCAATTGTTCACAATAAAGATCAGCATTTCCAGTTTGTCAATGTCTCAGCCGTTCCAAATGAACGATTACGAGTACACTCTATCAAACACGCAGAAAAATCTTTTTGAAATATAAATCGAGCTTTGAGGTACTTTGTAGTAATTCATTCAAAAAACCAGTGCCTTGTATACTCCACTTGCTTAAAAAATTTATACAAGTTACAAATTACTATTGGTTTTTCAAGTCTAATTTTCTGTAATTTGTAAACCGAATCTCCAGAAACAATTCAGTTAAATCGTGATGTGATGATCTATGACATACATGAAACAAATAAAACCACCATTGCAGGAAAACTTTGTTTTTGGGAAACTCTTTGTATCTAGATTAATGAACTAGAAAGTTCAAATAATATCGTCTGTTTAAAACCAACATACACAAATTTGCAAAAAGATGTCTATCATCAATCAAAAAGTAGACTCATTAAAACTTCAACATCGAGGACCCTCATCCATAAATTTTAAGTTATGCTACGGTATCAAAAATATTAAAGTTGCTTTTAATTCACCTGGTTTTTGTTTTATATCTCTATCTCATTTCGTTCAGAACTTATAAAACCACACTTTATGAGTTAGTTCATTAAGCATTTACAGTATACGAGGGGTCTTAGCAACAATGTCTTGTCGCTGACAATAAAATTTCCGCTGTTACCTTCACCTTAACCACAAATTTTGAGTGCGAATGTTGTTTGCAGTTATTGAAAAATGTGACCGCTAGTAAATGAATATATAATAAAGCGATGAGACCCCACCCTTCAGCTCCTCAAAAATCTAGAGTGATTAATTCAAGCGAGAAGGATGCTCACTCAGGTACGAAAACGGCGAAGGAGAATCAAATTCTGAAAAACATCGATGCTGTCTTTAACAAGATCTTCATGTAAAATACCGTCAGCATAAGGTATCTTTGAACATTAATATGTCTAGAATCAACAATATACTACATCTTGAATAAGTTTGTTCACGTTGGATCCTACACATGGTGAAAAGAAGGCTTGGGTCGAATAATACATTGAAATGAAAAAAATCGTTAGGTGATTATTAGTCATGAAGTAACTTATGTGTGTATAATCAGGATCTATGATAACCCCTTTTCTTGCTATGTCACTGAGGATGCTCGGTGCTTATAGCTGATCTATTAATCCTACGCTTTTCACGAGCCTCAGGAGATGGATTGAATGTAGCTGACAAGGATCCTCATTATCTATATTTTATGCGCCCCAGGCTTAGCGCTCTGGAATTCCGTAGTTTCTCGCACATATATATCATTTGCACGTTGCATCCTCTGCTAAAACTTAGCGTCTTCAGGTATCCATTGATGCGGCAAAGCCTGACAATATATCTTTGATATAGTAGTTTCTTTATTGTCCTGTTGCCCATTCCCTCTGCTATTTCAGTTACCTCCATTCTAATATGTCTCGCATCCAAAGATAATGAGAATCATTCTTTTCTATGACTACGCAAACTCTCACCCCGTTACTAATCCAACTGAAATTTATAACCATAAAGTCGAGTCCTATATGCTCCCGCACGTAAAAAAACAAGCTGATAAAAATTCTTAATACCAAAAGAAACTGGTTTTCCATAAAAAAAGCATATTTTGGAGCTGACTTAGTAGGAGTGGAGAAATTGCTTCGAAAATGTCGAAGAAAATGTATATATCATTTTTTTTTGTGAAAAGAAAACTCAAGAGGGTAAACCCGAATAACTCGAGTGGTAACTGCTATGTGGAGGTGCCTGTCGATATTAACCTTGAACTTCTGTAGGTTATAGTGTTCGGGAAAGACATGTCTTGGTAGCAGATTCCACATGCTTGCACTTCTCCAAGGAAAGAAGTCCTGATAGATTAACGTTCTAGGCGACTGCAGACGAATTCACATCTACCTGTCAGAGTTCTATGCTCTGTCCTAGTTTCTGGTCAGCTTTGGAGTCGAATTGCTCTCTTCTGTATTGAGTAGAGCATCTTCAGATTATGCTTAGCAGCCGAGCTCCAAATGCGCGACCAATAAACCAAAGATAGACGAATCTGTGCCTTATAGAGGATTAGAAGTTGTTACGAAGTATAAAGCTGTTTGGTCTTAAAGAGGAAGTTTTTGTGAGTCTGCCTTGGCTAATTCGCCTACACGATTATGCCAGGATATATTACTCCACTCTCAATACCCAACAGGTAAATTTGAGATCCTGGGTATATTTCATGGACCAAATCCTGAACCGCAGTTCCAGCCTTCTCTGTAAAAACAGAAGCCTGCATCTTTGTTACATTGAGTTCAACAAGATTGCTTCCATTTCACTTCAGAATGTGTTCAAGAGGCTAATGACCTCTAAAGCAATCGGATGGTTGTTGATGGAAATCATCCTCTTTCTTTTTTATCAATCTGCTTATGATAGGGTACCAGTGGCTTTATTGATGTTCGAGCTTATAAGAAACTTTGCCACATCGCGGTGTCAAAATTCTATATCTATCCTGTTCTATACCATCGATGAACCAACTCGTGGAGAAATTATCGGTTAAAACGTATGAAATATCCTAATCATCTTAATTAGTATATTTGGAAAAAATTAGAACTGGATTCAACCATACTTTTTTCATCGTTAGACCAGAAATATTACTACCAACCCCCGTAACACATACCAAGCAATGAATCTTCTATATCAATTAACAACATTCATCAGACAAGGCAATCTGAATGAATTTAAAAAAAATCAAGCTTACGTCCAAATTTGATCTAAATCACTATGCTACTTTATCGTAAAATGTACAAGCACATTTCACAATTATAGTGATGATAATGACTTGATTGTCATTTTCAAAAGCATTATTCTTCAAATCAGTCACTATATATGACCATCAACTCAGACAATTTTTTGTCCACTTTCCGATGAGAAACTCTGCAATAGGATGCAGCTGCATAGTTAAACATTCCAATTATATCACAAGCTTGGCTAGCAGCTTTAAAATATTTACCGCTAAACTCTTTCATCTTTTCAAAGCGTCTTGAGATATATTTAAGTGCAATAGGAAAATATTGAGGGAAGGTAGTTGAATCCTCATCATAAAAACTTCTCTGGTTCCTACTTTCCCAGGATAAAAACAATTTTGCGAAACGAACTTCCTTAGATCTCATCAAATGCTATCGAAAATAAATTCCAGTACTTACTATGATTCACAAATATCCCCAGCTCTTATTATGAAAAAGAAGATATTTATTTCTACCGAGGGCGGATGAGCAAGGTTCAAAATTAATATTACATCTCTTGATTTTGAAAATTGTGATTAACAGTTATTTTATAATAATTTTAAAAAAGTAATTAATATACCGTTCCGCTCAGATTTTTATAATTGAAATATTAGCCGAGATCGTAATTTATGGAAAAACGTACTGAGCTTCCAAAGCATCATTGTATTTAGATTCTAGTGTGCTCAAGGATGAATCGATTCCATTACACTTTTTGATACTTTCATTTTATTATCCATACAGTTATCGATTCAGGTTTTCAGATTCAGGAAGCTTTTCTGCCACTATAAAAATAAGATGCATCGTTTTTGTTGAATCTTTCACTCCTTAACTCAAACTTAACCAGCTTTTTGAACAAAAAACAGTCAGATGTGGTCAGATCAGGGCTATACGGTGGTTGTTCAATATCTGTGAAATCACTTTTGAGTACAGTAGCCTTGGAAAGCGAAGCACTGTGGTCAATGTCATAAAGCAAGAGTACACCAAGGCTGATTTTGCCGCGCCCATTTTCAATAATTTTTTAATGAAGCTGCCTTAGTAAGTCATAATAATATGCTATATTCAAGTTTGTATTTGATTCCTCAAATTCAGTCGAAAAGATACCCTCGCAGTTCCAAAATATCGTATCCATCACTTTATTGCAGCTTTTCGTGGCATTTGCTTTTTATAGCACACTTCTTTCGATGTCACTCCATGGACTCCATGAACCTCCCTCAGGTAGGTCATCTTCTAATGACTCTCATCCCCAACGAAACAATTTAGACCAGTTTTTATTTATTGAAAATGATAGACACAAGTCCCCGTAAACAACATCCGTTCTGTTTTTGATTTGTGTTGGTGCAAAAATTCTCTAACAGCGTGGAACTCAATTTGAGGCATTTTTCAAAACAACTTGACTGAATGGTCGTTCCAGATCTACTTTATGATATACAGAGGCCTGTATTTAATTCCGTAATTTAATTTTTCATAAATTTAGTAAAATTCTTTTGCGAATGTGGAATTTCTATGAGCTTCGGTTTTAATATCGAGTAATTTCACGGAAAAGATCGAACTGGAATCTTCCATGTCATCAATTTTTAATTGTATCACAACAGCCTGAAATCGCAACTAAAAAAATGTAATCCTGTATAAGATTTTATTCAAACATAAGTTTACCAGAAAATATTTTCCTCGAGTGCATATTTTAGAAACTACTACATTTCTTCAGGAGTTTTTAACTGTTGGGATAAATTTTTTCGATTTTTGTTTCGAAGTTATGTGTACTTTTGATATATCAAAATTGTTTTAAATAATTATGTAACTACTCCTCAACAAACAATGTTTCTACATAATCACCAAGTCAACTAAATATAGGTATTCTGGCGACATGGTAATCGCTAGTTGGTGAATATGATCGATATAGAAACAGATCATTTCCCCGTTTGACATGGGATTAGATGACGCGACACGTGTAGTTTATTACCGCATGCTACTTTTGTCCGAAATCTATAGCTGTTAATCGTCAGATCCAATGACAAATGGCATTTAAGATAATTTCCTCCTAATCCAGCCTCTAGTTTTTCACACCGACTTCCTTTCTATTCTTTTTGATATTCCATCCAAGCCCAATATCGTTCTGAGGAGCCCTCATCAGTTTTATAAAACCTTTCCGTTAATTCCTTTAAGTTTCCAGTTTGCAACCCACGTATACCGATGATTATAACGGGTTTACCATTCGATTTTAAACGTTTACAATTTCCGGTACGTCTGGCCTATGCGATGACCATAAATAAATCGCAAGGCTAGTCATTGGAAGCTTGCGGAATCTACTTGGAGTTTCCCTGTTTCGCATCGGAAAACCGTCATCTTTGTTTATGTACTCACCACAAAACAAAACAAAAAACAGTTTATCACAAAGCTTTAAATTGATTAACAGACTGTATCACAACTGTGTTTGTCTGTCAATGTCAAATTGAAACTTTATAAATAGCCAGTATTTCAGGAAAACTCTGTTTTGTAAGTAAGCAACATGATGTGTCATTAATTGAAAATAATGATAAAACTTCATTCACACCAAGCATTTTTTTTTATTTGTTTTAATAAAAAAAGGTTTCCCTTTGTTTTTCTTAAGTTTATGTCTATAATTTCTCGATTGAGGCAGTACGAAGTCTGCCGGGTCAGCTAGTTACGAATAATTACTACAGATTATTCACATAAAAATATTAATATTTAAACAAAACATCAATCCAATCGATCTGTTACATGAAATTATGCGAGGAAATTAAATTAATATTTCCAGTAATTCATTTTAGACATCATCTTTCTTGTTCTTTGATGTCTGAAACTTTTGAAAGTGGAGAAGTTTGTGATCATTGACAAAACGTTTTGTTTATAGAGTATATAATACATTCGTGGCGTCTCGACAGCCGCCAACCGTCTATTTACACAAATATTATGGTAAACTTTCTCTAGATTTACGTATTTCACTTAATTACTGTTATTAGACTGTCGAAATTAAAGAGAGTGACATGAGGTTCGATAAACTGAAATTTCAGGACTAAAATTATCACTAGAAACGAATTAAAACTCATGAACTCAGAAATAAATACTTCGACATACGTATGTGTTAATAATTATTTTTATTCATAATCATTACTTTTATTGGTTCTATACTTTGTTCTATGAATGATCCATTAGAAATTTGATAAATTATCAAATTATCGACAAACAAAAACCGAAGGATTTTCTATTTTAAATTAACGATATTATTAATAATCATACTATTTTAGTTATAAACCTTGAACGTCGCATACTATATTAGTTTGATACTTTATTACGTACTCAGTGACATAGAAACCCAAACATACAGCAAAAATTATTCCAGTAAAACTGAGTTTGTTATATTTAAATGATAGATCTTCAATCTGCATTTAGGCATACCCATTTCGAATTATTACTAGCGTCAATTTCCTCTGTCTCTTGGCGAGTGTGAAGAACTGTAAATTTCTCAATTTTCTACCGATTAGTCCCATAAATGACCAATTGGTATCAAATCTGGGAGGTCTTTGTGATCAAGGAGAAAAATTTAAGCACTATAGCTTGGACTACACCAAGGCTTATCTGGCTATATGAAATTGAGCAAATTAAGAGTTACTGCCACAAAACACACTTTTTAAAAACATATTTTATTAAAACAGCAAAACGACACTATTAACAATTAAAATTACAGTGTACAATATTGATTGCTTGTGTATAATTTAGCAAGATCATCAGTTCAATGAAATATTTGTTGAATTGTGGAATTTTTTGTTATTACGGCTCAAATTTAAATACCATGTGTGAAACATGGGTCAGCGAACTTTAATTAGCGTGAACAGATGGACTTCAAAAATTCCCAGATGAAGATCAACACCAATCTTCAGCAATAGCCAAGATCATCTTACACCATTACTTCAACTGTGCGGTGAGCATGTCGCTCAAATTGAGATATTCACCACCGAATATCATGTCGGGGATGATTATGAAGAATAAATATTTGATTCTTTTAATTCTTGAGAATTAGAGATAACACCAATTGAGGTCGATATGAAAAAGTCCAAAATGTTCAATTGCATCTGATAACATTATTAACATTTCTGTTCATTCTATCAGGAATTTCTCAGAAATGTTTCAGAAGGTTAAATGTTTGACCACAACACTTATATATTCTCGTAAAACAAAATCTGATCTTCCATATTTTTGATACGATATCATAGGGTCCTTGGTTGACTTCTACGCTAGCAACGCGTATGAGCGCGATCATTTTGTGCATTATTACGGTTTCTCAACAAGTTGAATTGAATTTGACATTTATAAACGTCTAGAGCGCCTCGAGTTCAATGCACTTGAACAACACTGATGTTTTGTTAGTAACGCCGGGTACGCTCTGCTCTTCTGTCATTTCTCCCAAAATTGAGAAAAAAAATACCATCATTATAATTATTCAAAGTGTACAAATTACTATGAACTCAAAATGTCTTTAACAAGCCTTCCAAATACTCAATGAGCTGACAAATGACAATCAAATACGACGACATGCGCAGAAACGACATTACTCTCCAGTCCTGCCAATAATATATTAGGCATGGAGTGGAAAATTTAGCAGGAAGCGAAGAGCATCGTCAAAAATTTTGCGTTGCACAGTTTACCTTGAATATTGGAAAGCACTGAGTCAAATTCGGATGCCGACATATATTTTGTTATTACTACTTCACCAGAGAGCAAGAAAAGAAGCGGAAAATAATGACTACCTGAATAAAAGAAGTTTTCAGTAGGAAATTGTCAGTACGCGCCAATTCAATCAACTTTTCCTCTTTATCCATTGCAAAACTCTAGCATACAGCAGCGCAGGTGAAGATGTGACACAGTTTCTGTGTCTCGGCCACAAGTGCGAAGCATTCCACGTGCGAAGCTGCACAGCTCTGGTATTCCCTGCGCTTGCGCTTTAGCAAACACGTGAGTTTCAAAAGCTACCCTGACCTTTGCTGCGCTGTGCAGATGTGATTACGTCTCAATATTCGAGTATTACGTACTTATCTACGCATTTACAAAAATAACTAAATATCAATTTCAAGCACTGACCTTTGAATAATGATCGACGTTTCTAATTTAAAGTTTTTCCGTACCTTTCGCTTGATTTCAGTGGCAATAAATTATTTGTATTCATTTCTGCTTTTAATCTAATTTCGGGTGGAGTACACGTTTCGTCTTCATCACTTGACAGCATATTTATAATGTAAATTTTGTTCAGTCTTATTTACTAATTTGCATTTAATCCTTAAACGACTGTCAAATGGTAAAATGTGCCAGAATTTATCAAATTATCATCCTTATTATCACTATTTTAAATGTATATCCTGATGAACTGATAAATGTGATTATTGTAATGTATTGGTAAATATCCTAAGGCAAACGAAAGGTACGAGCGGAAAATCACTAGAAAGTAGCTCGAATAGTTTTTTAAAAATTAAATACGTTAAATTACGAGTGAAAAATAATAATCGATGATTTCCCATTTCTAGAGTGTATTCGTTATGATGAAGAAATTTACTTATAATAATAAATGTAATTTTTGGTATTGGTGTAGTTGTAGCGTGAATAGTTCACTATGAATATAATTAACGTTTCTAAAACTTCAAACATAAAAAACCTTCGGATACAATATTTTGTTGTTAAAATTGACATTATAAATGCCATTTATTTCCATAAATGCTAGGAAAACACGATTTATTTTATGAGAAATTGTATAATACGTTGCCGACATTTGAGGCTATTAATCTTTTAATCCAAAATGTTTTTCGCCTTTTGCCTTATGTTTATCAAAAGACTAAATTTATGTAAATAGACCAAATATAGTCGTTTTCTCATCAAAAAGCACGTGTGTGTGAGATTTCATTACAATTGACAAGTCGATTTCTGATTATCATAGACATATAAAAATGTGGAAAAAAAGTAAATTATTGAATAATACGAAGTATATCTACAATGAAGTTCTATTGCTATTTATGTGCAAATTTACGAAAAAAATATTATAAGTGATTCAATGATTAGAAGATGAGTCAGACAGTTCAATAAAGGAGGTGACTAAGTCTGTAAGTAAGAACACTGTGGGCGTCCATCTTTTGTTGAAGTACTTCCAATATCAATTGCAGATTATAAAAACCCTTGCTCACAATTTTGTTTCATCTACCATAGACGTAGATACCTCATTTTATAAATTTAATATTTTTATAAATACTTTTGAAAATATGTATATCTTATGCGAGAAAGTTTTCGTTAAAAGGCAATCGAATCATTATAAATTGGACGGCATTTATGCCGATATTTAGACAGATACACTTAATTGTAGTCCTACTTGTAGAACTCAGAAAAAATCATTATTATACCTCGTTAACTTGCTACAATTGAATATCAAATTATAAAACATAAATAGACGAGTAAAATGTACCTGCCTCTAAGGACGTTTGGTTTAAACAGGGAGCCTTTTTTGTACCCCATTCATTTTTTTTTCTGGACAACGAAATTTCAAAGCATAAACCGTAAAGGAAAATAAATTCTTAATAAATAAAACAAACGAAAAAAAAAATTCAATTCCAAAGGAATACGTTGTCTATAACAATTACTGACTGTAGTAGAATGTTAAGTAAAAGCTGTTCATTAAACCACTTTTCAAATAATTCTGCTGGTATATCTTCATTATAATCAGCGGCACAGTTTTTAACTTTTTTAGCAGATATTAATAAAGTATTATGCACGAAACCGTCTTTGCTTCCAGCTTGTACTATTATAATGCGTTTCCCTTTATATTTACCGAAAATTTATACGGGGAGTTAACATTATTTTTCATTTCTTAATTTGGTATGAGTGACGTGCGTATCTATGATATATTGATTGTTCCTTGTATAACTGTCTTCTACAATTGATATTGGAAAACTATACCAACTGGCTCAAGCAATTGAAGAGAAGCTTAAGCAAAACCGTAAGTTTTATTGGGTACTGAGAAACAGAAAAAAACGGCAGGATACATACGCACTTCGTTGTTGGACCCGCTACGTGCAAACTGTGATGATTTTCTTTCTCGAAAAGTTTTAGGGGATGAAACATATCTTTCGGCACCCCAGAAAATAAACGGCAATCAATGGTGGTGCACTTCGTTCCCAGCGAAAGCTCAGTCTAAGCAAATCTTGAAACCCCCACTCTTGTGCATATATTTATTGCGATACCATCAAGAAATTGTGCCTCATAATATAGAACAAGTGTCAAGGATTACTTGCTGTTTTTTCTATGGAAATGCCCAACCATACACTGCGAACGTGGCAAAAAAATGGAACTGGACTGGAACATATTTTATCATCCTCCTTACTGCCCGGACTTTTTATCTCGTTTTATTCTTAAAAACTTTCCTTGGTGGTTAACATTTCAACTATGATGAAGCTGAAAGAACACGTTACCACATCCTTAAAATACAAGCGGCAATCTCATATGCAGAAGGAAAACATACGCCTACAATATTTCGTAAGTTATGTAGAGAATTAATTCAACAGTTTTAGATTTTTGTACAATGAAGATTTTTTCTATATCTATACTGGTAAATTTTGATACTGATACAACTTAGAATATTGAAACTTTTAGAAAAAAAAGACTATAAAAGTAAATTTTCTTTCAATGAGATGAAGGCTAAAATATTTCAAAGTCCACAAGTGCCTTTTCAATTTGTGTAATTTACTTTGGTATCATCAAGTGTGCTGGTAGCAAATTCAACAGGTAAATCAAATCCGAAGTTTCTTTTGGTAAGAGCAGCGTTCAGTGCAAAGTTACTTGGATTTGTTGCGAGCTTAACTGTAGGATAAAAGTCTATAACATAAAATGAGATTAATTAAGTTATCAACATATTTGCTGAAGTTTTGAAAAGTGAATATGATCAGTAATGCGAAAATTAATTTGAAGCTTAAAGTTTTAAACGAACAACGGAATTTAATAGCTTTAATTTATTTCACGTTTTCAACCAAAAAAGTTTGGATAACATTTCATTTATCGGCTTGAAGTTTTCCTGCAGAAATGGTTAAAGTTAGATTAAGAAAAAAGTAAGTACTCAGAAAGTAAGGTACAAAAGATAATGAATGTATATACTAAAGAAATAGTAAACATGAAAATTGAAATGAATACCTGTAGAATTAAATGATGATATTAAATTGTTAACAACAGGATAAAACAAATGAAATAAAATAGAATTACAAGACACTAAAAAGAGTTACTTTGCTCAAACATCTAGAAACCATATTATAGAGAATGGAAAGAAAAAAGCGAAAATAACAAATCGAGAGAAAGAATCAACGATACTGTACTACACACTAAACAACACCATACTGGGACATAGATATATTGACACAAGAATGAAAATGAAGATTTATAATGCAATAACAATACCAATAATAACACATGCAAGTTATATTTTAACATCAAGAAAGAAGCACCTAATATGACTAGCGAAAAGAATTCTACTAATCACCTGTGAGATAATTTCCAAACTGCTCTGATGAGATATAATAACGTCGAAACTAGTCAATAATTACATATTGCAATAGCTAGTCATTGGGGATGTTAATATCAAGAAAAGGGTGAATAGTAGATGTCTTTTATTTTGTCACATTTGACACACCTCATTTACCATCGTCGACTACGCTAGATTTCTACCTAACCAGTGGTTAGGAAGTGAAGATGACGCCAGTTAGAGTTCGCTGGGGAATGTTTAACTTCATGGACCAAGCGACGCACATTGACGTTATTTTATCTTCGGGTCTTAAGCCCGAACGAGGGTTGTTAAACTTCAGCTTCCCTGATGAGACGTAATAACGTCGAAACTAGTCAGTAGTTACAACCTCTCCTTGCAATGGCGTGCCATTGAGGATGTTCATATCGACAAAAAGATCGATTGACATTACGCTCATCTTGTCGAATGAGTTTGGTTGGTATTTTAATCTTACAATCGTTTCACAAAACAAACATTGTCGTACTTAGATGGAAATTAGATCTCTGATGAGAAGTATTCATTTTATAGTAACATCATGTTGACTTGTTGATATAGAAAATAGTTGTTGATGTTGAAATTTGATACTGTAACAAGGAATATGTATTTAGATAGTCGATAGATCTCAATAACTTACAAAGACGTAGTAATAGCAACATTATATAAGGAGAAGAATTTATTTCACGTTTTTGAACAAAAAAATTTTGGTTAGCTTGAAATTTATCAACATCAAGTTTTTCTTTAAAGATGCTTGGAGTTAAATTGGGAAAACTTATCTGTCACACAACGATAAACAATAATATTAATCGTGTGCTATTTTTCTTTTTTAATCACTTATAATTCATGTTGTAGCGTAGCTTACTATTACCGAATGATGCCCTCATAAATTAGGTACTACTACTTTCAGCTTTTCATAGTATTTTATTGATTTCCATCAATCTTACGATGCTACCATTATTAGATGGATTATATATTTTCACTGTATTCTATTTACCCCGATTTTCTATTTCCATTTTAACAACTCACAATAATTATAGAATAAACGACTTGGCTTCATTGTTTTTCAAAATATCCTCCATTAAGATCAATACACGTTGACATGCGTATGAACCATTTGTTTAAGCATTTTTTCCATTCCGATTGATTCCTCCAAAACATGTGATTTAAACGCATCAAACGCTACTTTAAAGAAAGAAAAACGGTGACCTCGAATTTATTTTTAATCTGCGAGAATAAGAAGAAATCTTGGGTACAAAACAAGGACTGTGGAGGATGACATTTTCATTTTTTTCTAACACTTCCGGCAAACAAATGCTGGTGTAGCATTCAGAATTGATCATTCTACATTGCTTTAAGGGAATGGTAATGATAGTTATTTTAAAAAATCAGTTGCTTTGAAGTGGTTCGTGCTCATATAATTTTTGTTGATAGTCTCGAAAGACCCATATAGTCGATTGTTGTTTACTTTCGGGCTCATATGCATAGATCCATGATTCGTCACTTGTCACGCTCAGCATTTTTTTGCTCCAATCGATACAAGATTTGAGCAATTAAAAAATTATGTGCTATCCAACACGAACAAATCTTTTTGACAGCCAAATGTTCATACAAGAGTGAATGTATGCGAGTGGAAGTATGTCTCAATCTGAACGTAAATCAAATGACGATCTTGCGATATTATACGCACAGCGTTTTCTGATCTAACAGCCTGTTTTGGACGACCTTTATGAAATTCATCCTGTAGCGAAGTGCGACAACGATTGAATTCGGAAAACCAGCTAAAAACGTCAGCTCGAGATGGTGCTTTATCACCAAAAGTCGAGGCGAGTTAATCGGCACACTGCTGTTGGTTTAATCCTCGTCTAAAGTTGTAGAAAATCATTGCTGAAAACGTTCGTGTTTTAATTCCATTTTTTTACCAATATGAATGTTTGAAGCATCTGTAAACAACTCAAACAGCACTACATCGGTGTTGCCATATCAGAAAACTTAAGTAGTAATCCTCGGAAAACAACCAAATCCAAATAGGCCATGCCGGCACATGGCTTCAGAGTTTTCCTGTCCTGTGGCTCTTCTTCCAATCTTTCTACACCAAATTTTCTATATCTATAATCACCTCTTCTATCCATTTTTTTCTTGATCTTCTGTTTTTCTGTTCCTCCCTTCTTCCGCTCTTAATATCTTCTTTGGTATATACTGTAATTAATTATTCGGGAGAAGTATCTAACAGCTATCTGTCTTTGTGCCCTCAATAGTTGGGTAATTGACGATAAACCGTAAACCTGCCTTCATCAGGTTAAAATCCCCTAAAAATTCTTCTCAATATATTCCTCACTTAAACTTTATTTCAATAATACCCATAGTTCGGAGCAATAGAGCAGTGTTAGATGAATAACTGTTTTATATACTCTATAGTCTATATCTATGTGCCAGAGAGTACTTACTAATCCAAAATTAAAATAAATGTACCTGAGCTAATACAAGTTTTCGGATTTGTATTGGTCTTTTATAACCATAAAAATAACAATAGAAACAAGTTTTGACCTGTCAAAATGGAGTATGGTTTATCAATTCATTACTCTCTCATTTATTAAAATACTCTATAATTTTTTATGATTTCATAAAATTTCGAAATTCATCACTGCTTTTATGGCTACTGCTACCTTGCTGTCCATTTTTTCTACTTTCTATATTTTCGTTTGTAATTGCTAACCCGAGATATTCAAATTTGACTACCTCTTCGAAATACTTTTCCCATTGTCCATTTATATTGATAAATTGTATATTTGTCGTTGTTCCATTATCGTACATTTCATTTTCTACTCATTCATATGTAGTCCATGTTGTCTTGCTCTTATTTATAACCTAGCTAGGACGTTGCACATTTCTATTTTTGATCTATTTAAAAGTACTACATCGTCCGTATAAGCAATACATCGATGTTTGTGTTGGTAAACAGTAGTATTAATATGACTTTTCCTCTTAATCAGAAACACGTCCAATACTCAAAGGAACTTCACAAATTTGAAAGAAAATACCCATTTGCTCTGATATTTATAGAAATATACTTCCAAGAGATTCCGAAGCACCGTTTCCAAGAAGCTTAGGAATTCGTTCATTCAAGTGACCTATCACGTGGTACCCCACAAAAAACGTTTATTCTCCATCGATTCTGATGATCCCCAGTGAAGTATAAAGCACTGCTTATTTTCAATAAGATAGTAGTGAAAGTAATAATTATTCACTAAATTATTTTTTTTACAAGAAAGATTTGTCTATTAATAACATGAATTTGAAAAAATATTCCATGAGCAAAAGACTATTCTGTAGTAGTAATCATCGCAGTATAAAACTGATGCTACTGAATATGGTATTGGTGCTTTCTGAGTTTCTTAGAAATCGACTTATACCGGTGTGTCTAGCAATTTTCCCAGTGCTCATTTTTGATTCTCAACTATTGTTCCAATATGAATTCATTATTCTCGTTAGCAATAATTGTCATCGTCTTCTTTTATTTTATGTAAGGAGCATTGCCTGTAGCACGAAACCTTGCCAGCATTTCAAACTTATCGTATACGGATGGTTTCATTCAGAATATTTTTGAACACACCCTTGATTTTAGAAAGGTGTTTCCCAAGCATTCACCTATGATTTAATTGATGTAAATCTATTTTGAAGATAATATTGTTTCATCTTTTAAAACTTCAATACAAAGTAATATTATTTGCACAATAGACACAGTACAAATACACATCTCTGTATAGGATTTATCATATCTATAAATCTAAAACCCTTTCTTTATATCAGTTAATGTCCTCAATTACACACACAATTCAAGAATCATTTCATGAATTCTGTTTCTCCATCTGCATACAGTCAATTCTTACAGATTCACTAAAATCTCTTGATTAGCATAATCTTCATTATTAGTACGACTAAAAATCTGATATTTTTATGAAATATCTTTCCTAGGCACTACAGAAAGTAATTTACAAAAAAGAAATAATTTCTTGCAAAGGAAGTTAATTAAAAAGGAGAACAGAGTAAAAGTTCTAAAGAAATAGCAATCGAAACATTTAAAAAACTTCATTGTATCACTTTATTTTTTAGTAAATTATCGAGGAATAACTATAATGTGTCTGTTTTATTTCTTCTATTTTTTAAAATGTTTATTTTCATCAAAATTCCGAAATATCTAATCATCAATCTTTCAATCCAGTTCATTCGATCGGATTGTCAATATCCGGTAACATTGTCAACGTCAAGTAATTTATATTAATCTACGCTGACGCATTGGTTTTTATTTCCGAACGAGATTTGACTTGATAGCTCGTGCCATTTAAAAAAAAATCTGGGGTTGACCGACAAGAGAAGAGAATTGATGCGATATTCAGGAATGCGAAAAAGTATACCACTCGTTTCATCAAATAAACACAGGAACTAAGTCAATGAATCTTTTGATTTAACAGAGCGACTTTTTTAATTCAGAATTTTCTAAGAAAATAAAAAACGGAACTAAATTTTAAAAAACTCTGATTAGATTACGCACCTCAAAACACGTATAATGAATGAATGAATAATAAGCAATTGTATGACATCAAAGAATTTGTTGAACTGGAATTAAATTGAGTTTGAATTGGAAATTATCATAGTCTTTTGTAGTTTTCACAGAGAAACCTAAAAGATTTTGAATCGAATAAAATCACTACAAGTAAGAAAATTTACATTTATCTTTCATAGATAATTTCATGTTAGTTAGAGATTCTATAAGCATATTTTGTATCAATGTAGAATGTCTCAATATTGTTGATTGTCTAAAAATATTGGAGAGACACTTTACTTGATTAAAAATTATACTATAACACTGTTTACACTAACACTACACCAACAAGCAAAATCACACTGTTTGACAAGCGTTTCCATAACCAAATTATCGTCTTCAAAGACTGAAGGTAAACTCCGAATCAATATAAATCCATACATCTTCCGAGTGAAAGTTATTGTCATCGTACAGACGAAGACAATTCAATTTGAGCAGAAGCTACCTGAAAAGAGATAGTCACGTAGCGATAAATCTGATAAACTCATAAATCATTAAGTTTAATCTGATTCTTGGCCCACAGAGGTATACATGAGGACAAAAAATCAAATAATATAGTAAAAAAGAAGGCCCAGACTCCTTTCACCCCACCCTAACCTTTCTGTTTTCATAGAGAAACCAATTAGCACCGCAACCGAACGATGGAAGTCTCTATCTGATCTTCAAAACTTGGGACCGTTGAAGGATCAAATAAAAACATTGACTTAATCGGAAATAATCATAGATTTCTGACGGGATACTGTTAAATGAAGACCTTGAGATAATTAAAATGAAAAACACCAGAGACAGGTTTTATGGAGAAGCAGGTTAAACAACGAATACGTAGTTTTTGCATACTTCAAAGCAGCTGTAGCATATTTGTCAAGCATTTCTCTAGTAATGTGGAGAAAGAATAGATCTACTAGGTGACACTACACGTGCAAACCACTTATCCTGAAATTTCAAATTTTTTAGTAACAATAAATAAATCTTTTCTGCAAACATTGTATTTTTTTATGTTTTAGATCAAAACGTGACTACTAATCAGAAAAATATTGACCAGTTATCGTTTTCTCTTTTTCTAAATAATCAAAAAAACAATATACACTTTTGGAATCTCAACCTATTATTGGGAAAAAAACAGTTTTTCACACTTAGCACGTTCCTTGAATAAAGTCCATTATTGCGACTGTATTTTTATTAACATATCAACCCAAACATTCACTTATGAAAATATCTAAACAAGACGCGGGCTTCACTAACCTCGCCCAATTCTCTTATTAGCTTCAGAACACTTCAGAGTGATTTAGACAAAGCTTGAAGAAAATGGTCCAGACGATCAAGCGTCCTCTTCATGCGTTTGATTAATATCTATTAACCATCTTCAAAGTATCGACTATTCGAATGCTCAATTGCACTTGTTGTATTCGATTGACTCAAATACAAATAGACAGAGCAAGACTGCTCAAGCTCAAACCTATTCCCGTTGGCCACATTGTGATTGACAGACAAGTGTAATAAACGCGCCGCCGAAAAAAATGTTTGTGCAGTTAACTGATTGATTGCACAATTCATTCAACCACAGAAATACTGCCTTTTTACAAACAATAAAAAAAAACTTAAATTTCGCCATTTTGGTTATCGTAATTATATTCAGTTGGATTGCAAAATTATGTTGTTATCAAAAACAATCTTCGAATCAACAAAAATTCTTTGAAAAATTTCACATTTTTGAAAGTTGATACCAAAACAAGAAGTGGAAGCTGTTCCGACTAAGGAAGACAGACAGACAGAAACGATTTCTCTATCCTCCGAGGTTTCAGCCCGGTACTGCGCATTTTCAAACATGCGCAGTATAGATAAAGTGTCTCGAATAAGAAAGAAAATGAATATTGTCGGTACTGCAGCGTAGGGACGTTTTTTCTCATACCAACTGTCCATATAGGAGTAGTATATATATATAGCAATATTTAATTGTTTGTTTACAACATAATATATTCGTGAAACACTAAAATGAACAAAATATACATGTGACTTGCTGTTACTATAATTGTAACAGCGAAAACAGTTTCAGGATTCGCATTATTTATTTCCTTTGATTTTGGTTAGATCTTAAGTGTACCTTCTTTTTTGTGTTAAAACGTAACAATTTCAACACTAGGTACATTCTGGATAGCCTATTGCAAATATTATGCACCACGAAATTGTCTGTAAGACATTAATAACAGTTGTAAATAGTCGCGACAGTAAACGTTTTGTAAAGCATTCTTTTAAAAGACAATGGAAGAAGATATTGAGTAACGTAGCCTAAAATTCAAAAGAACGTGCTCTCGAAACACGATAAGAAAAATAAACGATAGAATACGTATTCATACTGAAACTAAATGATTGAAACGTTTTATTGACGTTCTTTCCTTGGATTATATAATAAATAATTCGTCATTCCATTACACAATACTATAATTTGATTACAAAAAGTTTTTAAGTCTCAAAGTTCGTGAAATACATCAATCACCATCAATACTTTATTCGAAAAAATGATAAATGACGAATTGGGGGCTTAAAACAATTCAAATAATTAGGTGCCATAAGGGAAACTCAGTTGCCGACGAGTAGCCAAGCTTAAAGCTATTCAACCGTTGATAGGGCCTGAACCTTGCGTGAGAATCTCTTACTCGTAGATTCAGGATTACCTTAAGCTAAGCAAACGGAAAATTCCAGGATTTGAACTAGTGGAAGAGCCTTGCTTTCAAGCCAGCCAGCGATTCCAGGAGGATAGTTCATTTTTGAGTCCTTCATAGGATAGGAAATAAATCATCCAAGCAACTCGAACAGACAAATCCTTCCTATTTTCAGACCAAAGAGGTATTGAATCACAATATTTTCGTTGTTTTAGAATTGTATTTTTTATTATACGGGGTGTTTCAAAAAAAGGTGATCCCGTCTCTAGGGTAGATAAAAAACTGAAAAATATTTGCACGCCATCCGTATTCAAGAGCGTTGAAAAAAAAATTACACAAAATTTACGATTTCGCGGCAATTACTGGCAACATTATATTGAAATTTTATACGAATATGCTTTAAAAGCTAATAAATCCAATAAATTTGTTTTTTATGTCTAACTCTCATAGAAGCGCTAGTTACACGGTTCGTACCAAGTACTATTGAACATAACTTATACAATATTAGATTTATTAAGCAAAATTTCAAGTGAAGTTAAACATCATTTAATTTTGCATCAAAAAGATACTGTTGATAAAACTCGATATCGTGTACCGTTTTCGGAATGTTTTGATTTAATTTAAATGGTGATATCTACCTGGATTTTTTAATCAATCACTTATTTGAGATATTAAAAAATTTAACGCTAAACTAGCGAAGATCTCTATTTTGTATGCACTATGGAGCTCCACCTCACTTTGATAGAAGGTGTCGTAATTGGTTGAGTAACCATTTTCCGAATCGATGGATTGGTAGAAGTGCAAAAGCTCCGATTCATTGGATTCCTTGGTCATGCGATTTTAATCCCTTGGATTACACAGTTTCGTCAAAAAATTTTATGCCACAGAGGTAAATTCCCCACAAGAATTGGGAGACAGCACTCAACGTCACTTTCATGATTTCATTTTTTTAGAAGATGAATGAATTCTTCAAAAAAAAAGAAAACCTTTGTATTAGTGAAAACGGAGGACATTTTGAACACCTACTCTAATCGAATTCTATTTTATGTTATTAGCCTTTTTTTCAATTTTCATCCTGTGATTTCTAATTTATTAATACATTTAACATTACTTCATACCAGCATAAGTTATTAGTTCATAATTTTCAAATATACCGAAAATGATACACAGTATCGAGTTATCAAGAGTGTAAAATTAAATGATGTTTAAGTTCACTTGAAATTTTGCTTAATAAATCTAATATTGAAATAGTTATTTACATTATGAGTTCGGGAAGTGATTTAGTACGATACGAGATAGACGAGGCGACGAAGAAGCCGAGTCAAGAATATCTAATCGAGTACCGTAATAACTTCACGGACGTATATCGTAATATGTTTTTTTTTCAAACTGTTTTCGATTTTAAATAAAAAGCAAAGTTATATTAAAATATAAAGTGTAATATTTGACTGATTTACTGAAAAATAACTCCTTTGATTACTCTCTTATAATTAAAAAAAAATATAAACATAACTGAAGTCACTAAGGTAATATTGTAAACAAAGGTAGACATATTGAGTTTTTGGAAATATTGAGATTGGGAGAATTTAAGAGTACTGTAAAGTACAAGGATACAGTCATTCTGTAGTTCATGCTTTTTTTCATTTTCTCGTGATGTTTACAGTCTACAGCAAATTTAATAGCTCAACATACCGAAACCAAAAAGATATAAGTATACGCATGATAATATATTTTGCTACCGATTATATTCTTTAAAATTTAGAAGCTCTAACTAAAATTTCATGTTTTAAATCGAATTACAATGCATACAATCTTGAAATCTGTATATGCTAATCATAGATGTAATACTTCTATACGGACAGTTTAAACGGGAAGCAATGTCCCACTTTTAAGGTGCTGACGATATACTATTTTCTCTCTCGTTCGAGATACCTCGTATAAATTGCGCATGCTTGAGAATGCGCAGAGCCGAGCTGTAGCCTCGGAGGATAGAGAAAGCTGTTTCTGTCTTTCTTATTCGGAACTTCCACTTATAGAAACTGTTCATATGAAGGATAACATATATGATGGTAATATAGACAATACTAATCAACAGTCAACTGTCAATAATTTAAACAATTTATCTTTTTTTTCTTTTATGAGTGTAAGTACAATAAATTTTTTTTAAACTGACTTTTTAAACGTGTCTATCAAGGAAAACGCAAGTTTTCTGATAAATATCTTACCTTCGTCTGAAATTCGTTTGACCGTTTTCCCGATTTGTGACTTGAGCTATTACTCAACCGATTGATTAATTGAAAAATATTTTTTGTTCACTATCGAAGCCAACCTCAATTATGGTGGACAGATTTACAGCCACAATTCGGAGCTAACGGAGGTTTTATTCGCTTGATGTTAATTATACCTAGTTATAACAAAATCGGAATTGATTCTGAAACTTCAATATAAAAATCAAAAAGACAAAATCGAAATAAAATTTCCAAAACAAAATTCCAAAGGAGAAACAGGATGCATTAAATTCAATGTGATGTTTGAGTGTTTACAAAAGCCAGACAATTCGATATATGGAATGGAAATCATATGCGCGATGCACCAAAATAAAATGTGACAGCAAAACAAGTTTCATAAATAAACAAACATTTTTAAAGAAAAACTAATACTAAAATAATCGTAAAATAATATACCTAGCATTAAACTAATATTACCACCCAAAGTGGAATGGAATAGAAGGGTTGTTTTTTTAAATTTTTTGAGATAGTACCAAGACGATAAATCTAATTTCTTGACCTTGGCAAATTAATCCTCAATTGAAAACAAAATACATCAGCGTAATTTGGTACTTTATGTTTTGCCTAGTTTTACTTTAAACTCTACAGTTTAGTAGTAAAAAATAAATGTGAATATCCTCACAAG
This sequence comes from Diorhabda sublineata, assembly GCF_026230105.1. Lineage (NCBI taxonomy): Eukaryota > Metazoa > Arthropoda > Insecta > Coleoptera > Chrysomelidae > Diorhabda > Diorhabda sublineata. The sequence continues at coordinate 31,301,176 of NC_079476.1, forward strand.
GAAGTGCTCCCGATGGAACTAATTTTCTTGGTGGGAAAATTTAGTATAAAACAGGTAAATCAAGTTATTAGGTTTTAGTTTACCTTCAGTCTCTGAAGACGATAACTTGGTTATCGAAACGCGCGTCAGACAGTGTAATTTTGAGTGTGTAGTGGTTGTGTAAACAGTGTGTTCAGTATGAATATCGCCATCGGTACCAGAAATTCCAGCTTAGTAATGAGGCGAGGTTGGGTGGAATATATCGAAATTCAACACATATTTAAACTGGAAAATCTGCGTGATTTTACTGTACTGTATATCTGTAAATAACTCAAAACTATTAAGCGGATTTTAGAGCGGTTTAATTCATTCCATAGGGCGATTCAAAATAAACATTTTGATATATATTTAGAGTCGAAGTTTAGAGGAATATTTCGAAATTCAACAAGTATTCAAAATCAAAGATATGCGTGCTTCTGGTCTTGGAACCAATGAATAGAGCGATGCCAATGAAAAAATTTTGATGTATAATTTCACAAATTTATTTTTGTATCCTTTGCATAAGAGTAATAAAAATAGATCAAAATAATACCCGTTCCTAAATAATGACCAACCTTGGGACATACCTCAGGTCGTTGAATCGAAAAAGTTTAGTTTTGAGAAAAACTTCACCTCAATAATAAACTGTGAAGGCAACCCTATACAAGAAATGAAAAGAAATTCCATTAATTGGTATACGTACAGAGCAAAAACAGCAGACGGAACTGGAATAGGAGAGTACGGGTCTAGAATCAAACCCTCTGAAAGCCTGTGCAGCGCACGAAGTACTTTTCAAGCAGAAATCTATGCAATTGACAAATGTGTTCAGTTCAATCTACAATGGATTCCGGAATACTACAGATCGAAGGGAAATGAAATTGCTGATAAGCTCAATAAAGTCCTTCGTGGGACCTGAACCCTTCTGTGGTATCAGCTACAGAACATTGAAAAAAGCTTTAGAAAAGAAAGTAGTTAGGAGCAAAACTAATTATTGAGACAACCTACAGGGGATGAGTCAGGTGAAGACTCTTCTGGGAAACTGTAACCAGAGTAGTTCTGCTGAATGTATCAACCTAAATAAGAATAATCTACGAATACGAACAGGAGCTCACTGTCACCTCAACAAACACCTGAAGACACTAGAGGACGAAATCTCTATCAACATCCTCTCGAAATGTGGAGCTCCAGAGCACTACACCTTGGAGCACTTGAAATAAAAGACGAAGATCTCTGGCAATTAAAGCCATTACACATTCTAGACTTTTTAAAGGAGAGGAATTGATGGATCAGCTGTTCTGGGTTCCCCATTATCGCAGTAAAAAAGAGGAACACAATAGATCCTATGGGTCGAAGTGTATACGAGACCCCAAATCTATATATTTATATACAAGAAAAACAGAGCTAGAAGGTGAACTACGTAAGCGCGCAATCCCAGACTCACAGATATGAGATGTAATTATCAAAATATCTGTACATATTAAAAGCGGGTTTGAAATTACAAATTGAACAAAAAAAAACAAAAACTAGAAGTGTAAAAGCCCTGAGAAACACGTTCTTAGAGTTCATTGTACTAAAAATAAATTTTGGATTGAAAAACATACATGGAACAATAATAAAACTAAAAAGTACAAAATAATTCTTGGTATAAAAATAAAATCACTGAAGAGAAAATCATAGACTCAGATCGATTGCTTACAAAACTCTAAGATAGATTAAAAATATACAAAGCCCCCCTTACTTTGAGTTTCTTAGTTTTTTTTTTAAATATTTTACATTTTATATTCAAAACTGTGCTTTCATATAGTTATATCATCCCAAGATTATATTACCAGTAATAAGGCGTAGATCGAGTGATTTTTTCGTGGATTACGTTGGAATGAAATATAATAATCGATTATTTTCTATAACTCGAGCACTATTCGATACTGTTATATAATGAATGACTGAAAGATCCACTTGCTTTGCTTATTTCTATTCCGTGCTTCATTGTGATTTTAAGACATTTTCTCACTTCAAAATTTGTATACTGTGCAATGATAATGATTAATTCGCAATTTCTATTCACTAATTTGTTAAAAAATTATATAATTACGAAAAAACAAGAAAAATTTCAAAATTGTATGACGAAATAATGAGACGGAAACCCCGAAAGCCATCTGCCCTATTGGATCGAATATGCGTTTCAATTACATTCTCTAGTTGATTAAATATAGGGAACCATAATTAAAATGTGCCTAATAGTGAGTATATACTATCAAACAATATCAATTGTATTGAATTTTATGTGTTATTTGAATGGGCTCTTCAATAATTAAAACGATATTTCCGATAATTAAGATATTCTTTGAACTTATAAACTAAACAGCTGAATTAGATACAACTCTATATAGGTCCCGAAGCATAACATATCTATTAGCATAGTGGAGTTACTGGAAACGTTGTTTGGAGTATTTCTGAAAATTGGAGATAATGAAAGTAAAGGAGTAAAGTACAGAGTCAAACTCAATTTTGCAGAGGGCCATATATTAAATTTTGAATTCGTAGGAGGGCCAGATTGAGAATTAAAAACAAAATGAGTTATTATAACATTTTATAAGTATATGATATACAGCTGTTAAAAATCATATCAAAGTTATAAAAGATGGTAGGTAATAGTTTTGAGCTCGAGGATCCAGATACCTGATTCCTCTTGTTTTTGACTCATTGATGTCCGTTATCATATTCGTTGTAGTTATTTTAAGACTTGATTGGTGATGTTCATTCGTAAGTCTTGTGCGATGTTTGTTCTTATTTATTTTCATAACGGAAAACATAAATAGGTGCTACCAAACATGCAGAGAATGCGTGCTGCATACTTTTTCAATTCCGGGTAATTATCCAAACTCTTGAAATATTGTGTATAAAATGTAAAAGCGTTAATCTCATTAAATTTTTCTTTCAAAATACTGTCCGATTGAAGATCTATCATTTCCATTTGCAAATGAACTGGTGCCTGTGAAGCTTAAAAATTGAATTGATTGTTGAAAATTGGAAATTCCATTCATTTTGTGAAAGTCTTCAAAGCGTTGTTGAATTCCGTAATCAAATTTTGCAGAAGTTGAGAATATTCATCCAATCTTTTTTCTATGCCAAATGATTTTAAATGAGGGAAATGGTTCAAAGTTTGATTTTTTACCTGATTTTGCCACAGCCTCAGCCTTGTTTCAAAGGCTTGAATTTATGAATAAATTTGAGTGACAATGAAATTTTTTCCCTGTACTTTATAATCAAATCAGTCAAGTATTTATTCATATAACCAAAAAGGCACAATCAATGCACCAGTCATTGTTATAATCAATTGGTTTGCCTTTTTCTAACATGAAAGCTTGAATAGGACACGTAATTACAAAAAATCTTTCTAAAACTGCTCCTCGGCTGAGCCAACGAACGACATCAGAAAACTTTTCGTTCAAATCTTGTAAAAATTAACTGATCTGTCGGTGATTTAGTCCTCTGCTCCTTATAAAATTTACAATTTTTATTATATTTGCCAGCCCCGGCAGGAGCGCCATCCGTAGTTGTGCTGCTAAGTATATTCCAGTCAAGCTCATATTCTGCTATCAAATGCTCAATTACAGAATAAATATCATTCACTGTTGTAGTACCTGTCAATGGAACGCACTTTTAATAGTTCTTCAATTATAGCAAATTTACACTTAATGCCCAGTATAAAAACAACAAGCTGAGCAGTACAATTAAAATCCTTCTCCAGCCGTATCGCTTCGATTAATCGACTCAACTGACTCACTTCGCAGCGAGTCACTCGTTTTATATGGTTAAAAAAGGATCTAGTCTAGATTCGAAGCGCGTGGAAGATTCTATGGTTCTCGACTAAAATAATAGGATATTTCCGCTTGCTGCTAAGAGATGGCTATACTGTCTTATAAACATCCGTAGACTTGAGAGTACGAGTATTCAAATCATCCCTAGAGGAATCGAATAGAGTCTAAAAGCTCTAAAAAACATGATTCTGAGTCCGATGATGCTAAATCTGGTGATTAAGGACAGGTAAAACCTCATTATCCAGGACTCTTTTTTCGGAAAAGGTTTCTCAAATTTTCCAGTGACCCTTTATAAATATATACATGTTTTCATACATTTCCTTCGGTTTTTGAGATCGAAGAACGTCTCGACTATTATTCGTCTTTAACTTACTTTTTACTTTAATTTCTATTCTCAAATTGCTCATATGCCACATATCTTCAATCGCCACCATACACAATTTTCAGTTTTGGAGAGCTTTCATTACCCATGTTTGACTACAGAAACTACAAATTATAGTAATAACAAATTTGTTATTCATTCTTTCAATATAAGAATGTAGTTCACATTAATGGGATGTAAGTAACTGATTTCATACAAATACATTGTATTTTTTCATTACACCTCGTGTATAATCCATCCAAATTTATCGAATAGCCTGTGTGGATGAATCTTGCAGAGATTTTTCATTTGCATTAACGAATAATCCGTTTATGAAAACATTTTGAGCGCATTTTCAGCAATTCACTTTACTAGTCCCACGAATATTTATTTATGCCTTATATCAGTGACTGGAAACGGATGTTAAAATTTGATAATTTGTGTTTTGAAATGGAAAAATGCGACTGGAATGACATCTTACTCCCACAGATTCGTTGAGAATTGCGTCTTCACTTACTTTATCGTAATACAATTCAATTAATGAGACACCAAGCAGCCAAACTCAAAAGACAAGTTTCAGTCATTACTTTCTCTCTAGTTTAGTTGAAGATGCTGACAAACGACTAGATACACCTACACATTCGACCGCTTATTAATTTACCACTCAGACGCACGTGTTTCTGATAGTCAATTCGCGGTAAGCCTCGTGTAACGTTTTCAGAGCTTTTACTCTAAAAACTTTATTTCTAATCTAAATTTTAATTATTTGTTCAAACAATTGCATTGTGAAAATCCCAAAACCGTACTCTAAAATACTTTTTCTACCATATATAAATGTCGTACTCAAAAATTAAAACAATCATGCGGAAACTTTTCTCTCGACTTGTTCCACCACTTAACCACTGTAACCTGTATTCCATATGTAGAGCAGTAATACAGAATTCTAATAATATTTATCTGGATAATCAATCAATGAATATATAAAGATAACAGAATATGAACAATACCAATAAGGTTGCAGCTGTTTAAAACCTAGTTATCATCACGTTTGAATGATCAGGAATATGCTATAAGAGAAATACTTTGCGGAACGACCAAATGGAATAAATTCCGATCCAGTGTTCTTTTTTACTGATATGAATTTACATAAATACAAAAAAGTTTTATTTTATTTTCGTTTAAAATCTACAACATTAGCAACTTGTCTGTCTGCATGACAGTAGTCATCATTGTCAGTGTAATTGTAGTTTAAATTTCATTAGCTATACGTAATAATTTTAAAAAACAGTTCATTTATCAGGAATGCGCAATATAAATCATTCTACACATGATTGGTTATGGAGATAGTACACGGACAAAAATGAAAGTTGCACAAAAATTTTCAAATTGCCGCTTATATCACAAGGAATAAATAATAAAATAGGGATGTGAGACAGTAGCTACCAATGCAGAAAGGGATGATTTGAAATTGGATATAATGCTTGAGTTTTAAGAAAACCCACCAAGAAAACCAACGTATTTTTGTGAACAAATGATGGCAATGCTAGATAACAATGTTATCCAGTTGAAAGATGTTCTCTTTTCTGATGGTCGTGTTAATCGTTTTTGGTCTAATAAGAATCATCACTGAATGAGAGAAGGACATACGCAATATCCTGAAAAAGTCAATGTTTGAGCAGGAATTGTTGGAAATCATATCGAAGGTCCCTTTTTCGTAGGTGGCAACCTACATGGAAATATATATTTAGAACTGCGTCATTTGATAAATTTATATCTTGATACAACAAACCCACAAGTTTCTGCGAATATGATATGGTTTCAGCAAGATTAGGCCCCGAGTCATTACCAAATCAGAGGTCGGCAGTACCTGAACCGAATTTTCCCAAATCGGAGGGTAGGGAGCCGTGGATCGCTACAATAACCAGCACGATCTCCTGATCTGATTCTTTTTGTGGGGATATATCAAAAGTATTGTGTACAAAATTTAGATGATTTAATAATCACGCATGTGATTACACCAGTAATTCCTGAGATATTGAGTAACATGAGTAACATTAGACGACATTTCTGTACCATGTCACCAAAAAATTCGCGGCGACTATTTGAAACATCCCATACATTAACATCAATATTTTTTATACATATGTAGCGAATTTGTGAAATAACATAATTTTCTTTTTAAAAGTTAATTTTTGTAATAAATCTGACATTACTTGATATTTCCATTGTTCATGAATCATGTCTAGAATAGAAGAAAATAGAATTTTCTGAAGAATGCTAAGAATTAATAATATAGGTACAAGTGATTGTATTCGAAATAAGAAAATTGGTATTGGTCACTGTCACATGATACACCTTCTACAATTTTTTTGAAAAATATACACATTTAAAAATACAAATTGACATGTCCAAGCGTTTATCCCAACACGCTCTCATTTATTTATCGACGAATTTATTTCATTTTGCTGTTCCTTGCTTTAAAAAGTGAGTTTAGTATAATGGTTAATCAAACATTGAGAAACGGTAAGTACATGAAACGTCTTCCTAATTCTACTTACTTCGAAGGTAGTCGATGAGTACGAACATTTTTATGAAATAATTTTCTTTATCAAACTATTGGATGGATAGCAAATACGAAAGAATAATCACAAATCAACTCACTAAAACAGTGATTATAAAAAATTATGTTTACTACTCGTGTATTAACGATAGTTAATATGGACATAAAAGCATCAAAACGCAAACATGTTCAATCAATTAAAATATTGAATAGTAAGGTTAAACACAGTCTATATGTGCTGCTGACCATCTAAGGGCCGAATAAAATATATTTTGTTCAGCTCTGTTGTGTTTCTTTTTACAAAATATGAGTTTTTTCGACCAAGGAAAAATGAAATTGATTAAAGTAGTAATAAAATTGCAGAGTATATTCAAATAATTGGATGTAGAATCTCAATTAGTTGTTTATTATACAAGTTTGGATTGAAAAGTTGTTTGAACAGTAGATATACTAGGAAAATTGTGGTAACTATAATTGGGTGGTAACATTAATAAACAAACTAGATGAATAATTGAAAGTTTTAAATTTTTATTTGTTAACACGACTAATATAAAATAATTTAAAGCTTTCCATTAAAATACAAGAAGTACTTACTTCTGTCAAAATAATGATGAGTTTGGTGATTATTCCATTTCTTTGAAGAAATCATCAAAAAAGATGTTTTATTTTTTTTTTGTTTGAAACTTAAAAGAGACAGGTCGTCATTGCGAACATTGAATCTTCAAAATTTTGCTTATCCTAATGGAACTCAATACGATATTCGTTTGCATATCGTACTTACTAAGTTATAGGTGCAAAATATGAAAAGTTATTTTTGAAATATTTTAAACAGTTAGTCCTGGATCTCGTACCAAAATATGCATTTATCTTCGCAATAACTATTTCACTTGTATGAAATTGATAACCACTAAGCTATTTTTCCATATTTGGAAACAGATTGTCATCTTATAGAGCCGAATCGGGTGAATATAATGAATTAAGCAATAAATTGTAGTACAATTTGGCTAATTTTTCTGCAACAATAGCGAACGAACGTTATTACTTATGTTCGACATCAAGACCTGTCTTCTTCCCTTTTCTCTGAAGAGCAACATATAAAAATGAATTTTTTAAACATTCTTTTCTTTTAATACACCAGTTAAATAAATGAAATTCCTCTTTTACATTGTTAGACAATTTATTTATGATTCTATATTAGTGAACAGAATAATTCTAGTCAAAATCCAAACAGAATTACTTTTCTATCTACTCCCATCCAAACTTAATTGCGCATCTATATGAAAATTAACAATCTCTTATTGACGCTTGCCGAAGTATCTTGCCAAGCAGATCAATAAATTCAATATTCAAGATCCGCGCTTGAACGAGAAAAATCCAGGATGCTGTATATTTGGAATCAAATGATCCACAGAAAAATAGGAATTAATACTAAGGACCTGAGAATAATTGGAAACCCCCACTAAAACCAATCCGCAAATCTTAGAATCGATGTGAAACACATTCACAGAAAAAGTAAAAATAGTCAGTCAAAGCTGCATATTATGTCCACTCATCTTTTACTTAATTTCAGAGTGGATATTCAGCGAAGCCTTATATACAGGATAAACAACATTAGATATGCAGATGTCTCTATTATATTTGCTGACAACATAGAAGATTCACAAAGCCTAATGGATAGTATCGCCCGTCACAATCACCAATACGGCCTGAATATCAAATTCAAAAAAAATCATAATTATTCGTGAAAATCAAATCACATGAAGCATATCCATATCAATTGAGCTCAAACAATATAAAATATAAACAATATAAATACTGATAGGCTACGTTTCGTATCACATATGAGTCTGCAGACAAAGTCTCCAGATTCGCTGGACTACCAGGGTAACAAATGAAGAAGTCGTCAGAAGAATTAAAACGAACGAGAAGTAATGATAACCATAAAAATTCACTAGCTACAGTACTTCAGTCCCGTAATGTGAAACGAATCCAGATATGTATTGCTCCAAACCTTCTTGCAAGACAAAATATTTAGGAAAAGATACGAAGAACCTTGAACCTGGTACAATAGAAACCATTTCGCATTGCTGGTGATAAAATAAATATTTCCATAATGATCGCCAACATAGTCACTGATAGGCACGACAAGAAAAAACAAACAGCAAAATACTGTCACCTCTCCGTTTGACTCAATAAATCGTAACGCAGTTCAGCTACTGTTTTTGAATCATAGCGGACGAATAAACATTGTCATGATGGAACGAAAGTTTTTCATGCGACAAATTTGATTTTTTTAAAAGTCGGCATCAAACGTGTCAACAAATCAGCATCGTTAACCTTTTCGCAACTTTCATTCTCTGTTTTTTAGTATCTGTTTTTTCTATTTCTACCATATTTCCTCCACAGCACACATTATTACATTGTTATAACTAATTTCTTCACTACTGGCATTTAAACTTGATTTATATTCATACATGAATATAAAGATGTACAACACGCATTTAAAACTATATGTAGCAAGCTAATTTATAAACATAAGCTAGAGGCATTTATATTGGATATACCAAGAAATTTCGTAGCTAACATAATGAACTGTTAGATTGTAATAAAAATTTATCTAATCAAAAACAAAAAAAAGTTGTTGAAATATTCTCCTGAAAGAGATAATCTCCTTGTTTGATTTGATTTGATTTTGATTCCATGTCATTTATATTTATATTCGTAATTATATTTTATTTATATTTGTCTTTATATTTTCATTTATTTTGTATTCATGTTTCATATTTTTATTTGTATATATTTAAGGCCTAATTATCATAGATCAAAACAAGTATTCAGGTACGTATCATTAATTTCTTCTTGATTAACTTATTTCATTTCATTATAATGGTAGTCATAATATTTATATTATGACTATATGATTATGATTTATATTGATAGATCTCAATTCATATGACAGAATTCGATTTGTGTTTCCAAAAATATGTCGTCATCTTTCGAGAAAATAGATGGTTCTCAAGAAGAATTCTCTCTTCGGTAAAATGCGGCAAACTGAAATGAATTGCAATTTTAATATTTTCTTGTTATGTCTGTAAAGCACGGATTTTATCATCAAAAAGTCGTACCATACAACTGAAGTCATATCCCTTGGAGCAAATTCTTGAAAGTAATATATTTTTTGATGTCTTTAATATATTTTTACTTCTGATTTTCTTGGCAATAGCTCCAACTTTACGTTGTGTGCTCTAATTTCAGCGAAAATAAAATCACTTAGCAATCTCTGCCGCCAGAAAAAAATCATGAACTCATTTTTATGTCCTAAATTTGCATAAGGTCAATATCAACAATTTTGTCTTCACCTCACATTAAATGTTTTCTTTTGTTCTTCACAAAATATTTCACCATATGTTTTTGTAATAAGTATGTTTTATGAAACGGCTCTTATTTACCCCAATTAACGGCTTAGTAATTAACAAAGACGACTTGATCGAGTATTTTTCTAAAAAATTTTTGGTAAAGTTGTTCCTTTTTTTCGGTTCGTCACCCTCCATTATACACTTCACGAAATAAATCTCCAATTGGACGGGCCTGAAGTTAATTAGGGTGGTTATCTTGTTTTGGTACAGAGTTATGATATTTTGATGCAGCTAATTTCAGTTGTCCTTACATAATAGCAGGATGCTAAGTCTGGCCAAAACATTATATCGTTTCCAACGTACAAAATCAAGTAGTTTAGTGTGCCTGCTGGTAATCTCTCTTATCGAAATCGATCACTAGACCAAAATCTTATCAGCGAACTTCACATTCTCTTCACTTAAATAGATCGTTTATATTATCCATCGTTTCCTTTGTTTTTCGAATTGGAAAGTCTGAAGTATTTTTCATCGTCCATAACAATGACTTTCTCATTCGCAAAATGTATCCGCCTTAATTAACAGTATCTTGCTAATTCCCCCGATTCGATACTCTTTGAAGTATGGTATTCACGCGCTAATTTTGTTACGGAAACCCCATTCTATCTTTTGCTCTTCTTACTGATTTTCTGCTCGTTTTCGGAGGAAACTCCTGGTTGTCCACTTCGTGGGAGGTTAAGACATGGTATTCCTTCTTCGCATTCAACTATAACATGATAAATGCTTCTGCGTGAAATATTTTGGTTTTAAAAATGCGAACTATGTCAGAAATATGTCCAAATACATTATGGATACTTTTTCTTATTTCTAAATTATAAGACATTTCAGTGCGACTGATATAAAAAAGGGCTTGTCCAACTGATGTCAAATAAAGAATATTTTTTTTTGCTTACACATTAATTTTGATATTGTATTATTTAAACCTATTTTTAAATTGTACATTATGCTCCTAAACTATTGCGACATACGTTAATTGTTCAATAATTTATTTATAAAACTGCAGTTTTCTGTCAAAATCTTCTATCAGAGTTTCTGAGTGGATTGTAAGAATGTAATTTATGTGGTGCAAAAAGTAGTAGTGGACTATTTTGTTACTCTACCTTTTGCTTTTCTCACCAGACTTTCTGCTCGTTTTCGGATAGAGGTTGTCCACTACTTGGGAGATTCAAACATAGTATTTCTTCTTCACATTCGACTATAACATGATAAATGCTTCTAAGAGATTTGACCAAATACATTACAAATGATTTTTCTTATTTCTAACTTATAAGATATTTTGGTGCAACTGATATAAAAATTAGTTGTCCAACTGATGTCAAGTAAATAATCATTTTTTTGTTTACACAGTCATTTTGACATTGTATTATTTGAACCTATTTTTAAATTGTAAAATATATGCCAAAACTATTGCGACATCATTAATTGTTCAATAATTTATTTATAAAACTGAAGACTTCTGTCAAACTCATCTTTCAGAATTTCTGAGTGGATTATAAGAATGTAATTTATGTGGCACAAAGTTTGTGCTACTGACGACTATTATCAACATTACATTTACCTAGTAGATATATTAGGATTTTTTATAGATAAATACATTAATTTTAAAAGGTTTACTGAGTTTACTGTCAAAGAGTACCTATCAAGTATCCAAACATTTTTTATTACGATTTTCGTAGCTGGTAAAATTGGAGATTTTATTTATTTTATTAAATTTTTTTTCAACAGTTAACAACCAAATATTCAAAAACATATATTTGACATGATACGCATCCCACAGACGTAATCAGAGCTAACTGTTTGCTGAACTGACTACGAACTTACAAACTAAAATAACTAAAAACTAAATAACTATAGTATTATTATGTTTTAGAAGCTTATTCTCGTTATCTAATTATCTATTATTAATATAACGCTCCATAGAATGTATAAAATATATATTATAAATTTTATATCTAATACATACAGAGTGAGTTTTATGTATTGAACGCTCAATTATCTCGGAAACGGCTTATACCATTTTTATCAATTTTTATGCGCAAGGGTCTTGTGATAGAGCCGGTATTATGGTGGTATCTACAATTTTTTCTGATCTTTTCTTTTTCCGGAATATTTTGTATTTCTAGACACCCTTAAGAAATATTTATTTTTTTTGTTCGTGTAATATTATCTATACCTAAATGCCATCATTTCGGAGTTATAGGTACATTTGCGTTATCTCCACCAAAGTTACAATAAATATTGTACATTCAGATGGCTACGATTGAATAAACTCTTTTAATTTGAATATTCTTTGATAATTTATGTGCTAATACAAATCTCGTAACAAGGTCTAGTGTCAGTAAGTTATTAAACAGTTTACTGGGGCAGTAAAATATTTATCAAAATCATGGAACTGAAAACCTAAGACAACTGAAGACAAATCTTCAAATGTTTGTGTCATGTTGGAAGTAGATAAACATTTGTGAAGTAGGAAAACAACGAATTTTAGAAAATATACAGTGGCTCAAAATGTTGTCTTTTACTTCAATACAACAATGTTATTACCACGATAATATCGGCCTTATCATCCTTGTACACAAAAATTTATAAAAATTATCAAGTTTTCGTGATAATGAAGGCGTTTCATACATAAAACTCACTCTGTATATTTGGAAAACACTTGTACATTAAGTAACAATTTTAGTGTAACCATACATAAAACTCACTCTGTATATTTGGAAAACACTTATACATTAAGTAACAATTTTAGTGTAACTTTGTCAGATAATTATTTTAATCCATACTTTTAATTTTGTTCTTATTGCTCTTGTGCTTACCTTTAATACCTTAAAAAGATTTGGTAATAAGTTACAATATTTTATTGAAGCATATTCACTTTTTTATAGATAAGATTCTTCTAATTTTTGGCAGGTTTTTATTCCTAGTTCTATTGCTTGTTACCAAATATCTACCCTTCAATATTTCATAATGATTATTTATTATTAGTTAATTCACTAAATGCTTGTTTAATAAGCAAAGGTTAATGATAAAATACGTCTGATATCTTTATTATTTTAAAAGTTCTCTTTTTGGTTGACTCCAGCAATTTATACATATTATCATCTGCACCTCCTCATGCAATGATACCATATGTAGCAATGCTATGAAAGAATGCGTAATAGATTTTTATTGGTGTTTCAGTATTCATAACACTTGATAGTTTTTCAAATATAAGAAACAATTATCTGGTTTTGCCAAGAATATAAGTTATATATTCATGCCATTTCATATTAGAATCTATTTTTACTCCAAGGTAATTAGTTGAATTAACTCTTGCAATCCCTCTACCATCCATATTAATAAATAAGCTTATTGGCACACTATCATAATAGCTACCAAAAGCCATGCACCGAGTCTTATCTACATCAAGCGATAAATCATTAGTAGTTAGTTACCCATGTATTAACTAAACTTAGATAGCTATTCAATTTGTTCACATTTTCTGTCCACGTTAATCTTGTGCTTAATACAACTGTATCATCAGCACATGATGTGATGTAGTCTTCTGGTAGATCGCTAAGGAGATCATTTATATAAGGGATAAAAAAATGGACCCAAAATGGTGCCTTGTGGAACTCCCATTGCTATTTGCTTTTTAGCGCTTTTATAATTATTTCACTTAACTAACTGAGATCTGTTTCTAAAGTGGTATTTTATTAGGGAAACACCCCTAATACCATATCTATAGACAAAGAATAAATCAAAATTACAGATTACGCCATACTTCTAATTTGAAGCCTCCTGTGTACATTGTTACTAGATTACGTCATACTTTTAATTGGGAAACCCCTGTATACATTGTTATTGAATGTAAAACATCGCAATTGAAAGGACTAATCGACTGTTGAATTTATCCCAATTTACAAACTCATATTGTATATTTTCCCCTGTGAATTCCGATGTCATTAAAATTGTCAAATTATTTCAAAAATATGATTAATATTTACACAATTTGTTACTCACACTGTATTATATTACCGTATGTAAATAATTAGCACTTATTAATTAGATAAACAACTTATCAAAAAGTAATCAGTTTTTCCAACACCAGATAAAACTTTTTCATTTCTTGCGACAATATGCTACCGTTCCAAAATCAGAGTTTGTGGTTTATTTCTTTTTTACTTTAAATTTAATAATTTGATGAAAATGACAATTTGATTTCGAAATAAAAATTATCTCATTACAAAAAATAGTTCACAGTTCATTTAAAAATATTGAATAGATTAAAATATGTATAACTTTCATTCTAAAGGAAATTATATCAAACGCTCAATAGAGAGAAAAATTTTAAAGGAACGGAAACACTGAAACGCTTCAAGTACAAACTTTCGCATAATATAAAATTAAATATCACTTGCCTTATTTTAACAGTTTATATCACCTTATTTTTATTCAATTTACACCATTATGTAATAACGTTTTAGTCGAATTTTTATAAATATCATCACCTGTAGCACGAAACATATAACGCCGAATTTTCACTATCTTCCGACGCTAATTCATATTCCGACGTCGTGTGTTACACTATCCTTCGAAAGTGCGCCAGGAAATTTTTTCCACGAAAACGGGGGGAAAGCACATGCGCTTTATTACCGGTTGGGGTAAAATGTTTAGGTAAAATAGACCCTTTATTATAAGTTTAGGAGAATCAGTTGACCTAGGTTAGGTTAAACTTTGATTTAAATACGACTTTGGAAAATCATACTATATAAAAATTTTATTACGAAGTACTAAGTTCTAAGTAAATTAACCACACTACTTCTTTATTTCTCCACGACAATTAGTTAATGTTATATTATCTACCTAAATGAATTATAAAAATAGAATGTGAACATTCTCGCTCTATTGTGAAAACATTTATTCTGATACACTCGCTTCTTATGTGTTTTGGATTCTCATCCTATAATAAGTGATAGAATTAATACGATGTAATCGAACAAGATTAATTGAGATGGATGTGGGAGCTGGCAGTATCAGATATACGAGGTATGATCAAAAAGTACTTGAGTTGCTTCCATTTCAACTATAAAGGGTGTCGTTTTCCAATGTTCACTTTGATTATTAAATAATCAAATAAACTTTTAATATTTAAAGTATAGCCATAGAATTCTAAGGTTATAGTCTAGTGTTTAGCAACCTCTTTGAGACCTTGGTAAAATCATTCTTTGTCCTTATATGCAAAAAAATTGTCGCACTATATTTTCAACATTTCCTTGGGATCCAAATAATAATTATTTCATTATATTAACAGACAATCAACTCATTATTTTAATTCAATAGTATGTTCAGATATATGAACATTGAAAACAACAATAAATCTAGACACAGTTATTTAAAGTAAGTCCATTTTCTGGGCGAATATTCTCTTGAGCTTCTTGTCTAATGTTAATGTCATTTGAAGCTGTGATATCTACATGTATGTCAGGGACTTGGCCCAGAATGTTTTTTGAAATTCTTCTCTTATTTTCTAATAAACTCTCAACTCACACTGTTGGATTTCCATCCTCCGTGTTGCTTCATTTTCAAAATGTCCGCTCCACCAGGAGAGACGCGTCTCAAACAATGTCGTGTGTATATTTTAACATTAAGTAGAGCCAAGTACTGAGCATCTTTGCTAGTAATGCCATATGCCATATTTTCCATTTTAATGTTGCACAAAAAATCTGTCGTGCTTTACAGCAGGTCTAAGCCGGTCGTGTTCACTCCAACATGCCGGGGTAATCACGACCGATCCCACTACCAAGACTACCAGTTCACACCAGGTAGTGATCACAACTAACTCTCCTAATAGTAGTATTCTCGTCCAGTTTACGACTCCGTGTGAACCCGCCTTAACACATGATTTGCAAATGAGACTATGAATTGAAATATCGTTTTCATGTTGTCAGGATTTCATTGCAAAGCCAAATTCTGAGAACTACTCACTAATCTGCCCGATATTAAAAATCAAGCATACAAAATATGGACATCGATTGCAAGGACATGATGTGTGAAGAAAACTATCTGAAATTAGACCAACGGTTTTTTCTTGATAATGACAACATGCTGTATTACTAGCAGCGAGCTTTTGTTGACTTGAAATCTTCCTTAAGCTCGTTTTCCGACGTATTACTACATTGTCTGCGTATGTCAGTCTTTGCGTTGTCCTTGTTTTTAGTGTCCTTATTCTGTTCAAATCGATTTTACGTACTATCCATTCAAATAGTATGTTGAATAGCATAGTGGATACAGATATCCCAGTTTTATCCTGTGTTGGTCTGGAAACATCTTAATATTCTTTGTTTTTGTATGTTCGAGTGTCATTTTGGTAAGACTTATCAGCTTTTTTGGAATACTAAGATCGTTCATAATGCTATATAAATAATATTTGTTCATAGTATCGTATATTTTCTATTCATACCCCATTCTTTGGGAAAATATATCTGTGATTGATCTTCCAGATCTAACCGCTTCGGTAGTCTTTGAACAAGTTTTCTCCATATCAAACTTCTACCTATGATCTTAGTTAGCCATTAGTTTGTAGACTGTATCTTGTAGCATTATATTTATGTAGTTTCTGCATTAATTTTTTCTCTTTTTTGTGTATTGGTACCAGTATTGCCATTTTCCACGCTTCTGGTATTGTAAATTTAATCTAAATGGAGGTATTCTAAATAAGATCTGACTAAAGTTCTAGCACTAGCAGACCTACTAACCAGATCGGGGTCAAATATGCGACTGCTTCACTTAAAACATCAGGGCTTATTGGACGTATTAGTTTAAATAGGTACAGCACAAATGAATGCTGCTATAAATATGAATTCACACTTCCTATAAAGGATGCGGCTCAAAATATTTAATTTATTAAAATCCAAAAAATTAAGGATATTCGAAAAGAAAAAGAAAATAAAAATATAGTCGCCTTTCAGCTTTTCCCGAAAATGAGAAAATTCGTGAAACCTTTGACACTAATCCTGACGCATTAGAACAGTTGAAAGCTAATTCAAAAGAAACCTTTCAATCGTGGATTCAATGACCCCTGCACAAGAGTATCGTTCTATTGTATTATTAGCAATATTATCAAAGATAATTGAAAGACCAATGAAAAACTGTCTATTGCCTTTTCTTTTTAAACATAAAATCTTGAAATATTAACAATTCTTTATCCTACCTAATGAGTGCATTGCGGACTCTGAGATCAACAGGCCATACGTTACTCGATCGGAAGAAAATTGAAGAAATAAGGGACATGTGCGATATTCAGGATGTAGTAAGATGGGCAAGAAGCCGCAGAAGAGAATGTGGACAGAATGCCAAATGAACGGTTAGCAAAAATTGCAAAGGAAAAGAAACCAGACACAACTCGACCACCTATAAGGTGGTATGAAAGCTGGTCCTCAGCATCCCAACTACTCCTGGCAAACCCTTGATGAAAATACAGGACCTAGTCTTAACGTAAGAAGAAGAAGAAAAATGAGTGCATTAATGGCACTATGTTTTCTGTTCTTAATGAAATATATACCTCACCTAATGATAAATTCTATACGGCTTTGGTTTTTTGTGATTTCACTAAGGTTTCGATTGTGTTGATCGTGAAATTATAATTAATGAACAACAGTTTTATGGCATCCGAAGTATTTTTTTAAAATGGTTCCTATGTTACCTTGAATGTAGAAAACAGCTGGTACGAGCTAATGGTAAAGTTTCGAGTAATTTTCCAGTTGACGGTGGTGTACCTCAGGGTTTAGTTTTAGATCCAATGCTGTTTTTGGTTATCACAGACTTCCGAATTGATATAACTTACTATATAAACTCTGTTTATATACTGAGAAAACTTTATTTTTATCCTACAAAGGAGTACAACCTCTAAAACTCAACAATGACTTAATATGATCTTCAAATTCGATCAAGTTTCTTGGTCTACATATTGACGGTAACAGCTCGATATTCATACTGGTTTAACAACTTACTACTACTTCGAATTGCATCTTCGCTATGGTTTGCCTTCCTGAGGGTCTTGTCGCTTCCGCCTCTTCGAATCTATCTTCAAATTACAAGAGCATAGAAAGATTGGTTGCAAAGAGGCTTTTATCATTTCTGTTTAAATATAAAATACTTACTATCCATCAATTTGTGTTTTTAAGTAACAAATGCACAAATGAGGCTATATTCTTCCTCCTAAATAATGTGTACTCTAGCCTAAGCAGCCATCACTCCACTGCAACAACTTTTTGTGATTCTTCTAAGGCTTTCGATTGTGTTAATCATAATGTTTTAATCAACAAATTGAAGTACTACGATTTCAAGAGAACGCCTCTCGCATAGTTTAAGTCATACCTTATCAACAGAAGTCAGCTTGTAAGGGTTAATACAACGATGTCTTCTTGAAAACCAATAGAATGTGCAGTGCCCCAAGGCTCAGTACTAGGCCCTATTTTGTTTCTTCTGTTTATAAACGACATCACCTATCTAGACATCAGTGGTAAAATATGTATATTTTCAGACGACACTAGTTTCTCTTGGAGCAAACCTGACCTCAAGGCACTTCATAGGACCCTATCTAGTGACCTAGTCAACCTTAAATCATAGTGCGATTCTAGTATTCTGTGTCTCAACGTTTCTAAAACCAAAGTTTTATCATATAGAAATACATTTCAGCTTTTTCATTAAATAACACCACCATTGAGGTCGTTGAATCTGTAAGATTCTTAGAGCTTTTTGTAAACAATTCCTTGAAATGCCGCCTTATCTAAAAAATTAAGTTCCTCCTGCTTTGCACTGGGATCAGTTTCCTAAGAACTGAACTTATCCACTTCCTCAACAGTCTATTATGCCCTTATTAAGTCACATCTCCGATACGCCCTACCCTTCTGGGGTACATGTGGTTGGACTCAATTTGAGCGAATCTTTACTACAAAAGAAAGCTGTTAGATATTTACTCGGACTAAGCCGCAGGGCTCACTGCAGGCACTTCTTTCAGTGATTGAAAATTTTGATTCTTCCTTCCTCACTCATCTTTCAATCCGTTTACCTAATCCGTAAGCACGCCTCCCCAATTTCAAAAAGATCGTTGCATGGCTACCACTTAGGAACGCAGAGCACGAGCTTTACCTATCTACTCCACGTTCAGAATTACTTAAATGCTCAATATTTTACATTGTAAAAAATGCGCAATCACTTGCCGATTGAAATCAAATCGATATCATCTTTTCTCGCATCTCGCAATAATTTGCATATTTACTGGAACGTACATACTGCATACTGGTTTAATTTTTGCTATGGATTTATATACTAATTATTATCTATTACTATTACCTATAATTTTGTTACACATTGTGGTTTTCTTCTGTATATTGAAATTTTATTTTATTTGTATCTTCATTTAATTATTTTTATGTTTGCTTATTAGTTTTACAAGCTTTTATCTACAAATTCTAACAATTTTTTGACAATGAAGCATTTTTCTCTGTCTCGCTTCTCTCTCAAAAAAAACTATTCGTTACATTTATGGTTTAAGTAGCAGAACGAGAATTCCATTCTAAAAAATACAAAATAGAAAATGTTAACTCACCCCGCTCTTTTCATTTCAAAATCCGTTTGTTTAGTTCTCAAACACTTTCACAATTCAAATAAGAAACACTTTTATAGTTACCCTATTAGAAATATTCAATCAGCTGCCTTCAGAATTAAAAGTGACAAAAACATTTAATAAGTTCCGGAGATTGACAAAGGCATTTCTGCTTAAAATAATCTTTTATTCGGTGGCAGAACTGTACAATCTACCATAGACTGGGTTAATTTAATATCTAGTATAGAGTGAGATATTAATATTATTTTATTTATTATATAATTTCCTTATAACAATGTAGAAGAATGATTCAAATATTATGTTCCTTCAATTAAACCTATTTTATCATACCTTGTAAATGATTTAAACAATTTTAACAAAATTATTAAAAAATCATCTAACTTTCTTCAAAAATGCTCTAATCGGATGCATCGATATTTTAATAAAACAATAGAAATCTTTCACTTCATTGAAACTCGCTAAATTTTTGAAGCCGTATCGATATTTTAAGTTTAAAAATTGAGAAAACTTATTAAGGCGCTCTCTGAAAAGTTTTAAGTTAAAAAGTCGACGATTTTTACTAAACAAAGTTTTGAGTAAAATTCGATAAAATGCATCGCATGAGATGTATTTAACCACAAAATTAATTAAAACTATAGCTTTATTAGCAATTTTATCAAAAATAATTTTTCCGTGGATATCCAACCAGAAACTACTAAATAAGTTCTGCCATTCAATAAAAGATGGCGCTATTACCTCTTAGACCCATTAGTTTCTCAAGGACAGTTAGGAAATTATGATCGAGTTAAACTGATCATGATCTGAATATTCGGAAACTAACTCGAATCACGCTCATTCTTGTTCTAAAAGTGATCAAGTTAATCGGGTCGTAGTCATAAGATAGTATCATTTCTACCCTGATGGACTGGTGGGTAAATGCGATCAGCTGACAGGTTTTTACATTTATCTCTGGTTTTTTAAATATTATAAATTATCTATTCTCCTTAAATGGCTGTTTACTATTAATTTTCTTTGAGAGGTTACTGATATTTGTGGTTTTTATACTTTTTGGCATTTCAGAGTAAAAATAGCTTATTACTATTAAATTTTAGTGCAAAATCTATGTGAAGGAATAAATGCTTGGGAACTTCTCAATAACAATTATTGGAGACCTGAATTTGGTTGATAACACCACGTTTGATTCGGTCTTTTTTGATTTATTAAAATAAATTGAAATTGAAAACAAATCATCTAGCGTGTATCTTAACCTAAGTGGCAGTGACCATCCAGTGATCACAGACAATCACAGTGTGTACTAGATCAGCTTATTTCAAAAATTTTACCTCTTTCAATCTGGTTTCGTTACGAGGGATTTCCGACAGGTTTTTTCAGAACCTGTCGTAAATTAACCAGGAACAGAGTCGGCATAAAAATATCTCCAAAGCATGTGAAGACCCATCACAACAAACCTATTCCAGCATATTAACCACCCATAAATATCCTTCTAAGGAACAAGTTATCATCCTTACATATCGGATCACAAACAACATAATTTGTAACTACCTCTTCTTCAAAACAACAGTTGACAAACTGAACGCACAATATAAATCAATTAAAATAAATGGAATCGATACCGAATTTAGGCGTTTAATAACTCCATCACATTATATCAAACATATGTCCAACAATATCCAATTCACAAATGAAGCAGATTATAGCCACGTATTAAACTTTCTGAGACAAATTTTCATCCCTCATATTGAAAACAAATCTATTCCAGAATATTTTGTAATAACAAACGATAACACCACCTACCAATTATTTCTTTCAATCGATGGAGTAAGCTGCTCCACATGCATATCCATAGGTCACGAAGAATCCGCCTGTTTGATACAAAGAAACACACAGAAGAAATGATTACTGGAAATGACTCTGACCAAATGAAAATATCGAACAAAAGTGCTACAGAAGAAACAGAGAACACAGAAAACATAACAGAACCAGAGACAAAAATAGAGAATATTCAGCCTCATTCTTGAAAAATATTCTTAAGAGCTCCTACCACACCTCAAACACCCACACCAACAACCTCGTCAAATATAGTCAAATTTTGCAAGCCCACATTAACATGGAATACACTAAATTCAAGCACTAACACCCCTATCATTAGAAAAAGACAAATTTCAACATCACCTGAATGTTTAGATAGCCCTCCCATCACCTTCGGTTAATCTACTGAAACACTCAAATCAAAAAGAAACAAAAAAATATATCAATCAAAAGACAATCAAACATCAGATTGAACACCGAAGCACTACAATACACTATTAATGCTGCAAACGATGAAATAATCGTATCAGATTATTTAAACGAACCATCTGAATTACTCGAATTTCCCAATTTTATCTATAAAAACATACAAAATAAAACCTTAAAAAATAATATCACAACACTTTAGGAAAAATTATTTACTACCAATATCTCAACTACTATCATGACATGCGAAATAGAAACTAGAGAGGAAACCAGCAAAACGAAAAGCATACTTCATGTAACCGAAATGAAAATGCTCAGGACTATAGTGGGAAAAACGAAAGTAGATCGAATCAGGAATACTGACATTAGGAAACAATGTGGCGTGCAAGACATCGTAAGATGGGGGGACAAAAAAAAGATACTGCTACGCCCACGTGAGAAGAATGGAAGAGAGTAGACTGCCATCGTACTTGAAGGGAAACCAATAGGGAAAAGAGAACCCAGACGGCCACCTAAGCGATGGATGGACAGCTGGCAGTCCACCTCCCAGAAACTGATACAGAGGAACCTGCGAAACTAACAGATCATGAGATCTTGAAAATGAATAAGAAGAACTCAACAACAGATTCAAGTGACAGCGACACATTATTTCAACATTAAATTTGGAATTAATTAACTGAAGAACACAGAAGACGCTACAGGCTAGGAAAAAATTTGAAATCAATTCTCTCTTCATTCGGAAACGAAATGCTATGTCTCTCCTATTAATAACCCTCAGTAGTTTATGTGGGGTTATGCATTTTTACATAAAATAAACAATTCTTAAACATCTAGATTCTAT
Organism: Diorhabda sublineata; assembly: GCF_026230105.1. Lineage (NCBI taxonomy): Eukaryota > Metazoa > Arthropoda > Insecta > Coleoptera > Chrysomelidae > Diorhabda > Diorhabda sublineata. Next base: position 31,324,035 of record NC_079476.1, read on the forward strand.
TACACTACTAAATAAATATCGAGGAAGGATGAACGCACAAAAAAGTAACAATAATCAAAAGTTTTTGTAAGTAAATCATGTTTTGCATTTGAATCTTTCAACGTAAATTAAATGCGATGTTCGGAAATTGTGATCTAAATCTCGTTCCTGGTTAGGATCTGAAACCAGCTGATGGATGATCTATCTAAGCCCGAGTTATAGTTTCCGAAAAGAGTGGTACTACATATTTAGGGACAAATATGAACTGTTATGTAGAACGATTAACTCATTCGTCTGTTTTTCACAGTTGAGAATCGCAGTATTTTAGTATAATATGAAAAATTGAATTTATTTTAATTAATATGACAATATCATCATGAAGTTTGAAAAAAAAGCTCGTGTCCATTGTTGCGAAAGAATGATGAAAAAATTCAATCGCGGTGGTCCAAATGACGTCTATAAGATCGTAACAGGCGACGAAACATGGATCTATGCTGATGATCCCGAAACTTAACAACAATCGACTGTATGGGTCTTTCAAAACGAGCTAAATCCAACAAAAGTTGTTCGCGCAAGAAGCACTTCGAAGCAAATGGTCGCCTGTTGTTTCGTAATAACTGGACATGTCACCGTTCCATCAGAACACCGTAGAACGGTTATTCTGAATGGTACACCAGCATTTGTTTACAAGAAGTGTTCGAAAAAAAAATCAGGGAAGCCAACCGCAGAAGACGAATATCATTCTTCACCCCGACAATGCGAACTCTCACAGATCACTTCAAACAAAAACGTTTTTGAACAGTCAAAACTTCGAATCAATGGGTCATCCGCTGTACAGTTCTCGTTTGACACTTAACAACAATAAATTGCAAGTTCAGCGTTTTTTTACACCTGAAAAAGCGGTTATTGCGTTCAATAAAATGACATTGTTTAGTGGTACTTGAATTGGAATGGAAAAAATGCTTCCACAACTGGTTCAAACGCATGTATTGATCTCAATGGAAAAATATTTTGAAAAACAATTAACCATATCCAATTATAAATATTTGTTTTTATTTTTCTATCTTAAAACTTAACTAGCAACCCTCGTATCTATTATCTATAATATTTATCTTCGCAGACTCTTATATTTTAGTTTGAATGGTTTTTTCAAAGGTTACCCCAGTCTCGGTTAAGTATAGGTGTCTAAACCAAACGATACAGTAATAATAAAAATATCAAAAGGGTTTCTTTGGCTCGAATCTTTCTATCTCTTATTCATTTCAAACATGCATTAAACTTTTTCTTTTTAATCACCTAAAACAATATGAATATGAATAGTATGATCTTATCCTTACAATAATTAAGAGACGAGGCAGCGGATAAATAGACGAGACTTGAAAGAGACTTAAGCTTTTGCTTTTTGGAAATTTCCAAAAATGAGAAGATATTTTTATTACTCTCGCTGACTCTCGTGTGACACCGTAATCAATACAAATTCACGAGTATTTGTTAAAAGAATATAAGGACTCTTCAACTTCAGTTACGATAGTCGTAAGATGAGCTACTGCATTTGATTGTGGTCATACAAGTGTTGAAGACGATCCACACCAAATACATTTAAAAAAACATCAACGGCAAAAAACAACAACATACTGAATGTAATCATGCAAGATGCTACATTAATAGAATTCTTTAGCATCTCATTATTGTAGCTAAGTCTTGGATTACACAGAATTAATCAGTATTATTCAAATTTTAGTTTCTCAAAAATATTTGGAGCATTTAAGTAAAGATAAAAATATTTTGTTCGTCATTTTTTAATTGTAGATGAGACTTATACGTACCACCATGCGCCTGAATTCGAATCAGAAGCTCAGAAGTGCTGTGAGCGCGGTACTTCGGCTCCAAAGCCAGTTAAGGGGACATGAAGGAAAGGAATTTTGCTTTTTAATTACCACAACATTGATAAAAAAATTAACATAGTATCATTATAATCTTATTACTCAACTGGATGTGACAATTCGTGAAAAAAAATCTTTTTTTTTTTTCAAGATAATGCACAATATCATAAAGATCAAACAACCATCAAACATCAATGAATTAAATTATGATTACAATTGCAACATCCTTCCTATTCGCCAGACTTGGCTCCTAACGACTTTATGATAGTTTTTACGTCTCAGAAAAGTCACGCGTGGAAAACAATTTTCATCGAACGAAGAGGTAAATGGCCGCCGTCGAAGAAGATTTCAACATAAAGGATAAAATATAATATATTATAAAATAATGGTGAAAATGGAAACAAAAGAGTTGTTTAAATGAGAAATAAAGAACTCAATACACGCACTGATAAAATAAATAAGAATGATAAAGATTATATTTTAAATAAGTTAATTTCATTAACATATTATAATCAAAAATAATTATACTTTCTAATTTGAAATAACAGAAGGATGGATCTAAAGCAATGATTTCAAAAGTGGTCCAGGTGAACCCGAAAAGTTCAACAAGGGTGTACATAAATGTCCATTATTAGATCAGTGATTCCTAAAGTGGTCCAAGTGAACTTCCAAAGATTCGGAGGAGAAACTCAACAGGAATTAAATAAATTTCCATCGTTAGATCTTCACATTTCTTAACATGTCTTGAAAATGTGGTTGAAATATAGTAGTAGAAAGTCTATCAAAACCAATAATATTTTGAAAGGCTCAACAAAAAAAAGGTAAAAAGGTTTGCGAACCCCAAGATCCAAATATAGAAATGGTGTGGAGAAAGATGGAATAGAAAATTATTAAGAAGAGTTGGCGTTTTTGTACCACTATGTTTATAAATATAACAAAATTTATTTAAAAACTTATTTATATTCACTAGACCAGAGATATTGATCGATGCTTTATGCTTTATTTTCAATCTCTCTCTCAAATATTTTTAAAACATATAGTAACCACCATCACTATTAAAGTCTTTTTGATATAGAAATAAATTCAAACCACAAAATTATTTTGGTACCATATTTAGAATGCTACCAATCTTGGGTTCCTAAGTTTGAACTGTATCAGTTTCTTATTTTTATTCAAATCTCTTAAAGTGATGGTCGATACTGTGAGAAGATTGGAATATTTCTTTTACTGGGCAGCGATGGTTTTATGAATTTCTTCTTTTTGAGATCTGAAATATTATTGAGAAAAAGAAGTATGAGAAATAAGTTTTTGTGGACATAGGTTACCGTATTTTGAACGTATAAACTGCACAAAATCTTAAGTATAACAGTCTTATCATACTAGCGGTTTGCGAGCGGCTGCGAGGCGGAGCGAGCGCGCAACGAATTCGTCGCGAACACGCCGCGACTATGCCGCGAGAACGTCACGGTCGCGTGGCAGAAATGCAACGTTTTAGTCGCGTGGCTGTAGCGCACAATAAACTCATTAACAAAATGGACCCTGAAGCCGAGGAGGAAACACTACTGATGGCTTTGTTACTTCGAAGACGCTGGAGGCGAAAACGAAAGCATCGACGAATTCGGGAAGATCCATGATCAATAAATCGAATGGAAGAACGCGACTACTTAATATTATTTTGCAAACGAATAAAAAATAATCCAAAAAAATTTTATGAGTTTTGATACAAATATGATACAAACTGACTCAAGACATGAAGAGACACATTTAAGATTATCAGTGACAGCTAAAGAAAGGCTCGTAATTACTGTAAGGTATGTTTTCAACATTAAATAAGTACACAGGACAATATGGCGTACAAGCTGCTATTCGCAACGAATTCGCTGTGCGTGCGCGGCGTGATCGCGCCAGCACCATTTTGAAGACGCTCGCAATCCACTACAATGATAAGGCTCTAATGAGATTATTTCAGTATTTACAAAAACAGTTAAAGATGACTATTAAGGTCCCAAATCAAATTGAAGCTAGAATTCAGATTACAATCCTACCTGAGAATCGAACCTACTAGGTAGGCAACAATGCTTTCTATCAACTACGCATGGTCGACCCCTTCAAAACAGTGTAAATAAGCAAACGACGCCTAGTTCGTTCTCTACCTTCCACTTTCACACTTGTAACATACTAGAAATATCAATTACCTTTAGGGTTTTCGCGCACGTACAATATAATTAAGTTTCTATAAGTTCTGAATTACAATGTGGATTCAGCGACGTAACCACTAGAAATAAAAACAAGTGAATGTAGTTGAACTCTTATTTAAACTCACTTTCACCAGAAGACTCCTTTAACAAAACAAAACGCAAAGTCGAAGAATCGTTCTCAGATCCAGCCTAACTCTGTTGTTGCTTTATCTTATATTCGATTCCATATCCAGCACGATAAAGTAATTATATCGATAATAGAGCTAAGACCTATTCACCAAAAACTCTAAAAATTAGCATTCAGATTAATTATAATCACATCCCTGGTTAGGATTAATTCGTTCTCCGAAAGCAATAAAAATATGGGATTCATAAAAACAGAACAGTGACAACTATTCATTGGGAGAAAATGAGAGATTTATTTGATCTGAATTCTGTTGTATCATAATATAGTGAGCTTAGTAGAAAACAACTAGATAACTTGAGTTTTTTGGGAAATAATGTTACATACTGGTTTGATTCAGTTCTTTCGAATGCTATAACTAGATAAGTCGTACGACATTTCAAATTCAACCAAAAACTTCCTCAATAATAATTTAATTGCAAATTTCAATGTGTTTGGGGAACACAAGATTCAAAAAAATTATTATTGAGGAGGAGATTTTTTTACTTTCATCATCAAATATGCTATTAGCATAAGAAAGCAACGCGTCTATTTTCATCACGCAATCTCATCAATTTCGCGAAATATTGGAAAGAATCGATTTTAATTTCGTAGCTTCAAAAGGCTATAACTTTTTTGAAGGACATGTGTTAATGTGAGATTTAAATCGTGTTTGTTTCTCTTTTTTCTACCCTTGATTAATATTGAATGACCGAAAATAATGTAAAAACTTGAATGTAAGTCTTTTAAGTAAATATCTAAATATTTGACTACTATTCTTCCATCATCTTATCTCTACAAACAAATCTACCACCTCCACGTTATTTCTATGACTAATGAACTGAAAATGAATTCAAGATTATTACATTTGCAAATATATATATAATACTCCTATATGGACAGTTGGTATGGGAAAAAACGTCTCTACGTTACAATGCCGACAATATTCATTTTCTCTCTCGTTCGAGACACTTTATTCATACTGCGCATGCTTGAGAATGCGGGTGAGCAAAGGAAATTGAAGACATTCAATGTACCTCGTTGATCTATCAAGAACAGTTTATATACAGCAGTTTTGTGTTAAAGCCGTACAAAAAAATGTATTACCAACACCAACCCAAATTTACTTGGAGGCTAAAAATTCAGCACCATATAAGGAAGTTAAGGCTGCTTGACATGATGCAATACAACGTGCAATGCAATGCAAAGCGCAATATTTCTTGATAAAAAGTATACGCACATGAAGATCAGCTGATTGTTTAAGGAAATCTCGCACTTGCAACATCATCGGTTAGGTGCCATTTTTATTGAATTTTTATTAGTGGCAGCCATGATGCAATGACAAGAGACACGCGACGTGCAATATTCATCTATACAATATTTTGATCTCTTGTATGCAATTTCTTGCACCATGTCATGCGGCCTTTATTAATAACTTGTAGTATTCACTCTGACATAGACTAGCTATTCCTATTGCTCTTTTCAACTTTAGATTCTATGAATTTCAATAAGTTAATAATTGGGTAAAATTCTATTAAAGCTTTTTCGTTACACGCATAATTATTTCGTAAATGCCTTCCGCTCAAATAGGAAAAATAGCAGTGTTTCATAAACAAAAGAAGCAAGTTGCAAGTAAACCTAATGTTTCTTAAATTTTTCAATATATGCAAATTTGATGAAACCTAGCCTACCCTGACGAAATCACTTTTCATTAAAAAAATTGCTACTTCCAAAAATCGACAAAAATATAGATGGCACGTCTCGGCAACCAAACTTGCTTTATACGGTATGCTGGGTTGCCTAAGTTCAAATTCCAATGTAGATTTCTCTTTATGAATGGTTGTAAAATCAAGAGGCGATACCCTTGAAATACAAGCTGCATAAATACCCCTTATATCATTTTGCCAAGTAAATATATTTTCTATTTAAAGTACAATTTTTATGTATAGTATGGAATTACTGTAATTCGTAATTTTCTTTTAGTCCAATTTCAATATTCTTGAGTGGAGTTGATATGACTTTTCAACCTACATTTTGTATTGACCAATTAGGATCAAATAAAATTCATCTGATTTTAAATATATCTGACATCTCATATTTCACTGTATATAAAGAATATCTAACGTAAAGATAGAATTAACACATAATTCTATTATCAAAAACCATAGTTAATCTATGTCGAGAACAATTTATTTTTATCTATGGTTGTTGCGAAAAAAAGGAGCATATCTAAATTCACATTATTGGATAATAGAAATAATTGCTAAAGGATGATGCCATGTCAAAAACTAATTCTTAAATCTCAGAATTTGTTTATACAACGCTTGTGATGGTCCTCAATTTTCCCATATTTCTTCTACTATTAAATACCAATATCTCTGTTTTTATATTCCTCATAATAATTTATTAATTCGAAACCGGCAGTGAAAGTGTCCTCGTATTCCAGGCTTATCAGTTTTTAGTAGATTATTGGTAAAATAACTTTCCCGATTTGATTAGGATCGTTGATAAACTTCCATACTATTATAATTTTTTTTTATATATAAAAAAGTTAATACAATAGCGATAAAGTTTCTATCGATGGTAAAGTCATAGGCAAAGGAAATAAGCAATTATCGATGTAATTGCCAAAATGCTAAAAGCCATATATTTCCCAGTTTACTAAAATATCTAGTCAACAAAGCAATAAAAATGGAAATGATTTTATAGTTTTAGATTACAATAATCTTTGATATAAATAATTTTCGTAACCATAGTTTCACGTCGTATATGAATTAACATTTAATGTGTCATTTTAAGTAATTGTTTTTGAAATTAATCTATTGGGAAATGTTGATGAAATTTTGTAATTAGAAAACAACTTTGGGAGATAACAATGGCGCGCTTTTTTGATGGACGAGTTGAGAGCCCTGGTCGTTTCGGTAATACTGTCAATATTGCCAATACAAAATCCAAAACAATGCCTGTTTTATCACCATTAGATTCTCTACAAGCTGATGTTGATGTTCTGGCAGATGTAAGTGCGGCGGCAGTCCATAACGTGGTACGAATTACATCCAACGAGTCACCACATCTAATAAAAAAAATGCCCAATATAAAAGTGTTTAGTGGTACTTCTCATCCTGATCTTGCTCAAAGAATTGTGGACAGATTAGGTATTGATTTAGGAAAAGTTGTCACAAAAAAATTTAGCAACCTAGAAACATGGTAGGATATAAATATTTTTATATATTTACATAACATGAGTATTAACCAGTGTATTTTCAAGAGCTGCATAATAGTTTGAAAAGATGTAAATAGATTTAACAAGAATAAATAGGCTCTTAAATGTAAATATAAAATAGTCACATTGAACATGCCGCGTGTTTGTGGTTATTAGTTTGTTGCAATTTTAATATTTGTAATTATTGAAATTTGTATTCATTTTAAGCACATACCTGTTAACACATTTTTTTAGGAATTATTGCTATTAATTCACTTGGGTGATGAAAAAATGAGTTGAAATAAAATTCCACATAATGTTAACATAACAACTCGATTTTTAATTTCCAAAATATGTCAACAAATGAAATTAGTTTATTGGTTTGAAGCTAGCACTGAAAATATATTTATTTATTTACCCTGTTGTAAATAAAGTTCAGTATATGTGACAGATTCAAATTAACATTTTTATTTAAACTAGGTGCAATGAAATATAATACTTTAGACAAAATATACAAAGATATGTTTGTGTAATAGAATACTGAAGACATAAAGATCATTTTACAGAAAAAACATGATAATAATGAATATTTTCATTTAAGGGTAATATATATTCTAACATGTTAAAAATTCAACAAATAAAAAAATAATATATTTTTTCTTTAATTTTTTTATTTTATACTAAACATTGAATAAAATACAAGATCAAAATACTAAAACTCATAGTTAGGTGTGATTATTCATTTATTTTGTGTGTATAATAACTAATATTTCCAGTGTGGAAATTGGAGAGTCAGTGAGAGGTGAAGATGTCTACATTGTGCAGTCAGGCTGTGGTGAAGTCAACGATAATCTAATGGAACTTTTAATTATGATAAATGCTTGTAAAATAGCTTCTGCCAGTCGTGTAACTGCAGTGATTCCTTGTTTCCCATATGCCAGACAAGACAAGAAAGATAAGGTGATTTTTAATTTACTTTTTTATACTCTTCAGTACTACTAATCTGCTAGTTATGGATGAGCTATGTGATAATAAGTATTTGTTGAGTTGACAATTATTTTCAAAGCTTAATTAGATTTTGTTCTGTTTTGCCATGTGATGTAAAAAGTCTCGACATAATTCTAATTTAATAGACTGGAAAAGAATTGAAAAATTAATTTAATGGTTCTTCTCCAATTATTTATTTTGTAAATATATTAGAATTATGTTTAATAACCATGTGTGTTTTAAAATAGAAGCAATTTAGTGTTGACAGCTTTTTAAAAATGTTTTGTTCTATCACATAACTTTTGTTTTCATATATATTTTTATCTACTTTTTCAGTTAATTTCTTCACTGGCGGACTTTTTTTATTTAAGATCAGTTGTTTCAATTTAAAGCCCTCTGCTCACATATACTTTTATTGAGATTTATTTACTGCCAATCTATCTGTATATAGTACAGTAAACCCCTCCATAACATTTTAAATTAGTCCAAGTTGTATGAGTATTCCCATATAACGAGTTTTAACTACCCTGTATAAAACATTGTGTATAAATTATCCATGTTTAATTCATTGTTGAAAGAAACAGTTTCTTCCTTTAAATAATTGAAAATTTTTTGGGCTTTTGCTTTAATTAAACAACTATTTATAGAAATATTATTTTGAATGCACAATCTTCTATCTAAATCATCAAACATTTTTCTGTTTTTGGTATTAACAAATCTTTTACGCGTGAGGATTTACTTGAGGTCTGCAATGATCTAGACATTACAGCACTCCTAATTTTACTTTTATTTTGTAAAATTGTTCGTATTGTTGACTCATTTAGCTTTAGCTGATCCAAAATATCAATTTTTTGTTGTACAGAAATAAAATTTAACTTGGTTTTTGTATCCTTTTCACTTTTCATGGCTTAAAACTAAATATTTTATTTAAAATAGAATTTTTACATCTTTTAATACACAATCTACATAAAATAATTTTATTCAATTTTATAACAACACAATTTACACACGCACAAAACTAAGTATAAACTGAACAAATCATTATAAATTTCACGGTGCAAGAATATAATGCTGGACACCCCACCCCGCCTTATATGGGGAAATTCCAACTTTATTCGAGGGATTAAAATCGCATAATATAAAATTACAGTACAGTGTTATAAGAGGGATTACTGTAATAACAAAACTAATTGGTATACAGACCAAATAAATACATTTCTCTGTAAAAATTATTGGAAATATATAGAGCAACTTCAATGTAAAATCCTAGACCAACTAGTTAACAAAAATAAACATTAATGAGGATGAAAAACAATATCAAACAAAATTTAACATGATAAAAGTTCATGTAAAACTCTTTTTTCAGCTAAACAATATTCAAATTTATTATGTAGAGATAGTCTCATCTCCCAGCTTTTCATCTGTAACTCTACCACATCATTGTCCCCCTTAATTCATTAGATTTGTAGCTCTCAAGTAACCTTCAAGACAAAAAAAATAATTCATAAGTAAATCTGGAATGAGAACACACCAAGAAATAAGTGTTATTGAAAGTATTTTTATTATTATCATCAAATATTAATTATTCCAAAAGAGACCTATGATGTAATTCTCAAAAATTGTCGTCCAAACATTAATTTTTGGGGATATTGAATTTTGGATACAAATGCTCTTCTGTTTATTTTCAGAAGACTAATTTCATACTGTTACTATTTTGTTTCACCGTAATCACAATTTTTTGAATATTTAATTATCTATCTGGCTAATGGAGATAATTGTGGAGAAACTGGCCTATGCATAAGCACGTGTATCTAAATTAATATCTTTTCTCCAATGTTTTATTGAAATTTACAATCATAGATCGGCAGTAAGTTAAATTTCTTACATTTTGCAATAATGTATATCTCAAAATAAAGTTCGTCTTCTTAGTAGAAATAAAAGCTTATAAATCTGTTAAAACCTATTATATGGCAGTCTTAGAATTAGAAATATTACCCCCCCAGGCTATATGTATGCTTCAACCAACATTGAATTGTACTTCATAAAGAAATGTGACATGTAGTTGAATACCTCTATGATTTGTAAATAATTAGTATCATATTCTATGTATTGTGACTCATTAGTACCAGGAGTCATAGATTATATACTACCTTTTTCCAGTTCACATTCAGAAGAATTATCACTATAGTGAAGTGTGTAGAAACGTTCTAAATAAAAATTATATTGAACTGTTTTAGAAAGATTCAACTGAAAAAGAACTCAATGTTGCGAAGTGGAAGTCAATTGAATGGAAATTTAGGGTAACAAATATTTTTATAGCTAAATTTGGGTAATGCTTGAATTGGGTATTCACCAGCTATATGTGCATCATTTTATTGTGCTCCATCAAAGGGTGACTTAAAAATCATTGCTTCTTAAAATTTCTTCATAAAATAAAATATAAATTTTAATGAGGTATTTATATATATATACACATATATGACTAACATTTGAAATTATTTTATAAATTGAAAATCAGTTGTGGAAATTTTAACAAAAATGAGTTTTTGTCTAATCTTTTTATATATTTGTCTTTATAATTATTTTGTCCAATGGAATAATTTAAACAACAATTTAATCTTCAACATATCTAGTAAAGTAAAATTATGTCCTGTGAGTACAGGCAAAAATAAATAAAAATGTCCAAAATTGACTCAGCACACTTAGTCTTTCTATAAGAATGGCAAATAGAAGGAAAGGAGAAAATATATTTTCATTGTTTAATCAATTTATTATTATTTGCATGCACACACTTTTCACCATTTTAATTAAACTAGTCTATACCTTGGCAATACAGAACAAAGTTTCTTAAATTAAAAGTAGATGACTTGATATATTCTGTAATGAACAATTCATCATCCATAGGACAAGTAAATTTAAGTATAAAGATATGAACTTTCCATTGGACTAAGTAATAAGAACAATATTTTTTATGAATTAAGCTATTTTGCATGATAACATTGAGAAATGTTTTGTTAAGAGGTTCATAATTTATTTTTATAAATTATAAATAATGTGGTAATCATTATCTCAGTGTCAGAGGTCAATAATTTCATTACATCAGTATGATATTTACTAATCTGTTTACTTGTATCGAATATTTGTTATTGCTCGAAATCCATATTCTCATCCTTGATGTAACTAAGCTTATCATATAATTTTTTAAGACATCTGCTTCAATCATTGTGATTATAAGCCTCATTCTCAATTATGTATATAGACTTTTAGTTGGATATACGGATGGAAAAAATTCACACCAAGTAAAAAATTACTCCTAAATATCAGTTAAATATAAAGATCTAATTTTTATTTTGTTAACTTATCACCAATAATTGATTAATTCTGTCTATATTTGCATATACTAGTTAAGGTACTCTTTCTTGAACGTTTTATCCATACTATAGGATCTATTTTCTTAAAATAATGGAAATTTTGTAATAAGTACTAAACCAAATTTTTTATTTTACACTATTCTACACTTACACTTTGTCTTTTTTGAAATAATTTTGAAATCAATATTCTATCATAACATATAAAGTTATTAGGCAACTTCTCCCAAAGAATGGAATTATAAGACACAAAAACTCTAGTTAAATAATTCTGAATATATCCTTCTGTTATTTGTAAGCTCTACACTTGGGACTCTTATACTTTTCTGTATATTTTGTTCCAGATGTGTAGATCTAGTTTCTAAATTAATTTCAAAATATAAGATTGTCATAATTAATAGGCATCTTGTTAGTTCTAAACACCATATTTTTAAAATTATACACTTAACTATTAGTAGAAGATGCGAACCTAAATCGACCTTCACCGAGCTGATAATAGAATGAGACTTATTTTATAATAAACTTCGTATATTAGAAGATATATTAAAAATGGTTTGTCTAAAAAAATCCTGAACTAAATATGCAAAATGGAGTTTGAATATGTCAAAAACAGAATATCTGCCATCAGGAAGCTCACAAGCAGACCCCGAACTGCAAATAAATAGAGTTAGACTATGTAGACCATTCAAATACTTAGGAAGCAGAAATTCGGAAGATGGAACAACAAAAGACAATATAAGAAATTGAATGTAACAAGGGAAAAAGCTACACATATTTTGAACTCATTTTATTTCTTTCTTACCAACCCAAATAATACAAACATCTATTTTTTGAAGGCAATAATTTCTTACTGGCTTGGAACACTGTTGTCTCTTTACATTGTAATGATAAATCCAAACTGTTAAATTTTTGAAAGATATCCACCATAAAGTTTTATCTTACAAACGGTTATCAAATTAAAAGAACGTTGATAATTCCGCCTCTAAGTTCGAATAGCCATATTAAAATTTTACATCGAGATAAATAATCATCGTACTTCTATATGGAGCATTATCTTCACACAATAATGAGAACAGTCGGGATTACAGTGGTCATGATTTTATGAAATTTATTATTTTCACCACTTCATCAAGAAATAATTCTAGATTTGGCGGCATTTTCTTCGTCGTAAGTGACTGTATATGCAGGATACAAACGAAACTGATCGACTCGACTAAATTTCAACAATCGAAGGAAAATGTCGATTTTTGATCGATGTTGATAATCAGAGGTGTTTTCATTTTTTTTTTCTGAAGTCTCTATGATTCCGCAGAGAACACTTTGAGTATGGCTGCTCTAAAATAACTGAAATCCCACAACTATTTTTATCGACCCACGCCAAGAAAAACTTGATAATACTTTTCCTTTAATAAATAAGTAATCTGATTTTCACTAGAATTTTGTAAATTAGCTGAATCACGATAGAATATTTTCAGAACTGATATAAATTGTATATATGTATCCTTCAATTTTGAAAGAAATATTTGCTCTTTAATTACTTGTCAATGTTAAATCAAGATAAAACAAAAGTAAACTATGTACTAATAAAGTTTCAACAAACATACGTTATTATAAATAATTAGTTATTTTGAAAAACAGATATTGCTTAAGTGTTAAATTGTGATAGTTTCTCATAATTCTAAACATCTATTTAATGCTTGAACTATGTCATTACAGATAAAAATTTAACTTTTTCATGTGGAAAAGAAAAAATAATCAAGTTTTTAACTAAATATACAATTATGGGCATAGTTTTCAATTTTTAAAATCAATTAACAAAACATGAGAAATAATTGATATGAATGGCTAACAGCTTACAATTTGCATTTAATATTATGATGAAATAGTATAAAATCAAACCCATATCTACAACTAACTTCAAAAATTTTTATAATTTGATGGTTCTAAATGTTCTCAATTTTAGGCCTCTTCTGTTTTAAATTTAGTTTTCTTTTATAATTTTTTGAAGACAGATGAAATTTTGACGCTTTGTCCTTTATTTAGTCTTTATCAAAATATGATATTGACACTGACAATTTGTGTATTCATATTGATCAATAGATCACCTACATCATGAATATAGAAACAAGAACAAAATCGAAATAGAAATTTTGTTAACAATAAAGTTTAATTTTTTCTTAGTTTTTACATCTCAAAAATATCTAGCAGTCATCAATATGTATTATATATATATATATATATATATATATATATATATATATATATATATATGTAAAAAGATGTAAAGAGATGTAAAAACTAAGAAAAAATTAAACTTTATTGTTAACAAAATTTCTATATATATATATATATATATATATATATATATATATATATATATATATATATATATATATATATAAATATATATATATATATATATATATATATATAAATATATATATATATTTATATATATTTATATATATATATATATATATATTTATATATAAATAACTTCAATTTCTTATTTCTTAGACCTTCTGATATATTAATGCATCTAAATGTTCTTGATTTTAGGTCACTTCTTTTTAAAATTAGTTTTGCTTTTAATAGTTTTTAAAAGAAAGATAAATTTTGACGTTTCGACTTTTCTTTAAGTCTTTATCAAAATTTGCTTATATATATCTATAGAACAATATAAATAAGCAAATTTTAAAACAGAAGAGACCTAAAATCAAGAACATTTAGATGAAATATATATATATATATATATATATATATATATATATATATATATATATATATATATATATATCGTAGAAATGCGGATAAATGAGCATTAGGGTGGTAGCTTTTTTATGAAAAAGCACTGGGAAATACTTTTTATATTTTTTTTTAAAACGTACTTCTACAGGATCTAAGTTAATTAAACGTTGTGGGCTATATATCTTGACTTTACGTCAAGTTTTTATATTCGTATATCCTGTAGGATAAGCTTGTCTAAAAGTAGACAACCGAGAATCTAGATATATAGCCCCTATCGTTCAATGAACTTGGATCGTATAGAGGCACGTGTTCGTTTGAATTGAAAAAAAAAATACTGTTGTTTTTTCATCAAATAGCTTTTTAGAGGGCGTAGTAAAAAAATTATTTTTATCCACCACCCTAATGAGCATGCCCCCGCCGTCCAAAACTGAGACCACGAAAAAGTCATAATTTGGTGCCGCCTGACGCTGAAGAAATAGTGAACATGTACCAATTCACCAAGTACAAGGGAGGTTTTAGTATCGAACAAGGGTCTGCATCTGATTTATTGCATGGTGGGAAAACCGCAAACTAAATGATTATTATTCGTGGTAACCGGTTTTAAAGGGGCCACATAACCTCATAGGATTTACATACAAAAAATAAAATTGGTGGATCATATTAAGTGGTTAAGGGAAAAAGCATACAATAACCTTACAGTTCAAAATTTGAAATTAAGATAAACGAGTATCCATTTTGCATGAGAATATTTAAATATTGCTTCATGAATACGTGAATCAATTACACCAAAACAAATTAGAAAATTCCATTTGAAAGAAGTTCTTTTTTATAGAGCCGAGCCCCGATTTCCGCAAAACTAGTTGCTAATATGCTGTCCGTTGCTGGAGCAGATCATATAATTACCATGGACCTTCATGCATCTCAAATTCAAGGTTTCTTCGACATTCCAGTAGATAATTTATACGCGGAACCTGCGGTCTTGAAATGGATCAAAGAAAATATAGCTGAATGGCGAAACAGTATTATTGTATCTCCAGATGCTGGTGGAGCCAAGAGAGTCACGTCAATTGCCGATAGGCTCAATGTCGAATTTGCTCTCATTCACAAAGAAAGAAAGAAAGCTAATGAGGTGAGTTTGTGTAAAATAACTTTGACCTTCAATTGAGTAAAATAGAAACTAATAATGAAATTGATTTTTTTGATAAAACTGCTATCGACTGAAACAAATCACAACTTTTACGTCCACAGTGGTATTGGTTTAAATCTTTTATTGGTTCACTGTTGACCTACCACTAGAATTGTCATTACATCTGAACAAAAATAGTTGTCTGTTGTTTAAAGAAAAATCTTTAGTTCAGTGGCTCTTCACACATATTCTTGTATGTACTACAAGCAAATGGTTGATAAAAAATAGTTTCGTCCAATCTTAATTCATTCTCGTTTTCTCTTTTATGCGTTTTTTCAAGGTATTTCAAATTTTTTGTGATACTTTTTGATTTAAGGCGTCTTTTCTATGAAAATCAGTTCAAAATAATATGTAAAAATTAACTTTTTGACCTATTTCTGTTTATTAAAATATGACTTGATAATTTGCGTGATTATATTAATCAATGGACCTACATCATGAATATCAAAATAAATATAAATGCTATGTATGCAAACCATTTGTAAAAATTCTCTTTTTTATGTTTTTTGATTCCGATTCAAGAATTTTTGAATTATTACTTCTTTTGTTTTTAGTGAAATATTTGGATAATGTATTATGTCCTTTATGACTTACACTAATATTATATTTTGTTGCTTGTATTCAAAGGACCGATTTGTTAAATGATAAGGACTCTATTTAATTTATAATTTGTTTATTGAAGTATATTTCTAATGATTTAAACTAAAACTGGTTACATTGCCTCATCTTTATGATTATTAGAAATTACACAATTGTTTAGTATAAGTTTGACAGCCATCAATAGGGAAGGTTTTCAGTAAATTTGTAGTGTATTTATAGTGCTGTGTACAATATCCAGAATTTATGGAAAGATCTTAAAAAATAAAATCGAACAGGAATATTGCAACATGGAGGCAGAAAAACAGGCAGGCTTTAGAGCGGGGAGGTCGACTATTGATCATTTATTCACGATTTCGCAAATAATTGATAAGAAAACCGCCAAAAATCAAGAACTCCACCTTTTGTATGTTGACCTTAAAAAAGCATATGACAGCGTACCTCAAACAAAACTATGGGATGCCTTGGAAAGAACAAATATAAATGCGGCCCTAATAAAAGCAGTACAAAAGCTTTATGAAAACAGTAAATCACAAGTAAAAATAGGAAACAAGGTCTCAAAAGGATTCTCCATCAATAAGGGGTTAAAACAAGGATGCTGTCTGTCGCCCACACTCTTCAAGATATACCTGGAATACGCACTAGCACACTGGAAAAGGAAATGTAAGAACATGGGAATTCCACTAATCGATTCCACACTATATACCCTGTGTTTTGCAGATGACCAAATAATCTTGGCACAGGACTACGAAGACTTAGAATATATGACAAGAAAGCTAGTAGAGGAATACAGGAAATGGGGTCTAGAAGTAAATTTTAGTAAAACGGAATATATGTGTATTGGAGGAGAACAACAAAATTTAATACTTGAAGAAACACAACAAAAAATAAGTCATTGTACAAAATACAAATATCTAGGCATGATCATCACTAATGATGGAAGATTAGATGAAGCAATAGCACAAAGAAATAACCAAGGAAGACAAGCAATAAGACAACTAAATAGTGTATTGTGGGACAAACAAATATCCAAGGAAAACAAACATCAAATATACAATAGCATAATAAAAAGTATAACAACATATAGTAGCGAAGTCTGGCCTCTAAAAGAAAAAACAGTCAAAATGCTTGAAGCCACAGAAATGGATTATTGGAGACGCGCGGCAGGAATATCAAGACTGAAAAAAAATAAGAAACGACAGAATCAGGGAGATCATGAAGGTGCAACACACGATTACGGAAGACATTAGGGTGAATCAGTTAAGATGGTACGGACATGTCCAAAGAATGCCTGAAGACCGCATACCCAAACAAATTTTAAATTGGGCACCACAAGGAAGAAGAAAGAGAGGAAGACCAAGATTAAGTTGGAGATAAGGTATCGAGAAGGATATTCGAGAGAGAGGATTGGAAGAAGAAGAAGGAATATATATATATATATATATATATATATATATATATATATATATATATATATATATAACATGGAAAAAATTGGTCATCGTTATGTGATGCAATACTTTTATTTGGAAGGTGTTAGTCCAAACAATATAAAAGTTGAACTAGATTCCACTCTACGTGTGACTGCTCTTTCGTTATCAACAGTAAAATATTGGGTAGCAGAGTTTAACCGAGACCGTACGACCTGCGAAGACCAGCATCCAGTGGTTGACCAAATTAGGTGACGGTTTCAGAAATGTTGAAGAAAATCCAAAAAGTGGTAAAGGATGATTGTCGACTGAGAGTGAGGGAACGAAAGAAAATTTTGGCATGAGAAAGCTGTGGGTGTCGCGTTTGCTCACAATGGAACAAAAACTGCGTCGTGAAGATATTTCCATCCAGTGTTTGACAATGTTTCGCAAGAATAAAACCAAATTTTTGCGCCGTTTCATAATCATGAATGAAACGTGGGTACATCACTTCACACCAGAAACGAAACAAAATAACAATCAAAACATTGGACATTTTTTTGGGTTACATGTGAGATAATTTTCATTGACTATCTTGAAAAACAAAAAAACTATTAATAGCGAGTATTATGCGAACTTATTGCAATATTTGAGCGAAGAAATCGAGCCAAAACGATCGCATTTAGTTTAGAATATAGTGTTGTTTCAGACAATGCACCAGCTCACACATCTGTTATTGCAATGACCAAAATTAATGAATTAAAGTTTGAATTGCTACCTCATGCACCAGATTTAGCCCCCTCGGATTATTTTCTATTCCTAGACTTGAAAAAATAGCTAGATGATCAAAGATCTTCCAACAATGAAGAGATGATGTCAGCAATTGATGGCTATTTTGAGGAGTTAGATGATTCTTATTATAAAAAGGGTATCGAATTTATTGAACTTTGATGGGAAAAGTGTATGGAGCTAAAAGGAGATTACGTTGAGAAATAAATATATTTTTTTCAAAATGTTTGTGTTCTTTGTAGGCCAGGTACTTCTGGGACCTATAATCACTGATCTTTTCTGTGACATAGGACGACATGAATTGAGGTTCAAATATCTTGAGGATAAAGTTGATTTCGTATACCATTCTGTTCTTATGTTATTGTTAATTTTATGTAACATGACATCAATTAAATTGATTTTATTATTTTTTTCGATTTCGATTGTAAAGTTTTTTATGATAGAAATGAATATTTTATGTGTTTTCAATTTAATTTTTTGGTACAGCAGTAATGCAATGACCTCCATAACTGGAAAAGAATGGGGTATTCATATTACGTTTGGTTAAGACAATTTTCTCAAGATCTTCCAACACTAGTTGTGCTATAACACTTGATATAAAAGCTCACATAGGACAACCATTAATTTTTTTGTATATTATGTGTTAATATGCTTTAGTAAGAATTAACTTACAGATATGTCTCCTTTTGTAGGGGTATTATTACATAAAAAAGATAGAGTTGAAAAATATTAGTTTAATAATCAAATAAAATAAAAAAGATGTCTCTTCAGCCATTTATGTACAACAGCGATTAACTTTTTGTGACTGTTCTATTCTTTAGTACTATTGATAGATAACAAACTCTAAAAAATGATATATTACTGATAGGATTTTTGAAAATTAGAAACTATTTTTGTGCTAGAATAAAACCCTTGATTTTCTTCTCTTGATGATCAGAGAATTTATATTTCTTTGATTTTATATTTGAAGAAGTATTGAAATTTTTTTGTCGTTAAAAGGTTGCTTCAATGGTGTTAGTTGGTGACGTCAAAGATAGAGTAGCTATATTGGTAGACGATATGGCGGATACTTGCGGAACTATATGTCACGCTGCGGAAAAATTAATGGAGGCCGGCGCGACTAAAGTTTATGCAATTTTAACACACGGAATATTCTCTGGGCCTGCCATTTCAAGAATAAATAATGCTTGTTTCGAAGCAGTAGTTGTAACAAATACAATCCCTCAAGACGGTCATATGAAAGATTGTTCCAAAGTTCAGGTAAATAGTTATTTCGAATGGTTGATTGTTCAAAATATCTAACCAGATTCGTATATTTTTTTTTAGTGTATTGACGTATCAATGATGTTTGCAGAAGCAGTTAGACGTACACACAACGGAGAATCAGTATCATATCTATTTTCCAATGTACCCTATTAATAATAGACACATAATTTACAATTTTATAGAATTGAGATCTTATCTGAAACATTATTGAATTATTTTTTAAATTTAATCTATTATTAGATATTGCGTAAAGTTACTCTTAAATTGGAGCATTAAATAGTAATACCTCAACACTCCACTCTACATATTAAGTTACCCTCCAGATCTATCTAGCAATATATATATTTTAAAATTCCGTGGAATATGTGATTATTGTTGAATAAATAAATGTTATGAGACACTGTATTTCACTGAATATAATCCTTATGGTTTTCAAAAAGATATTTTGTCCGAAATAGTAACAGCTTTTAGGCACTTATCAGCCTGTCAAGTTGCCCAATCAGTCACCGAGTATTAGTTTATATGGAGCTGATTACACGAATGCAGCCACGTTTTGGCTTGCCATGTGATTACTAAGCCTGGCAACCACTGATTGATAAGTCTGGTTGCGCTACCGGGCAGCCAATCGCTTATAGCCATACAGGAATTCTCTGTCGCTACGCTGTTTATGGTATTTTACATTATACTATAATATAATGATATATTTTATAATATGCCATTAGCTTGATTCAAACATTTTGAATATTCCTTTGTTCACGTATTGTGGCACAGTAGTTACTTCTGATTATTTATTCTAACATTGGAGTTTTTGAAGAAATTAGTTTGTTACCTCCCACTTCCTTCAAGAAATTCAATAAAACCTCGGAATGTATTCGAATTCTTCCTCTACCTATCTACATTTCAAATCAAAGTAAATTTTTGGTGATTTTATTCTTTAAATTCGCTGGTAAGTTTTTCAAATATATTCTTAGCTTTTTTTATTATAGTGCTCTAGTTATCTTTCAAATAAAAATATGGCCGGTCTAGTGTGTTGAACACTGTGGGTAAATCAAACACAAAGTATCTGAATATAGTGTGAGAATTCAGACTAATGGAAACGTAGTTAATTTAATGTTGTTTCCATTCATTATTACATCATATACTGTTGATTTTGTGGGGTTATTGAAAGAAATGACATATGCTTTATGGAGTTGTCAATTTAAATGGGCTTCGAGCTTATTTTTATTAATTACTGGGCGGCTTCATCGACAAGGGTCCGTCGTGGTTTTTTATCCGAAAAGGGTTCCGCCAGCTAAAAAGGTAAGGAAGCTCTGCGCTTTTGTTCACGGCGCCAGTTTGCTACCCCTTAGTAAGCCTTCCTTACACGCATCTAGCCATTTTCTACGTGAACACCCTCTTGTTTTTGCACCTTCTTCACTTGTTTTCACTCGCTGTTCTCTATTCTGGCTATATAACCCAACCAACGCAGTCTTCTTGTCCTTACTATATAACCGATCTCTGTCTGAACATATAACATTTCAATAATTGCATTCGTTCTTCTCCATTCGTCTTGTTCCATTTCCAAAATTTGTTCTTAATACTCCTCCCTCAAATGCATTTAGCATGTTTTACTCTTTCTTATTCATGACCCAACATTCACTACCATATAAGACCTTAGCTTGTATAACTGTCCTATAAATTTTTAGCTACGCTACCCTCAAGATATCTTTGGACCTTAATAGGTTTTCTAGAGCACAACTGTTTTATTGCCTCTTTCCAATATTTTGTCGATTTCTTTAAATTTGTCTCCTTTTCTTGTTACAGTCACTCCCAGGTATTCAAACTCTTGTACTCTATCAAACCGGAACTCCTTGTTTTGGTCTGTTGTGATTTTTAATTGGTTGTCACTTAAAAAGTCGTTACCAATTTCCATATACTGCAAATTCATGTACAAAGAGAATTAGGTGTTAAAATAGAAATGTGTACTGGGTACTTTAAAAAAAGAAAAAAAAATTTAAAAGAATTTTAATAAGGCATTGTGCTTGTTACAGAATTAAAATAACATAATAAAATAACCAAACCACAGTAATCAATAGGAAAAATTAAAGAATGTTAAAAATGCGTATATAATGATTTGAAATTTTACTAAATCTAAATAACAATCACTGGAACTTTTTTAGTGGCAAAAAGCTATCAAATATAAAAATACCATTTTAACTTACTCTATATGAATGAACGACTAGCTCAAAGTAGCAATCTAAACGCTCTGCATAGTCTATGAATTCCTAAGAATACAAGATTTGCTAATCTGAAATGTTTAGCTTAAGCTTTAGAAATGATTCCAAGTTCAAAAACATTTTTACTGACTAGTAACATATTTCAATCAAGTAAGAATATAAAATTTAAATATCGAATCAAATATATAAGTTTTCTATTTACAAAATATTGCGGGGAAAATTAGAATCTATATTGATACATTTTTGGAAAAATCAAATTGGGCTTATTTTAATCTAAAAATGATTCATATTTAAATATGAGAGAAAAATAAATTGTAACCAATAAAATGGACTTTGAACGTTCAGAAATTAAATGAATCAGTTTATTTCAAATAACAGATAAATCTAATTAAAGCTGTTTGTTGATTTTGGAAGCATTATATATTATGTAGATAACTAAATATATCTAAAACGGAACATTACAGAAAATAATACTGGAACTGTAAACTAAGCATCTCAATATTAGTTGAAAATAATTTTTAATAAATTTTAAAATTTGCGGTGAAAACAATATGATGTTATGGTATTTTACTTGTTCATTTTCTGATCTCAAATGGTCGAAGCATAATAAGATTCAGAAAGTATCAACACATTTTTCATTTTCAACAAAAGCATTTACTATAAAATAACTTAGATAATCATAGAAAATGAATTTTTGTTAAATATTAGTAGGAATCATATTGGCATTTGTTTTGGATTTTTTAATAACTAATTTCTTTAGTTAGCAGTTAGTATTGATGTGTCTGCTAATCTTTATTGAATCAAATATCTCAACTGGTGTAATGGGCCTCAATTACATCTCCTAGGGAGAATTACAGCTGGAGGAGTAACAAAATTTAAATATTGGTGCTTTTCTTTTTCTCAAACCTAATGGCGTTAACCACTATTAATATCGTGTTTTATAATAAATTTCAAGGGCTTTTATACCAGTACATTAAGATTTTTATTTCATGTAAATTAATAATCACAACCGATACTAAAATAATACAAATGTATAAATAACTAAATTCATAAACAAGTCGACAAATATTTTTCGGACTAAGAAACAAATACAGAACATTTTACAGTTAAAAACCACTATATTTAATACAAGGCATATTCGCAAAATATTCTTTGCTCTGCGCATACAATTTGAGTTCACTGTTGTTGTGTACATATCGTAGCGCTAGTTTGAAATAAGTTGATAACAAATCTCGCTGTTTGTGGAATTAATTAACTTTCTGAACTCTAAAAACAAAATAAGGACAATGAACGATTCGATGGTGGTTGTTCATAAAACTGAAGTGTTGGTAGTCAGAGGTAAAACAACGATAACGAGCTAAAAGAACATAATACAAAACACAGAGGGTATAGAAAATCTTGCACTACAAAATGATAAATGCTTGGAAAATCATGAAAACTATGTCGAAAAATAGTATAATTGACATTTTACAAATATACTTCGTATACCTTCAAAAGCATTGAAATTCATGCTACTAAAATCTATTATTTTAAAAAAAAAGAACAGTCAGAAGTTAAAAACATCAGAAACCTTTAGCATAATGTTCTATATTTTTTTCTAATACGTACAATATAACCAGTACTTTTTTCTAAATATTTTGTTTAGACGAAATATTTAGTGGCCTTATTATTTACAATGTCACTTCTGCAAAATATCTCTGTGATGTAGAGGAATAACTAATATTAAAAACAAAAGAGACTGTCAATAATTGATGCATATATCCTCAAGATTTACGATCCCTTATAACCATTGAATTTCATATTGTATTTACAAAATTATAAAAGTTGTTTGTTTACAAAAAATTCCAACATGTAATGTTTTCCTATATTTTGCCAAACAAATACTTGACAAAAAAGTTACTTTGTAGATTCATTTAAAAACCATGGTGAAATTATTAATCATATACTTCTCTTTATATTATTTCAATTTTTATAAAGTTTTGGTATAAATATTGTTAAATCGTTAATAAAAAATATTACAAATGTCATGTAATAAAAAACATTTAAATCCTATATTTTATGAGAGCTATAATAACTATTGTTTCCAATGTGAATCGTTTTAGGTGCATCTAATAAATCATTCTTTTGTAGACCTGTGTCAGGCTAATTATGATGATTGATAAACGAGAAGGTTGTTAAAAATATCAAGGTTAACTGTAGGCCAAAATAAATCAATAAATTTGCATTTCGATTGAATCAAAATATACGTACCATTAAAATATAACAACATAATAATATAATATTCCTTGTATCTATATAACGTTTACCTTATAAATAATAACATTAATATTTGTATAAAAATATGAGAATCAGCAAACACACATGTAATTGTCGACATTGACATTGCGTTATTAAATGTGTAAGTTGAAAATATACCAGTAAATTTGAAGATATGGTTAAAGTTCCCACTGATTGTAGGCTCTCGCCCTTCTACAACACATAATCTCTCCCGCTCAAATAATTTCATAAGAATATTGCCAATAATCTTTTTTCACCTTTTTTGGAAGTCATTAAAAGAATACACCTATATGTGTGACTATAATATTTCAAATTTGTTTGATGATGATGTATACTGAAACAGTAGTTTATAGCGGGATTACTATTGCAGGCATTTGTCGGAGAAGTAAAAAGACCTTGGGGACCTTAGATTGCTATCAATAACAATTTGTAAGAAAAATATTAATCTGTTTATTGTAGGGTTTTCCGATAACTACATTTACTAAAAATCTTCACTAAAAATGTATCATAAAGTTCTATTAATAATGATTTAACTATTTCGATTTTATGTAACAGAAAATCTTTTAAACATTTTTATCAATCGGAAGTTTAATAAACAAACCACTTTTATGAACTTTTGTTTATAACAACTATAGTACGTTGACTCTATTTTTTTTTAATTATTTCAAATAGGCAATCTTGCTAAACTATTATTTTGAAGTGATTTAACAAATATCACTTTTTAATTAACATTAACTGGTCCTGTTTTTACATGAACGATATCGCTAATATATGAAAATAAAGAAAAGTAATGTGATTTGAAATATTTTAAATTTAAATAAAAATATATGTTTTGAAACTCTTCGTGGAAGATCACATAAAAACTATACGTAAAATAAAAATACATAAACGATTATATATATAAAGAAATCAACATAAAATATATACAGAATAATTGACGATTATAAATTAAAATAAATAAATTAAATTTTTATACAACTCGCCGACAAAATATTAAAATATACAGTATGAATTAATAAAAACTGCCATGTTACTTTTTCACAACATATTTAATGGCTGCCCAAAATTAGGAAATTTTTTAATATTAAATTGTATTTAACAAAAACAAACTTGATTTCAAAAGGTCAATGACGGTTCTTTTTCAATCTTTGGTTGTATCATCACAAAATTATTATGTAGATACAAATTTTATATTATTTTGAAATTTTGTAATCGACAGCGTTGATTACAAAAGTTATGGAAACATTCTTCATGTTCAAGATAATTAAATGAACACACTTTACAGTCAGTTTCAGCAATAAAAAAACCTAGAAATTTAGGTACCATAAAGGTACTTTTAAACACATTTTTTAGCTAGATCTAATTTTTTTATTAGCATGCTAGGTACCAAAGAAATTGCTATTTGTTGCAAGTTCTTGTTAGAAGAAAAATTGTGTGCCCCAAAATTGAAAAAAGTTAAATAACATGAAACCCCAACTTTGCTTTACATTTTAATATAGTATAGTTGATAAAAGACTTCAGATCTTTTTGAAAAATATCTCTTCAAAACTTTGTTATTTGTTTCGTGCAATTATTTTTTATATAATTGGACCATTTCAACTAACTTTTACTATGTTGAAAATTATATAAAATTGATGACTGCAACATTAAAAATCATGTTAAGGTTTACTTTTGGAATAATTACACAAAACACGCAATTTTCTTTGATTCTTAGCTCAGTTATAATAGTTATGGTTTGTGGAACGCTTAAGCAGATAATAATAGCAGTGTTCCACTCTAACACGATCATATTGTATCTCTTTTCTGCTTAGCTCTTGGGGCACTACCAAAAAATCCTATTTTCGATTGTTTAACATTTGCGGAACACTCTGATCAAATTATTTCTGAAATAAATCAGTATATGATAATAATTTTTAACATGGGAGTGTTATGAATCGTGAATTACTCTGTATTGTGAAACGAAAAAATATATATAATAAATATGGTAAATGTACATCTAAACAGTGTTTAATCTTACTATTTAATATGTACTTAACATTTATATTTAGCTTAGTCTATGGCAAATTAATTGAAAGTATATTATTTGATATATACATATATTTCAAAGAATGTCAGTCTACACTTGATTTACTAGCACGAATATTCAGTAGCCAACAAAGATACGATAAATTCGCAGACACCATAATCATCCCAATCCTACCATGCATATTGTATCAAATATAAATTCTTAATCAAGGTGTCATTTTAGACAATTCAAAATACTTACATATTTTAATTATCTGGCTTTGATAATATGAAGAAAACCTTGGATGCAACCAAAAATTTACATTTTTGTAAACAATCTGACTTTTGTGTTTTTAAATTGATCTTTTCTACGTTTGAGGCAATCTTATTTTCAAGAATTTTATATCAGTTGCTAATTCTTGTCACGAGCGTGCAAGAGTGATCAAAAACGCTTTGGAATTTTGTGGTATCTCATGTTTGACTTCTATACTCTCATCTCTTCACTCACCAGCAAATATAATACGTCGGTGAAAAATAAGTTGGGTTTTTTCTATTATGATAAAGTTTTGTATCTATAGTAATGCTTATTCTTAACTTATTAAATTATGTCCTTCAATTTTTTAAAATTGAAATGATACATAACCTCAAATTGTTTTTTCAAAAAGCTTATCTGAAACACAAGAAATTATAAACATATAAAGACTTATCAAAAAACGTAATTTGTTGAAACAAATTTATAGAATTTATGAACTTTGTTGGAGCAGTTTAGTATATTCGTTGCTATGTTCCTCCATCTATTAATTTTGAAATTTAATCTTCATCTACCCATAATATGATATTAAAACCTTTTCATTGCTAGTATTAATTTATCAATAATTTTAGAATCTATTATAATGCGTTTATGGGCCTATTTTCGTCAGTTCCACCTTGCTCCATTGTAGAAGGAGGGCGTCGCAGTGAAAAGGTTAAAGTAAGTAAACTTCTCGTGCCATACACTACAATTGACTGAAATAATTCTCAACAAATATACATATTGCAAGTCTAAGAAATTGAGAAATTCTAGACTATTGCATAATAATTATCATTTCAAGAACTTTCAAAAAATCCAATAAAAGTATTTTTTTCATATTGACAACATTCTTTAAATTATATGAATACATTTTTAAGAATAAGAGAAAGTAAGGAACAAGATGACCATTCGTTAATTTTGCAGCTAGAAAAATCCAGTCGTTTAAGCTTATGCATTTATAGTTACCTTCAAATTTTAGTAGAAATGACTCTCAAAATGAAAAATTTTCTACCAATATAATTTAATAGAAAATAAATAAAATATTCAGAATTCTCTCCTACACAGTGCTTCTTAAACTATGAATACCACTGATTTTTTTCTTCATAACAATCAAATAGTTTGAAAAATAGAACAGTACAAAGAAATTGTATTTTGATTGTTTTTTTTTTGTAAAAAACTACTTAACTAAAATAGCTACTTCCAACATAATTGACTATTTTACAACTATTTAACTAATATTATGCCATTTTAATATTTACTCATTTAATAGGTCACAAGTTAATTGACAATTTTTTGATGATAATAAGATAAAAAATAAAGAGATAAGTGGACTAAAGGTGTAAATAAATAATTGATACTGGAATGATTGATATTTTAACAAATATTTACTTCATTTGATGTTGATGTTTATGTATTTTACTGCATTCTAATTTGTACAAATCTCCTCATACCTTCAATAGATTAGAAACACTGTTCTAATATAATGTTAATAAATTTACATTTCGAGCATTAAGTTTATTTTGAAAATCATTTCTACTCAATTTACAGCACCATCATATATTTATAGACATGTACTAAGTTTCGAACTTGTTTCTCGAGGTATTAAAACAGACGAACTCTTCGTTTCATTTCATTTCTTTTCCATTGGGGTAGCCGATAAAAGTCTGACCTTGCCATTTGCAGTAATGCTTCAAATTCTTGATCAGAAAGGTGCCTCTAAAAAAATAAGAATTAATTTGTAACATAAAAATTCACCAGTTATCAAAATAATTTAGTTTATATTTAATTTCTTTGTCGAATTGTAGCCTAGGGAAGACTGTAGTCAAGTTGCGCTTTCTGGAACCATTGGTAATATTCATACAGAACACATTGTATACTACCTCTATACAAACACAATTACACTGATGTGTAGTTATCGTTTTTTGAGACTGAAATGAAATGTATGAAGATGATAACTTGATTATTAAAACTGGCCAGTGTAATTGTGATTAATGAAATCTTTATAAAAACAGAGAATGAAACAATTATTCTTCTAGTTTATCAAAAACTTACCTCTAAATTCAATCTATCAACATCAGAAGGCAATCTGAAGTTTGTTACTATAAGTAAATGGTAAGGGTAAATTTTAGCTGGTTCATTTATTAACATTGTATGTGCCATATTTGGTAAAGAGCGTCGAACCTGCTGAGAGGCGTAACCTCCAGTAGGATACCGTCCCAGTCCTCCTGTGTATGTAGTTGATAACGGCATTTCACAGTTCTGAAATTAATCAGAATAAAATAGAAGAATAATGTACTAAATGATTTCAACTCACCATAGCACGTCTTTCAACATCTGTAATAGAACCTGTTGAAACTGAAACAGATAAAATTTTGATACTAGTTTGCAAGATGTTCAATTACAAGAAATATAACTGTAGAACACTTCGTAATAAATAGTAATATAAGTTCTGTGATATTTTTCTATCTTTAATCGTTATTAATTCTATATTGTAATATGCAATGACATTTCATAAACTGTGATAGACATTCCAATAATTTTCCACAAGTTTTCTAAAGCATTAACAAAAATAACTTCATACTATAAGAATGAATACCCAGAGAAATCAAAGATATATTCTAATCACAAATCAAAAAGGTATCAGTGTATAATCTAGTCAAGAATCAAAAGGGTAGAAGTGTAATAAAAGAGAAATATTGTGTTGCTGATTTATGTAATTCTGTTCAGGATAACTGACTAATAAGAATGATTGTTTTAACTAAAAAAAGTGCAAAAAGCAGTTAATATACTTACTATCAGACTTTCCACAACTGAAATCAGTACTATAAGTTTTAGAACCCATTCCACTATATGAATAATCACCCTGTGAATAGGAAAATTATTTAGACCGTGCATTTTTTACTACTACAAGCTTTTGAAATCACAAGTATTTCGTTATACAAACATGTTATTAGAAGTAGAGTTTTGTTTAAGAGGTTTGTGCATATCCAAATATGAGGGATACCCTTTAGTAGTTAGCGCCACCAGTGAATGAGGTTTTAAAGTGGAAACAAGCTTAAAAATAAAACTTAAAATGTATTTTGAGAAAGTATCGAGTAGTAGTGTTGTACTGCTCCTTTTTATTAAGGAAAAGAAGACATTAGTTTCTAAAACACCTTACAAAATTTTTACAAATTAAATATGCCAAATAATGACATTCCGAAAACCTCATTATGCAGCAGCGTTTTTAGTAGCAAATTAAAATGCGATAGCCCTCAAATTGGATATTTCAACAAACAGCTAAGCATTGTGTTGACAAATAAATCAGTAATAAGAAATATATACAACCAAATGTAGGGTTTTGCTAATACTGTGTATAACATATTGGAATAAACCTGTTTGTATAAAATATGAATCACTGATAAGCAAAATTTTTCTAAAGATAACCAATTAAACTAAAACTATTTGGCAAAGTTCATTTATTTCAACTATTATAAATCCTAAAGGACCGCATCTTAACCAATTGGAGCTTAATGATCTCATAAAAGATTTGGATTTGCCCAAAGAAAAAGCTGAATTATTAAGTTCCAGACTGAAATCTGGAATCTGCTTAAAGTTAGCGTGTACCATAAAAGTTAAGTTCATATATTAATTTATTTTCTAAAGAAAACGACTTGGTGTACTGTAATGGCATTGAGAGATTGATATTAAAGCTGGGTTATGAACATAGGTCAGAGGAATGGAGACACTTCATTGATTCCACAAAGTCAAGTCTAAAAAATGAATCGCTCCATAACGGAAATAAATTTCCATCACTACCTTTAGGTTATGGAGCTCATTTAATAGAAACATACGATATTATAAAACTAATGTTGGAAAAGATAGAATACAGCAAATACCAAATCTGTGCAGTTTTGAAAGTTGTTGATTTGGTTGTAGGACACAAACTGGCCACACGAAATACTTTCTATGCGAATAGAACAGCCGAGAGAGAAATGAACAATTTGTAACAGTAATATGGCCGCCAAAAACTGATCAAGTTCCAGGGCACAAAAAGGGGGAATATCAGCATTTAGTCAGTACATAAAATTAGGGCAATAAAAATTTTATGAAAACCATGGACAAAGATGGAACTGCTTTAAAATTTTTAAAACAAAAATTTCCTTCTTTGAGTGATGCTAAAATAAAGAAAGGTGTATTTGTTAGACCTGACGTCAAAAATTTGATTGTAGATCCGGAATTCATCACCACCTTAAATAAAAAAGAAAGAGAAGCTTGGATGGCATTTATGACAGTTACTGAGAATCATTTTGCATATCTACAGTTCTCGATATTCTGATCCCATCAAAAAAATGCTGAATGTCTATTATAAATTGGGATATAATATGTCTGAAATTAATTTTTTTTATATCCACCTAATATTTTTTCTTGAAAATAAGGGCGCCTTAAGTGATGAACATGAAGAGCGCTTTCATCAAGATATCGCCACAATTGAAAAGCGCTACCAAGGAAAATGGGAACCAGCAATGCTTGTGGACTACTGTTAGTCTTAAGATACATTCCGGACTCCGAATAAAGGAGACATGTACACAGTCTAAGAAAACATGTTTTTTAGTGTTGATAAACATAAATACTTAAGATTTTTCAAAACAATATATATATGAGTAAAATTTGATAATTTTTTTGTTGCCTAGTGAAACTTAAACTGTAATATTGGGCATAAGCACTAAGTTTGTTCAAAAGTATAAAAAGTTTAGAAAATTTGACAATATTTAGCTCCTAAACGGTACCTATAAGAGTGCAACAAACTTTTAAAGATGTTGGATTTGCTAAAACTAAAAATATATACAAACATACATTTTGCGCTCCCACTTGAATAAAAATAAAATGTGCCAATTTCAAAAAATTTATCAATAAAAACTACATTCTTCATGCTGATACAAAAAATAGTTTTCTATACAAATATTGTTTTAGAGGAATGTAAATAAATTGAACAAAAAATGTTTCAGGTGCAGGTAAAGTAACCTCCCTAATTATGTAAATAGCAGTTAAGTAAGATTTTTACAAATATTTTAATTTAACAAAGATGTCACATCAAGTGAAAAAATGGAAAAGTAATCTGTTAACTTTATATAAAGTAAAGCTAACTAAATAATTACAAAAATTGCTTTCAACTCCAGGTAAAAAAGATGAAAAGAAAGTCAATTATTCTGATAAAGATTTCAAAAATTAAAGCAAAACAACATTAATAAAATTTTAAAAGTACAATAAGTTTAATATCATTTAGAATTTTGTAAACAGGCGATTTTAATTGATAATTTTTCATATTAACGTAAGAAATTATAGGATTTTATTAAATAAAAAAGTATAGATTCAGTGACATCTCAATAAACTAAACGTACTGAAAACTCTATTATTTTCAATACATACAGTATAGAAATCTATTAATGGTTTTGTCAAAAATAGTATTTTGTTAGTACTTACAAATTCGTTTCTACTGGCTAGAGTAGACGATTTGAGCCCATAACCAGGTTTAGGTACCGTTCGTAATGATGATACTACTGTGTAAAAAGCAAAAAAAATAATATTCTAGCAATTTTCAAAATATGTAAAATGCATGCAACTACTGATAATCGATGTGATGTTTGTAATTTAGCAAAGATGAATGTTGTAAGTCAGTTCCTTGACAAAATTAACAAATGTACTTGTATTATACCCTCTTATAAATATACAAATGCAAACAAGGTGGTATGTTTGTTAAACCTTTGGAGAACAACCATCAATATTACTAAAAACCCTAATGTAACGCAAATTTAAATTTCACAGATGAATATAGATATATTGCACTCCTATTTCAATAGTGCCGTATCCCAAAAGAATTAAAAATTGACATTTTGCGTCCAATGTATTCTTTAAGATAATTTATACAGGATTTAATAATACCATATGATTAGTGCTCACAGATTCCGCGTGATGAGTTAAGTGTCACTTACCCTGAGTTACTCGTGACTATATATGCACCATGAACAGTGCCGCAAGCCAGTATATCATCTCATTTAATCGAATGATGTTATAAAAATCAAAGCTGTAGTGCCATAACCCACACTGATTTTCATAATATAAAGAATGGAATACAAGTTTTATCTTCAAATATACAAGTCGTGAGAAACTAGAAGGTAAAACCCCTTTCCTTTCAAATGAAAACCTCATATGGAAGTGAAGATTTCCAAGAGGTAGTTCTTACAAAAAAGAGAAGAAAAAATGATTCTAATTTGGTTCTGATCCCGACCTACACAACTAAACTAAAGATTGATGCAAAAAAAAGAAAGACTTTATTATCTTTATTTGAAGCCAGTGCGATTCCCAAGTCGTACCATCTATTTATCAAGCTATGCTAGATTTAAGAAATTAATTTTAATTTAAAATCCTCGTTTCATGTTACTCAATATTATTTTGTTCTTTTGATGTTCTTTCTAACATAAAACGGAGATTTACTTAAGTTTAAATACAACTTTTGTGGGCGATTTTTAGTTTAAACATTTTTGGTTTTTTTTTTCATTTATAAACTAAAATTCGAATAAATTCATATTTCGTTTCATTCACCCAAAGTCCTGACTTAATTTTAGTAAAATTAACATGAACAGTAGTGCCATCTTCTTCTTCTGCTTTAACCGGCACTAGTTTGTTGAGAACCAGGACCTTCTTAACAATCCTTTCTGTCCTGATTTTGGTGCCTCCAACGTCGAATCGCTAGCTGGATCAGTTCCGCCTCAACGTCCTCCAACCAGCGAAAGCACGGTTTTACTCATAGTCGCCGTCCTCCAGGAACTCCAAACATAGCTCTACACGGATATCGATCAGAAGGTATCCTGGATGAATGACACCAAATCTGGCTCGCCGTACTTATCTGTCTTAGCTCAAAATTCCTCTGGTTCCTCCACGCACCATTCTCGCAAACTGGGTCAAAAATCTTTCATAGGATCTTATATTGCCATTAGTTCAAAATCCGCTCACTTGTCATAGTCCATGTCTCGCATCCGTATGTGACTACTGAACAGATTATTGTCTTGTAAATGGCGAGATGTGATTTTCATGAAAGCACTCTAAACTCTTGTTGTCACGTCATTATCTTCACTTATTAAGGCTCCAAGATAATTGAATTGGTGGCATACAGGTAAGCAATGTTCTCTGACTTGGAACGTGCTTTAGGCACTTGAGGCACCTTCTAATGAGAACTTTTTTTAAGCTGTCTGTAGATTTCACACTACATTTTACATCACTAATCAGTGAAGATATCTTCAAATTGTATGTGCGCCGAATTTGGTAAGCCCAAATACCAAATTAACTGATCAAGAAAACATTTCATTTACAAAAGTTTTCGTTTTGGCTTTCCTGTAAAATTAGAATTTATAAGCTTATGGCGCTATTGAAAGAGGGATGCTATATCATTGATTGACTGAATGAATAAATGAAGTATTTATTCTCCCAAACTTCCTACAAATTACAACAAAATTAAAGTTGAATCGTAATTATTAATTTAGGTTGGAATGAAAATAACCAAATCCCTTATAATTTCTTTATATTAAAAACAACTTTGATTCCCTGTATGATTAAAATAAGAAAAATAATCATACAATTTATACCGATACTTACCATTATAATTTGGAATAGCACCTATAGATCTACCCATAGAAGAACGACAACTTAAAGATCTATCAAAATCATCGTCCTCGTAAGGTCTAGGATGATCTAAGTTCCTAGATGGACTCGCACCAATAGGATTATCATAACGAAGTCTATAGTTAGGCTCTTTATTTGCAGAAGGGGTTCTACAATAACAAGACATTATATAAAAATTCTTGAAACTATAATTTACTACTGAAAGGTTTAGTGTATTGTAGTTTAGTGTATTATAATTTTTTTCTGATTCTACAGAAAAGTAATTTTCATTCATTTCTAATTCAATAAAATTATGAAACTGTAGAGGTTTTCATGTCAGACACCTGCAAATGGCGTGTTCCGTAGTTTGGTAGTGAGAAGAGTTACTTTTGACTTGGTACTTAGAAAGAAGCGAGCCTGAGTTAAACAGCTGTGGTAATTGCTGTATAGTAATTCCAGAATGGGATTTTTCAAGAAGAGGATAGTATAACGTGGCAAAATAGGTTATTCTTTTTTCTCTTCTATAAGTGTTCTAAAATGTTTTAGAAATTTTGAACACAATAAGGCCTAAATTTGTTGACATAGATTTTAATTGCAATCCTTGATTCCTATTATAAATAATTCAATTCCTGTGGTAGTATTGTTACACTCCACTTAACACCCTCAATTCCCTGAGTAAAATATCCATTTCACTGATAATAAAATGCATAGACTTTGTATGCCCAAATTATATGTCAAAAGCACATCTTTGGCATTGTAGACACACAATAAAACAGTTCATACTGGGATAAAATTCAATTCAAGATTACTTCCCTTATACAAGTAGATAGAGGATTTCTTTTAATATGACTTGAAAAAATTTTTGTTACCAACAGAAGAATAAAAATTATCGTTACCTAGAAGCATTCCTGGGATCAAGATTAGCTGCTTTCCACTGTTTGAATTTTTCTCTTTCTTGTACATTCTTTAAAAACACTTTCCCTATTCCACTAGCTATTTTGCTTAGCTCATTTTCTTCCTTTTTCAATTTGTCATCATGAAATTCTCTCATAGTTGCCTCATCAACCTCATCTTCGTCAGATGGTACACCTAAGAAAAATTTGTTATAGATTAACCATTTTATTAAGCTCTATTATATTTTTCTAATTACAATTTAATTAAATAGTACTTAGAATCAATTCAAATCTCCAGATTATTAAAGCTAACTGTAAATATCAGTAATCAATCCAGTTTACTATTGTTTATTAATACCTTTGTATGAATCGGACCAACGTTTTCGACGCTCAGGATCGGTATAAGGATAGGGTGGAGCTGGAAAATCATCCCTTTCTATTTTCAAAGGTTCTCCTGGTGGTGGAGGTTTTGCACCAGGGAAATGAGCCAATTCTATAGGTTCCTCATTATTCATATGAGGCGATTTCGGTCTGGGTACATCCGTATGCATTGAATCGACTAATACTTTCATAGCTGTCCTTGAAGTGCTCCTTCTTCCAGATCCCGAACTACTTCGTAATGAGTTTTGAGCTTAAATTGTCAATTATTTAAAATTAGGTACAGAATAATTTGATGTTTTAAACAAATAAATTATATTTACAGTTGATTGATGGCAATACAATATTCATAAAATCTATTAAAATGCTTATGTAGAATTTAAGAGTTCCATAGAATTTATGTAGATTATTCAACCTCTTTTCTGATCAAAGTTTTTTTAAATAAAGGTATTAAAATTCAGATTTGCATACCTTGATTCATTTAACAGAATATTTTTAAATAAATAAGTTAAATATTTCAAATTATGTTATTCAAACACCAATATACTTTGTCAGTTTTCATGAAAATGGGTAAATAAACAGTATGTCCCATCCAAATAAAACCATTGTGGTTGTGTGTCATAACTGGAAATGAAACAAATCAGGAAGAAAGAAACAAACCTATTGAGAAAGTCTTTACAAAAATACTTATGTAAAAGGAAAACTCACTCCCTGCTAAATGGAGAGAAAAAATTTAATGTGTCCCATTGAAATAAAGTCACTACTGTTCAATAGTCAATATATTCACCAAGTTTGTATATAATTTGGAATATCATTTATCAATTACTGGAGGGTAATAGCTAGTCCCAGGTTTCAAGACCCCCTATAAAGAATATCCACACATTTTCTTGGGAATTGGGGTCAAGGAAAGTGTTAGTAAAAAGTGTACTAACGCATATATTTGTAATGAAACGATGAGAAAATAACGATTGTAATTACTGAGAGTTTTTTCAGAAAAAAGTAGCTAAATGTGATAATTTTCACTCCCAATCATACAACATATGTTTAATTTCATCTGGCAGACATAGACAAATATAAAAAAAAAGTGAGCACGATCATCAAATTAAAAGTATGTGGTAAAAAATCATACAATCTTTTATACAAAATTAATAAAAAAAGGGACTCAAGGACCAAATTGTAATTGACATTTAGGGATCTAAAATAAAAAAGGACTTCTAAACCCACTCACTAAAAGCCCTGTTTATATGTATGCTACTTACATGTTGGCCTATGGAAATGTGGTGATGTTGGTGCTTTATCATATGGGTCAATAGGTTTTCGTAGGTAACCGTGAGTTGGTTCTTCTGTAAGATAACTGTATGTATAAATTCTTGATATATCGTCCACTAAAGTCGCCGATTTATTATGATCCCTTAATATTAATCCAGGAGAAGGAGAACGGTAACCAAACGTCTGTAAATTATAGAAGTTCGTCACAAAATTGTTAAAGACTTGTAAAATTTTATTAAAAACATTTTTTCCATGATAGGGTTAGAGAGATTCAGTTTTAAATACCGATAACCGATGTTACAAGTTTGTGTTGAAATTAGAATTTGTTTTTGCTCTTAAGCTAAACCGAACGACTATAAAATATAAACATTCGTCACAAATACTGTTAAAACCTTGTAAAACTTTATTACAAATATCTTTTACTATGAGAATCAATTTTATATAGCTTTAACTGGTGATAGAAGATTGTGTTGAAATTAGAATTTTGTTCCAGTACAAAGGAAGAAAAAAGTGATTTCTACTCTTCTCCAAATATACTAAGGATTTCTGGTTAAGGAAATGGAATTTCGGGTAGCAAAATCTGGATTCTTATTCTGATGCAGTAATTATCTATTGCTACAAGAAAAAATAGAACAAATCAGTTTCATGTTGAGAATTCAGATTCAAGACCTTGGTCTATACTGCAATCCTATTTGTAGTGAAAAAATATGCCAAAAAATTCGGTGGTCATCTTTTTGAAAGTAAATAAATTTTTTATCAGAAGAATAGCAAAACTTCAATGCAATGCATTGACTTACCCCAAAGCACTTTTACAAATGCTAAGAGTTAGTACAACAGCATTATTGGTGTGGTGTGAAATAGTAATATAAAAATGTTTTTTTTTTTCAATATAATAAAACTTTTAAGTTATTTTGGTTATAATTGCTACATATGTAAAAAGCAAAAATAATAAAACCAACCTTTCTAGACATGCTTGTAGGGCTATACAATGAACCATTCAAACTAGGAGTGCGTGATCTCATGGAAAACTGTAAAAAACATGCAGAAAATAAAAATTATAAAAAGTGCAACTAAAAAATAAGCAAAACTAATAATAAAAGGATTGAAGTATATAGTAATGGAAAATAAATAAAAATGTTTGAATATATTGTAAATAATCAATGAAGTGCTTGTGTAGTTTGAATAAAGTAAATAATATTTGATTATTTGAGATATGGAATCTTTTATTGGACATGGCGCTTTAATTATATCTACTTTTAATATAAAGGAGTTGAAAGAAAAGTTTATTGGTATCACATCTACATATTTTAGTTACTTTTGAATTCTCTTTTTGCCTTGCAATTAACCTTTAAATAGTAGTAAAAATAGATTAACCATTGTATCCATTCGGCTTGTTTTTCTTCAAACATTTTGAATATTCCTTTGTTTATGTATTGTGGCACACTATTCATTCCTGATTTATTCCAATATTTGAGTTTTTGAAGAAATTAGTTTGTTATGAGACCTCCCACTTCATTCAAGAAATTCAATAAAACCTCTGAATGTATTCGAATTCTTCCTCTACCTATCTACATTTCAAATCAAAGTAAATTTTAGTAAATTTGTGCTGATTTTATTTTTTATATTCGCCAGTTGAGTTTTTCTTTGCTTTTTTTATTGTGCTCACAAAAATTCCAGTTATCTTTAATGACTTTCTTTTATTTTTAGCATTTTTGTATGTTAGTTTTCATATAAATTCATATTTTCTATTTATTTAGAGAGCAGAACGAATAGAATAGAACAGATACCTGTTTGGTTATATTTTAAAAAATATAAATTCAGTTTTTTTATACGTTAGAGCATAAGCTCCTTTTATTCAAATCTGTTCTTTCTACTCGTTCCTTCTTCAGTATTTCCCATCTGTGTTCACGTTTTCTTCCTCATTTTATTTTTTTCCTGTAGCTCTACAGTTGCCAGATGGAGTTTCAACTACACCCAAAGGACTTAACTGGTACACCACAAACAAACAAATTCAACTCAACTCCAACAACTGGGAATTCAGTTGAGGGCTGCAACCATCCAGATTTCCATAGAGAAGTCCCCAGATAGTTTTAGTTTGTTTAGTTTTTATTATTAATTTATTTCATGAGGTGTTTCTAGCTTTTCCATTTTTCTTATTCATTTTCAACATCATTCATTAAAAAGCTGGTAGCATCCAATTTAATAGTAATCTCAGTACCAGTTATGTAGATACTGAAGCTGAATACCACTTCCTGAAGAAAAGTCTACTGCTGGAGAATTAAGGTTATACCATGAAACGATATATAAATAATAAATTGTGGAACATATATATTATTAAACAATAAACGTTCCTATCCAATACTTCAAAATATATCTGGAGATATCGTGACTGTGGAATGAATACAAGTTGAGCTTTTAGTATTTAGTGTATCTAATAATAAAAAAACTAAATATGCTATAATTATGAAAGATGTGTACTCACCTAATTTTTCAAAATATAAGATAGAAATAAATTTAATACTCATGGAAAGAAAGAAAAAATAAGGAATAGCAATTCCAAGAATCATGCACATACCAATAAAAATAACTTTATGAATGATACATGAAGCTTTTAAGTAATGATATTAAATTCAGATTGTTTATGAAAGAGAATTTGGTTTTAAGGGTGATATTCAATATCTGAAGAATTAAAGAAATTATATATAAAGTATTAAAACTACTGTTAATTTTTATTATTAAGTGAATAGAAAGACCTCGAAATCTACTGATTTTTATATGTAGATTTAAAATAAACATTTTTTGTTGCTACAAAATGCAAATCTTAAAAACTCACAGAAAAATTAGACTAGAAATTCTGACAATTCAACTAACATGTTCCCCATTCTGTAATTCAAAAAAATAGTACCAGAACTGACAAATGTCAGAATAATTATTTCATAGTAAACAGTTATTATAACATAAACTCCTGTAGTACTTTTTTTATTTTCCCTCTCAAGCTTATGTATTTGAAGGATATTTTCAAGAATTTAAAAATGGACATACTTTTCTATTTCAAAGTTGACATCATAACTAGAAAAGTATCCTTCAGACAAAACTAATATCATAAGAAAAAAATGAAAGGATCATTCTTGCATTGAACATTAAACCAAACTATTTACAAAAACATTCCAGCATATAACATAATGGTTTCAAGTTATTATTCTTACCTGCAATTCACTAGCACCAGATGTACTATGCCTGTCATAATCTCTTATTGACATATCAGTGTCAGTGCAATTTCCATTAGTTTCTCCAGTGCCATTGAGAATCTCTCCATTTTCGGTGGGACCTGGTCCACATCGAGGATGCCAAATTGCACCTCCTTGAAGGTACATTTCTTCTCCATCTCCAAATGGATCTCCACATTTTGTGCAACGAGCACAAGTTGGATGAAAATGATGATTGTCCCCAGCCTTTAAAAATATAAATAATAAACCCACATTAGTAATCTCATCTAAGTTTAAAGCATCATGTTTTTATAATGATTCAAATTACTTACCTGTAATACTTTTCCACTTATAAATCTATTACAATATGCACATTTGACTCCAAACTGCTTTTGGTAATCTCTTTCACAATAGGGAACACCACTTCTTCCCATGTATTCTCCATGCAAAACAGTTCCACAAGTGGTACATTTGAAACACCATATATGCCATTGTTGGTCTAAAGCGACTAAAGCTTGGCCTTCTTTCAATTCCTCTTTGCATCCAGCACATTCTGGAAATTTATATGGTTAAATCTGGGTAACTGTGGGTAATAAAAAGAGAAGAATATAATTAGTGTACATACCATTGGCACTATTGGTAGTTGGACTACTCTTTGGAGACATATCTTGTACAGGGATTTGAACACATTTTGGACAAAGCACCTCTTTACCTGTGTAAGTAACCTTTTCTCCAGAAGGAAAGCTTTGCCTACATCTGTCACAAGTAAAACATTTCTGATGATAAGTTTTACCTAAAGCAGTGACAACCTTAAAAAAGTTCATGGTTTTAAAAATTCAGTTGTAATAAATTAATGTTGACAAATATAATGTAGTTTGACTTACTTCTCCTTCCACATATTGGTTACAAACTGCACATTTTGATCCAAAGTTTTTCTGATAATCTGATGTGCAATAATATTCCCCATCCTTAGAAAAGAATCCCCCTTGTGCTAGAGAATTCCCA
Source organism: Diorhabda sublineata (assembly GCF_026230105.1). Lineage (NCBI taxonomy): Eukaryota > Metazoa > Arthropoda > Insecta > Coleoptera > Chrysomelidae > Diorhabda > Diorhabda sublineata. The sequence continues at coordinate 31,364,985 of NC_079476.1, forward strand.
CAAACTTTACATTTAAAACATTGCATATGAAAATATTTGTCTTGAACTCTAAGAACTTCCCCCGAGCATTTCTTTTTACAAGCCTGGCAGTAAGTTTTTCCTGCAAAGAAATGAAATTACAAAATCATCACTACAAAATTAACAGCTCAATAGTTAATACTTAATTATTACTACAACAGCCATTATAATAACTGAGCTACTTTAAATACATTTCTTTCAGGCAGATAATCTGAGCTTAGTTTTTATATATAAAATCAAAATATTTTTCTTCAACATTTTTTTTGTGAAGGCATAATAAAAATATTGTAAAGAATGTTTTACTATTCAACTAAACCTTTACTAATTCACAAAAATTTTGATCTTTTAGTTTTGCATATTGGTATAAGTTATTTTTGAAAAGTTATAAGTTCTTTCTTCTTCATCATTTTCATTTATATCTATTAATATAGGTTGTAACAATTCATTTTTTTGTTTTAGATTTAATAACAGCTGTATATTTCTATTAATGAATGGATAAAATGAAAAATACATGTTTATATTAGTATTCTTGATAATGATGAAGTTTTAAAATAAATTATAATTATTAAGATTCAGTTTTTCTCAGACCTAACTAGTAATGTTCCTCTTGTAACATTTTGCAGTAAAACAGATGCACCACTGCTGTGGCAATTGAAGTAATTTAAAAAAAAAATATTTTGCTTTGAGGTTGTCCTCAAGAAGTTGACTTTTTTCCAAAACAACCAAACCATATTTCATTGTGGGTGAGGTTTCATAAGTTTCAGACTAATATTATTCAAAACAAGTGAGTTTGCTCTGAAAAATCTGGATTTTCTAATACAATGTTTGATTTCATCATGTTCACAATTACTAAAAAATGTAAGTACGAAATGCTTATTAAAAAACCCATTGTTTTAGGTTTATTTTCATTAATGTAACTGTAGGTTATGATTTTAACATAAATTTTAACCTTATACCTTAGGGAGATGCCTAGGTAATGGAAGAAAGAAATAAAAAAGAAAACAAAGGCTGAAAAGACATTGCACCAATAAAGAGCTGATTGGAAAGTTCTCCTCATGAAAGTCTCATGAATTTTTCACATATCAATATTTATATAAAACATCTCAACTCTCCCATAATTTTTTATTATTTCATGAATTTCATGTAGTTGTAACACAAATTGGAAATTCTTGATTATTAATTATTACCTAGCAAAAAGTAACGATTTCTCTAATTATAAAAATTATTATTGGAAAATGAAACTCATATAAATAGCAATATAATTCATTTGTTCATGTAATATTCAAACAAATTTTAAATTTAACACAATAAATTCAATATCGACGAAGAGTGAAAGTAAAATATTTAATAATATTGCTGGAAGCCAGTGATGCATTTACAAGTGGAAATGGTGACAATAAACAATTTAATATTAAATATAAAATTTTGCTAACATATGTGAATACTCACTTTGGTAAAGATTTTAATGCATCAGTTTTTCCCTAACAATCAATTTCAAGCATACTATTAATTACAAAAGTCAACACTATTAAATAATAAAATTGTTGAGTAATGAAATACCTTAAGAATAATTATATAATGATTATATTATAAAACAGATATTGATAAAATCGATTTCTACAAAATACTCAAATATATTTGTCTGTTTTTTTCAACTTTAGTTAACCAGTGTGATAATCAACAGTTTAATAGTAATTTCTGATAAATCAAGGAAGGTGCAAAGTAATAAAAGATTCTCAATAAAAAACAATACCTTATATTTATTTGTAACAGATTTTTTTTATTTTCCATTGATTCATTATTATGTAGATTTTATGATATAGATATTTTATTGTAGATTCTCTAAAATCAACATCATATTTATAAAAAAAATATATAAACACAATTGTTAAGTATATATATTTTAAGCTAGATTTGTAAAAAATCAATTCACAATAAAATGTGATTTTAACTAGATCTGTTTGAAAATTTATCATAAAAGAGAATCAACGATGTTAATAATTATTTGTTATTTATTAGTTTAACATATGTATGGTTTTTAGTATAGGAAAGGCAGAGGAAAGCTGCTAGAAAAAAGCTATGTGAAAGAATCAGTGTCTAGCTCATAGATTTTATAATAATTAGTATGTAGATAAAAAATTTGATCTATATTTATAAAATTTTATTTAACTTATTACTTCTTTAATCTTTTTATATCTATTTTGTGATGATTTGTTTTGATTTTAGCAAATTGCAATAGATCTCATAAGGTTTCAATGGAATAGGCTACAAGTCAACTCTGTGGAATCTATTTATCATTTTATTATCTCTGCCAAATTTGATCCTGAGAAAAACTTGAAAATCCAATCTATTTAATTATGTTTTCTTAATATTCCTATAAACGTTGTCTTAATTACTATTGTCTAGAATTTAGAAATATGTTATATCACTTTTGATAATTCAATATGTGCTTCAGTGATTACATCAATATAATGGATACTTTACAAAATGAAATTATCTTGTTTTCATTCCTCATCATTTTTGTATGTTAATTGAGAATGATAAATGTTAAAAGTAGTTTTTTATGTACTGACTGTAACTATCTAGTTAATTAACCAAATATAATGTACTTTGTACAATAACTATACCAATATACCGAATCTCCATAATTACATTATTTTTAATGAGATCATCTATGCAAATAAACATCTATAATTTTTGGAGATTCAAAATATCCTTGATACGAGAACGTTCGTTCGGTAACTTTTATTTCACATAGTAATAGGTAGAGAGTGTATTATTTAAATGAATAAAGTATACTTGAACCATACTAATCTTTATCTGTCACCTTCCCCTGTTCTAGAAAACCAAACCGCAAATTTAAACTACACGATTATCAAAATGATGAGAAAGGTAATGTTATCAAATACTGGAAAAATTCAGAGTTGATAAAATTATTACTTATTTATCCAAAAATAATATTTTATATTACCAACTCACCCATATTTTACAACTTCTTTAAACTCTAAGTATATCTTCAGCACAGCACTATTACACAATATCAACACGTTCCTCGTTGAATAATTAAATTAATATCAATAAATACTACGAAAACGGCAAATTACAAATTTGGGCGAGCCCATAAATGGTCTTAATTAAATGATTAAAGTGATTGATATTCACAGGGTTGACATACTACAAAAGTTAAAATTTCTATGTACCTATAATGACAAATCAGATACACCTTTAGAATGCCAACTTAAACAACAATTATTAGGCAATGTCATGTGACCACTGATATCTAAACTATGGAGTGTACACTCCATAATCTAAACTGTTTCAGTACATGTGACTGATAAAGTACGCCCAATTAAAAACGTTACACATAATCGGTTCTTTTTCAAATATATTAAGATATATTCTTCAATTTTTGAGAAAATGGATTGAAACGGGATCCCCAAATTTGGTGTAAACTAAGCTAATTATGATTAGGAATAGGGAAATTTTTGAATAAAGTTCTGAATGTCGCAAATTGATTTTTTTATTGCTTTGACTTCCTTTATCTTCTCTATATACATTCTTCTTAAATAGTTTATAGGAAACTTGCAAAAGTGAAAACAAGAAAGTTGAAATCATGCGACAATGAGTTTACGATTGATGGAATCGAAATACTTGTTCGATTTAGTTAATCATTCAATTGTGTCATCTGACATCTACTGATGTGATATGTTAATTCGGTATTTTTATAGGTTAAATTTCTGGAATAGTAATATTAATGCATTTAAATAATGTTTAGGTGATCGACACTGTTTTTAAGGTATAATTTTTTAATCTGTAGATACACAAAATATAATCTACTACGAGTGTCAGAATTTAAAGAAAACTGTTTTCGTTATTTAAACCTGTAATCTTTACCAGTTTTGTGGTCTCTAAACAGCAATAAATAATGTTGGAAGGCCTAGTAGCATGGGTCTTGAATACTTACCTAGGAAGATATATAGAGCTCAATACAGATCAACTCAGTATTGCACTATTATCAGGTAATTTAAAAATAAATAAAAGAGAACATGTTAAATGAGTATATTTGTATATTAATAGGAAAAGTAGAGTTGGAAAATTTACCCTTAAAAAAAGATGCGCTTCGATATTTAGGATTACCAGTTGAAATCAAAACTGGTTTTATAGGGAAAATTCAATTGCAAGTACCAGTAAGTCAGATTAGATCAGCACCGTGGGTTATAGTTATAGAACAGTTATGTTTAGTCGCTACTCCTTTATCTTTAGACCACGTAAGTATTCATAATATATTCTATTTAAATTTCATGTATGTCTTTTGAAATGTTCAATTATCAATTTTGTTGGCTTTTAATGTTTAGAATTAGTTTGTCTAATAAAAAAGTAAATAACCTATTTTAGTGGGACTGTGAAGCAGAAGATTTATCTAGGCATGAAATGAAGTTGACTGCTCTAGATTCTCTTGAAGCTGAATGGAGACTTGGAAAATATGGTCAGGATTACAACTCAGCTTACTATTCATCCAGTTATTCTTCATGGTACAGCTATGGAACAGGTCTATTATCAGATATAATAGAAAATTTACAGGTTAGTATAAAACATTCTAGGAATCATGAGATGAGGTATTCAAAATATAAACATTGTAAATGTTTTTCAAAAATTTTACACCTCTGCTCAAATAGTTTCATAATAATAAAAGAACAAACTATCCAGTAATAAGTATATGATATTACTGTCAAACCTAGATATAACAACTCTCAAGGATATAGAACAAAATATTCGTTTTATCTAGTATCACATTATAGCGATGTTCGTTATAAGTTATAACGAGGTTTCAGTTGGTGAAATTTCTTTATATCGAGGTTCAAAGGAAATGCTGGTCAATTTTTGATTGATGTTTAACCTGCAGATAATGCGTTATAAAATGTATATAAAATAAAATAAAACTCTCATTGTATTTGCCATTATCTAGATGGAAAGATGGAGGCAGTTCAATAAACCAGCAGTTAAATTCACTAGATTGAGGTTCTGAATAAGAAAATTGTTAAATCAAGGTGATTTCTCTTACCAGGAAAGAAATCAGTTGTAAAGAGGTGATTTTAGAGGATTGTTTTTCCAGGATCGTCTAAAATTCTTTATATCGAGTTTTTGTCTAAAAAAAATCGTTAGGTAAAATTTACATTATATTTTATGAAGAGTTCTAGGAGATTCAAAAAATTCTTTATATCAAGGAATTCGTTATATCGAGGTTTGACTGTAATTCTAACTTTATTGTTCACTTTTCAGATGGTAACTGAAAAACTGACAAAGTTACCACAACTACTTAAATGACTTGATTCAAGATTAGATTTACAAGTTTTCTTGCACCAATAGTACAATAAAAGATATTTTCTAATTTTTTTATTTGTGACACTTTTTAAGGGGAGATATGAGATTTGTTGTGTATTCAATTAAGAATATATTTTGAACAATTATCATACAAAATTAGTAAAGAGTATGGATACATTATAAGTATTTTAATAGTCTTATCTTAATGCAGGTACAAAAAATCTCCTTAGTAAGTTGTTGATATAGTGATTCATTTTTTTAGTATATGTTGATTAGGCAGAAACAGGTACAATTTTTAATTGGCAAATAAATGATTTGTTTTGATAATCTGTTTATTTTTTTTCTTTATGGTTGCAATATGTAAAATATTAATGATGATGTGACTTAGGTTCCAATCTACCAATCTTTGTCAAATAAGCACATTTTAATAATACTTACAGAATCTGGCTTGATAATATATTACTGATAAAATTTTCTGTACATTTCTATTTATATTTTTTATTTTCGATAAAACAGGATGAATGCTAAAAACAAACAAACAATTGTTTAGGATTCATATTATAAAATATGTAATGCTTTTTTGGGAAAAAATAAAAAATACAAGTGTGACAATTAGGCAACAATTATCAATTATCAACGAAAAAGAATTGTGGTGTTTTTAGCATTTTTAGCTGTTTTAAGTTCTCTTTTCTTCTCAGCCAACACCAATTTGTAGTGCTTTTTATTTCTGTAATAAAAAGATATATACCTACATTTTAACATACAACATATTTTTATTTTGGTATAGATAATATATATTGAGCCAGATCACAGGCCATCTAATAAAAAACAAATTGAGTGTAATTGGCTAATTTTTTGTACAGCTTCATTCACTTTCAGTATTATCCTCATAAGAGTAAAGTATCTCACATTCAGATTCCTCCGATTCTGATTTCTCAGAACCCAAACTTCCTCTTCTTCATTATTTTCTGTACCTTTCTCTTTGTCATTCTCCTTACATTCAGATGCAGAAGTAGCACTCTGGGTGTATGGGATGCTTTCGGTCTTATCAATTTATTCAAATTATGAACTCTTATGGAACTGAGTGAAATCGAGCAATAATAATAATGCTGTTGTTTGTTCAAAAACTATACATATTCCAAAAATAAAAAAATGAAATTCAGCTAATTTATTGGTACATAAAAAAATTTAGTTCAAATGCTAAAAGCCGAGAGATCTGAATTATTTATGGTAATTTAATATAGTTATACATTGGGCATTTGCTTGATCCACATCACTACTCCATATAAATTTAAAAAATAACTAAAACCTAGTTGATCAACTTAGATCATATATTAGGTTTTCTATATATAGAAGAAGTTAAGAACAAATAGAAAAATTGAAATAATAAATTTATTGCTAATATATTATGTCCTACTTAAAGTGAAAAATAGAATTCAAGATCTATGTTTAATTGATTAAAATTATGGAAATGATAAATATAAATTTTACATTAAGATTATAATTATTTTTTCTTTTAGTTGCGTGTACAAAATATTCATATTAGATATGAAGATTCAATTAGCCTTCCAAACCAAGCATTTGCTTGTGGTTTAACATTAGGATCTTTAATAGCACAAAGTTGTGATCAGAATTGGCTACCAAAATTTGTCCATCCTGGTCCAAATGAAGATTCTTTTAAAATTCTTGAATTGAAAGAATTTGGATTGTATTGGATGAACATGGATGAAAATGAAATTTTATCATCTTTAAATGTTGCTAACCTTGCAGTATGTATTGATAATTTTATTGTTTAAATTGAGTAGTATATAATTTATTTTATCATTTATAAATGAGAGCCATTATTCCAATACTAAAGGTGTGTTGGTAATGGTTTTAATCTCTAAAAACATTATTTATTCTCTTAGATATATAGCCTTAGAACTTGGGGTAAAGTAATTTAAAGTTACTTTCCCTCTGGATACAATGTTTCAGTTTTGAGTATGTATGTATGCACACCAAAGAAGACATGGATGGATAAACCAGAAATATTCTCAAATAGTGGATACATAGAATTTCTTTTATACAAACCTCTAGATGATTATTTCAAATATTTTATTTTTATCTACAATTTGCTTAATGTAAAATAACATGAAAAAATATTTAATCATTTTAGGAGGCAATGAGCAGAGGTAAATTGGATAAAAATACGAAAAATTATTTACTCCCTGGTGTAAGTGCCCAAGCTCATTTGAAAAGAAAAAGAAGTAGCGAACCGTTAAGATCCTCCATACCGAGATATGTTTGTGATCTCTTATTAGAAGAAGTACATTTATCTTTAGTAGATGTAAGTACACTAATATTTATTCATCTGAAATAGTTTGAAACTTAATTATTAAATGCGTATCATCCTATGCTATACTATTAATTTCAAGAACTACTCTCAACCTGTTTATTTCAATAAGGAAATTTATTTTATTAAATGAAAAGTCAAGATAATTTGTAAATTTTTATAATCGTATGGGTTTTTTTATTATTTTTTTTTTGATTCCCAATTTATGAACAATCTATCTGTGAAGTTGGCAATGAGTAAGTTGTATGACTTAGTAAGACTACCATTAACAAAAATAGCATTTTTAGTAAGATATCCAAAACTACTCAACATTTATACCTGATTTTTGAAATGAAAACAAAATGGTTTATTTTTAGGCTTTACATATTGAATAAAATTAGTAAATCAACCATTACCTGCATTGGATTGTCAAGATTTTGGTACATTCTCAATATCGTAAAATTTAGCTTATTAATATGCTAATATTTTCATATTTTTGGCAGTAACCCATAATTAACACAAACACTATAACTTTTTCTCGTTTGTGTGGCAAACAATTAATAGACTTCTTAGTATTTGATTGCTTGAGTAGTTTTTTGGATATACATTCCTACTGTAATAAAATATAAAGAGCAAAATTATCTGGGATACTTTCGTTAATACTAGCTCTCACATCTGGGGTATGTAGGTTGGCAACAAAGTAATTTCAGTTCTGTAGTATAAATAAAACATTTTTTTTCCTAACAAAGAATAGTTTTCAATCAATTATATATTTTCTATTTTGCTCAATGACCTTTAGCAATCTTTCTTTCAGCCTCATGATTCCGCATTCATAAAATTTCTGGTCCTTATCAGCAAAAAACTGAACCAGGTGTGATTGAAGATCATCGTCATTTGTGAAAGTTTGATCACTCAAAGAATTCTGCAAACTTCAAAATAAATGGTAAATTAGATGGTGCTGGATTAGGGCTGTATGGAGGATGTGGCATCACTTTCCAGCAAAGCTTCAATAGATTCACATGAGTTGCCAAAGATGTGTGAGGCCTTGCATTATCATGGTGGAACACTAATCCTTTCCGATTTGACAATTCTGGCCGTTTTTCTTTCATTGCTTCATCCAGTTTCATTAATTGTTGACCGTAAACATCAGAATTGATCGTTTGGTTTCCTGGAAGCAGCTCAAAAACTACACACCTCTGTATACCCACCAAACTGACAGTATGAGCTTTTTTGTTGTTTTTCAGTTTTCAATGTGGTTTGTGCTGGTTCATCATGTTCGCTGCATTATCGTTTTCGAATTATGTTACTGTACAGGACCCATTTTTAAGCACCAATGATTTTCAAAAAAAGAGTCAGATTTATTTCGTTTAAGGTGTATATCACAAATTTGATTCTTTGTTTTAAATTAATTTCTTTTAATTCGTGAGGTACCCAAATATTAAGCTTTTTAATTAGATATTTTAAGTGTTTTATATTGTTGTGTGTTTGAAAATGTATGTACAGTTGGTACTCTATAATCCGAAACATGTGAGACCGACTGGTTGTCAGGTTACCAAAAAACGTCGGATTATCAAATATTGTATTTCTTTGATCGATTTTAAACGTCTATACGCATATATATATATATATATATATATATATATATATATATATATATATATATATATATATATATATATACTCAAGAAAAATATACTATCATTCATTATCAACACCTAGCCTATAAAAAATTGAAAAACATGCACACATGATTAGTTTAGGAATTTTTTTTGTTTTTTTTTATATGTGGTGACTACTAGTCATGGCTTCTTCTTCAAAATATTTTAGAACCAAAATGTTGTTGCAATCAAATTCCCACTCTTCGCACCAGAGTAATTTGCAGCTGATATAGCTACATCAAAGCTAACAGAATTTTTAGCGTTCGGAAGCTCCTCTAATGTTTCATCTTCATTAGATGTGATTTCTTTTACTATCTCTTCGTCTGTATAGTCAGCGTTCAAGTTATTTTCTATAATCCATCTTCTAAGGTCTTCTGAAGATTCTGAAGGAGTGTTAATGTTATCGCACAATTTTAGAGTGTCATTTATAAGTTCATGGGGATTCTCTTTTTCATTATCATTTTATAAGAGCATTGGATTTTCTAGCCAAATATTTTTCCAGGGTTCATTTAGAGTTGACGGTTTCACTTGTATTAATGCTGCATTAATGACCTCATCTTTAATGCTAAATTTCCTCAAAAGTGATGTGATGTCTACGTCTGGTTGCTACACAATATCCATCAGTAAGCGCTTTTTATAATGCACGTTTAATGTCTTAATGACATTCTGATCCATTGGTTGGATTAGAACTGTTGAGTTTTTCGGCAAATACATAACATAAAACGTTAGAAACAATAAAACAAGTTCTATCATCCAAAGAAAAATTACCTCTATGTAATTATTTTTCGTTTTAACTTTCAAGTCATCCATACCTGGATGTCCAAGGGCGTTATCTAGCAGTAAAAGAGCTTTTATCGGCAGTTTTTTGTTCTTCAAGTGCTTTTTGACAGCAGGTAAAAAGAGATTGAAAACCAGTCATTGAACACTTTTTGTATTACCCACGCCCGCCTCTGATCCTCATAAACAACTGAAAGGTTTTCAAATATTGTGTTTTCGAATGTTTGGGGATTTTTTGATTCACCCACAATTAGCAGTTTAAGTATATCACTTCCAGCCTATTTGCATACACCATAAACGTGATTCTTTCTTTTTGCATTTTTCGACCAGAAACCTTCTGTTTATCCGATGTTACAAATGCTTCTACTTGTTTAGGTGTAAGGTCCAGTTCAGTGATATTTGCAATAAAATTAGAAACTCAGCAGATAATTTCTCACCGCTCTATATGAAACGATTACCAAGGCGTTTGTTATAATTTTCGAACCACCCAACACTAGCGCGAAATCATCTTTTTTTGTAATTTGTTTTTTTCTTTTAGAATGTCTTTATAAATTGGGACATGTCTCTTTCTCTATTGTTGGATCCATGCATAAAGGGCTATTTCAACTTGGGGATTTTTGCTTGTTATGAGAGTTTTTCTTTTAGAATCACTTTCAACAGATTTTCACGAGATTTTCTCTATTTTTAAAAATGTCGTAAACCATAGCTCTTCCAATGCGATAAATTTCAGATATTGCTGTAGGAGTTTCACAACGATCATATCTCTCAATTATTTCCCATTTTTCAGGAAGAGTTAAGATTTTATATTTCCGTTTTATGATAGCACTTTTGCTCGACATTACAAAAACCAAAAAAAACTACCGAAAAGAAACACTTCTCAAAACTAAATAAATGGAAATATATAAGAAAAAATCAACGGTATAACAGACTAACAGCTGTCGATATGTCGCCTAATTTCGTTCAAATTCTTCGAATTATTTGTCAAGTCGGAATATCATTTGTTATATATACAACTATAATAAAGAAACCCAGATAAAAACCGAAAAACCTCGAATTTTGACTCAATTAGCAAAAGGTTAGATTACTAAGTGTGTCGAACTCACGAGTTGTCGGATAATCGAGTGTTAACTGTACTTGTATTAAACAGTGGCAATCATAGCTCTTTTATTAAATTTTTTAAAATCAATTTGGGAACGTGATTTAAAAACTTTATTTGCATTATTGTATAGTTCAGTATCTTTGTCATTATTTTAGTGGCAATATAACCAAATTGTGAACTGTATTCATGGACTGCGAGACATCAATCGTTTTAAAAAATATCGTCGATACAAACCAACAGCTTCTGTTAAACAAGACGCAAGAGCTTGGTGGTTTTATGCAATCAGCTGCATTTATCCCACAGGAGAACAACCATCCATTTGCAGGCCAAAACCCTCTTGGGATTTCTGTTTAAAAAGAGCCAGGGAAAATGTTAAATATGTTCAAATATGTAAAAAGATTTTGACAGTACCTAGTACTACCATATCTGCCGATGAAAAAAAAATTAAAGAGGAAGTGGAATGGAGTAGAGAATATGAAGACTTAAAAATTTTGAGAAAGGTAAAAAATTGTTGTTAATTAATTATGCATTGAATAAATATATTTTTATGTATAGATAGCAATAGATTCCGTAAAATTACCTCAGTTAAATTCCAACAATGAAAATGATTCATCGAAAGGAAGAAATCTTTTAGTGAAGTGGTTTCCTAATTGGATGGGTTGGTACTCCACGTCTAATGAAACAACAACAATGCTTCAATCAGATGCAACTCAATTAGAAGGAGAAATTTTACAAGTTTTGGCCGATACAGCAGAAGACAATACAAACCTAAAAAGAGATGCAGTATTTGGAAAATTCAATTTTTGCTTAAAAACAGGAACTCTGGGATTGTGTACTATGAATAAGTCTACAAATGAAAGGTGGGAATTCTTATTTAATAAAAACCAAAACTGAGTTGAAAATTTTATAATTTCTCATTCATATTATTTTGCAGCTCGTCATTGTTGGAAATGGAATTTAAAAATTTTGTATTAGGATTTGTAAGCAAACCTCGCTCTAGGTCCCACATAATTGAACTATCTTTGGATGCATTATTTTTGAAAGACAAAATAAGTTTAAATACAATGTTTCCTATTGTGATGGGCCCTTCTGGAATTGACAGAAAATCATCAACTCGTTTCAGAGGTCATAAAAAAAGTAGTTCAAACAAATCAGATTGTTTTAACGACCGTTTATTTTATTTAGTTTATGAAAAGAAACCTCCCAACTCCAAAACCGATTTTAGGTATGTATTTCATATTGTTTTACTTAAAATGAATTCAAGATCACTCAAACTGCTTAATTGGTAAAAAATTTGATATTTTTCTTTTAGATTAAGTGTTAAATCGGAAAGCTTGGATATAGTATATCAACCAAATGTAGTGAAATGGCTTATAGAATTTATGTATTTGCCTATCCAACGTGATGTAGCTCAATTTCAGTTAGAGGCTGTGAAGCTCAAAACTAAAAAAGAGTTGATGAAAAATTGGGAAAACATATTTTCAGCAGGAACGGTAAGGTTTATTATACAGATAATTAGCAAATGTATAAAATGGAATTTATAACTTGGAAACGTTGTGAAGATGTGAACAAATTCATATTCAAAATAAGTATCAAGTAATAACTTAAATAAATCAAATAACAATTTTTTTAAAACTATTTATTGCTTCGAAAAAAGAGGACTGTATTTGAGGAAATGTGAATATAATAATTGTTTTAATATATTGAATTTTCAACAACTTCACTTTCCTCGGAGCTGTGGAAACTAGCTTACTTGATATCGATGTTTTAAATCAGGGGTCTTCAAACTTTGAAGCCTTCGGGCGAGAATAATTTTTTCGGTATGCTCCATGGGCCAAAACAATTTTAATTTTTATTGAGATTGGAGAAAATGACTTGCCATATTATACTTCCGTACGCTGGCTTAGTTGCGGACAAGTCTTTAAGCGCTTTTTTGAGCTTCGAGCAGAGATCGAAAGTTTTTTAACGAGAAGCATCGCCCTTGTCCCGATTCAGGATATCGAGATTGTGACATGAAACCCTGGCTCCGAAATTCCAAATGGAAATTATTGATTTACAGAGCAGTAATATGTTTATGATCAAATATCAAAATTCATCTTTGTTGGAATTCTATAAAAGTCTTCCGCCGGTACAATTGGAGAATTTGCATATATTTGCTCGTGGATTTTTTTCTGGTTTTGGTACTACGAATTTGTGTAAAAACGTTTTCCAAGAGGAAGAACACAAAGAATGTTTCCAGATCTAAATTGACCGATGAGCATCTTAAATTTCTTTTAATAATTGGTGCAAGTAAAACTAATCCACAGCTACTAACAATTATTGGTGAAAAATCACAATTCCATAAATCTCTTTAGTGTTTCCTTATTGTTTTTTGATTTAATAGTTGGGATTAACTTCATATTTCTTTTTATTAGTTGGGATTAATTTCATATCTGTTTGTTATTTGTTAGTTGTAAATATGCTTAAACTCAGATTCTTTAGTTTAATTTTCTGCGTCACAAAATTTTACGTTGCAAGTAAATAAAACTGCATAATTATCATTCTGTTCATTCATTTCTTCCATTCAACTTATCAAAGCAATAGTAGATGACATTAGCCTAAAGCTGTCGCGGGCCGGATTGATGGCACTGGCAAGCGGGATCTGGCCCACGGCCGTAGTTTGGAGACCCCTGTTTTAAACTAACTCCTCACATTACTGGCCGGCTGTCAAGTAAATATATTATTTGGGATTGTCTGTTTGAGGTTAGCAGGAAGAAGGCGAAGTGTAACATTGTATTATTTTTGTCTTCAAGAACATCAAAAAATGGATTGCGGTGTTGTAAATAGATTGATTATAAAAATTCAATACCAAACATATTTGTTATAACTATCATATATACATAATTTATACTTCTCCTGCAAATACATTTGAAACTTATTTAATTTTAGGTAACCCGATCCACATGGGAATTGGAATTAGATATAACAGCACCTCAGATAATATTAGTAGAACAATTTAGTGATCAAAACTCTGCTATGGCTGTGATAGATTTTGGAAAATTGCAATTGAGCAATAGTGTAGATACTGCAACTGACAATAAAACAGAGATAGCAGCAGATGCTAAAGTTGGGGATGATGATGATGACGGTAACGCCATTAGATTCTGTCATTTAACAAATTACTATATGGTAATGGAAAATATCTTGGAGAACATAGAAATACAAATTTAAAGTCGGTATAAACTTAATTCCAATCTACCAGGGTAAATTTCAATCGTCGCGGAAATATTCATAAATTTAGCTATTCCTCTGGATTTATCTTATACAATAACATTTTATTTTCTAACGACATTTTTTATTTTCTGTCTAGCAACCAACACAATTCTCTCATTTTATGGTCTATTTGTATTTGTCTTTTTAATGTCCAGTTTAACTTGGCATCTAGGTATATTCTTACATATTTAATGCAATTTGATTGTGGAAGTTATACGCTGCTTTCGTTGGACTCGGAAGAGTCTGGTTGATTTTAAATAGCAAGCCTTCTTCCTTTTTTTCTTCTAGGGCTATGTTTATTTAATGTGCATCTCGATGGCACTGTTGAGTTGTTAAGTGTATTTAACGAAAACCAAATTGATGTTGTGGAATTATAACCAGGTTGGGATAAATTCGTTGCATTAATAATTTTTCAAAAAGTTTCAAAGTGGTGGGTCACAAGTTATTGGTCTATACGAAGATGCATTGGCTAGATCTTTTCTTGGTTTTGGTATATTATTTCAGATTCTTTAAATATTTTTGGCTAGTACTGCAGTCTTAAGATCGCATTAAATATACAGGTTACCATTATGATCCCTTTTTTGGGTAGTTTCTTCAACATTTTCGGTGTTATCATGTCAATATCTGATGATTTCTTGTTGCTTAGAAGAGAAATTGCCTTATGTTTGTCGTGTATATATCTTCATTTCTATTTAGTTCGTTTTGAATAATCTGGTCTGAAGTATCATTAAGAGGGGTGAAAACTTCAGAACAGTTTCTACCTTGTCTTCGTAGCTTCCAGCCCAAGCTGCTAGATTTGGTATATCATTACGAAATGGAGAGATAGCCTTTACTTTTTTCCAAATTGATTTGATTGGTCTTCATATTGAGTTATCGTAACGATTGAGGTTTGTTGTTTGCTGCAAAAAATTGGTTTTACGCATTTATTCCAGTTTTAATTCAAGGTTATTGCTTATTCAGTTATATGTGAATGACTCTGCCAGTTCGTTCTTGCTTTTGTTTTCGTAACATTAAGTCGTTTGATTTCCATTGGAATATTAATATTCTTGTTTAGTGTCCCTTTTGGAGAAGTAGCTTGTTTGGCAGCTTCTTGTATTATACTAGTTAGTTTTTTTAAGGCTTCTTCTACTTCCGAGTGACTTTTCTGGCTAACGTTTAAATTTATGTTACTGTTTATTATTTTTTGTTGTTTATAAAGAAAGTAAATTTAAAAAAATATTGTAATTCCAAAAATAAACTTAATGAAATATTGAACAAAATCTTATTGTAATAAAGGCTGAAATATTAAAAAATCTGAAATCTAATAATCATTTAAAGATAAATCTGGGGATCTGAGAGTGTGAAGAAATAATTCAATTATTGAAATTATTATCCAAATAAATTTCAACCTCACGTTTATTGTGGGCTGAGCAAATCCTTTCTCGCATATTCTCACTACACTCTAATTAAGTGGAAACAATGGAACAGTCGAGTTTACTACAATTTATTGCTATGTCTATTGAAACTTACACTAGTAGATTGTAATGAAGTTGGTTAAAGGTATTACATGGATATTCCTATGCTCTGTAAATTTTTTTCCAATACTGTATATCTAATTTATCCTGTTTTGATACTCATTGCTTAGAAATTATACCCTCGTTTTGTAAACGCCTAACAAATAAAAAATTGCTTGAATAATTATTGTATTTACCTAGTTTTTAAAATAAATCAGAGAACTCAAATTTCAAATAAATGCCAGCAAATATTTATAAAAGTATATAGAAAATAATTATTTATTTACTGTTTCAGAAATGTACTTGACACCTTGTTCGACGCCCCCTGTTAGTGAAGGAAGTATTTCTGGTGAGCAAACAATATCTGGGGAACCTGATATAGAAAATAAGACAAATTTATTAAATGAAATGAATTTGCACAGGAAACTTTACGATTCTTATTGCTTAGAGTTAAAAGACTTACAAATTTTGATTGGACGAGCAAAGGATAATTGGAGATTTGCTTTGAATAAAGGATCATCAAATTTACATGTTTTGGATAGATTCAGTATATCTCTACAAATTGAACGACGAGTCGTAAGTTTTAATATTTATTCCAATTAAAACTAATTTTTTTTATATTTACGAGTATATCAAAGTTAATGAAGCCAATTTAGATTTTATCATTTCCAAATATTTTTTAAACTGTTGAATGGTACAACTATTAAAATCTCTACATACAGTATTAAAGCTTGTCCTGGCATTGGAACTGTGTTTTCTTTTTAAATATATAGTGTATTGTGTGTTTGTTTCGTAGTTATTTACAAACTCTTGTCTACAAATTTAGAGTTTTATCATTTCCAAATATTATTTTATAATTATTGAATGGTAAAGCTGTTAAAATCTATACATAAAGTATTAAGGTTTGTCCTTGCATTGAAACTGTGTCATGTGTTTTCTTATTAAATATATAGTGTGTTGTGGGTTTGTTTTGGAGTTACTTACAAGCTCTTGCCTACAATTTGTAAACAATTTTTTGACGATAAAGCATTCTTCTTCTTAGTTTGCTTTCCAATCATCAAGGCTCAGATAGAATGGATAATTCTTTGCCACCTCGAGGTGTTTTGGTTAATCTGTGGGATGCTAAGGTCACATTACAATATTTTCAGATGATATAATTTGTTTCTATTATTTCAGAACAGTCAATAGTTGAATAAAAATAACAGTATTTTTTGTAGGTATATACTTCAGATCCTCTTTATCCGAGTTTTATTTTAAACGCACATCTACCTAAATTAATTACCCACTTTAACGAAAATAACATATCTTCGGCTAGAAACTTGATACAAATGCTATCAATGACACTATTACCGCCGTCTTTTAAAATTGACAAAGATGCTGGCCTTCATTCAAAATCTGAACCAGGTAAAATTCGCATCTTTGATTTTAAAAATGTTTGCTCAAACTTTTTCTTTATAGATACTGGTCTCAACAGTGGGAGTGGAGATTCAAGTCCATGCAACGAAATAGAACAAAATAATTTGATCACTATGCAGTTTACTGTTGATCAAATGTCTTTAGAAATCCAAAGTAGAGGTCGCAGTATAGCTGAACTTCAAATTGCTGGAGTCAAATTAACATTTTCAAAACATTCCGTCGAAATGTCTGTGACTTTAACTGTTCATAGTTTGTTGTTAGCTGATGCTTTACAGACATTTGGTACTGATTTTGAATTATTGGTGGCAAGTCATAAGCATGTTGGAATGGATTCTACATCTGGTAGCATTAGGGATAGTGAACCAACATCTCCCACATCACCTGCTAGTCCAGACTCAACGTATTCTAGAAATGGTGCTACATCTCCACTAGCTTTAACACAAGTAAGTTTGTAAAACATATATTCGTGTGTTTAGCTATATAGAACTATTAGAAAACAAGGCAAAACTGTCAATTAGTAGGGATGTAATTTGATTATTAAAGACTTAGGTAAAATCACTAAAACGTATTTTTGTACAGGCCTTAAATACTTTGGCTACTTCACCAAGAGATGCTGGATTTGCTAAAAATATTGTTGAACTTGACTCAGAGGCTTTAATATCAATAGAATTGCAAGTTATAACTGGTTCAAATCCAATGCAAATTGCGAAGATACAATTCAATAATTTGGATATCATAGGTAAAAAATTAATATTTTTATTCTACCTAATTTTTTTATTAGGTACCCATTTTAACATATTAAGGTTGGATTTGTAGTTGAAATTTTATTTTTCTATATTTTCTCCCATAGATTTTGTATTTAATTCACTTGTTAATATGCCAAAGGTAATTTATTATTTTTAATAAACAATGCTTTAGTTTGTAAAATATTACTCACTCGATTTGTAATATATAAAATGTGTATGAATTAAAAACATTCTATTTTCAATATATCATCAATAGCTACATATTAATAAAACTACTGTTTCTACATATAAACATTGAGAAGTTTTATAGAAGATGCAATTAAACTGCTGTTGTTGCTATTACTATATCAACTTTTTCAGCAAATCAACAGACTCTAGTAGAATTAGTTGGTTTCTTCAGAAGAGTTTTTCCAGAATCTCACAATACTGTCAATATTAAAAGTAATAGTACATTTAATATACAAAAATCAACAGAATCATTGCTTGAGGAATCTTTGAATCCTGTTGGGAATACCCAAATAATGTTTGATTTCCATCGCTTAAATGTTCTTTTATTAAGAGGTAAAAAAGTTATTTTTATTATTATTGAGCTTTATATTGTGCTCATTTCATTTTTAGGTGTTATTAAAGATGGAAATCTATATGGTAAAAAGATTGGAACGGCCACAATGAGTTCAGCAAAAATACAAGCAACAATCAGTTCGAAATTTGAATTGGAAGGATCTCTGGGTAGCTTACAAGTACTAGATTTGACACCTGAAGGCCAAACCCACCAAAATATATTGAGTGTGGGTAGTGATCCAACTTCAGACAATACTCATTTGATATATACAATTTCAGCCGAGGAAAACACAGCATTCAAATTTAAATTTATTAAATCAAAGGAAAAAGAAGCTCTAGATGTAATAATTCGTATGGCTTCGGTATGGTACACTCATTCTCCATATTTTATATGTGAAATTCAATCCTGTGCTTCAGAATTCAAACAGTATTTGTCAAATTTGGCCAAAACAATAAGGACAGCAGCTACAGATATGGCTTTAGGTTTAGTGCATGTTAGAACTGAAGCATTAGCTCAGTCTTTGAATCTAAGCAAAAATCTCCCAAATTCTGTATATAGCAGTGCCCTTACTCTGAATGAAAACTTCACTCCTACTAGGAACAAATCATCCACATTTACATCAGCTAAAGATTCGATGGTTTCGACGCCTACTAGTCCCAACGATGAAAACAATTTAATGTTAAATGTTAATCTCGACATTGAGTTTGACAGTCCAGTTATTGTTTTACCAAGAAGTAATATTAGTAATGAAGTATTTGTATCTCACTTAGGTAAAATAACTATTAATAATAACTATGCCGATGAAGGTTATCACAGAATCGAATTTTACAATATAGATGTACGGGACATGAACATATTTTCTTTGAATATAAAAAGTAGAAAAATGTTAGAACATAGAAGTAATAGACCTGAATTAATTTATAGTTGTAAAAGTGACGCTATACCTATTTTACATGATACAATACTTCAACTAAAAATTGAAAGAGTAATGAATAGAATAGTGAACTCTTGCGAAGAAGAGTTTACATTTGATGAAGACATGAAAAATAAAAGAACTGTACAAATATCTGGAAATATAGTCACAGCACTTAAAGTGTCTTTAAACAGGTCGCAATATAGACAAATCTTAGATACATTGAATTGGTTGTCATCTGCTAATCGTAACACCAAAGAATATTCTCAAACGCAATCAAGACCGAATTTCGTTTTAACAGATATTAAAGAGGAAGATACAGGTATAAGTACCCTTAATATGGATCCACATGTTAGAGCTAAAATGTTCCAGAATTTTTCTACATTTAAGAAAAATCGATCGCCTCCTACTGTGACCGAAATTAAAATGTGTTTTGATATATCCTTATTTACAGTTGAAGTTATCGCATCCGAATATAACCGTTTCAATTTATCATTTCTAGATTTTGCATTTAGATATGATAAATGTAATGATTATGAAACAAATATTCAAATATCATTAAGATCTATATTCATGGAAGATCTTCAACAACCTGTCAATAGCAGACACAGAATTATTGTAACGTCAACAGCTAATAATGAATCAACATCAAGTCATTCTTCGGCATCCAGATCTTGTCCAGATGTCATGTACCCTCCTTATTTAAGAAGAGCTTCACATAATTCTCTACCCGATCATCTAGAAACATATGGTATTCAAGATAATAATTCTTTTCACAATGCAGAAAATATTGTAAATAGTGAAGAATGTCCAGGTACTCCACCACCTAGTCCAGAAGTCGGTAGGACTAGAGCTGAAAGGAATTTGGTAATAGTTAGCACTCTTTTAGTAGATTCAAATGCACCTAACTTCTATGAACAGTATAATGGAGTTCAAAATGCTACATCTGTTGATTTCAATTGCTTGGATCTCATAATAAGCTGTAAATCATGGGTAGTCGTTTTGGATTTCTTTAGTTTGCCTCCTGAACCTGTTGTAATAAATTTAGAGTCCCAAGATGATGTAAAAAATAAGCCTAAAAAGGATATAAACGTGACCAATATCAACGTCAAATCATTAAATATTGTAATAGCAGAAAGAGACAGGGAAATAGCTAAAGCTAATGTTTCTGATGTCGAAATTGAAATTAAAACGACAGATAGCTCCAAAGACGTTGACGGAAAATTGGGATCTTTATCTTTACTCGATTTAACGACGAGCGGACAATTGTATAGAGATAAATTTTTAACATGTGGAAAACAAGCTGTTCTTTTCAAATATTCAAGGTTAGTATATGTTTGAATATCATCAAAGTTCAATTTAAATAGAAATATTTTTAGAAACTAATGTATTTCATTTAATACTACATTTGCAATTTATGACAGCATAATTATTGCAAATGCTTTATGCTAAAGCTTATTATGAATAGTAAAATTTGATATATTTTACTTAAACTTTGTTTTAGATATCCCCCTGGTGCTAAGAAAGATTATGACGCACAATTATCTTTGGAAATGGCATCTGTGATATACGTACACACAAAAAGATTTATTGCAGAAATTTCAGCATTTTTCAAAAATTTTTCTGAAAGACAGCAAATGGTACTCAAAGGTATTCAGGCTGCTACCAGTCGACAACTTGTAAGTTTTATGCTGCAATTACAATTAAAGATTTTTTTATTTTGGTAAAATGTCTGTGCAGTGTAAAAATAAATAAATTTTCAATTGACTTTGATCACTTTTGTGATAATATTTTAAACTGATCATTTTTATTTGAGCTTGAACCTCACATACAAACATAATATTCTCTTGGTTGTCTTTAAATTACATCAATTATTTTTAGTTGTACAGTGATAAATATATAAATGGGTGAGACTAGACATGTGTTTGGGTAAAAGGTTAGCATTAATATAAAGCTAGCAACTAAGTACAGAGCGCACGTGTCAAAATTGGTATAAAAATTCCGCTCGGAAAACTTTTCCCTCAAAGAGGAAGTTGATGATGACCAAATCAAAGTCATAATTGAAGAGGAATCATCACTAGTGATGAATAATGCTTCCTGTACAGTAACATAGCTCGAAAAAGATTATGCAGCGAACATGATGAACTAGCACCAAATCAAAAACTGAAAAACAACAAAAAAAGCTCATACTATCACTTCGGTGGAATTACAAAGGTGTTGTGTTTTCTGAGCTGGTTTCCAAGAAACCAAACGATCAATTCTGATTGTTTACTGTCAACAAACAATGAAACTAGATGAAGCAATCAAAGAAAAACAGTCAGAATTGTCAAATCGGAAAGGTTCAGTCTTCCACAATGATAATGCAAGGCCTCACACATCTTTGGCGACTCGTGGGAAACTATTGGACCTTGGCTGGGAAGTGATCCCTCATACAGCACTGATCTGGCACCATCTGATTATCATTTAATCATTTATATCGAAGTTTGCAGAATTCTTTGAATGGTCAAGCTTTCACAAATGACGATGACCTTCAATCGCATCTGATTCAGTTTTGTGTTGATAAGGACAAGAAATTTTATGAGTGCGGAATCATTAAGCTGAAAGAAAGATGACAAAAGGTCATGGAGTAAAATGGAAAATATATAATTGATTAAAAACCATTCTCTGTTTTATACTACTACCTAATTTAATGAAGGGAATTCTTTCCTATAGTGGTCAGGTAGTAAATTATTTGCGAAATGTGTGAAACCTTCTAATTTGGGAAGATTATTTCAGAATTACATTGAAAATTTATTTTTTTTTTTTTCATAATTTGTTCTACGTTAAAATATTCATTAGAATCAAATTTTGTTGGCAAATTTTAGTGATCATCTTATTCCTAGTGACGCCTAGTGAATACACTTGTATTATAAATAACATTTAATTTTGAAAATTGAAGTAACAAAAAAAATGATTGATATATTAGAATTGCGGTTGTTGATATAATAAATAATAAATATAATAAATAACTTAAAACGTTCATATTTTTTAGAGTCGAGATGAACCATTACGTCTATCATTAATGATTGAGGCAAAATCTCCAATGATTCTTTTACCCGTTAGCTCCAAATCATCAAATTTAATAGTGTTCGATTTAGGACAGCTCATTGTAACAAACTGTTTCAAATTATCTGGAGATAAAGATACCATTAGTTTGGTTTCACAAGATTCTGACAGAAAGTGTCTGTTGGACGTTATGTCAATAAATTTGGAAAATACGGATGTATACATGGCAGTTAAAACTACCCAACGCAGTCCGGAAAAGCGATTGAAGTCTAGCTGTTTCAATTTAGGAAATAGTAGAATTACAAAGAATGGTAAGGGTTTCATATTGATCTTGTATTTGTTTATATAATCTAAGCCATTGAGTATGTAATCAAATTACATTACTAACATGTTCTTCATATCAAAATAGTCTTGCCATTTATGACTTGACTCATTCATTTTTGTTTACCACGTGTAGACATTTTTACATTTCTTATTTCTCCGTTATTTAATGATATTAATGTGATAGTATATACTCCAAAAGTTGACCATATATTTTTTGAAGAGACCATTGTCTCTTGACCATTTACTGAAACAGAAAATAATTCAAAATTCAAAAATTCAATAATTCGAACTTATTTTTCAACAATATCAGATAATTTAAAATTTCTCTCTGGAATGCAGTTTTCCTCATCTTTGCTTTTAATGATTCTGTTCCTCATTTCTATGTTTAAAAAATATAATTTTTTTCAGCTAACTTATAGATATTTTTATTTATTTGGTTGGTTGGTGGTTTTCTCCACTAATTGTCCATTTTTTTTTATTTATATATTCATCATTATATCTTTCATTTCAATAATTTCTTGGTTCAGTTATTGTTTTGTATTAGAAAGTAAGTTACCAAAACGAGTTTTATTTATATTTATTGTTTTAAAAGATATACATTCTTTTAACGAGGGTGGCATGTTTTGACATAACAATTTCCTATTCAAAATTATTTAATTTTTAAAATCTTTGCACGATTGTAACCCAGACAAAGATGCAACCTCTTGTGTGTAAATTGACTTGCTCCTGATGGGAATTATTAGGATCTGTTAGTCATCTGGTTCGGTGATACAAAGCGTTAGCTACCTAACTTAAGGATTATTATATTCATTAAGATTCAGGATACACGATCCTAATGGGGACCCACATCATAGTTAATTGACTCCAAGTGTTCCTTAGTGTGTTCCATTAACGTATCAATTTACGTACTTTATTTTATATCAATATGACTCTAACTATCACATATATAATTATTTGTAGCCTCTTGTACAATAATATTTTAGTATTTAAACGCAGTCAGTAAACATATACGAGGTCTTTAATAGTCCGGTAGTCGTCGAGTATGATCGTCGGATTATTGAAACCAACTTCAACCACTTATTTCATTGTTGAATAAATAGTTTATTCCAAAGTAATTTTAATGTTTTAATACAAAGAATATGGTCAACTATCATTGGTTAGCCCTAAGATACAATACAAGGTGACAGTATAAATTACTTTGGGTATAGCATTAACTTATAGATATATTGGAAATTTATTAACTTGAAGCTCAAGTATTTTCTCAAATATGTATTTTCATTCTTTATGCGACTTTACATTTAAATCTAACTACTACAATTTACCTTTGTGGCTCAGTAAAAACTTTTTTTTTTCAGGACCTTCTTTGCTTACAAAAAAGTTTCAACTTAAGTTACAAATCGAACAAAATCTTGAAAAGAAGGAAATCCAAATTGTTCCTGATATGAGTATATATGGTCAATTATCAACTTTAGATGCTGCGATTGATTTAAATCAATATAAGTTGATTAGAGGTTTATTGACTCATAACTTAGGTGAAGACACTGAGGAAATAAATCCCTCAGTGCCGCCAAACTTGAGATCTCAAGTAAGCAATATATATGTACATAATGTTGAAAAAGTAATTAACTCCTTTTTTCAAAAACTATTTGGATCTTAATGTTAACCCATTTCTAAAATTTTGTTGAGCTAATGTTATAAATAATTTTCATATTAATAGTTAAAAATTATGACTATAGAAACCCATGTTTAACATAAATAATGTACATTTTATATAAACTATTTTTGCAGGGCGATAGTAGTAGACATTGGACATTGTCGTTTATTAAATTGGATTTACAAAATGTAACTTTGTCACTATCAAAAACACATTATGAAAATTCTCATCTGAGCTGCATTAATTTTATCAAATCCCACCTTACTATAGAAACATTCAGTAATTTTTGCCAAGATATTGATTTAGTATCTAAAGAGATAGTTATTAAAGATACACGCCAAGGAGGCAACCCTAACGAAAAAGTGAATGTATTCACAAATATTCTGCAACCAATAAGTCAACCTACCAACTCAGAACAAGTTCAAGCAGAAATTCATAGTAGAAAAAGACAAAATTTCACAAAAGTTACCATTTTATTTAACAATTTACGATTGATGGCTATTTTCGATTGGTGGGAATCATTTTTGAGTTATATTGGGCAAGATTTCGATAACGGTGTCGATACAGAACAAAAAATTCCAATATCTACCAAAACAGAAGGCGAAGACTCAGAGTTTGAACTGAAACTAAATGTAACAGATTCTGAACTTGTCATAGTGGAAGATTCTTCACATTGGGATACTAATGCTGTCATTTTAAAGGTATGTATTGATACACAACTTTCATATTTATTGCTACAATAAAAAATTGAGATGAAGTACAAAGTATTTTGTGCATTCATCAAAATTTCGCAAACTCAGAACACGTCAGTTGAATACTTTTATTGAAAGATGAATGAAGTTTGGATTGTGATTATTTCCATTTGTAAAATTCAGAACCTAGAATTCATTTAATGTTATTCTATTTATTTTAGAGTACTACTGTCTTAAATTATCACCCTTCAGGGCTATCAAAACCGCTTACTTGTAATCTGAACAACTGTGAGATGTTTTCTTGTATATTGGGATTGGAAGAGGAAACAGCTTTATCTATTATTGACCCAGTTACCCTAAACATAGATATTAATGAAAATGGAATTTTAGAGGTACCTAAGCTTTATATTTCTCACATAAAAACTCTTATGTTATATGAAAGTAATGTGGTCCAGATTGACAAATATAAAATTCCAGCCCCCAAACAAACATTGCACAAAATTACATGGTATGATTAAATATGATCACACCTGTATTTTCAAATATATCAAACATAATTCTGAATGTACATTGTAATTTTAGGTTCAGCTACAATTTTTTATTGTTAGATTGTCTTATCACGACATGCGTATGTTTTTGAAAATATTAAATTCTTTACCGGAACAGATATTTCTCAGTAAAAAAGATAAATCTGGAAAGAAAGCAAGTAAGTCAATACTTGTGTTCCGTCTTCTTTTATGCCTAATTTTTCAAAAATGTTTTCAGATCAAATAGTCTTGTTAACTGGATTAGGATTTAAACTTGAGGATTGTAAGGAAGCTTTAGAAAAATGTGGATATCGACTTGATGATGCTGCACTTTGGTTAACAAATACTAGAAGACCTTATACTAGAGTGTCGTCTAAAAACTCTATACATATTTCTGCTGTTGAGGTATCTATTGATTTGTTTTTTTTTATTAGATCATATATCTAATATGCCTTTGTGATCTCAAAACAATGATGTGAAATTTATAGCACTAAACCTATAGTTTTTACTCCAACAGATGGGAGTGAACGTTGGTTATTTTACATCATCAATGCCTTTTGTTAACTAACTTTTTCAGATATTTTTCCAACATAAATACTATGCAATGAATAATAGGAATTTACTTACATAGAATAATTGATTATCTACATTTATATAATTGTTAGAGAAAGAGCAGAAATGCCTTTTATTGGTGTAGAAAAAGAGTTTTGAAGAAGGAGAAAATCCAAAAAGGAGCACTATTGACGCGTCTTCCCTAGCTGGATCGCTCCCAAAAGATAATTTCAAACAAAAAACAAGCTGCTTCTGGCAACACTGGTGTTAACATGTCATTTGTTTGCCAGAAGTGTTCGAAAAAATCAGGGAAACCAATCGCAGAAGATGAATAATTCTCCACCACAACAATGCGAGCTCTCGCACACCAGTTCAAACGAAAACGTTATAAATATCTGTTTTTTTTTTTTTAATTTAAGTAGTAACCCTCGTAGTTTCTGTGCGAAATGAACATCAATTTACCTACTACTAGAAGTCCTCGCAATTGCAGGTATATGCAAAAAATGCTTCAGTTAAAGGTCTAATCTCCTTGGAACTATTACAATGTGAAAAAAGGGGCACAATAAGTCTTAAGGTTAAAATGTTCTGGGAGACTGTTAAAAAAATTGGGATTCCCTTGGGATAAACGGATGTCCATATATCTAATTTTTTGGTTAATAAAAATTTTATTTTTCAGGTTAAGGCAAACCGCATATCTCTTTGTATTATCGACGATTGCGGAGATTCAGATGTGCCTTTGTTAGAATTATCATTTTCTGATGTACACTTTAATCAGCTATTTCCTGAACTCAATATCAAAGATCCAATATATCCGCAAGGTTATATTAATGGAGATTTAGCCATTGATTATTATAATAGAGTGCTATCAGGATGGGAACCCATATTGGAACCCTGGAGGTAATAATTCTGATTTCATAAATACTTACTTCAATTGAGTAATAATTAAAAATCCTTTATTAAATGTTTATGTTTTTTATTTTGATCAAAATTATTACCAAAACTAAAATATTGGTAGATTTAAGCTTCTATTATTTTTTTAAATTTGCCCTTATTGCTAGGTATAAAAAAATTGAATTGTACCTCTTTCGTAGACACTTTTTTAGATTAACTGTTTCACCTAATAACAATGCTGAGGCCAGATGATTTAATGCAACATATTTATTATCCAATTGCCAAGATTATATCCGTTTTTCTTCTCATGTGTTGTTTGAAGTATGATATATCTAAATAATGTGTTTTTATTATTCTTTCTTCCTAGAGTTATTTATATTTTACTAATCACTTTTCTTTATTTATTATTTATCAGTCGTGAGCTACAAATAATTTAACTAAATATTCCATTTAAGGTGTAAAGCGAATGGAGAACAAACTAATTTCCAAATTCCGCCAAAAAGTCTATTATCGTTGAATGTGGAGTCTGAAGAAATTCTTAATATAAATATAACGTCGACAGTCATGGAACTTTTTGAACAGGTAAAAGTAAATTGGGTGAAGGACTATAATACCATAAACCAGGGAAGGACTGATGACTTATCAGCTAATAATTCTGCTAACTACAGAAGAAGATCTCCATTTGTACCATATGCTTTAAAAAACCTTACAGGAAGCGCATTGCAATTTAGCACTTATGTATCAGAATTGGATGATAATAATTCTAAATTGATTGGCGTGCAGAATGAAAATTGGTTATGTGTTGATCCCGGAGAAACAGTACCGTTCTCTTTTACAGCACGAGGTATAAAATACATACTGTTTTTCTACATGACATTCTATCATGGCAAAATTGAAATTTGTATGATTTTAGATAAAATGAGACATCAGAATTCCCATAAAATGAGAATGCATCAAATAAAAGTGAAAATTGATGGTTGGAACTGCTTAGAACCTGTCACAGTAGATAGGGTGGGAGTATATTTTAGAGATACTTGTGCGGAATTTCATACCAGAGTAAGTTTTCACTATTATACAGGTATATATAATTTCTGTATAGATTTTCTAATTCATGATTTTATGTTATAATTTTATTCCATAAAACTTCATTTTGAAAAAGCTTTGATATGAGATTAAGTAAAGGCTCTTAATTTCACGCCCTTACAATGAAACAGGAATATTGAAAAAATACCAGGGGCTAGTTCTTTGCTAGTGCACGAAAATTACAAAATTTCAAGTTTCTAGAATAAAAAAAAATTTTTTTGTCGCCACATTTTAAGGGTGATATCTCGGAAAAAGGTGTGCTGAGGAAATTTTGTTATATAAAAGACCCATCTTAATTTCTCATGAGCAATGCTGCATTTTGTCACATGAATTTAAAAATTTTTATGTGATGTATAAATTTAAACTGAAATCAATAAAATTATACAGGGCCAATTTAAGTACATCAGTTTAATGAGGGGTACTGTTTTTATTCCACTAGCTGATGTCACCAGTATGTGAAGTCTTCAATTTCAGTTGTCAAAATTTTTTATCACTCACGTTGAAAACATTGTTTAAACTTGACTCATTTTCTGGTAATGTAAAAGTATACAGTTGAACATTGTAAATTATTTTCTTGGGCGTTTATTCAACCAAAGAATTGTATCGGATCTAAAGGACGAGCAAAGGCAGTTTGTATGGCCTTGGCTGCATCACACACCAAAACTTAGTTAAACTGTATGAGTAGTGGGGGAAAGCTGCTTTTACCAATGCGGAAAATAAAAATATAAAGTCTCCCGTTCGTTCTGCTGCTGTCCAAATTTGTGAAAATGTTTATCTTTGTAGTTCCAATCACAAGTACTAGAAACCCTTACCAAATGAGCTTATACGTGGTATCCGCGTGAAAAACATAACATTGGCGTGATAGACTAATTAAATTTTTCGTCATTAACATGAACCGGAAGTTGTGATATAAATCATCTTCGGAAATTTCATAGGCCACAACAAAAACTACATTATAGTCATCAGAAATTTGAGAGTTTTCATTTAACCATAATTCAAGCTCTCCCAAGATCATCACTGCTGGCCTGTACTTTTTCTGCCCCATGATTTTAAGATAATTGTTTAACTGTAACTTAATAGATTGAACTAATCCATTAATTTTAGTCAAGTTCTTCATAATCGATTTAGGTATCAGATGCAGTTCGAATATTTTTTATTTCCTTTTTCGTTACCTCTAGTTGGCTGACAGTCACAATTTTCATTATTGTAATATGTTTCAGTAAAGATAAATCGCAGCAGAACACTGAACGTTTTACTCCTTCTTCAGTCATATGAACTTTTTGTATTGACCAGATATTCTAATTTTTAATAAATTCGAATTTATATTCAGATATAGACTTGTCCCCTAATACATGTTAACTGTATTTTTCTTTTTTCAGGCATCAGAATTACCTCACACACGAATAGTTTTTGATGTAACTTTGGAAGGTTCTGCTAGAAAATTAGTAACTATTCGCTCTGCTTATTTTCTTGTTAATAACCTACCACATAAAGTTGATATAAAATTGGAAAGTAAATTACCAAATGATGAAATTACAAATGCTTTTTGGGTAGCTAGTCAGTTATTTACAGTTGACACTAATGGAACTCTAGCTATTCCATTGTCTCATTCACATTCTCAGATTAATATCAGGCCTGCACAATCTCCACAACATTATACATATTCAGTACCCAGCTTAACTTGGACCCAGATGCCAAATGTGACGGATCGAATCTTTCAATTGGCTACTTGTCATTCTCATAAAGGACAAAATTACAGGTATTCAAAATTGTAGTATTTCTTCGAATGTTTTTCATTCAAAATATTTAGAAGAACAAATGAGGACTATAATTTTCAAATTTGCCACTAAAAAGACTAGTGTAGAGTGAAATGCTACTATTTGGAGCCAACTGATAAAGATAAAATGACGGTTTTTATTGTAAAACTTTTTTTCTAAGTTCTTTTTTTTATTTGAATCAAAGGATCATAATTTTCTCATTATGAGCTCAGTATTTATTGATACCGTTCGAAAAGTAATCTGTAATTCGGATTAATATTTTTTTCTAGATTTTACACAGAGATTGTGAGACAAGGAGTTTTAATATCGAACCGAATGAAATATGAACCAGCACATACAATATATTTATTACCAGCGGTCGCAATTGAAAATTTGTTACCTGTAGATATGCAATATACAATAGCTGAGCAAAATGGTGTTATTAAAGCCGGAGGCAGTACCACCGTTCATCATGTAATTATTTAGTTATTGTCCAAATAATTATCACTTAACAGTTATTGTTGATGATAAGTTTCAGTTCATTTATGTTCTAGGTTGATCCAGATGAGATTGAATTGAAAATAAAATTGGAAAATTTTCGATCTTGTAACAATGTGACTGTTCCAGCGGGATGTAATGCTACATTTACTTGTCGTGTAAAACTTGAAGATACTCAACAAAGAAAGCTGAATTTATTGGTTACAGTTTCAGTTAATAAAGGAGCAAAATTGAAGGTACAACACAGGAATTAGTGATCATAACTTCTATATATTTACTTTTGAGTTAAGGGTATTTCATATTTTCTGTATATTGAAATTGTTTCCTTAGTTTTCAGTATCAGCTTATTATTGGATAATAAACAGAACTGGATTACCATTGGTCTTTCGACAATCTGGTACATCTGTAGTTAGTGCTGGTCAATTTGATGAACACGAGCAAGCTCGTATGATGGAACCGTTAATGTTTAGTTTTTCTGATCAAGAAGCAGGTCTCACTATGAATGCCAGAGTGGGTAAGAGAGTTATTTGGGACGGAACTCCACAAGTGAGCCTTAATTTTAGTTTTCTTTTTTGTTTAATGAGATACTTAAGAATAATTTATTTGTATAATAGTACTTACGCACAAGGCCATTTTTTTTATTACCACACTCTCCAAACCTCTGGTCCCAAAATTTTTGTCAGACAATTATATTTTTTATTTAAGAATACAATTAGTTGTAAACTCCTATTTTTGTCGGAGAAATGGTTGTAAAAAGGGATGCACGAACCCTGTCTAATTTAAAAATATCGATTACTAATAAAATTTTTTTGTACCACTATTAATTTGGTCCAATATTTTTGTCAGAAAATTCAATTTTTTGATTTAAAATATAATTACTTACCACTTCCTATTTTTATTAAAAATGGTTGTAAATAAAAATTTTTCGGGAAATTGACATCTTTAGCGCCTCAACCTGCGCATATGCCCCGTG
This sequence comes from Diorhabda sublineata, assembly GCF_026230105.1. Lineage (NCBI taxonomy): Eukaryota > Metazoa > Arthropoda > Insecta > Coleoptera > Chrysomelidae > Diorhabda > Diorhabda sublineata. Next base: position 31,396,548 of record NC_079476.1, read on the forward strand.
AAAATTCTCCGACAAGGTTACCATATTTTTTTATTTGTTTTCATGGTTAATTGTAATAAAAGTTGCCGTGTGGTAATACATTTTTTTTCTGCATAAATTTTACATATTTAGAGTGTCCCAAGCGCTAAATAACGAAATATTTTTGTCTGACATGTTTTTCGGTATTTTTATAATAAAAACTATTGAAATTAGTAATGTGGTTATGAATTTTTTCTTGCATTAAATTAACACGTTCGTGACAGCTCTACAGGCAAAACAGTCCTAATGACTATAATACTAAATTCTATGTGAATGTACAATTATGCACTTAATATTGTTCCATATGTGCCGATTGTTTATTGCATGAATGGTCGAAATGAAAAAATATCTGGTGAGAAGAACCTTTGAACAATTGACTGTTGATGTTTTCTGGCTCTTACCTCAAATTAATGTAGGAAACAAATATATCATAGTTGGGGGAGAAATTTTGTAAGCAAGTTTGTCAGATATTGAAATTAGGAAAACTACGCTAATGCATCCTTAATCTGATATTATGGTGTAATACATGAATCTAACTGTAGCCAATTATACGAGTCTTTTACATTCACTAAGTTGCAATTAAACACTATCCGAAAAGTTAGTATAGAGATCGATAAGTAATTACCAGGAAATACAGCTCTACAACCACACAACAGTAACGAGGCTTACGTCGCAAACTACAGAAATATTGAGAAATGAGTAATTAGTAATTGCTAAAACCTCTAATTTTGACATTTCAACGACATTTGTCTCTAAGTCATCCATGATTTCTGGGTCAATATCGGTCTGATATGGTAGAGAATTGAGACAAGCTTGTTCATTACAATGGCAGCAAACTAAAGAGCACTGTAATCCTGCTTTCTTGCGTCCACATCTTGAGCCACAGCGACTTTTGCAGTTACAGAATATAGTATTGAGTAATTAATCTGATGCAGGTGGTAAAATAGTCATGATAGGTTCCATGTATTTGTTACGCATTGTCAAACCCCATTCCTGGGGTTCTAGATCATGCCCTAACCAAGTTTTAATTTGATAAAAAAACTCGATTGAAATGTTGGTGAGCTGCTCCACTCGTTGGTGTATTATTTGATAACTGCACAGGTTTATTCGACTTCGTTGACTTGACTTGTAATGCATAACGGAGATGATCGATACTCTCCACAGAGTTCGGGGCATTATAAACTGCTAATAAGGTTTACATTCCACTCTAAAATAATCTCTGAATCGGACAGTTTTCTCCTTCAAATATTGCAGCAAGTTTATGGATTTTAAATAAGATGTACTTAATTATTTTCTACTTCAAATGCTACTAGTGTAAATGAGAATATAGCTACAATGTAATTATAGTAAGTCCCTTAGTAATTTGTGTTATTGAATTGATAAATGTCAGAATTGTTAAAAATAGGAAAGATTGAATTTCATATAAAAGTTGTATATAATATTATATATAAAATGATAATTATATATTTAGCAATAAATTATAACCTTAGTTTTTGATCTGAACTACCAATTGACCTTAGATAATTCTGAGACCGCGCACTTTACGCCCTCTATCTCAAAAACAGTTCAAGTTATAAAAAAATGTTAAATACAAAAGTTGCAGAGAATTGGATTCTTTACAATATTGGTAATAAACACAAATAGCGTAAAACTCATAGAAAACAAGATATTTGCAAAAAATGTAAAAAAAGCAATTTTTGTGACCTTGTAACTTTAAAACTTGCAAACTATCCAATTATATGTGAATTTTGTTTTTACTGTATTGACAATCAGAATGTTTGAGCAATATTTAGTCATTAGGGCTGTAAATGAATTAGTTTTTTCGCTGATTGGTTTCTTATTTAATTTTTGAGAAATAAGATTGTTATATGTTAATTGAAAAGTTGATATTGATTAAGACAAATAATTTTTACAACATATTTTCAGTGGTGTGCCAATTTTCATGTTCATAAAGGTACTCAATACCGAAAACTCCATGTAACGTTGAGAGATGGACGCCCTGATGTTGTTTTCATCATTGGTTTAGAGGTACGAACTGGAAGAGGGAAATATAGAAATACTAGTATTGTAACTATATCACCAAGATATCAGTTACACAATAGGACATCATATAAACTGTTATTTTCTCAACTTTGTTTTGCAAAAAGTACTCAAGAACAATCGCCTAAGTCATGTTTGAAAGCTATGTCGAATTCACACATGCCTTTTCATTGGCCAAATCTGGAAAAGGAACAACTATTGTGTGTTTCAATTGAAGATGTACCCGACTGTTGTTGGTCCGGAGGACTCAAAATTGATACTAACGATTCCATGCATGTCAATATTAGGTAAATAACTTAGTTTTTTTTTGGTAAATTAGAAGTACCTCCATTAATAAGGCAACCATTTTGAACTACTCTCAAGATGTACAAATTATTTTTTTTTTTTTGAAATGATACGTATTTAAATGTACCTATAAATTTCAACATATATATGAATTTCAATTCTTTATAGATGTAAAATTTTGATATTTACATTCACATGATGCTTCTGTTTTTAGAGATTCTGTTGGAGGTGTGTACTTTCTACGAATGGAAGTAGTTCTGAGAGGTGCAACATTTTTTGTCGTTTTTACCGACGCTGACACACTTCCGCCTCCAATGAGAGTAGACAACTTTTCTGAAGTCTCCATAATGTTTGGGCAAAGTTGTTATATCGATATAATGCATAGTACAGCGAGAGCACACTCTAGCGTTCCATATGCTTGGGATGAGCCAACAAAGTCACATGCTATAAAAATTATAGGTCCGGGAGGGGTTTCTAATACCTACCATATGTCTGCATTGGGACCAGCAGCATCTTTAACTTACGAAAATTTTATATACATAGCGTTTACAGGAACTTTCAAAAAGTAAGTTTTTTATTCTATGTAAAATAATTTTTGGAATAAAACATTCAATTAAATTATACAATGTTTGTAAATTAGTGGCCTCTAATTAGACTAATTTCATCAGTTGTGAGATAACACTCTGTTTCAACAACCAAGAATTCAGAAATGTTGGGTGGGAGTGGAACATTTGAATTTCTCGTAACTACTAGGAGGAAATGGCTTCTCTCCAGCGTCCATTCTAAAACATCTGGGTTAATTTTGCGGAACTCCTTTATATTTTCGTTATTATTATCAAGTGTTCGAGGTTCTTACTTGTTTATATTTTCAACTTTTCCTTCACTTTCGTTCGTAGCGACTACCGGTTGTGCGAGAGCTCTTAATTGGGTCCTTGATAAATTGTCGATTAGACCGCCGCCATCCTCTACGCAATCTCACTCGCTAATACCACTACCATCCGGAGGCTCAATGTAAATCTTATCCACCTGCAGATCACCACTATAGGCAATCTGCATAGACTCTTCCAACATCAAACCACTTCTTAAACAAAAAATATTTACTCAGTAAAGGGTGTATAACATTTAAAAAATAAAACTAAGTGAGTTAACAACACAAAAATCTAATTATTAGCTATAAAAACTATGGAATGTAAAAAATTTTTTCAAAGTCGACAGTAAGAAGTCCTAACGTTGTTTTATGGCAATATGGACGTTTAGATCATATATCCAACTATAATATACTCATTTAAAAGTATAATTTCAAATTATGAGTTTATAGAACAAACTTGAAGCATATTTTATAATACTTACACGAGCTTGAAGGCCATATACAACACAGTAACATAAACACCCCCACTGGTCACAAACATGCGATTTACCAAAACAAACTACGTGTGATATTTTACAAACTAGTTTAAAAGAAAATCTGTAGCGCCATCTCTTGGAAAATATCACAAGTTTACAAGCAGGAGTTGATTTACAGTGGCGGGTTTTTTGTTGCCAAATGCCAACGCCAATCCTTTCAGGGTTGATTTTAAAAATTTTCATATCCATGAGACACCTCAAATGACCTCAATTGAATTGATACAATTTACTGGAAAGTAGAGAAATTTAATTATTTCCATCTACAGCATTGAATAATATTCAGTTTTAAAATAAAAATATTGTTTTAGATCAAGAACTGTATACGATCCTAACGACATGGAAAATCAAGAATTAGTCCTAGATGTAGTCAAGAATTCTCGAGTTATATTATCTCGAAAAAGATTAAGTGAACGCTCTCAATTATGGAGGATGACATCTGAAGGTTATTTAGAGCATGAGGGTAGTAGTCCTCCGTTACACCCCGGCCAAACTAGAAATCTAGAAAATATTCTTGTATTAGACATAGAAAATACTGCTCCTCAACCAAATACCTATTTACGGTTGATGTTAAGACGAGTGGATCCAAGAAGACAATCAACGCAAAAATGGAGGTTTACGGAAGATGGTAGATTACGTTGTGATCATTATAATATGTGTGTTCAAGCCATGGATGGCTCTTATGGATTACGAGAAGGTATATCATGTTTTCAATTAATGTATTATCCTTATCCAGTTTATGTATAAATAATACTTCTTCTAGGTAATGCAGCAGTATTAGGTTTACCTCAGCCTGTAAGTTATAAATTTGTTAAGAACGGTTTGCCAATAGAACAGGCAATAGAGAGACAATACCTACGACCAGGATCAGGTTTACTCTCAGTTAATATCCATATGGATGGTCCAACACAAGTAATTTGTATAAAAGATATGAAGGAGAGCAGGTTTTATGCAACATCAGATGATAAAGAATGGGGTACAATTTCTTTAGATCAGCGACCAAATTTGACAAACGTGGATAATGATGAAAAACGTGAAACTAGAGATTTTAAGTTTAAAGTAACTTTGTACGGCATCGGAATAAGTTTAGTTAGTAGAAAAATGGCCGAGGAATTGTTGTACATTAATTTTTCTAATATTGTTGGAGAGACTACAATAACTTCAAAATCTAAACAAATTTGCATCAGCATAAAAGATATACAAATTGATAATCAGGTAAGAGGTAATTTAATTCAGAAGTAGTATGTTTATAAGTTGGCACAACAAACTTGTGACATAATTACCATAACCTAACCTAACCAAGTAATGGCTGTTTTTAGGGATTTTTTCTACGCCCAGTAAATAGATGAAGCTTCAAATTTATTAACATATATATATTTTATCTGAAATAAAAAAAATTAGCGGTGTTTTAATTTGTAAACCTTAATGCACGGAACGCACGACTATCAAATATATATACCGAAAATTAGACTTTTGGTAAACATATGAAAAACAAGTTGTTAATTTTTTGTTTTTTGCTACATAAAAATCAACATTTTGAGAATTTTTATTGATAATAGTTCATTCTATGCGTTTACATGTACTGAGTCTACCCTACAAATTGCAAGTCATTCGGTCAATATTTTTGAGATACGATGGAGATAGGATGAAGTTTGAAAAACAAAGTTTTGAGAAAAATATGTTTAAAGTTTCAAGTGCGCTTAAAACTATGAATATCTCAACTTACCCTCAATCGGCGATGTTTGGTCCATAGAAGTATTCCTTCCTATTCCTCTTGAAACTCTTATAAAGCAGATTGATCAGCTCTTGAGTCAATCCCGGTTTATTTAACGACATCACTAACGCGAGACTTTTTTTATCACGTTTCTCAACATAAGTATGGGTTTCGCAGCCAATGGATCTTCCCATAACCGACATTACTTTTAAAACGCCTTCAAAACCTTTATAAAAGATGATAACCGATATGTAGCAAATTCAACTATCTTGTGGCCAGAATAGAGATGCTTAGGAGCAAAAGTCCAAATCAACGAATTCAATGATTCGTTATTGTTTTCGGTTTCTGCTCTTAAATAACGAATTTATAATTCGTCATTTGATAAATCTTCTTTACACCTACTGTCTTCTGGACAAAATTGATGTTGAGGGTTTTTTTTTTTTTCATCTGAAAAACATTTGTGATAATAAACCAAACTTCCTTTTTTATACCTTCAATCGAATCCTTTGTTTCTTGAATAAGTAAGTTTACTTGGTCTTTTTCCACCGATCCTTTTATTTGTTTTATGCTTTTTAACAATCCGAAGTCGTATTACCATTCTCTTTTCTACATGTTCGACATATATTATTTTGTTACTACAGTATCTCCATACGCTTTAGCACCCAGAAAGTTTTACTGTCACCATCACCGATGTATATAAGATACTGTACGCCATATTAGACCTCAAAAACATTTGGCACTTATTTCCATTTAACTGAAACTTCCTGGATGGTTTATGGTGCATTAATCTACACACGTTTCATATCACATTTAGTACTCTAAAGGATCCGTTTTTTTACTTTTCCACTTATTACATGCACCAAAAGAGCTACTCATAACCATGACATCTAAAACTTTACCGGTGTTTTTGCCGATCAATGTTAAAGCTCTAAATAGAGAGTAGTAAAGCCTCGTTTCTTCCAAGTACCGTCACCTGACACAATCAATTCATCCTGTGGCTTTCCTGCTTCTTCATTAATAGTTTTTTCTGATGAGCTGATGTAGGGTGGTAAAACGGTTGTTGTAGTTTCTGCGCTCTTCAAAGTTAATCCCAGACTAACGTTAGATATTAAAAAATAAGAAATAATTATAGAAATTCCTTTTTTAAGCCTGTAGAAACTTGTATATACGTATATGTGTATAAAAGGGTGCCAGGTATCAAGCCGACTGTATACAGTAGGCCCGGACTCAGACTAGCAACTCAGCACTCTGAATAGTTTCTTCTTCAACTATTGTATCTATAAAACGACTTCGAATTTTTAAAAATCACTTAACAACCGTATTCTAGAAATGTTAAGAAATTAATTTATGAAAAAAATCGATTTTTTGAGCACAAAAAACACATTGCTAGGCAGAAATAAGCTATCAGTTTTAAAAACTTTGTTCCATAGATGCCTTAATTTTATATTTGTTTTTTTAAATCCACCTCAGTATAGAAATATTTTTTTTTAAACTCATATTCGTATTTTTTAAGTTGAGAAATACAAAATCAAGTATATATTTGGCGGAAACAATATATTAAAAATGGTGTATCATTATTTACGATTAAAATTTTTTTTAGCTTATTGATACATCAGTTCCAGTTGTGGTATACGTTACTCCTCCCAATTCAAGAAATAATGATCAAGGTTATCATCATTTGCCAGCGCTGGATTTTACTACAGAAATAGTTCAACCACAAACAACTATTAAAGCAGTCATATTTAAGGTAAATAGTAAATATTGAATATATTGCGCGTTTCGATAATTAAGTTATCGTCTTCAGAGACAAAAGGTAAACTTAGCTTAAGATAACTTTGATAAACAAAATACGCACAGAGTAACTGTGAGTGTTGGTATAGTAGTATTAAACTGTGTCTAATATAACGATCACCAAAAATTCTAGAAATTTCAATTTGAATAGATTGAGATAAGAAAAATTTTGTGAAACAATAAGTATAAAGAATTTTCTCTTCATTCAAGATTAGCGACGCATCTGTGGAAAGATAATTAACTCTCTTGGTGCAGCCCAGCTTATCAAAGTAGAATTAGATTAAATAAACAAGTCTCCAAATAGTTCAAACTTTTCGGATGTAACTTTATTAAGATTGTAATATTGTATTTTAATATTTGTGCCTATAATTATTTCTAATGATATTTTTATAACGCCTATTGTTTTAGCATCTACAATTGCGATTGAAGAAAATCACTTTAATTATTGAGGAAGTACTCCTTCTCAAACTATGCGAGTTTTTTGAAATGCATACTCAAACTGAAGAAGTTGTTAATAAAGATCAAGACGATGGAGAAATTCAAAGATTACTTACAGAAACATCGGCTGCGCATGCGAAAAGGTATGAATTCACTATTTTTCATATTTCTCGATAAGTTATTATAAGAATGTTTTTAATGATTTTAGGTACTATTTTGGTTTTATAAAACTTGTACCTGATCAAATAAGACTGAGTGTTAATACCGCTGGTAAACTTCCTAGACATCTACAGAGAATTAAGAGAAAATTAGGATTAACTCTATTGAAGTTCGAAGATGCTGCTGTTGATTTAAAGGCTTTTGAAAGGGAGCATCCTTTTGAAACGAGTCAATTTTTATTCCAGACCATCATCAAACATTTTAAAGAGGTTAGATATAATGCCAAATCACATATTAATACAAAGAGATCTTATTATGCGTCAGTTATATAACATTGCCATCATCATCGAACCATTCAATCCTTAATTAATTTTGATCCATTTATTGAGTTGGGTAATTTTTCTTTCCTGTTTTTTTTTCAATTTGGAACTGATATTCTTGTTATCTTTTGCCACTCTATCTTGTACCTTCTTTGATTATAACTTTCCATGTTTATCTGGGTCTTCTTAGTAGTGATAAATCGTAGATTTCAGTTCTTTCAACCCAATAAATTCAATAATATGTACAAAACCTACAGAAATGTATCAATATATAACATTTTTTATCAAGTTATATTAAAAGTCCACAAAGTCGTATTCCCTAATTATAAGGAATCTAGTCTCATTAACTCAATTCTGTCGAAATCCATACTTGCAGAGTTTGATGACAAGACAATAATATATACCTATGGATCTAACTCGAGGGATGTAGTTGGATGTACAGTATACATTCAGAATATAAAGTATATAAGAATATAAGTATTGTCGCTAGAACCTCTCTTTAGTTGATAAATTATAAATAATAAATTTAATATAGAATTAATAAAAAAATAAAAAAAAAACGGAACACACTTGATTAATAAATTTTTGTTCATAACTTTCTTTTTTAGGAAAATTTCAGTTTTCATTTCATATTTCTGTTCGATAACGTTGAAATAGATGTAAATAACTCAACTGTTTTCAGGAATTGGTATCACAAGCTGCCTTTATATTAGGAGCAGTAGATTTTATAGGGAACCCAATAGGATTAGTAAATGATGTTTCTGAAGGATTGTCCGGATTTTTATATGAAGGAAATGTTGGATCTTTGGTAAAAAATGTTACTCACGGTATGTCGAATTCGGCTGCCAAAATAACAGAATCCTTATCTGACGGTCTTGGTAAAGTAGCTATGGATGATTCACATGAAGAAATTAGACAAAAAATTAGAACAGTTCATAGTGGTAGAAGTTCTGATCATATTGTAGCAGGTATGGGATGATATTTTAACAAAATTGAATTAAGAAGTAATCAACAAAATATCTATGATTTTTAGGATTTAAAGGATTAGGTTTCGGTATTTTAGGAGGAGCAACTGGTATATTTAAGCAAGTGTATGAAGGTGCTTCTAATGATGGACTGCAAGGAGTTTTCTCTGGCCTCGGCAAAGGTTTGGTAGGTGCAGTAACAAAGCCAGTGGTTGGTGTATTGGATTTTGCTTCAGAAACTGCTCGTGCTGTGAGAGACTCTAGCAGAAGGTAGCTTCAGATATTAATTCATTATCCGATTTTAATATGCTATTTTTATATAATTTACTTATCAATTTATGTATTTGATATCGGGTTCGCAGATTGTTTTATTTTTCTTTTGTTTGTTACTTTCAAAAAGCTATATCTTCAATAGGTTTCATGATGACATTTATTTATAATACAGATTCATATTCATTATGCTTAAAAAATTTACAAGAGATAAATATAATGGAAAAGTATTATAATTTTCCAAGTAAAATAACTATAATCAGACATTTTTCCAAATTTTAAATTTAGCTTGAATATATGTTTGATTTTATGTTTATTTTAATGAATAATTGGTTTTTTATTGAAATTATTTTTGAGATTTCAACCTAATTTAACTTCTGTCAGATAATTATATGAATTATCTATGAATATCAAACTCATAATGTTTAAAAATAGGATAACACATCGCTTAATAAGTCTACTCAATGTAATCTCCTTCAAGAGCAACACAGTCATTTCAACGCTTCTTTAACTTCTCGCAAAAAATCTGATTTATTACGTGTAAACATGGCCAAACACTGCTATGTTGTTGTCTTTCATCGATGGGGGAAAACGCGGCACTCAATTTAAAAATAGCTTTCTAATGGTCAAATGTTCATGCATAATTGTAAACACACTGCCTTCTGCTATCTTTACGGCCACAGCTATCTCATGCAATTTCAATTTATGATGAGATATAACTAATTTGTGGACGTTATTGATGTTTTCTGGGGTAACCACCTCAATTAGACGACCAGAACTTTCACCATCATAGGTGTCTGTACGACCACGTTTTAATTCAGCAAACCACTAACAAATGGTTCTTTTCGATGGAACAGAATCCGGATAACACTTATGATGCCATTGCTGAGTTTGTATAGTATTTTTTTCATCAAGAAGCAATGATAAATTAAGACATGAAATTGTTTTTTATCCATTGTTTTGAAAATAACAAAAGTAGCATTACTTAAATAACTGTTACTTTTTTCTGACTAATCGAAATGAAATTTTACATATAGTCCTTTTAAAAGCTGGTACTTTATAAACATCTTATGGATTTGACAATAAAATTGTATATATTTTCAATAAAGTCGATAATTTTCTTCAGCAGTTGCAATTTAATAGAAATCATCGACTATTTTGTTTCTTTAAAATAATCCTCTTATAGGTATTTTACTATATTTCTCTACATTCTAGTAAATTATTACCACAAAGAAATCGATTACCAAGGTGTGTACATGGTCCAGGTGGATTATTGCCGAAGTTCAATAATAAACAAAGTCAAGGTCAACAGTACCTTTACAGAGTGAACAATAAGTAAGTATAAATTACATTTAAATATCAATATTTTCAATCCTAGTAAATTCAAGAATATTATCACAACATTTCTAAATTTCAGGAATTACTCAGAACAACTTATCGCATATGAAATTTTGGGCAGTGCCTCTGAAGATTTACTTTGTATAGTATCTAATGAAATGTTACGGATTGTAACTAGTACAAAAACTCCTGAGTTAACGCCTGTGATAGAATGTCCATTGAGGTAAATTGAAAATATTTTTACTTTATTAAAAAATAGGGATATAACAAAAATTGCTAATTATGATTTTTTTGGTAATTTTATGTAGTTTTGATAGTTATTATAATTTGTTTTTAGCGATTTGGAAATTTGTAATGTCATAAAGGAAAAGGAACACAGTGAAACCCGTTATTACATAGAAATTGTGATGCGATACGCTGGTACTAATGCAGCTCTATTAGTAAATCCAGATCCTGTGAAAAAGCCAAGAGTCAGATGCAGAACTTCTGATTTGGCAGATGCAATTTCGAAACAAATAAATTACGCAAAAAGAATGTATAATGAACATCTTTATACTTTAGTAACAGAAAATTGTTCTATGCTCGAAGAATGAATATTTTTCTGTCACCATTATTTTTGTAACAATTTTGAGAAGAGACCCAAAATACCAAATAATGCTCTACTTATTGATTAGCTGGATATGCTATATCCAGTTTTGAGGATTCTTCTATTCAATTTCAAAGAGGATGAAAATATTAGGTACTATCTATTTTCCAGATTAATGCGATAAATTCTTGTTTAATGACGTATTATGATAGATACTGATGCATTATTGTTAAAATGGTTTTCATAACAATGTTTTTTTCAACCTAGTTTGATATTATTTGTGAGAAAAGTTGATTATCTTATGTTTTATTAAAATAAATAAGGAGAATAGAACTGAATATTGAATATGGACTGTAAGAAAAAATTGTGATTCAATTTTCACTGTTTTTATGTTTCAGTATGAAAACTAATTTATCTAGTTGTGCCAAAGTAAAACATATCACGTATCCCAAAGAAAACCGTATCAAGTCATAATTTATAATTTTTGTGCCTTAGTCGAAAACAACACCAACTAAAGGTGTACTTTAACATTAAATTAGTTATTACTACTATATGGCATTAGGTGAAACAGATTCCTCATGAATTCATCAACGAAAACAGTTGTATTTTAAAATTTTAACTTGAAACAAGAATCAACCCTGAATTCCCGTTGAAAAATGTATTTATTGTACATGGGAAATATATGATGTGATAACATTCTCCACATTTTCCGATCAAATCAGTATTATATTCTTACAATAGTTTTCTCGCAAATAGAAAGCTAAGCTAGATTTTCTTTCTCCCTCCAAATACAGGTTTTGTAAAAATATTTTAATTTGAGTCTTTATTTGATTTGTTTAATATCAAGATAAAGTAAAGTAAATAATGTCATGTGATCATATCGAATCAAAAATCTTTTTTGCATTGTTCAATTTTTGTAATTTTTAAGTTTTGGCCTATAGGGTCGTTAAGTTGGAATTTCTGGAACCGTTAGTGATGTTTAAAATACCTATAAATTTTTTAATTTTCACTAACTTTCTTCTTAATAAATATTGATCAAGGAATTAAAAAAAATTATAATAAAAGTTGTACATTAACTATCCAAAACTATTTTCTTTTCAAATCATGCAAGTACCCTATTTTTAAATGCTTCTTTAATAGTAACTTTTTTGACTAAGTACGATTTTCTTTGGGTTGTGCGATATATAAGGAATATTTTGTTCGTTTTTAGTTCAAACATATATTTGACTATTCTTTTTTTCCAATATTTTATTGATTGTCTATATTGTTGTTAGTTTAACAATTACTATTAATGAAGTGTTGGGTCAAGTTAATCACAAAAATCTCACTAGTTTAACGTACAAAGTTCTCTGGGATCATGTATTTTCGTGGTAAAAGGTGTTTAAATATGTACCATAAAATTTTCTATTTTCAACTTTTTATTTTTTTTCTCGTTTTTTTGTCTTTGATTATAATTAATACATATATATATATATATATATATATATATATATATATATATATATATATATATATATTATTCCGAATATGTTCATACTAAGTGGACACAGTCGTAAACATTATGATATTGTTCAGTAATTTTGGTTAAAACTGTTTATGCATGTTTACCACAAAATTTAATAGGCTTTTTTTAATATATTATAATATCTTATATCTCAAAATACATGGAATAAGAGAGCTAGTGCAGCTGTTGAAATTAGTTGAATAAAAAATATAGTTCATAAATATGTTGTATGTAAATATTTTTCTGTTATATTTATTTGAACATTGTAAAAAATAGTTGATAATTATAAAAAATGTATATATCTATTTTTATGTTGCATTAAATATATTTTCGACTATTTAGATTGTTATATCATTATTATCATTCGAAAGACTTATGCTCGCATTTACCTATCCCGGATACAAAGTATCAAAAGAATTAAGATCAATTTACATAATAAATGTGCGCACTGTGTAGTAAGTATTCAATTTCACATTCTTCTGGAAGGAGTTTCTTGGTAATCCTAGTTTGTCGATTCTCAAGCACGAATGCGCTTGGTGGCGTAATTATTATTAATGCTGCTAAATAATCATTTTTTTGTATTAATCAATCGTATTGTTTTTATCCTTGTTGTGGAAACTTCCAACATGGCTGCGGTGGAGCTGCGGAAAAAACATAATGGAAGAAAGGAAACGGAAACAGATGGAAATTACGGAAAAAGGAACGAGTGGGTAGAAGAGATTTGAACAAAAGGAGCTTAAGCTCTGACATACAAATAAACTGAATTTATATATTTAAAATATAACCAAACAGAAATCTGTTCTATTCTATTCGTTCTGTTCGTCAAATAAATAGAAAATACGAATTTATATGAAAATTATCATAAAAAATTTGCTAAAAATAAAAGAAAATCCTTGAAGATAACTGGAATTTTTGTGTGCACAATAAAAAACAAAGAAAATCTTACCAGCGAATATAAAGAATAAAATCGAAATTTAGTTTTACTTAAAGTGTAGATATGTAGATAACAAATTAATTTCTTCAAAAACTCGTTCGAATAAATAAATCCGAAGTACTGTGCCACAATACGTGAACAAAGGAATATTCAAAATGTTTGAAGAAAAACGTAACAAGTCGAATGACATGTTACAGCTTCAAAGGTTTTAGAGCAATATCTTCCTTATCAGATGATTCTGTTTCAAAATTGTCATTTTCACCTTGTTTCCCTGTATTTGTTTTCTTATGGACATATTGGCTCTTATTGCTTTTTTCTTTCGCATCTTTTTTCTGGAAAGGAAACTCCGCAATAAAAATTTCCCAGTAGAGATATTCGTTGCACAGCTGTCAGGAATTTTCTGTGAATTAAAGTAAAATGTATTCCACTACATGGTAATAAATAATTAACAAGTAATTTCTCTTTGTTTATCGTAAATACTTGTGATGCTTTGTAATATTATTAATAATAAAGTGCCATTGAATTTTAATTTTTTCAATCAATAAAATATATATGACGTTTATGCCGTTGAAACATTAAAAAATAGTTTTTTGACGTAGTGGTGGCGGTAGATCTTTTATTACAGCGATAATTTGAAATGCGACACTTACAAAATCTATTAAAGGTTTGTTATGAGTTGCCATAGTCACTACAAAAGTAAACAACATCGTTTTAACAGACTGAAATGCTTGCGTATGCTTTCATTTCTTAAAAAACATTCGTAAAATATGGGAAGTGATGTAGATACCACTATAAAAAGTGACACTCAAGAAGAGGATGACGTCGATTGTTTTTGTAAGTAATTGAATAAATCATTTTATATAGTATTTTATAGGAGTATTGTCGATTCAACTTACACACGATTTTAATACCTGATTAAATAAATTTTGTTTGTTGTCAGGGTGATCATTTATTGATCAAATATAGCATAGATTTTTAGCATTGAAAATAAATGAATTAAAAATAAAAATATAACATTATAATTAGGAATTTTTCAACCTGTCGATCCATATTATTCAAAATAAATTTGGTCAAACTTTTGGAAATATTTTGAATACAGCACTTCCAAAACAATTAATAAATCATTATTTTTAATAAGACATGGTTACAAATGTGATGAAATGAAATAAGCGGTAAAAAAAGAAATCAGCGATAAGCACCTGAGTACATGTTTCAATTGTAATAAATCTTTCATTTATTCGTATTGTGAAAGGGATGAAGCACGTCCACCATATACCACCTATTTTGTAGACTGTTATTGCAGAACACTCAAGATATCAATACCTCTGAAATTCTTTCGAATTTTAATCGATCGATGGTTTACCGTTCCTTACAAGAGGAAACTTCGTCTAATACCGCGACCAATATTGAGTTACATCTCCGCCGACTACGGCTAAATTTGACCTGTCTGATGGTTCGAAATTGAAATATTTAAATAAATGAACCAAATAACAGATTTCGGATAAGATACTCCAAACGAGAGATCGTTATGACGAGACACAATATCGTCGAAACCGCACAGTGTTTACGCCCCTTTCATTAAAATTTGGTGATATAAGAGAGGTTGATATGGATAAAAAGAACGTCATATTCTTTGGAGGAGATATAATTCAATATTTGTTCTAATAATAGCTAGGAAAGTAGTTGTTATCGCCTTTAAGTAAAATACAGACTATAATTTCGAATTATGAAATAATTATAAATGAATATGAATAATTTTATGTTGGTAGTGGTTTGGTGATTCTTGCCCTAAGTCCGTATATAAAGATTATAAGTCTTCGTATTTTTGTTTCAGTTCTTCAGCCGTCTTCTTCGCCATATAACATAGCAGAAAAAGTTCAACAGGCCAATATAGATCTATTTTCTTCCAGCCCATGTCCAAGTAGTGGTAAACTTTCTAAAGTAAAATTTAAAGATGATTTATATTCTTTTGAACCAGATTTAACAGATGAAGATGTGAATAGCATCGAAAGTGATAATATTGAAGATCTGGAACATGACAACCAACTTATTTGCGAGTACAAAACTGTGAATATTTCAGATATTGAAGAAGTAGCGGAAGATGTGGAAGATGAAGAGATTATTGAAAGTATTAATGCAGATTGCAATGAAATTGTAATAGACAATATTGTTAAAAGTTACGAGTATCGAACGAAAGTGGAAAAAGAAACATTCGAAGAGTTGAAAACCGATAATTGTAATACTAGTAAACACTCTTCAAAAAGAAAAAATAATGGCTCGAAACAAATAAAGCACATTCAAGAAGTACAATGCAGAAATCATTGCATTGATAAATTAGACTTTGACCTACCAATGTATATTAAAAAATTAGAAATTCATGAAAAGGTAGCCAATCTCCCACCGCTACAATTGATTCAAAGAAAGTGCTGTGATGAATTGAAACAAAAAAATCTTCCAAATTATAATGGCCTCAGATCGGAATACGGCTTGAGTTCTAGACAATTGGAAAATCGACAAAAACACAAAGAGTTATTAAGACTTAAGGAACAGACTAGACAAAAAATTCTTGAGGAGTATACGAAACGAAAAATGCAACAAAATGAAGAAGTATTTTGCCAGTGGTTGAAACAAATTGCAAAGAGAAGGAATGAAACACAGAAAATGGACAAAAATAAGGTTAGACACAAAAATAATTTAAAAAGAGTCAAACAATTGTATAGCCCATCAGTTATCAGTATGCCGAATAAAAATACAGGAAGAATGAAGGAAAGGCCTAAAACAGCTAATGAATTTGTACCCAAAACTCAAATTAAAAAACCTCGGAGACCTTATAGTACGTCATCAACTTGTGTATATATCGAGGTTCCTGAAAATATATTAAAGAAAGGAATTAACATAGGGGATTTGCTTGTGACAAATTCCAAACTGCTCTCTAAAAAACTGCATATTTTAGCAGTAAGTTAAAAATATTTGCATATACCAAACAGATACTGATACTCCAGTCGCAAACCAGCAATTATTGTTGATGATAATCGATTACGTTTGTAATGTCTTTGATCGTAATAATCTTGGCATAATATATTCGATGAAAATTTTTCGGTTTTCAACCGGCAGCTTTCGCGTTATCCAGAGTAATTTGAGAGGTATGGTCAAGTTTATGTGGAAATCGAAGGTGAATCAACGCTCTATAACTTACTGTAGGTCGAAGAAAAAGTTTTATTTAGCTCTTTTATTTTCTTCCTTTTTTCAAATATAACACGCTATATTTCATAGCACAAATAGAATCTAACACATGTCTCTTATATGATTTAAGATGTATTTTTTCAAATTTCTAGCGTTTTAAAATTTTAAAGAAGATAAGTACTATAAAATAATAAACCTGCTACTATTTCAATTAATTCTATGTATATAGCTGGTCGTTATTTGTAGTATTTGAAAATATATATGCTTCTGATCATATATGTCTTTTTCATTTTCCCGAAATCAGTAATTTTGCATTGACGTGACGTAAGTCCAGTGCAATGTGCCATCATCGTCGGTTTTGCTCCAAATTCAATAATTTTGAATAAAATTTAACTGTCTTGTCTTTTATACACAAAATATTGTATGAGCCAATCGATATTCCAACTTTTTTAAAGAAATTAGTGATGTGCTGCACTGCAACAAAGTAAATAATGAATATGAATGAGTAGTCTGTCTTTCTTTCCAAGTATATATACAAAAATGCAGAAATATTTCGCAACCTATCATACATCCAAATGGTTACAAAACAAATGCATCACGCGATTAAGATATATTCCATTGCCTCCTCATTGATTTAAATACGTGTATAAATCAAAAACAATACTCAAATTATAGAGAAACATTTGCCAAGAATACCCACTTCTTGGCAAATGTTTCTCTATAATTTGAGTATTGTTTTTGATTTATACACGTATTTAAATCAATGAGGAGGCAATGGAATATATCTATGATAGTTCTACCAATATGAATTGCAGATTATAATAACCCTTGCACTTCGTTAACTTGCTACAACTGAATATTAAATTATAAAACGTAAAAAGACAAGTAAAATGTACCTGCCTGTAAGGGAGTTTGGTTTAAGCAGGGTACCAGACGTGAACTGGGTCCTATTTGTACCCCATTCGTGTATTAGAACTTGGATAGTTTTATCTAACGCAAATAATCTTGTCGCCATCGAACGATCCTTAACGATTCGGTTATTGCTATCCGTTTATTCAGTTTATTGTTATTAAAACTACATACTTACAAAACTTAAAGCTATGCTTCTAAACTGCTATAATTGTATTCTGGATAATTTGCTACCTTTTGCTGTATTACTTCTAATATCGCAACGCTGTTCTCCTTATATAAACTATAAATTGTTCTACATATAAAATCTTGAGTGACTTTGTCAACTGATTTCAGCAATTCTTATCTAATATTAAAAAAACTTGCTGTGTTTGTATATCTAAATCTTTATTATTAAACTCATACCTGTCTTTACTCTCACTAAACTGTGCAGTTTCAGTCTCTTCATTCGCCCATGGTTTGAAGAACGCCATATTTCTATTTATTTAAAAAAATTTACGAGTTAAATTAATCTCACCTTACCACGCCACTGCTTATCGCAGATTTTCTAGCAGGAATAGTTCAAAGAAATTGTGTGAATACGCTTTCCGACAGTTTCGGCCAATAGAAATGCGTATATCTTTACGATTCGATTTTTCATTGGGAAATAGTGGAGATGATGAGTCCACATGGACTGATGGTTTGTTAGATGTTTACCGAATTTTATACGGGTATTGTAGTAAATATTGTAGTGGACACATCGTCCACTATAATATTTTAGATTACTTAGGAAACACCCTATTTATATGAGTCGGTATTTGGCTAAGTTTGTGATAACCACAAAACTACTTTGTTGAAAAATACTCAAAAAGAACTTTCGAAAATCTATTTTTATACATATGGTCGATATTTAAATAATATCTTATAATAACAAAAGACTCGAATTCTTATTTTTCACATAATCTTACACAATTGATATATTATTTTTCTACAAGTTGTTTTGAAAGTTTATGGATTGGAAGCACATTTTTCCATATAATACATATCTCCTAATAATTGTGTTATGGGTATTTCACCAATAGTCTCTTTGAAGAAGAGTAATTCTACGGTGATCGGCCTTATCGCTCTTAAACTTGGAACTAACAGTAATAATCTTCCAAATCGAGTAGGTTGTCTGGGATATCTCGTTCTGACATAATCTCCTAGAATGCATTGAGCTTGATCTTGCAACATTTCTACCGGCTGAACATCACAAAGGCCAGCTGTTTCTGAAAGAAAAAAAATCCCCATAAAA
The DNA here is from genome assembly GCF_026230105.1 of Diorhabda sublineata. Taxonomy (NCBI): domain Eukaryota; kingdom Metazoa; phylum Arthropoda; class Insecta; order Coleoptera; family Chrysomelidae; genus Diorhabda; species Diorhabda sublineata. Next base: position 31,415,676 of record NC_079476.1, read on the forward strand.
TTATGACATACATATTAGGTTTCTTTATAGTCTTTCACCAAGAAAAAAATCGAATCCAAAATTGAACTGTGACCTTGTATCGATCATTTTTCTACAGGTTATTTCTTCTTTCGTTTTCAAACTTCAAACTTCACGTGGATTACATTTGAATATATTCAAACATTGTGTGTTGATACGGCCATATTTAAAAGCAGAGTTACACTTACCAGCAGCTGGATCACATTTACATAAATTTTCCTTGGTTTCTTTGAATTTTTTTTTGGCGTAAAATCATCAATTAAAACTCGATTTCTTTTATTTTCCGTATTTAACAAATAAGGAAACTAGTTTTCTTCATATTAGTGTTAAGACTAACCTCTCTTGCAGATTTATGTATAATATTGATTAACTAAGACTTATAGTCCGGGATCCAGCAACAGAAATACACGACAGTTCCTCTTAAGAGATAATTAGGAGAATGTATCAGAAAGTTGTATAATGAAGCCTAGTTAATGTCAGTTGCGGCTCGGTGGGATGAGATGAGAAAAAAAAAGAATTTAGTCAATTATTCCCAACTTAAATTTGTGAAACTGTAACTATCCCAATATCTCGAGGAAACAAAATAATCAGCTGACTTTACTATAGTGTAGTTGGGGCCTCGAACATTTATATTTTCAGTGATTTCCTCTCAAATAAAAAGAAATATATAAGTCAGCTGGCTATATCTCGGTGGTAAAACCGTCAGCTGATACTTTTGAAGTTATTACGTAGGAGTTAAGCGTAAGCATCTACAAGTATTGCATCTGCTGACCAGGTTTTCCTCGACTTACTGCTATCTGACTTTTTTATGTATTACAGCAGTATATTAATAATCAGCTTACAAATTTGCAGCTGGGAGGAAATGACTGAATTTCTTTTTTTTGTTGACGTGCGTGGAAGACTACTGCCGTTTATTCCACATACCGAGCCGCAGTTGACGTTCCCTAGGCTTTATCACATAATTCTCTGATGTATATTACCAATTATCTATCGAAAGGAAATAATTAACCAAACTTTCACCTGGCTCCCGGAGTATAATAAAAAAATTCTTATTCTTCTAATTCATTTTTAAGATCTCACGATCTGTTATTTTTGCAGGTTCCTCTGTATTAGTTCCTGGAAGGTGGACTGCCAGCTGTCTCTTTTCCCTTTTAGTTTCCCTCCAAGTATGATGTGTGGTAGTCTACTCTCTTCAATTCTTCTCACGTAGGCGTACCAGTATCTTTTTTTGTCTCCCCCATCTAACGATGTCTTGCACTCCACATTGTTCCCTGATGTCAGTGTTCCTGATTCTATCTACTCTTGTTTTTCCCACTATAGTCCTGAGCGTTTTCATTTCGGCTACCCGAAGCATGCTTTTCGTTTTGTAGGTTTCCTCTCTGGTTTCTATTCCGTATGTCATGATTGGCCTGATACAAGTTTTATAGATCCTAACCTTACACCTAACCTTGCACGCTTTTGGTCAACATTCAAACATTTAAGGAATTCATTTTGCAGCAATTTTTCTCATGTCCAAATTCACGTGAACTATATGATGAACGCGATCGTATGAAATATTCAGTGCTTCAAATATCCGTTGTAGCCCAATTCGACGGTCTGATAAAATCATGTCATGAACTGCATCGATATTTTTGGGGACTGACACAGAAACTGGTCTTCCCGATCGGTCATCATCTTCAATGGAAAATTTACCTCTTTTGAAGCTTGCAGTCCAATTTTTCACGGTCGTATACGAAGGACATTGATCACCAAGGATATTAAGCATATCTTCATAAATCTGCTCACCTCTTAACCCTCTTAAATACAGGTACGTGATGATGGCTGGATACCCCAATTTTACGATTTTCACAATTTCCGTGGACATCTTTTTTTCTTTTAATTTATTGCGTTTACTGGTTCACTTTTTTAACGTCAAACTTTACACTGACACTTCTAATAAGTTATTGTTCGTTGCTTTGGTAACGCAATATTTTGTTTATGCATGGAACTGATCTAGGCTAACTAGATATCAATACATCCTCGTATTTAAATTTATAATCAATGATATTATCAATTATTTGCTCGCGTTTCATAAGTAAGTTACCATCTTATTTGTTATATTGAACTTTACCTGGTGTAAAAAGTAGGATAGCTTTCATGCAGCCACATTCACTGCCATCTGGAGATATTTGTCGAAAACGGCACATTATTTCCTAAAAAAGAAAAACAATTATCAACTTTGTGGATTAATGAGTTAGCCTAGGAAAGAAATCTTCCCTTGTCTAACCGAAGTCCATGATTATGATGGCGACACCATATATTCAATTATGTCCAATAAAATGGATCCACAGCTTTTTGTGGAGGTGTATATCACATGTAATCCATCAACACCACTGACTCGCAGTGTTGCAAGTTCCTTTTCTTTGCAAGTTCCTTTTCTTATGCATCTGTACGTAATGCTACTAAGGGATTTTTTAATAAGGACTTTTTTTTTCTAAATAAAATTAAAACCATTTGAGATATTTCAAAAACTTTATTATGGGGTTGAAGTACATTCAAAACATTTATGAATGGAACTCGACTTCGCTTATATGGCCACCGCAGGCATGTTTGCAGCGGTTGATTCGTTGGATCCAATTTTCCATGACTCGGCCTAACATTTCGGCCGAAACTGCTGCTATTTTGCATTCAATGTTGGCTGTAAGCTCTTCCAACGTCGTCGGCTTATTAGCATAGACCAATGACTTGACGTAGCCCCAAAGAAAAAATCTAGAGGCGTTAAATGGCATGACGGGGCGGCCAATCGACTGGTCCTTGTCTTGAGATAACACACTTATCAAACTTGTTCATCAATAAATTGATTGTAACGTGTGCTGTGTGGTTTGTGGCGCCGTCCTGTTGAAACCATATGCTGTCCAGGTCCATATATTCCAATAAGCTTCGCAACTGAAGATGACTTTGCGATAAAATTGATCATCTTGGCGCATCGTTTCCAGAGCCCATTCGGAGAACATAGGTCGCTTCGAATGGTCCATCGGCTTCAATTCTTGAGTGAGCCTGATCTTGTATGGGTGTAAAGTAAGATCGTTAAGCAAAATTCGCCATAAAGTGGTCTTGCAATGCCCAACTCTTGAGAACGCCGATTTGAATCATTTGCTACAGACGTTCCAACGGCGCGATATTTTCGACACTTCGACCAATCCGTAGTCTCACTGGCACGCCAACATCACACAACGAATATGTAGACTCAAACTTTTTCACTAAACTGCCTGTCTACTAAGTCGAGAATTACGACCGAAAATCGTAGATATTACTCTTTTTTTTATTTGGACTCAACATAAATTCCATTATGCACACAACAATGTCTTTTTCCCATCCCTAAGTATTTATATAGTTGCTTACTTGTATTGTTTTTATTTCAGTTGCAGTGTGTAAATCAGCTGGCAGTCTCTCTCTGGCTTGTGAACAACCTAGTAACGTTGATAAATCCCATGGAACTGACCATTGAGCCAAATGTAATAAAAACAATTCTTTCCACGATTCTTGTAGGAGTAACAATTGATCGTGTTTACTTAGCGTTTGAAATGGAGCTAAGCACCTTACCCATCTAACAGCCATAAATAAAAGTCTAGCCGTAGTTTCCTGTAAGAGATAAATAAGATATATATGCATACAAATATAACTTTATAAGTTTGAACGATAGAAAGTATATTTTAAGATTATTGGAAGTTGTGTGGATACAAGGATGCTTAGATGGAAGAGTCATCTCAAATAAAGCAGGAAATTACTATATCTACTTTGTGATTTATACAAAATGGCCAGATTGGTTAATTTGAACCTAATATGGTTATACGCATTCGCGATTATCAGGACGGCATTGGCCTTACATTGAGTATCATTACTTCACCTACAACAGCGCAGAATAGCTGAGTTACTCATTTCCCGTATAATAGAAGGATTTTTTAACCACGATGTTGTGCGCCGACCTATGCTTTCCCTACCCATTATTTTATCTTGCATTACCGAGTGAAGAAGATTATATCTATGACTGATGTATAATGTAGGCCTTTGCTCGGAGTCCTGTTCCTTGCAAAGCCATTTTGGAGAGCAAAATGAAGCTTAATTTTAATAAATAATGATTAAAGTTAGGAAAAAAGAAGGTGATTTACATGTTGCGCAAACGAATAAAAATTGTTTACTTCTTGTTACAGAAATATAAAGAAAAGTTGATCTTTGAAAAACTAATTATCCGAGAAATCCACTTGCCCTGACAGAGTAATTTCTTATTTAAAATTAGGCAACATTGCACGAATGTAACCTAGACAAATATACAGCCTCTTGTGTTGGGAACCATTAGAATCTGTTAATCATCTAGTTAAATAATACAAAATGTCCCTTATTTCACCCTCCATTAATGTATCGTCTCGGATTACTTCATTTTTATCTTATATTAACGTGAATGTGAAGAATCATAAATTTACCTTATTTTTGTGTTCTTTAAGATTTATTGTTATAGTTAAGCGATTCCAAGTGCCCCTTTAGACACTTGAAGATCCATTAACGTATCAAATTACTTACTTTCATTTTCTATGTGATTGTAGCGACCATAAATATAATTATTTATAGCTTTTTTGAACAATACGATTTTGGTATTTAAAGCGGTTTGGAAATAGATACGAGGCTCTTAATGAGATGCCAATCATCGAGTACGGTAGTCGAATTATTTAAACCAAGTTTCATTAATTATTTTCTTGCATAATGAATAGTTTTTTACAAAGTAGTTTCAATGTTTTAATTCGAAGGATATGGTCAAGTATCATTCGTTAGCCCGAAATACATTACACCACTATTGAGTAAGTAAAGTTTAAATTCATTATCACGTACAATTACATACAAATGATAAAGGCAACTAAGGGAACGATCTATAACTTTTATCTGTTATATTTTTTCTATCAATATTGACATTTCTCATTAATTTTCTACTAATTTTAGTAATAATTATTTAATAATAATTTAATAATAATTATTTAGACGTTCTTCCTATGCATGTAAACTGTGGGAGTGAATATATTTCGTAGGCGTGGTTGAGAAGTCAAAGAGGGGTTATTTTATTTCAGTATTTCCTCCTCTAAGCGGCGGCATTCCAGCTGAAAAGTCATTCTGAATGGCACTATTCACTCAATTCGCGAATTTTTGTCCACTCCTCCCTTTATATCCGTCCATTTACTACCTCTCCAGTTTATTTTCGTAATTTGGGGCGGTAAAATAACTACAATAATGTACGTTATATTTTTTGTTATAATGTATAGTACTCCGATTAAAATTAAAATGACCAATTGTTAGAAATGATAAAAAATCAATCTTCGAATTGCTAAAATTTAAGATTTTTTTTCCTTTTAAGACTTGTACCAGTTCAAGATCCAGCAGCCTAAATAACGGTAACACAAAGACATTCATGTATCTCGACAAGCTGGTGACTTTTGCAAGTGCCATCTCGAGTAGGTGAATATCATAGAGGCTCTGTTTTGTTTTGCATATTTTACAAGTTGTTAACGAATTGTAGACGATCTGCGATGAGAAGGAGATCACCAAATCAGCCTAAAATTTAGTTCTATTCTGTTGTTGAATACTGGAGTAGGTACTTAGCAAAAGGTGTCAGGGGAAATGTGGAATTGATAATAGTATCATGAGAACCGAAAAAATGGGGCTCCAAAAATAGTTGCATTGAGGAAGATTTTTTTATTATTAAATACCTATAAACTGCTGGAAAGAAAATATTAGGAATGTTAACAGTCAGATAGGAGAGAAAGGAGAAACTACAAGAAAATGAAGAAATCCGAGGCAGGTGAACATTTCATTTCCAAATAAACAACGTATTTGAAATAATGATTATTATTATCATTTATCGCATTGTTGGCTTAGTCACATTTAAAAAAATTTGCGGCTCTTTTTCCTAACATTGGAAGAAGATAAAGGAAAGGTTTTTATTCTTTAATATGTTCATCACATGGTTAAACAACTTATTCGTACCAAAGCATTTTGTTGCATATTTGTCTTTGTCGTGTGGACAGTTTATGAATTTCATCTTTCCTGAAAGCTCAAAATTTTGTCTGTTTTTGTTTCAAAAACGTGTTCATTATTTGTCTGCTTGGTTCGGATCCAGCATTGGAGACTAGAAATTAGCAATATCATCCATACCTATATGTTTTTAACAATTCTAAATTACTTCCAAGTGGTCTGCTCTGAACAAATAATGTAGATATGATTGAAGTACAAAGCGTCTGCTAAAAGTTAATTCTTTGGCTTCTCATTACTTTAAGAACAATTTCTCTGTCTTATTAATACCAAGTTAAAAATCGATTGCATATTTAGGATATCCATGGTATAGATATTTTTTTTAAATTCAGTCATAAATAATTGTTTTGATCTTTAACCATACAATTATTTTGTCCTATTTTGTCCACTAACTTGAATCAGTGGGGATCTTCGTTGCTCAAAACAACAGGAGTCCAATTTTTCAAAAATCGATTCCAATTAATTCTTTACTAATCTTTTTCTATTTTAATTATGGAAAAAGGGAATAAAAACATTATTTACTCTTATTTTTTCAGAAATTTATAATCAATTTCGATGCCTAGACAAGAATAGGAATCATGTCTGATACTTCTAAATCAATTAAAATTGTGTTTTATTCTTGTAGTTCTTAGTTCTTTTAGAAGTTTTATCACTTTCCCGTCAAATAGTTGTCCATGTAACTGTCTAAAGTTTTGTTTTGTAAATGTGTCATTGACGAAGTGGAGGGTTTATCGATTAGAATGTCAAACAACGAATAAATTGATAGTAATTGTTAAATATTAACTTGAATAGATATAGTAATCATCAGTAATATTTTTTTTCATATGTGGAAACTCCTACGCCTCAATTTAAACACGTCGTAAGTTGTTAACACTAGTCTCTAATTCTATAAAGATTCAATTGCTTCACTTTCATTTAATAATTGAAGGGAAAGTCATAGTTGTTGAGCGAACGCCACAGCGTTGGCTTAATGGTTTTAATAGTGAAATTCTTACGAGAGTATCTTCTTCTCATGTCGTCTTTTCATTGGAGGTTGGCGACCACGTTTTTAAACGCGTTTCTGCTCCTCACAACATGAAACACTTCTCCGACGCCGAGATTTATCTTTTCTCTTATGTTACGGAGCCAGGATTTCTTTTTCCTGTCTTTCTAAAAATGAGAAAATTTTTTACATCTCGAGCATCGACTTTAAAATCCGGTACCGGATGGTGAAATGCTATGCATACCGCACCTTATACGGAACGGAGGCTTGGACCTCTAAGGTGAGTTCACAAGGCGCTTACAGAGTTTGGAAATGTTTCAAAATGTGGATCTTTCGGAGGATGCTGAGAATTCCCTGGACATATTAGTAACGAAGAAGTAATGCAAATAATAGGCACCGACAGGGAAACTTATAGAATTAATAAAAACTCGAAAAACATCGTATCTGGGACACATGTATCTATAGAAATGACAAATACAGATTTTCGGAACTACTGACGGAAGGGAAAATCGAGGGAAAACGTGGTCCTGGCAGACGACAGGCTTCATAGCTGAATAATATTCGCGAGTGGACCGGTTTAGACTCTCAGATGCTTATAAGAAGGGCCAGAGACAGAAATGACTTTGCTGGGGATATTTCCAACCTTCGTTAGAAGAAGGCACCCAAAGAAGAAGAAGAAGTAAGATGTGTCCTATGTAAGATGTTTTTCTTATCTTAATAATTGTCAACAGCTTTTTTTGCGACCAATGCGTCTTAGTACGTCGTTGGTGATTCTGTCAGTTCAGGGTATCTCCAGGATGCGTCTATAGAACTTTTTGCTTATAAGCCCAAATAATATTTTTACCAATGTCTTAAAGAGCTTATTGGACGCTATACTTGGAATATTAAGAATCTCTTGTTGTATGATTATTCAATAAATAAAGTGAATATTGGAAGCCGAAATTTTTTATGGGACACTTTTTATATAATAAAACGATTGTCCTGTACTTTTTTGTTTACTATCTCTATAAACTGAAAAGCAAAAGACATAAATTGAAATAATGCAAAAATTTTTTCACTACTGGGTTAAAAAACTAAGTTTTATTAAGTAAAAAGTTGTCCTTTACTTACAAATGTGGAAAAATATGGCGCTTGCTTGATTCGAGCTCAATCCATTTTACAGCATTTATTTAGTGGTTTCAATTGAAACTTCTTTGAATTCTTAGAAGAATTTTTTTTCAAAAATGCAACAAATTTGAAATAATTGATAATATCAATATTTTCTTCAACTATAAAGTTGAAGCTTTGTTTGAGCTATTCTTAAAACTTAAGTAGCAATACATTTACAAACGTTTTTAATATATTTTTCTCATTGCACTATTTGTTATAAGGAAGGCCTTTTCATAAAATACCCACTATTTTTTTAGTAATTGTTCAACTAAAATCGCTCGATCACCAGCACAAGATTACACCCGGAGGTTTGTGTTTTACATTAAACCGAAATATGCATGATTTAATTTTTAAGTGAATTCATATTTTCTTCAATTATTCTATCTTGGCGCCTACATAAAAATCCATTTCCCAGAATAATTGAAACATTGAAAACTAAAGATTTACGTATCACAATCTACGAACCTGTAGCATTTCCCAGGTTGGAGTAAGCGGTAATGGAGCTAGAGGTGGGCTTGTTGCTAAAGGTAATCCTGTTGGACTTGACATCATTCCAGGATCGCTTGATGGCGATTCTAGTTGCGATAATTTTGTACCCCACACTAGCTCCTGTAAGAAATTAGGTCTGTCTTTAAATAAGTAAAAGCAAACAAACTGTATCAAAATATCGCTTTATTTTAAGTTATATCTTTTCTGTTTTCAAAATACTTAGACTGTTCCCAAAGAAGACTATTTTTTGGTGGTTTTTGTGTCCCACTTCCCTAGATGTTAGCACCATTTCAAACTCCTTAAGCTTTTCAGCAAATTGGACAAGAGATTCGCAGAGTAGATGCTCTGCTGTTTCCTTGGCTTGGTCGTAGAGTCTGCAGTTATGGTCATCACAAGAAGTTCCTCAGATTTCTTAGCTGATATGGTTATGAATCTTTTGGAATGCCTTAGGCCTGGAGTATTTCTCCAATGAGACTCTATCTGATTCTGTAGCCAATCGTTCAGCTCGTTACTATGTGGTATCTCATGAGGCCACAGCCGGATTCTGGTTCAAGGTTTGGAGTCATTGCTTCTTTTTTGGCAAGGCTGTCTGCTTTTTCATTTCCTGGTATACCTTGGTGGCCTGGAAGCCATATTAGGGTTGCTTTGTTTTTGTTAACTAATGCTTTTAGAGTTTGTTTTCATACCCATACTAGGTTGGACTTGAACTCAATAGCTTTCAGAACCTTCAAGGACGTTTGGCTATTTTTTTCTAGCCATGTCCTAACCTTTTTAACCCTTTCTCCTCAAAATAGGCGATTAAGTATGCAATAATGTCCTCGTCTGATGAAAATCTCACTCCTGCAAGTGAAATTTTAAGAATATGAAACAGGAACCCTGGGGTACAAGTACAATTCGTGAATTTTAGCCATGGTGATGACCGGTGTGAGATGGTGGGTTGTTCTGATGGAAAAGCACTTTTTTCTTTAAATGGGTCTCCTGTTAGTGATTTATCTTTTTGAAGGTTTGCCCTTTGCAATACAAACATGTGACTTATTTTGCTTTAACCGAGTCAATCAAGCCAGGGAGATATTCATTGGAAGTCGAATTTTGTCCAAAGTGAACAAACGCGTCATCCAACGCGTGGATAACTTACGCATCCATAATTTTTCATTCAGTATATGGCAAATGTGTTCATTTGATATGCCCATCCTTCTTCTATCTCTCTTACCTTAGTCTAACGGTTGTCCAGTACCATTTGGTAAACTTTTTTGATAATATCTTGGTTGTTTTTGGTAGCCTCGAACGCTCGTCGTCAGTCAAGCTGAAGCTTACAAACCTCATATATCATGATTACCATATTAGGAACGAAGTACATCATAATTGGTTCAATTTTTTTAAAATTCAGTTTTAAACAATATGATACGGAGCATTGTCAATTACTAGCACATATTTTGGAGGCAAGTTAGGAATTTTTTTTTTAATGCTGATAATTTATTTCATTATATGAACATACCGTTGTATTGAGATATAAGACTTAGAAATCAGTTTAGCATTCGTAATAAATCCGGTTTTACATCATTAAAATTATATTTTATTTCGTACGCATCTCCGAGGCATTCAAGGTTCGTGTTTTCGATTGTAAGCGACTTTTTGTAGCCAACTATTTATAGATAAAGATTTTACCTGACATTTTTCTGCGGACATCAAAATATGTAAAAGACCCGGTGGCGGTGGCATCGTAGGATGATGAAACATGGGTGGTAATTGCAAAGCAGTAACAGCATCAACAGACGGACTTGAAACTGGTGGAGGGGGCAGTGTTAAACCCTTCATTGGATGCGGAGGAGGAGGTGTGAATATCCCCGCTGGAGTGAAATGGAATCCGCCGGGAATAGTGGAACCGGCAGTTGTGCTTGTTATAGAAAGCTTCGTATCACTGGGGACTGTAAGGTGTTGGAGGGAATGTGAAATTGTTGGAGAACGGTGAATCTGCGAATTGGGCGCATGTTGTATTTTTGGTTTACGTGGTCCTCTTTCATGCTGAACAGCTAAATGAACAGAAATAATTTTTAATGCTTTTAAAAATATAAAGGAACTTAGTAATTTGCTATATAATACGATTTGGAAAACACAATATTTAAAAATTTTTCAATTTATAATAATTTTATCAAATCTAACAAAATACGAGGCACATATTTTAATAAATAGGTAGCATTAGTCACTTACATGACACAACAATTTTATTTTTTATGGAAAACTAGCAAATCATTAATATGAAAAGTTTGGATAATAAAAATCATTGATTGAAATTAAATTCCTTAAAAATAAGCAGTGGAACAGGAAAAAGAACTAATAATCCGCCAGCCATTCCTCAACACGTCACTACAGATGAATTATGAATGGATAGAACGTTGTGAGGGTCTTCAATTTTAAACACTTATGACGCTTCATCACTGAGCAACTGGACACGGATAAGAAAATTAGATGCAGGATTAAATCGGCCCTTGCAACAGTTCAAAAGTATTGTAGCTGTTTGTATTTAACACTAAGACAAATATTAAATGCTATATTCTGTGCTGTTGTACGAAGCTGAAGTTTGGATACTGAAGGTTGTCAAAATCAACCTTCAAAAAGTGTTTGAAATGTGGTTACTTATAGACGAATGCTAAGGCTACCATGGGTGGCTATGCAAGAAAATAAAAAAGTTACACAGAGCCAATGGAGTTTATGTCTTCAAAGAAAATCGTTACGGGATTCTACAACTTATAATGAACGCGAAAATAAAGGGTTGCAAGATCGTACGAAGAGAACAAATCTCCTGGTTGAGGAACATACGGGAATGGACAGGCATACATAGCATCAAACAAATGTTTAGAGTGGCTGAAAACAGGGGTCAGCTTGCCCTTGTGCTTGTCAACGTCAGGAGGGCCTGTCAAGGTACAATAATAAGAAGAAGAATCTCTGTTTGTGAATTGTTGGTAATAAAAACATTTCCATGTAATCGAACGTTGAATTTTGAACTATTTTATCAATTCTGGTTTTTGCTACGTACGCGCGAAGTTTCTTAAATTTTTTTTTCTCTCCAATATTTGACTTCTAAATTTTCCAACCAAGTAAACAAAATTGAGTCTAATACTAAAATTCAACGTCAATGTCGAATAATTTTTTTAGTGGTGAATTTAGTGAAAAATTAGAACTTAAATTGCACAGAGCATCTGTGCAATTTAATTCTCTTCAAGAATGGCAAAATTTTTTAGGTCAAAACTTTTGTGTAAAAATAAAGATGTGAAAAAACAGTCGTTATAATAGATATAATAATATGAATATTATATTTTTCCATCGTGAAAAAAATTATCAAACAACCATTAAAAAAACAAATTCCGTATAGGTCTTGAAAAGTTAAAAAAATTTCAAATTGGAAGGTATGTACAAAATACACTACACAATACACTTAACTTTTACTTATAAATACCACTTAAACAATTTCTGCGATTACTTTTACTAATTTGTTCTTTTCAGTACTATTTATTTAAAGCTAACCGCGTTACATAAACTTATTTACGAGTATATACCACAATAAGAATTCTATAAAACTCTAGAACATAAAGAAACACAAGAAATAAATAAATAGACTCTCCTAGAAATTATTTAGCAGAAATACTGTAATAAACCGCCTACTATCATAAAAAGTTTTTCAAAGGCGCGTCCGCTATTTATAAAAAACAGATTAAAGGCATTGCGTGAATTCGCCGAATTTGAAAATACCATTGTAGGGTCGGCACAAGGACCCATTTCGCAAGCTTGTTCGTATGCATCTTATCTCTACAGATACAAAATATTTACGATTCAAAATCAAATCAATTAGTTCCCAACTTTCTTAGAGAGAATAAAAAATTTTAATCGGTAGAAAAGGTAATGTTGATTTTACAATACGAGTATTTTACATTTCTGTTTGTATAGTCTTGTTATTGTAACACGCAGAACTGTAATATTGACGATGAAAAATAACATTGATCAATTGTATTCATGCAATGAAAATGGCACAAACATCCAATTATATTCCTACGACATTGAACTGCAATTTAATTTTGCATATGAAATCTTCATTGTTAAATATCCATGATCGTTTTTTGTCGCATTAATCGTGCGGTTATTAGTGAAGTAAGAAATGATTTGTGTTGGGTCCACCTTGCTACTTCTTGTTATTTTTAATGGATTCTGCTCTTGAAGAATGCTTTGAAATTGGTTTGTACGATAAAGAAATTTTTTTCGTTTTGTTCGTTGTGCATTCATTTTTTGCCAATCAATCGATTTTCTCATTTCCAGATACTACGGTGTGGGATGGAATCCAGATAAAATTTCTGTATTTCTGTAGGTAATTAGTTCCTTCTTGATAAGAATCAGTATAGGATAGTTACAATATAGTGTGCCGTTAGTGACAATCGGTTAAGATTAAGTGCTTCTAAAATGGCAAACAATTCAACAGAATGGTAAGATGGGAATGGTGGGAGTACAAAGCATCAAAGCATCTTTGTATACCTTATAAAAGCTACCATATGCAACTGAAGTTCTCAAAAGCTCTTGTTTTATTGTGATAGTGTGAGTCTCTGATTTATTGATTGGTGCAAGACCTATATCGTAGATGGAGGGAGAGAATCTATTGATGAGAAATTATAAATATTTGAGAATTGCAAATTCATACTTGACAGATATGTGTTGACTCTGTGATACAAAAGTGTACTTGAGATGGTTAAAAAGTTCCTTCCAAAAAAATCATATCAGGGAATTTTGAACCAACTCAATATGAACATTTCAATAGTATTGTTCGGAGTTTAATTTCTAAATGAACAAATATGATCGGAAATTGTACAGTAGGACCTAAAACTGAGACAACTCATTCAAATAGACTGTACTACAATTGATTCAAAATACATTCATTTTATCAATAAACAAATATATATACTTTGGACAAACTCATAAAGATGGATTTCAATAACTACGAGATATGACAACATTGATGTGAATGGTGAATGTACTTAGAATTCGTTGTCGTAATAGTGCTATTTTCGTGCGATGGTTTTCTATTTTCTTTCTAGGTGGATTAAACTAACAGCAGTGTGCCGATCAACTGCCTTCGACTTTTGGTGATGTAGCACCTTCTTGAACCAATGTGTTTTGCCGATGTTGCGATTTCAATCGTGGTCGCACTTTGTTACAGGTTGAATTTCATGAAAATCGCCCAAAATTGGCTGTTGTGCCAGAAAACATCGTAAACTGATATTCTAAAATCGTCAAGTGATATACCATGGAATTGAGGCATACTTGGGCATTAGTTCCACTTGCATACATTCAATATTGCATAAATATTTAGCTGTCAAACAGTTTTGCTCACGTTGGATACCGCATAATTTGAAAATTGCTTAAAAAAAGCTCGTGTCGATTGGTGCGAAGAAATGCTGAAAAGATTCCATCGAGGTGCTTCAAAATACAACTATAAGATCGACCAATCATGGATTTATGTATATAAAACCGAAACTAAACAACTATCGACTGTATGGGACTTTCAAGACGAACCAAATTCAACAAAAGTTGTTCGCACATGAAGCACTTCGTAGAAAATACCGCAATTTTTTCGGAATAGCGGGACATGACGACATCGTTCCATTAGAGCAAAGTAAAACGGTCTTTTCTGAATGATACACCAGCATTTGTTTGCCAGAAGTGTTCTAAAAAATTAGGGAAATCAATCGCAGAAGACAAACACAATAATGCGAGCTCTCAATCTTAAAAAAAACGTTTTCGAACAGTAAAAACATCGAATTGATGGGCTATCCTTGTTTGGCACCAAATGATTTCTTCTTATTGTGTATTGTGTATTGTAAAGTGTATTGATTTTAATAAGGAATATTTTGAACAAGAATATAGCATATCCAATTATAAATATTTGTTTTTATTTTTCTATTTCAAAACTTAAGTGGTAACCCTCGTATAATATTGGATCCTTAATTTTTATTATACGGAACATGTTGTACAGCTTCAGATGTTATAAATCCAATGAATTAAATATCAGAAATAAATTCATCTTCCTATTTACGGAGGGTATTATGTAAAACACACCCCAATACCACTTGTAGGGACTCTGACCTTTCCCGGTTACATCGTATCCTCCCTTCAACACCAGGTCCGTTGTTCCCTATTTTCACCGGTAGGTTGGTGACTCGATATCGGCTGAAGGTTCAGAAGGGAAGAGGAGAGGAGCGTGACAGAATGACATGACACTATCGGATGATGAGATTACTCCGGTTTAGCGTCGTTGTCCGGCATTATAAACTCCCACGACACGAAGCGGCGGACGCACATTCTGTAGATTGCGCTGCTGTTATTAGGCCAAGCAAGAAAACAACATTGTTATCTTCAAAAGATCACGATTATTTTCTATTCTATTCTATGGAAATTTACTTAACAATTAACTTCTGAATTGTAGCTGTATGATATCGCATACAGCTACAAACGATTGAAGAGAGAAATAATGATTTATGAGAATGTCACGTAATTACAGCCAGAACATTGAATAATTAATATTTAATTTATTTTTATGGACTATAGATTAATAAAATTCAATTTCTAACGTTAAAATTAGTATGGCTATTTTCAATATCATTACAGAATAATCCAAATAGTCATATAATCATAATCATAATAATAGTCAATAATCCTAACCAAATTGTTCTTAAAATTTTGATAAATCGACCGGTTATATAAGTTTTCGGTGTTTTATTGGTTATTTATAATCAACCAAGCTGTACAGAACAATTTAAAAAGGTTTCAATATACCAAAAGCCCCGTATATTAAATATTACAGTAGGTGAGGGAGGGGATCAAAAATGTGTATTGATGAGCAAATACAAGACAAAGTCCCAAACCGGCTTAGTCTTGGTGTTGGTCTTGCATGAGTGATCTTGGTCTTGGTATTGCTGCAAGAGTCTTGCAGGTCTTACATTTTAAAAGAGTATGAGTATACAAAACCATCTCAAAAAAGCAGTTTTAAATAATAATAAAAAATTAAATATAATCCACATACAATTTTTTATTTTATTTGAAATATACATCTAGGAAATTCATTTCTTAAAAGGAACATCATCCAGATGTGCACCATCGCGCTGCAAACATTCCTCGAATCTAGATCTCAAATTGTTAAAAAGTCGCTGGCACATTGCACGGGAAATAGCTGCTACTTCTTCCCGGATGTTGGTCTTAAGTTGATTAAGCGTGGCTAGGTTATTGGAGTAGACTCTACTTTCCAGGAATCCCCCAAACATCCGGTGGTGTTAGGTCCAGAGACAGAGACCTCGGCGAGATATCAGTTTCCCAGCAAACATCTGGTTTACGACCGGCAAAGAGGCATTAGAAGTATGACTATTGCGCCATCTTGCCGAAACCATGTCGTACGATTATAGGCTTCAAATTGTTGCAGTTGCGGAAAAAAAATCCCTCAACATAGCTATGTATCTCTAATTCTTTTGAAATGAGCGATGTTAAGCAGATGTTTTTAGAGACTGTACATAATTTCAAGTCTAAAAACTGGGAAAAGGTAGTAAATCATATAATTAACGAAGAAAAGAAATGGGATAATATTACTGATGAAATAATCGAGCCATTCAATGTAAATATTGGTTGCGACAGTTCGTATTGGTTTATCTTCTAATTCATATTCTGATTTGGATTTTTAAGAAGTAGCTCTAATGAGTGGCAATCAGTTGGCAGAAAGAGGATCAACAATCTGCGCTACGCCGACGACACACTGATCATAGCGTCAACCATGCCAGCAACAGACATTATGACCAGACTGACTGTTATCAGCGAAAAATATAGTTTAAAAAAAATAAATTTAAAACGAAAATAATAATAGTTGATAGACAAGACAACAACTCTCCCCAAACATCAAAAATTGCAGGCTACGAATTGGTAAACAATTTTAACTTCTTAATCGTAACTTCAATCTTAAATACGCCGTCGCGTCTTCTGACTATGGCAAGATCAGCGACTACCAAGTAAAATAAAATATGGACAAATCTATCACGAAAACAACGAAACTCCGTCTAGTTGATGCTCTTATCTTCCCAAAGCAGATAAAAACAGAATAGTATCATGGACAGAACACCGAACTAACGTATCCGTATTACAAAAAATTGGTTCACTTACAAGGCTGCCAACCAGAATAAACCGATTGTATCTGCAGTACCTGGAACATATAGTTAGAAGATCAGGAACACTGGAACGAAGGGAAAGTTGAAGGAAAACGCCCAAGAAGAAGATCTCCATCTATATGGGTAAACCAAACGAAACCCTTAATAAATATGAGACTACAGCATGCGGAAAAGATTGCACAAGATAGTCAAACATGAAAACAACTTCTGAATCAAATATAAATGGTGTCACTTCATCCTTTGGAGGATAATGGAAAGAGGAGGAAGAGCTCTACTGGTGAATGTTTGATGATCTAAGAACAAATAGCAAAAGTTCTTATTTATTTTACCAAAAAAGTACAAATGTCTTGTATTTTGGTGATTTCCACAAGAAATAAGCGGAAAGTAAACAATTGGGATCAAGAGTTGTAGGTGTAGCTTATTAGTTGTAGTTATACCGATAAGAAGTTTGATAAAAATTTAGATTCCAAAAAAAATTATGAAACGTTATGAAAACACTGATTAATTAAAAGTAAATGACCAAGAAATACCAATATCGTTCAAATAATTATACTACTACAGCTAAAGCGAAATATACAAGCATAAATTGAGAAAAATGACTTTAACAGGAGGAAAATGAGTAAAAAAAGTAGATTCTATTGGATACTTTTATTGTGAAACTCAAAGATATGAACATTTTTTGTTTTATTGTTTCACTTAAAGAGAGGAAGTATTTAAGAAGAATTCAGATATGTTGATAAAAGTTTAAGTATCTAGAATTCAATGTTCACTGATGACTATTTGACTGATTAATAATTAAGTAGAATTTAACAATATTTATGATAATAATCAAAAAGCTTGTTTTTACATGCGTCAAGAATGTACAAATGTACAAGTAATGGCCACCCTATTTTATCCATGTTATTCATTTCATTCATTCAAATATACTAAATAATATCGAACTCACACGCAAATTTAGAGTAAAAATTTGATGGAAGTCTAGAAATCACGCACTTTCTTCTTCTTCAAGTGCCATCACCATTTAATAGAGGTTGGCGACAATGTCGGCATACTTATTTTTTAACCATGAATGTTGTCTGCGACCAGGTCCACGTTTCCTTTCGATTTTTTCTTCTATTATTAATTTCAGTATATCATACTTGTTGTTACGGTATATGTGGCCCAAATAACAGGCCTTTTTCTCTTTATTGTTGTAAGTAACTCTCTTCCCTTTCCCATACGTCTAAGCTCTTCATCGTTAGGTATATGTTGAATCCATGATATTTTCAGTGGTCTACGGAAGATCCTCATATCAAAAGCCTCGAGTCTGTTCAAGGTATCCACATTTAAAGTCCATGTTTTTGCTCCATACAAGAGAACTGAGCGCACTTATAAGCCTTTACAAACCGGTATCTCAAGTTTAAGTTCAAGGTTGCGTTAGATAATAGGTTTTTCACCTTTAGGAATATGGCTCTAGCTTGTTCTATACGTGATTTTACTTCGACGTCAGGTTGTACAGTTGTCGTTATATAGCTGTCAAGATACATTTCTCAACTTTTTCTATTACGGTGTCATAGATGTTTATGTTTGTTGTGGGTTTGGAAGTCTTGCTATGGCCTTTACTTTTGTTTGTGTCACATTAATTTTCATACCTAGCTGATCTCCCACTTCTACAACTTTGTTGATTAGGAGTTAAAGGACTTCTGGATTGTCTGCAATGATATCAGTGTCGTCTGCATAACGTATGTTGTTTAATATCCTGCCGTTAATTTTTATTCCCTCCTCGTTATCGCCTATTGCTTGGTTAAACATGTGCGCAGAGTACATATTGAACAATTTTGGCTACAAAACACAACCTTGTCGTACCCCCTTTCCTATACACACCGGTTCTGATATGGTTTATCCATATCTAACCGTAGCTTCTTGGTTCCAATAAAGATTTCTAATAAGCTCGATGTTTTGTTTGTCTAATCCTTTTATCTGTAGTAATGTCAGAAGGAAGGTAAGATTAAGTCGATGGAAGGCTTTCACGTAGTCTATGAAACAGGCATAGACATCTTTCCTCATATCTCGACATTTCTGGACCTAGACCTTCACAAAATCCAAATTGGGTATCGCTTTGATGGGTTTCATATTTATGGTAGATTCTGGCTTGTATAATTTTAAGTAGGATTTAAGCAGTTGGCTCATCAAACTTTTCAGTCTGAACTCATCACATTTCTTGGCTTTTGATTTCTTAGGGAGGGGAATAAATACAAAGGTAAGCCAGTCTTTTGGAATATTACCTGTTGCATGAACTTACTATAGTAACTGGAAAAGTGGCAACAAGTTTTTTTCCTCTACTAGTTTCAACATTTTACTTTTCCATTTTTACTCAATTTAAGTGTTTTGATTATCTTTGATTTTTGGAGCCACTTCACATTCTTTCTGATAAGAATAGTATATCGCATAGGTAATATTAAAGAAAGAATACAGAGCTTTTCGAAAACTACAATCCATGTTTTGAAATAGACAAACGAAAAGCTTCAATATTCGAATATGTGATATTTTTTAGCCTAAAATCTAAACAGGATGACGGTATTTACTCCTTATAAAATATCTCAATACATTACCTACATTTCGTTTGACGAATACGGTTTGTGATGTGATCCGGGCATGAGAGAATTGGATGTCGAGTTCACATGTTAATACATTTCACATTCGAACTCGTCATTTAGTTCTATCAGTTTATTGCCTCTGTCTCGGATTTGTATTTGATGGGATCTCAGCAATGCACAAAGCGATAAAAGGGAGATCTCATTTAATTTTTATATATCTATAAAATAATATATAAATTTAAAAAAAAAGTTCTTGATATAAGATCTCATATTTACCAATAATTGATAATCTAATGTGTGCTCAGCAACATGCGGCATGTTACGTTTTTCGTCAAATATTCTTTAAATTTCGTTAATTACTTATGTAGCCACCAACATACAAATAGTTTAAAAAACAGTATCGAGTTGTAAAAGCTCTATCATCTATGATCGTTTTAATAAATCTGTGATATGAATCTTTATACTCGTTGCTAATTTTTTTTTCTAATAACTTTTCAGCTTTGCTTTTATATGAAGTGTTCAGAAAATCGTTTTTTCACACACGTACTCCTATAATTCCTTCTAATAAATTATTTAAATCCAATTTTTGGAACGAAGCGAATGAATCACAACAGTTAACTGTTTAGATATAAAAATATGAGAAATAAATTTTACGCGAATTAATACAATTCAAAACTACCGAAAATCTTAATTATATCACACACGATGAATACACAAGTATTCGAAAGCTCGAAAAATATATTAAAGTTAGTCCACTTTGGGTGTTTCGTTGCCATGTTCCCAATAAGAAACTGCTCATAATATAGCTGGCAAAGACTTTTTTTATAAATCTTACAAAAACCTAACCATTAAAAAAACTAATTTTACAACAGAAGAAACCTAAAATCAAGAACATTTAGAAGCATATATATATATATATATATATATATATATATATATATATATATATATATATATATTGTTATGGTATGAATATATTCAAAATAAATTATTAAATAATAATAAGATATAAATAAAGCAATAAGTTCAGTTCTGTTATTCGGTTATTTAGAGCAGTTTATCACAATAAAATAAATAACATTCTTTATATTAAGTTTTGGCCAACACTATATTCTAAATTATTATTTAATTTTGACAAATCCTGTATAATCAAAGAATTTAATCCATAAATTGACAGATAAAAACAGGAGCACCCACTTCAAAAATTTGTGTGACATACCAACATAAATTTTAAGGTTATAAATGATAAAATATAAAAATTTTGACAACTGCAATGATAAAATTAATAACATAGGAATGAAATAAATACAACAAAGAAATTATAGAATAATATTATTTGAATAAAGTCACAATAATTTAAAAATTTAGAAACGACAATTTAGTAACTAACTTAAAATAAATATCATTGGTTAAAAGAAAAAAAAAAGTTTGTTTAAAAAAAAAGGAATGAAGAAAAAAATCAACAACGAGAAAGAAAATTTTTTTTTGGCAAGAGAAAAAAAAAGAGTAAAATAATTTTAATTGAATTAAAATCTTGATAAAAAAGGCATAAAATATTCAAAGGATTGATAATTAATAATTGTATAAGTGTAGTAATAAGAAATTAGTGAAAACAATTAAATAAAGTGAAATAAGTGAGAATACTCACAAAGGGACAATTTCCAAGATAAAGAAGTTGTGAAAAGGAAAAGAACAGGAGTGGAACTACAGCGGAGTATCTGTTTATTCTGCAAGGCCGTAACAATTTCCAATTAAAAAAAAATTAAAAAATACAACATAACAAACACTTAAGGTACTGTTCTATTAAGTTTAAGTATTTCTTTTAGTATATAATATTTGAGTTCACATTTCCATATAATTTAGTTTTATGAATGTAATTATGAGTATGAATGAATGAATGAATGTTTGTAAAATAAAATAATTGTAATAGCTAGTTAAGAAATTGTATATTTTGAATATTTTATTCATTATAAAGAACAGACCCGGTCTTAAAACTATTATGATCTGACCTTATAACCATAACAATTTATCGCAATAAAATTTTTTAATTTGACCTCACAATATAATACCCTGAGAATAAAAAAAATAATAATAACATAATAAAATAAAGAAATTCAAATAATTATTAATGGCGCCCAAATTAAAATCTGATTTTATTTAAAATAAAATTTATAAAAATAAACATTACACACTATTAATACCATAACAATATATATATATATATATATATATATATATATATATATATATATATATATATATTATATATATATATATACATATATATATATATATATATATATATATATATATAGTGTAGAAACGACATTTCTAGAATTCTAGAAAATAAACAAACAAATAAATAAAAAGACTTTCCTAAAAATAGTTAAAAAAAGTAAATAAACAGCTTGCTATGATAAAAACATATATAAAAAACAAACCTCAAACGAATCCCGCAGTTTATAAAAAGTATATCAAACATGCCACGACTTTTCTAAATTTTAGAATTCCATTATAACCATACAGGACCAGCTTCACAACCTATGTCTGTTCCTAACACTATTATAAAAGTTTTAGCTTTTGAATCATAGTTAATGAGAATAAAATGAGCTGATGAAATTTCACAATAAAATTGTTGGCAATACACATTTTGTTTTATTGGAGGATTTAAGTATTTTTGAGAACATCTTATTTCAGCAAAATTTTTCCTTCACTAGAGAGGTAATGCAAAGTTCTTGAAATACATTCTTGTTAAATGAAACTGTGGCATTAGTTGCCACCTACACCTTTCCATACATTTTCCATTTCAATCTCTCAGTGTACAAACATATTCACAAAATACGTAATTTTTCTCTCTTTGTTGCTAATACAATTCCGTTTAGGTATTGCCACGGCAACTCTTAACTGCCTCATAAAGTTGATGTTGAATTCTCTTTGAGGTTTCTCCAACATTTTATTTTATTTTACTTTTAATTGAATGCATTCAACTATATTTCGACAACTCTTTCGTAAACTACCGCATAAATTCATTGTTATTATTGTAATTAGATATTAAGCAAGATAAATAATTTTGAAACAGGTTGAGCTTTTTTATTTTACTTGGCTTTTAAGAATAATAATTTATGATACTTCAGTAATGGCTTTTATCTAATTTAGTACACTTCTGTTCATTTACATTTTTCCTGCGTAAATCAGAGTTCCTACCGAATGTCATTGTCAGTAACAAATATTTCAATAATTAATTTGAGTTCAGTTTAAGTAAGTGTCCTTAAATACCTCCCTAGTTACCTAACTGTCCAAATTCAGATTATGTCTTTATTGCCAAATTTAAGGATGGCTTAACTGATTATTGGTAAACATGGCAACAAATGTCAGGTGAATTTACAAAACTAAAAAATTTCAAAAACCTTTCCCAAGACTCATACGCTATTCCAATGAACAAAAGCGTACTTCCTTATTTCCATTTTGAGTATAACCCTTGCTGATTTCATTTTAAAAATATATCACAAAGTGATTAATACTGGTACAGTTGACAGAGTTGACAGAGATGCGAAGTTGTTGGATACTTTGACTTTGTATATTTATAGTTTCATATAAATAGTCGTGTACTCAACACCAGGACTTTTCTTGCCATTTGTTTTCTAATTTGACAATAGAAACGGTCATATATATCCAAAGAAATCAATGGATTGGTGTTTATATCAGTTGATATAGTGGAAGGAAAAAATACACTTCGAAAACTTATTGAAATAAGTTGATTTTGATCAATTTTATGTATTCTATTGCTAAGAACTTGATACATATCTTCACAGTTTTACTTAATTACGAGTACTCTGAAAGTGTACTATAAATGAAGATCGAGTAAAAGAAGGACAGGAAAGTAATGTCATTCAAACTAATACGGTTTTTATTCGAAATCAATAATGTAATAACCTTCGTATCAACAAAATTCTGCCACCTAGTGTGCAAATTGTCAATAGCGGACTGATAAAAAACAATTAATAAGCGAGACAGAACCTTCCACCTCAATTCATTAATTTTTCCAATGTTCGTTTTACACAGTAGGATCTGACATTGTCATGTTGCAGAATAACGCTTTTTCTAATGACAATCGCCAGATAATCGATTATAGATTGGTTCATTCGATTCATTGGTAGACATTAAAGATCTGCATATATAGTTCAGGATTCACTACTTCTAAAAGAACAATTCCACGTACAATCCACCTACAAAAGCACCTTTTTGGGATATGAACTTCGCAGTAATTTATTTGGAGAAAGTCACTACCTTTTGCCACTACCATATCGTGAACTGTTCTGTCAGATTATCAGGAACCCCAGCACCTTCACTGCTTATTTTTCCGATCTGTTGCAAATGTTTTTTTATGATCCACCAAGGTTGGTTCTTTCCTTCAGTCTAACGAATGTTTTTGGTCTTCTCGATGGATAGGGTAAAGTTGGTAGAGGTGCGTCTGGCGGTAGAGATGTCAGTAGTTTTAAAGTAAAGTAAGTAAAAAACATATGTACGGCCATTCAGACGGTCCCAACCGAGTCTGTTGGTTATATTTTGAGTAAAGTTGTATTTGAAAATACCTTAGTCTTGTCAAGACTTTTTGTTATTTTTGATAGGTAGATACGAATGTTTGTACTAAAATAATGCCTAATTTGTAGAAGCATTATCCATACATGTCTTTGTTTTATTTAAATTATCAAAATTGAGATTGTTAGGTCAGCTAAGAGAAATGTGGGTTTTCTCTATCAACTTTACCCCCAAGGACAGAGAGATCAAAATTACTGGATCTGATTGGGTAACATCGCTGCATTAGTACTGTTAGTAAGCTCAAAACTCATACAATGCTGGATATGCTCTTCTGGTATTTGGCTGGATATTTGATCACAAATAGCCAAAAAGTCCAATAATTAATTATTTAGAAGTGAACAAGTCAAAATAGCTTTGATAAGCAGAAACGGCATCACTCTCCGGTTGCAGTGAAATTTGTTATTTTTGGGGTAAACTAAATGACCTTTAGAGACTTATTTCTATTTACAGTGTATGTCAACCCAAGCTAGATCGTTGATGTAAATGTAGCGTGGATTTGCATATTTTGGTACGTTTCCATATTAACACCGTGTATACAGTTTATTTGACTGTAACTCATTAAATTTATTTACATAATATTTTGAATATTTAAAAAATGACATTAGTCTCTGTTTTTGATCAGCCGCAAATAAAAAAAATTTCCAGAGACAAATATTTTTCCAAAAGGGGACTAGATTCAGTTTAATATTTCTTGAACATTTTAAATGTTGAATCAATAAATTAAACTGCGAAACGGGGAAGCTGAGGGCTCAATTCGACTTAGAGCACGAAGCGTGAAAAGTGATTAAGATTTTAAAAAGATCTCTCTTTTATATAATGGAGTATAAAGCCCGTATCGTCACACAGAGAGTAGAGCTAAGTTAAACAGTATTTTTTGGTCGCTTTTACATTTTTAAAAGAGCTAAAGAGATTAGGGATCTTTATTAGCGAAGCTTTGTACTTTAAGCTGGTTGTGCAGAATTGTCGAGACCAGTGTCGTTTTAATTTTTATACGTTTAAGCAGTTTACTTGGAAACACATCGAAAATATGAGCTAAAGATATTTTATAGGATTAAATTATTCACGTAAAATATATATTCATTTTTATTTTAGTTATTATTTAAATAAGAAACACCTCTGCATAAATGAGGAGATAAAATCAAGCAACGAATTTTTGCCCAATTACACTCCTTCCCACGTTATCTAACGTTATCTAAGATCATAGAAATATTTGTCAAAAAGAACCTTTAATAATTTCTGTTTAAATATAAAATACAAATGCAGAAATGATGCTATATTCTTCCTCCTAAATAATGTGTCCGCAGCCTAAGCTGCCAGCACCCTACTGCAACAACTATTTGTGGTTTTTCTAAAGCTTTCGATTGTGTTAATGATAATATTTTAATCAACAAACTGCAGTACTACGGTTTCAGGGGAACACCTCTCGCATGGCTTAAGTCATACATTACCAACCAAAGTGAGCTTGTAAGGGTTGATTCAACGATGTCATCTTGCAAGCTAATAGAATCTAGAGTGTCCTAAGGCTCAGTACTAGGCCCTATTTTGTTTGTTCTGTTATAAACGACATCACCTATTTAGACATCAGTGGTAAAATATCTCTATTTGCAGACAACACTAATTTCTCTTGGAGCAAGCCTTATGTCATGGCACTTCATAGGACCATATCTAATGACCTAATGACCCTTAAATCATGGTGCGATTCTATCTTGTATGTCTCAACGTTTATCATATAAAAATACATTGTTGTCCTTTTTATTAAATAACACCACCATTGACGTCATTGAATCTGTAAAATTCTTAGGGCTTGTTGTGGACAATTTCTCCTGTTTTACGCTGAGATTAGGTTTCAAAGAACTGAACTTATCCACCTTCTTAACAGACTATTTTGTCCTTATTGAGTACCTTCTGGGGTACGTGTGGTGCGACTCAATTCGAGCGAATCTTCAAATTACATAATAGAGCTGTAAGATTTTTACTCGGACTAAATAGCAGTCTCACTGCAGTGAATTATACAAAACATCAAAAATTCTGACTTCTCTTTTTTCATATTTGAATCCGTTTGCCTAATGTGTAAGCACGCTTCTCCAATTTCAGACAAGTCGTTTCACGGCTATCCATTTAGGAACACGGAGCACGACCTTTACCTATCTACCCCAGGTTCAGAATGACTTAAGTGCTCAATATTTAACAATGGAAAAAAATGCACAATCACTTGCCAAAATCAAATCAATATAATCTTTTCCCGCACTTGAGGGCATATTCATTGGAATAATTAGTTAATTTCGGACATGCTGCATACTGGTTTAATTTTTACTATGGACTTATATACTAATTATTATCTATTACTGTTACCTATAATTTTGTTACTTATTGTGGTTTCCTTCTATATATTGAAGGATGTAGAGGTACTCAATTGTTGTGATAAGAGAATTATAGATAGATTAATTAACCGTAGTTAGTTTAAGATATTTCTGTGTAAAACCACCTTTTCCCGTAGTGATAGTGACAAGAAGTATGTTGCGTACGTATATGAATGGACAAAAAAATCGACTACCGCCAATTACGCTGTCAATAATAATCATGAAATTGATATAAATAATGTTAAATTGTTACAAAAATGTATCCAATAATAAATTGTTGGATGATTTCGAATGTATTGACATTTTTCAATATAAGAAAGGTTTGAATAGGGACAAGGAACCTATTCCACCCTACAGCTAGGTGGTTAAAGAAAAAATGTAAAATTTTCCGCTGGAATTGTTTTTTGCAGGAGACAGTTCATTGGTAAGAAAATAGTATAAATAGATAGGTTAAGTTAATATGTTTTAGTTTCCCTTCAGATTCTGAAGACGATAACTTGGTTATGGAAATGCGCGTCAGACAGCGTAATTATGATTGTTGATATAGTGGTAGTATAAGGGATCGGCTATAAACCACCTGGTCATATTATAGTTCTTTTTGCACCCCTTCCTCCCTGTACGTAGACTAACGTGGCCTAACGTGGTTTTGTTCCACAATATTTTATGTTTTCTGTTAAATATTTACTAAGAACATATTAAAAGTTCATTATTCTTTATGAAAAATTAGCATTCGTGTCCCAAATAAAATCGTTTTCATTAACCCCGTCACGTGGCTCAACGT
Organism: Diorhabda sublineata; assembly: GCF_026230105.1. NCBI lineage: Eukaryota > Metazoa > Arthropoda > Insecta > Coleoptera > Chrysomelidae > Diorhabda > Diorhabda sublineata. Next base: position 31,442,873 of record NC_079476.1, read on the forward strand.
AGTATTTGAACTTAACCCCCCTCAGCTTTTAGCCGAGCTACGTGGTCTACGGATGTTTCCTAAACGGTGTGCTCAGTATGAGCGTTTCCAGAAAATCCAATTTAGTTAGTTATGTGTTTCTTAAAGAAGTATCCGGAGCGCTGTCAAAGAAAAACATGGATTAGTTGCTGGCGCCACTAAAAATAAAAAGAAGCTCTAATCGATGTAGTTAAGAGTTTATTACAAAAAAATAATAACAAATACGGTATTCGTTATCAAAGTTGTCCTTTTAATACATTTCAATAAAACAGGAGGAATAAATTTTTTCTGAAAGTTAGTTAAGTATTTTGTTAGATATCAACCAACAAAAACTCACAGAAAAGTTTAAAAGCAAACCCATTTTTTAAAAGTCTCATATTTATGTGCCATGACACATAGTTATAATTTGTGACTACATGTAGGAGTTACCATTTCAATTGAAGCTTATATGAGTAACATTGCGACTACGAATCAAATTGTTAAAAGATGCTATTGACACAGGAATCAGAATCAACCATCAGAATATATGGTGCAACAGATTTGATTCCACGATATCCAGAGCTAGTTGGCCGAAGATCAATCAAGAGAACACAAAATATATTATCCAGAAGAGTTATGAAGCGATTACTGGACATTAAACTATTGGCACGAGACTTCAGAAATTGTAACTATTGCAAATAGTGTAATGAAGAAGTAGAGGCGATTGAACATCTACACTACAGGTGTCTTTCCTTGATGGAAAAGAAATGCGGAAGTAGAAATACAAAACGTAAAAATCATTATTCTGGGTTAAAAATGTTAAGGAATAGGTTATAAAAAGAACAATAGTTCATTATAATCCATTCGGAAAGAGCGTAGAGTAAAAATTCAATCCCTCTCCTGGCCACCATAGCCGTAGTCACATTTAAGAACAATTTATTATTTTATTTTACTAATCCTTAGCAGAACAATTCCTTTGGGGTATTTTAAGAAAGGAATGATATTGGCGGGTAAATATTTCACGCCCTTTATAGTATTCACCTATATCAGAAAGGTTCATTTGAAAACGATTTGTAAAATGTTTTCTGAGAAAAATGATAATTAGGTACATTTTGCCAGAGGGTAATAAAAGATTAAAATATGAGGTATATCCACTTAAATGGTTATTGACAAGTTTCAGCTTAAGAAAAAGTCCTATAAAAGAAAATTCCCAATACACAACTGCATTTCTAGCGCAGTATTTGTCACAGAAAAATTTACAAAACTTCAGTGAATTTTCAATATGTCGACCTTTGAAAACTATACTCCAATACATAAAGTGAAGATGCATGCACTTTCGGTTAACGAGAAAGCCCATGGATTTAAATGTATATGCTGCATTACAATATCAGTACCCTTCAGTGAGTGTGGATGATCTTACAAGTATGTGTTCGAAGATGACAGGTGTAGGAAAATCAACTTCTTAAGAAAGGAAAACAAGTGGATGTTTAAGTGGTCCAAAGTCTCGGTGAGGAAGGCGGCCAAAGGTTTACATCGATGAAGATTACAAATATGCAATCCGCAGGAAAGTCCACTCATTTCACTTTAAAAAGAAAATGCCTACCATTGATAAAATTTTGGCGACCTTTTTGGAAGACGGAAGGCCACCAATCAGCAGAAATAAGCTTTGGCAGGTTCTGAACTAAATTTTTGTTGGGAAAAACAACGTAATAAGTCATATTTAAAAGATTCCGAAGAAATTGTGTGTTGGAGAAGGTCTTATTTACGGACGATTAAGAAACTCCGGGAGGAAGGAAAAATTATTTTTTATTTATACGAGACTTGGTTTAATGAGAGACTATCTACAGTATTGAGAGCTCAATCAAGGAAAGGCAGCCGATTATTAGTAACATATATTGGCAGTGACAGTGGTTTTGTTGATGGTGGCCTACTGTTATTTGAATAAAAAAAACGGTGACTATCACGAGGATATGAATGCAGATGTGTTCGAGGAATACATTATACAAATGCTAGCTCTTATTCCAGCCGGATCTGTAATTGTTATTGACAACGATATTTAGTTTATTAAGTTACCAAACCATGGAAAATAAAGTTTAACATAATAAGCCTCAGGTCTCTGAGTGAACAACGACCAATCCAGATCGAGGTTACTTAACCTAACCTTTACCTATGGTTTTAGAAATATTATACAAAGTATCGCTCAAACTATTTTCTAAAAACATGTTTGAAAACCAATGACGAGACGAAAAAAATCTTGAATTCGTATGAAGCCCCTTAACTTAACGAAACTTGGAACTGTCCTCATTATTCAATGCAAACAACACACATATTGTTTTCATTTTTTTCATGAAAATGGACACGTTTTGAGAAATAATTTTTTCTAATATACTAAGAGATTGAAATTTGCAACTCGTAATACGTTCATAAAAATTAATAGCTCATCGCCTTACGAAAAAGTTGGCACGTCTGTAGTATCTAGTGCGAAATTGATTCTCGATCGCAACAGTTGTCCAGCAGATACAATGTAAGTTCTGCTATAAAATTACATCATAGAAGGATGACTTCTTGAAAGAATGCGAGGTACAGGATCACCCTACAGCTTAGATATCGCTCCCTTAGACTTTTTGGATTGCTCGAGAAAGCTTTGAGAGGGTACGGTGCAAAATTAGCTCTATAACCAACCAACTAACTTAGGCATACGAAAGCTTGTAGATTTATCTTAGTTAAATAAGTCTGCTGAGTTATTTTTGACTTATCTTCATAATATTACTATCTACGATTGAAAGAAATAAAATGTTTAAAAATTTTCGCTTGAGATCGATTTTTTTATTATATAATTAATATCCTATATATAAGTGTGTGGATTTGATACGAATTATTAAGGTTATACACATTGTTTTAACAAAAATTTGACACCTCTTGAAACTCACAAACTAAGAGTTTCTACATAATATAAAAAATACGACAAAATTCAATGGGAGGGGGAGGAATTGTCGAAGAATGTTTACATTCAAAAACGTTAGCTCCACACATTTTGAAGATTTCTCTACATAATATTAAATTTTTTTAATTTATGAAATAGATTCTAAGATATTCACTTTTGATTTGTATATTCTACTAAAAAGAAAATAGAAATAGTTATGCTATGTGTTGTGGAATTAGTGTCTGTCATAGTTGTAGTCGGTATAGTGAAGTAAGTGGTTGTTGTTGTTGCTTTAATCGCGTCGTAGTAGCCTCGTGTCTTGTCAAATTTGATTTATATTGAAATTTAGTTAAAAAGTTTGTCAGTCAGTGTAATCTTCAATAGTTGTGATGAAATAGTTTCCGTTTCTTCTGTTTAAGTTCGTATGTTTGCTTGTGGCTGGACCCGATTTCCCAAGCACTATGCAAGGAATTAATCAGGGTACTAAGGTTTCGAACAAAACAGTTTTGTGCAGTTTTATCTATTGATATTTAGCTGATCCCTAATATTTGTGTGACGCCACTGTTTTTTTATTATAAATTTTTATAGGGAGAGCAAAAGATCAAGCACGAAGCCGATGAATAAGCCAGCACAGTAAACGCATTTCCATCATCTCATCGTGGTCGAATGAAGCGGGGACAAGAACGAACGATAGAAATAAATAGACCATCACATCACGGAATGATGTGCCCTGAGAACCAGCCAATTGTGCTCACACATGACGCACAAATATCGCAAAGGCGCATCACGATATTTCACATTCATACAACTGTTTAGTTTCGAATCTAAAAATTTTTTACTTCAGTGTATAGGTAGGAGATTACTTCTCACTTCAAGTTCTAAATACATAATAATACAAGGTGTATGTTAATCTATGGATTATATATTTTTATCAAATTTCAGTTAATTTAGAAACTATTTTTGTTAGGTGATTAATTGTTTAAGAATCGTATGTCTATTATATGTGAATATTTACTTTTTTCTACAAAAAAAATATACAAAAAACATTATATCACCAGAAGGAATATACAATAGAGGTTATTTCTCTCTACATATATCTGTAATATCTTAATCATAAAATTTTCTCGCCAATTATTGCAAGTGAATTGAGAGGGATTCCCCTCCACGTCAGTTTGGAAGCGCTTGATGTCTTTCAGAGAGAAGATGAAAGTTTTTCGGCGCTAAGGTGGAACTATATGATGGATGCTGGAAAATGCCGTATTGAACTCGCTTAAGAAGGCTCCGCTTTAGATAGCCCATGCGCAAGGTCCAATTCTGACACACTCTCTCCAACATATCGGCCAATATTTCACGAATAAATGCTTCAATATTGGCTTCCAGTGTGTCAATCGTTAGTGGTTTATCCCTGTAGACATTAACCTTAGCATGGCTCCACAAGAAAAAGTCCAAACGCGTTTAATCACACGATCTAAGTGGCCAATTGAAAGGCCCCAAACATGAGATGAACTGTTCACCAAAAGAGGCTCTCTATTTGGCCATCGTTTCGCGTGCCTTATGGCATGTGGCACCGTCTTCTTGAAATCACATGTAAGGCTTATTAAATTCTTCCATTTTTGGCAAAAAGAATCGTCAATCATCACACGGTAGCGCTTGCTTATCAGAGTATCATATTTTGATAAAGACTTAAAGAAAAGTCGAAACGTCAAAATTTATCTTTCTTTTAAAAACTATTAAAAAGACTAATTTCAAAATAGAAGAGACCTAAAATCAAAAACATTTAGATTCATTAAAAAAATAATATTTAATATTCAATTATATCCTAAGAAATCCAATCCAGTATATTCATATTTCCGAATAATAAAAGTCCCTAGACAACAAACGGAAAATTCGAAGCTCTGAAGCGAACGATGAAAACTTTTAGAGTAAAACTTAAACTTTGCGAAGTTTGAGGAGTTAAAGTTGTGTGACTCCTAACAACTTCGTAAAATGGAGCGATCGTGTGTCGTGGTGTAATGTAATGGCGGAGGTGCAAGGAAAGTTGCAAAAGGGCGTGAGAGCAAAAGACGATGGTGTCTTGTTTTGTGGCTAAACAATACCAAAACTTGTAAAGAACATCGCCCTCTCAACTCCTTATTTCCCAATCCAACCATTCGCGATATTTATTCCATCAGTTGGGTATTTTTATCGACATGCGAATGTTATTAATTGAAATCCAATTAGAGGGAAAATTTCATTTAAATTCATGGAAATATATAAATTCCTACATTAAGTATTAGTGTTATTATAATGATATACAAAAATTTGTTAATTATTAGAATGTTAAATAAATAGACACCACAAATAAAAAATTGGTATGGAATTAATACCAACAAAAAGATTTACATTACTGGGAGGCATAACGAAGTATTTTTTTACCAAATATACTAATTGTATGGATTTTGTTCGATTACAAAATTATAACTTTATGTATCTCACTAATGATTGTACTTATATGAAATAAAATATCTTTAGGAAAAAGGCACTAGCATTATCGTAATTGTATTAATATAATGAAATTTCGAATCGCTATGACCATGAAGTATTTAGTTCTTATTATGAAGGTAATTATCATAGAAATTATAGACTAGTTCTTAATGGAATTAGATACGTTGATGAATAGAGGAATTGGTATAAAATGATGTCTTAGCTACTACACTAATGGAAAAAATATATCAATTAGAAGATGTAAAAAATAGTAAAAATTAAATATTTAGGAAACAAGTATCAATGAATGAAAATATAAAATAAAAAATAATACTACGAGCCTACAGGAATTGATGAGTTTCTAGTATATTTGTGGGCATCAATTCCTTCCTCTAAATATTGTGTTGTAATTCCTATGTAAATATTTAAACCATATAAAATTGGTATGCAATATATAACATGTGATTGCTTAGTATTTTAATGGATAACGGTGATAATGTATCTTTCTATTTATAGAGCTCTTCTGATGAACCTGCTCCTAAGAAATTGCTTTTTTCCAAGAAAAGAAAGAAAGTAAAAATTGTTTTTTCGACCAATACGACCATAGTATTGATATTTTTGGGATTCCAAATGTGTAATCCTTATTGATTGCTTGGAAAAATGGAAAACGATAACTGATCAATTAGTTGATTTTCTGACACATTTTTATGCCGAACTTGAGATGATGAAATGACTGTAATTGTTGAAGAAAAGAGATTAAGTTTGACAACATCATGCCTTTCAATTCATTAGTTATTATTGCAGAATAGTTATGGTTCTTCCAATATCAATTGTAAAAGAATTGCGAGGAACAAACAATATTTCATAAATACGCACGACACTCATACCAAATTAAGAAATGAAAAATAAAGTTTACTCCCCGTATAAAATTCGATAAACATCTAACAAACCATCAGTCCATGTGGACTCATCTAATCCACTATTTCCCAATGAAAACATCGAATCGTAAATATAAATGCATTTCTATTGGCCGAAGCTATGGGAAAGCGTATTCAAACAACTTTGAACTATTCCTGCTAGAAAATCTGCGATAAGCAGTGGCGTGGCTAGGTGAGATTAATTTAACTCGTAAATTTCTTTAAAGAAATAGAAAAATGGCGTTCTTTAGATCATGGTCGAATGAAGAGAATGAAATTGCACAGTGTAATGAGAATAAAGACAGATATGGATTTAATAATAAAGATTTAGATATACGAACAAAGCTAGTTTTTTAAATATATTCGAATGCTTGAAAAAGGAAAATATTGAGCAATCTGATAACGCAATCATAATAAGAATTGCTGAATCAACTGGAGTAAACAAATTTTCCATTTATCGAGTAGTCACGAGAGGGGTTGCTGTAGATAATTCACAGAACCGAAATACGTTTTAAGAAAAACTAAAATCTTTGGACAAAATTTTATACGTAGGACAATTTATAGTTTATATAAGGAGAACAGGGCTGCCACATTAGAAGTAATACAGCTAAAGGTAGCAAATTATCCATAATACAATTATACCAGTTTAGAAACAACATCAAGTTTTGTCAGCATGTGGTTTTAAACATAAGAAACTGAATAAACGATCGGCAATAACCTAATCGTCAAGGATCGTTCGATGGCGACAAGATTATTTGCGTCAGATAAAACTACCGAAGTTCTAATACACGAATGGGGTACAAATAGTACCCAGTTCACGTCTGGTACCCTATTTAAACCAAACTCCCTTACAGGCAGGTACATTTTAATGGTCTATTTACGTGTTATAATTTAATATTCAGTTGTAGCAAGTTAACGAAGTATAAGTATTTATAAAAATAATAAATTTATAAACTGAGGTGTCTACGCCTACGGTAGATCAAACAAAATTGTCAGCAAGGGTTTTTATAATCTGCAATTGATATTGGAAAACTATAGCCGAATTGCTACCATATTTACCTGTTTTGGCTCTCTCCGATTACTTTCTCTAAGAAAAATGGCTTGGTCGAATTTGATTTAGGACAAATGAAAAGGTGCTGACTATTTTATGGAACTTCCCAATATTATTTATTGAATGATTTGACAGGATTGGTAACTCACAGGACTAAATGTGAAGAAACAAAAGGATATTATGTTAAATATGGAATATATTTTTCACAACAAAATACCGCCCTGGTATGTACGCATTTTGCTCTTATTTGGGATTCGTACGTTCAAAGATATTCAATCATTTTAGATAATTTCAATGTACCTACTGTAAAATATGTTATGAACATGTGTTTGGCTACTTTGTAGCTAGATACTCTCCAATACACATCCAGGCTACGACAAAAGGAGGTGATCGAGGTCTCGTTGTAACACATCGTTCAAACCAACTTCAACTTTATAAATAAATTGCATTAGAGTCTATGAAAAGTAATGTAAATTTGACAATCTCGCCCCCTATCATATCCCATACATGTTCGATGGGAATTGAATCTTGTGACGGGGGTGACCACGCCAAAATACTAACGCCTGCTTGCTGAAGTAGCTCTACAGTTCCAAATAAAGCATTTGGTGATCGGCTACCATAAGCATAAGCACTCTAAACCAATACACCAACAACCGTCTTCAAGAACCTCTTTACTTCAAACTCATCTCATGCTAATTTTCCGCCCACAGCTGCTATGTCAGGTCAAACTTTGACGTAATCAAAGGAAGCCCTGATGGATGATCTACCTTCCTCTCTCAATCAGCAAATTGAAGCGTAGAAGTGAAACGATCTTGTGGAGTATCTACCTTGACTCCCGGTGGTACACTTAATTCACCGGTTCACCAGTTAGTTTCTTTTCTGGTGATTTCATCGTTCTCAAGCGCTCCGATAATGCGATAATGCTACGTAATAGTCGCTGTTTATGGTTTCCCTCTTCTTAAGATAATAGATAAATATTATACCATTCGTATCCAAAATACTGATACCATAGTTCCATAGGCTTATCATGTGCTCTACATAGCTGGCTGTCGATTGGGCTCCGGTCTGAAATTATAGACCCATAGAGAATCATGAACTTGTCGTTTTTGGTCGATTGTGAGCTAGCGCGGTACCCACTTTGAACACAGTTTTTGCATACCTAACAATTCATTCACGATATGTCCAGCGTGTTGATTTGATGTCTTTAGGGTCTCAGATATCTCAAACATCTTCACTTCATAAAAAGTAGTTTATGAACTTTCTTATGTTTTTGTCTGTTTGTAGCGTCCCTTCCGTGCATCGTACTCGGTGCTAATGTCGCCTCGTTTCAACTTAGTAAAGTTGGTGCTTCACTAAATGCTATAACTTACAAACTAATAGTTTGACAGCTGGAAAATTTATACACGTGTTTTTTAAATGTTGGATCTAACTGGAAATTATATGGATTTGTGAACCAATAAACTTTTGTAAAGTACATAAAAACGTTATATTTCTTTTTTGGTCAGTCTAGGTCCAAATTTGATCACATAGTATATATATATATATATATATATATATATATATATATATATATATATATATATATATATAAATTTACCTGCTCACCCATCGATATTTTATTGGAACATGAAAATTAGTTCATCGAAGAACAGCAGGAACAGTAGTAGTTTATTTTCCAAATAAATTGAATGCTTTGTGTGCACCAATGGCGCTGGTCTCTACTTTAGTACAATGTAATTCTATATAACCCCAGGGCATTTCAACCAACAACAACGATACAATAGAAACACATTCTAAATGGATTTGGATTCGAACGATTTGGATATACGTTCTTCTTTATTTACAAACTTCGAACGCAGAAAAATAGGAATAAATAGATTTATTGGCAATCATTTGAAAAATGTTTTGTATTCTAAATGTTTTTCGGTTGTGATGAATAATATAGTACCAGTTAGAGTAAAATTACTGTGATAAAAACTTTGAAAACAAAGATATTGTTAACTTTACCAGCGTGTCTAATATCCCGGTTCGAAATACTTCCTTGAAATATAAGATTGTGAGGCCCGAACATATACCAATGCCTTAAATTGATCAGATCATTTTCCGATCTAGAATCTTTACTGGAAGTGAAATTTATGTCTTTAGTAAGTACTTGAATATTGAAACAATTCTAGTTTTTAAATTTCTGATAACTTAACACACATGCATTGGTAGAGTTAATGATTCATGGACTTTGTTAAGAAATAAAACAGACTTCATTCAAGTATGCTTTAATAAAACGAATTTAATGGAATATTTATTTGTTTTGTCCAATGGCGTAGATAAGCTTATTCGAAGTGGGTCCTCGCCCACGGCCTCATAATCACTAGGGCTCGCGATACGATGCATCACACTTAAGTTTAAATAAATACTTAAAAAATATTGGTACAAAATCTGGCAAAACAAAGATATAACTTTTCCTAAACTTAAAATAGATAATTCAAAATATTAGTTCCAGTTTTATATATTTAGACACGGTAGCCTTTCATTTATTCAAACAAAGTTTGTCTATAAATAGGAAATTACCTAATTTCTGTTTAAATCTTGCTGTCTCGGTCACATAATTTCGTACTATAGACACTACATTATAAAACAATACAAATCTTCAATTCTATTCACTTTTACTATTTACTATTAAATTGTTACTAAATATACAGATCTTTGCCAAAAATCCAACTTTTGAAGCACTATAATTTTTTTGGATTTTATAATAAAATTACAGCTTCCCACATAGGATATAAGGATGAGCCCAGTATAGATCCAGACTTGGGCCAAGTATGAACAACTCTAGCCCTAGCTTGGAAGCTATTATTGGACCAGACTTGGTGAGACTCTGGGATGATAACAATATCCCTTGATTGGTTTGAAAGACTGGACCAGGCCTGGTTGCCTAGATAAATCCAAGACTGGTCTGCAACTTTGGGCCAGGCCGATTGCTTGTAAAAATAGATTTTTAATATATTGTTATAATAAAATTATAGTTTCATGATTTCATGACAAATTTCTATTAATGCACTCTACTAATTAATGTACATAAAAATATAATTAAATAATTAAACAAATAAAGAAATGACACTATTTTTTATTATTTTATTTTTTATTGTGTTTTATGCATAAAAGAATTTTATTTATGAAAAATTATTACTTTTAATGTTTAGATATCTATTATGGATAAGATATTAGAACAAAACTTTATTCATAGAGTTCTGCCCAGCCTGGCTGACTACATGATGGGCTAGGTCGGGTTACCTATAGTTCAGTTAGGCTTGGGTGAATATAGAATGGCCAGGGCTAAGTTACCCAGACTTCAACCAGGCATAGGCCATTATTGGTTTGCCAAGGTCGGATTCCCCAGCGTTGGCCCAAGCTAAACCCTGTCGTTCAAATATGGGGGCTCCTACATGGGTTTTAGTGCCTAATCTATAACGAACTTCATTAGATTCGCCAATAAAAGCAATATACAAAATGTATTAAAATATATCATAAGTATAAAACCGTTTGTCTAGTTCAACGATACTCTCAATCGAAGCATATTTAGCATATTATATCATTCAAGATACTTTTTTCCAAACTATAATTTTTTCATTATTCTTCTATTCTTGTTAAAGCATGTCAATGAAAGAAAGGGAGCCTTGCTGATATGACATCTCCGACGTATATTGATATACGTTATGCCTCTGTTGTTGTCTCTTACATAATTTTATAATAACTGCAATGTTCTTGATTGTTCAAATACTTGGTGGAATAAAATCATTTTGTGATCTATTTGTAAATGTGCAATATACTAGGTTCCCAGCAGTAGTAATTTCTGTTAATATTTTAGGACATTATTGGTTGTTCATATGAATAAAAGAGCGCAATATTTTACATATTTTACATCAGTTTTATACATCCGAAACTAATTATTTCTAGAATCATAAACAAATCAAAATGGTACATTATCAATCATTAAAATTTCTACATTTACCATATTTTCTGAATATCATGCAATAAGACAAGCTCCTGGCAGCATAATATCCTTAAATTGGAGGGATTTCGTTTTCAAAAACAAAAGAAATCGACAAAATACCACAAACTCAATATTTAAGTCTATTATTAAAACATGACTTGACATTCCTAATAACTAACTGCCTGTGAGCAGTTTCTGATCGGGTTTGAAGATTGTGTGAATACTATAAAGCTTGAATATTCTGCAAATTCTATATGTTACACCTTCAATATAAGGAAGGGATACCTTCAATTGATTCTCTAAACCAGTGGAGAAAGGTGGAGATGAAAATTTGTATATTCTCCTTTAGAGTTGGAATTTGTTGTAACCATTCTGAATTAATGTATGTTTTAAAAATGGATTTCTGATGGTCAACTGATTCTTCAGTTAACGAGATGGATCGTGATACGATTATATCAATAATAGAGTTAAGTTGGGAGGGATGATGATGGGATTGAGCCATGAGAAAAAGATTGGTGTAAGTAAGTTTGCGATAGACGGAGTGAGAGAAACCATGTGGAGATAAGCTTTTGATCATGATGGCAAGGAATGGTAGAGATGATTTTTCCTCCACTGCCCTAGAACAGAAAGGAATCTAAAGTCTCTCTTCCATGGCGCCAAATGATGAAAGTGTCATCAACATATCGTAGTCAAAAGCTTCATCGGAGAGGGGAGGAGGATAGTACATTATTTTCGAAATGGTTCATGAAAATGTTGGCAATGATGGGAGGGATATGGAGACCAGATTGAGTTGTCGGTAGAAATTACCTTAGAATATGAAGTAAGTATTGGGGTGACATTGTTTGTTGAGCGAAAGGTAACCTGGGGCAATGTGGTGACTAGTCTCTAAGATAGACAAAGTTTCATCGATGAAGATATTGGTAAATAAGGAAATAATATCAAAGCTGACAAGACTGTGGAAGAAATATCGAAACCTTTGAGTTGTTTAATGAAATGGCGAGAGCTTTTTACGTAGAATAGGGATTGTTCGGACAGAGTTTCAGCAAGATGTTGATAAGAATTTTTGTTCTCTTTTCCAAATTTGTGGTGGAGTCATTGTAATCGGAAGTTTTGGGAAGATTATTCATCTTATCGAGATAAGAAGAGTTATTGAGGACGACTGAGAAGTCTAAAATATAATGATGGTTATAATTATCTTCGGAGGACCTTAGCAACATTTTGACTGATTTATTTATGCCGTCTACTACTAGAGATCTACTTGACTAATGGTTCGCAGGTGGAAGTGAAGATGTCACCAGAAGGCGTCTTCTGAGGAACGCTTAACTACATGAGTCAAGTAGCAGCGCCGGCTGGCTGTGTCTTAAGTTCAGATTAGAGACTCCGAATGTAAAGTCGTTACACCACTCCGAGGAGACGTAACAACGTCGAAACTAGTCATTTCGGCGAATTGTCAATAACATCAGGTTCTTCGGAAGAAATTTAATTCAATATTCTCTGTGGTATTAGCCAGGAAAGTAGTTGTTTTCTCCTTTGAGGAACGGAAAACCAACATCAATCTAATCTAATCTAATTACTGATTACTAATTCTTTTTTACTTATCTTTTCATTCACATTGGCGTTTTACATCAACGTCGACGTCGACAACTCGAAGCTCGATTTAATTGAAAAAAAAAAAAAATTTTTCTTGATTAACAATAAAATTAACGAAATTTCAAATGTTACGACGATTTTTTTCAATCAAATGATTTTCGTTCGGCAGATTATAATGTTCGTTCTTTGAAAGTTACTTTTTCATTCAATTAATCAATTTCTTTGATATCGGTGTATCAGCTGCGAGTCTCCACGTCTTACAAAAACGTTTCCAATAAGTAAGAAAGCTCCGTTAGCAGCTTTTCAAATACTTGGATCTGTGTGTTGGTTTTTATCAATGTAGTAGACGAAATGATACTTTTCCCACAGTTACATCTATATATCAGTTATACGGTTACAGAGAGATAGACGTTATTTGATGAAAAGCTCGTAAAGCTATTGAAAAGATTCCTACTGTGTATATAAATCATGGAATTCTTTAATAGGATTTTAGAAATCTCCTTTTTCAAATATACTCTCTGGAAAATTATTAACATTACTTTGTCATATTATAATAAACGGGCGAAAAATTTTATTTTCCAAGTTGCTGAGTTTGTTATTAGGAATATTAAGGATTAATAAAAGAAAGGTAAAACCTCAGTAGTTAGAGAATCATATTTACAAAGATCTTATTTCAGATTTATTCTATTTGGTATTTATTATCAAGCTTTAAGACACTGCATTTAAGAAGCTTTTACATTTTTTGAGTATGAAAACATACAAAAAACGATATGTAATAATTCGAACAATCACACTTCACTATACTACAACTATAAATAAAAAAGACGAATTTTCTTCATCCGCCATATTATAAGTAGTGGTAGTAGTACAGTTATTCTTCTCAATTCCACAATTGTTCATCCTCGTTCTAACTAGTTATTTATGTTGTCGTCAACGAAACCTTCAGTCATTGTGGTTGATTTCCACCCTTTAAGTTTTTCTCAGCTGTGATGTCATCACCGCTCACACAAATTGTTTCCGATGATCGACAAATGAATGATTCGGGTAAAGTAAAGTAAAGTAAAAAAACATACGAATTATTTTGGCCTCAGCAGCCAACTTATTTATACTGTAATGTTCTTATTTATTCAAATACACATTGTGTATCTTGCTTACACAATTTATTTATACACCAACCCTAAATATACTAAAATATTCACTATTCACAAAATTATCCACTAACACTTACTACTAAACACTTACCTATATCACTAATTTATTAGAATACAGCGTTTACTTTTTACTATAACGGTGTGTGTGCTATAACATCAAATCATTCACTGAATGGCTGCTATATTATCACTCACATATATCCAATGGCTTTCCTGATAATCCGAATTCTAGAATGCCGAAATTAAACGAAACGGCTTTATAAGAAATTGTCTCTACAAAAGCAAACACAACATAATGTGAATAGCTTATAAAATCCATAGCCACCAAATTTTAGTTTCTATTAACATAACAGGAGTGGCTTCATGATCTATATCAGCGAACGATTTTTTAATAATGGTGTATTTATCATTCAGGTAATTTGTATATAAAGAGTTTTTCGTAAAATTCACCAGGCACTATCTAGATTTCTTTGTTTTTTTTTGTCAGGTATATTGAATATAAGAGCTCTGTTGCAATTTCCTATATCATGGAATAGAACTCGCTGTTAAACCCATGATTAATGCAACATATTCAAAACAATAACGAAATATTTTAAATTTCGTTTTTGGTGACATATCAAAAAAAAAATAGATTACCTGCTGATTCATTGAGAAATTTATTTAGGTCCTTGGGTGTGAAAGTCTTGGCATTTTTGATTAATTACTTTGTGATTGGAGTTCTTGGAACACTTGCAGCTTCATATAATTTTCCAGATGGATGTGAGGGATATGGTTAATACACGGAGTACTTTTCAGCATCAAGTAGAAAACCCATAATAAGGACGACTTATACTTCTTTCTTAATTCAGCAAAACTTCAGGAAAAGAATTTCGGGAAAAGAAGAAAAAAAGTTTTTTGTACAGCAGATTTTCTGTTGTGCTTACAGATAACTAATATGTTAGTAGGAGTATTTACTACTACGTATTTTGTCATCAAAACAATATTGATAGATTAACTGTTAATGTTTTGGAATTATAGCAAAACTTCTCTGACGACCTTTGCTTGATATAATTTTCAAAGAATCCCTGCTAGTCAACTGGCAACTATCAATATATTCAACCCTAACTCAACAAGAGGCCTTCTTTTGGAATTGGCAGCTATCAATTTATTCAACCCATTCTTAACCAAGAGGTGTGGTAATCAAGTTTCGGGAATTTATAAATGAAAAACAAACAAATAATGTGTAACACAAAATTTTATCAGCTATACAAAAAGATTCCATCATTACTCCCACCATTCAAAGTATGCTTGTTAAACGTTCGGAGTTAAACAATTGAGAACAACTTTTACAGCTTCTACGACCTCCTCCACGACATCTTGCTGAGTTTCTTTGAAGACTTCATTTAGGCAAATAAAAAAGTGCAGAGGCAGTATCATTAGAATAATTTTCTTTAGAAAACATCTTACACAATCAATGATGAAAGGGGTTGGTGGGTGTGTTGTCGTGGTATTAGATCCAGCCTGTCTTAATAAGTTCGTTTCACAAAGGGAAATCACATGCCCTCAACCTCTGAGACGGTAACATAAGACTATTCATTTACTTTTTGACCGGCACAATGAAAGATGGCGATAAATTTTTATTAATTAGATACAATCATATAATATGCATTGTGAACTGATGTTAACATAAACATAATCAAACATAGTTGCCTCCTTAAACTGAGCCAATATACTACATCCTTTCTTGGGGCGGCAAATAGTAGTTCTAAATCGATCTGGAAACTTCACAGACCTCGGAGGTCTTGAAACGACTGCAGGGGTCTCTTGAAGAGGAAATACTAATGAAGGGTTGGTAGATTTTCTTCATTTGTTTCAGCCGCCTCAATTCAGCGCGCTTTTTTCTGTATCTGAAACTACTTCTGCTCCTCCTCATGAGGGCTTGGATCAGGATAAGAATTTGTTGGATTCATGCTGCTTAGAAAGGACAACGTCTAAAAGTAATAAATCATGTAGGGCGACTTCCTGTTTCTGATTAACATATCTGGCTGCGTTCTGGTTGTTAACAGAATCTTGAGTTTCTACTTCCAAGTTCCTCATTGCAGGCACAATAATTGGAAGGTAGCCCAGGTATTTGAAAATCAGTGACGCTGGTGTTTGTATGGGGATTGGTGCGATAGTTCATCAAATATGCATCCAGCTCAGGTGGTCAGTTTCTTTTTTTCACAACAGTAGCCTGGACAGTCTCTTTATAGCGTCACAAAAACTTTCTGAGGTGCCAATAGCTTCTAGCCATGTGGCATGCCTACTTTTTCCACGGCGACGGAAAAGGAAATTAACATAGTCCTTACCATTACATGTACTGAAGTTGAAATAAATATAATCAGTCCTGTCAAACAGAGTTGCCACTTTAAATTGAGCAGTTTTACCAATATACTACAGTCGGTATTCAAATATAGTTTTCCTGCCTATTTCTACCGACTGTCCATATAATTTACCAAATATCCACTCGGCACAACAAATCCTTTCAAATCGCTTTTCGCATCTGTTCATGTTGATTCCATCTTTAGACAAATATTTCTCATATTTAATTCAACATCTAACATCTTGCGGATGGTTTCTTTGTGAATATTAAATTCATAAGGCAACGCATGAATTATTAGATGCCGGTCAACTTAAATCAGCACGTGCAAACGCTAAACATTCAAATCAGTACGAGAGGTAACAGAAACTCATTCACGTGGATAACACCAGTCTATAACAATTTTGCGCACAGGTTATGAGTTATTTATTTTTATTGCTTGTATACCTAGAAAAAGAATTAGAACAAAAACTACTTCTGAATTTGTTTTCAGAGCATAAAATCAATGAAAGTACATAGAAAATCCATAAAGAGATGATGTCAATGATCAGCTCTGTGTACTTTTCAGCTCTATGGTTTCCAAGAAAACCATAAACTACTGCCTTAAGACTGATCGAGGCTTTTTTCTCTGAGAGCTTTGGAAAAAAACTTTCCAAATATTTGAAAACTTTAGACTCGTGATTAAGAGCTTTCACAAACTGTTTGATAAGACCCAATTTAATATGCAATGGTGGCATTAATATATTTTGAGATCCCCAATTGCTTCCCGTTTAACATTGTATTTTCCTAATTCGTGCTCAGTACATGCAGATCAATGTTTTTGTCGATAGTGAGCGGCATCATTTCTACTATCCCACAGGCATAGATAAAAGGAGTGTTTAGTATAACCATCTTGCATTCCTGTCAAAAAAAACACACCACCTCTAAATCACCAATAACTTCCCACTTGTATTCCATATATTTAATTGCAGTTACTAACTTTCACGTCATGGCAAAAAGAAGCCATCTTCCTTATTGAAGAAACAAGAAAATTCTTCATTACGTTTTCTTTGACGAGATTTTCGAATTGATTCA
Organism: Diorhabda sublineata; assembly: GCF_026230105.1. Taxonomy (NCBI): domain Eukaryota; kingdom Metazoa; phylum Arthropoda; class Insecta; order Coleoptera; family Chrysomelidae; genus Diorhabda; species Diorhabda sublineata. The sequence goes on from NC_079476.1 coordinate 31,460,365, forward strand.
GATTGAATTAAATTCCATTGTTCTAACCGCGATGCTAGTATCTCGGCTTTACTTATTGGAAGATTTAAGTCTCTTATTAAGTCATTGAGATCTTGAGTATTAGTGAGGTGTGGTATTTTTGGTTCAGATTCAAAAACGAATTCGGAATGTACGGATACAGATGATCTTCATGATGCCTTGAGAGAGTAGCTGCTTTTCCAATAATGGCGAAGCAGGTACAGGATTTTCTTCGGTATGTAGTATTGGAGCAGATGTGGATGGTAGGTCAGCATAAGTTGTATTCTTTGAATTTTCACCTCTGAGTGGATTCACAATACAAAAATAACAATCAGTATAATGTTCAGTGGGTTCCCTCCAAATTCTCTGCACTGCAAACTTCATTGCTCTTTTCTCACCTCGTTACCAACCTACAATAAAACGTAACGTAAAGTAAACCTAGTTCATGTTATTATAAGGTAGTTAATAGAATAAAAAAGAGAAAATGAACTTACCGTCAAGATTGTATCTGCAAGAGTTACATAATACATATAGTGTCCATTTTTTGTCTTGTTTTTTGACTGATAGATTAAAGTAAGGCATTGATATGCCTCGCAAATATTTGAATTTGTACTCAAAACATACTTTTTCTTTTCACTTTAATAAATTGTCCACATATATAACAAAACAAGTTAGCATCTCTTTTACAACTTCTTGTAACCATTTTGCACATATTGATACAGTGAAAAATGATATGAAAGATGTTATTTCTATGTAATATTCAAACACAAACTGTCGTATACAACGAGCGATGCAAGAAACACTTCTCTTTCTACACCAAAAGCGCGCAAAAGCCGACATTGATTAGGCGCAAAAATCAAACGTTGTCAAATCACTGTAAGCTCTTTAAAAGTAAATATTTCTAAATTCTAATAACATTTCTTCTTATGTATATACTTATATAATCAGAATATATTTAGTAAAACCCATGCGCAAAAAAAATTTTGTTGACCCGTGTAATCTTCTCTGAACCACTTCGTTCTTTCAAACACGCGCTTTTCGCCAGATTTCACATGAAATCACGACACGTTGCTTGTCATTTTCACCGCACAACTTTAACAGTTGACATATTCACATAACATGAACACAAAACTTCAGGTTTGAAATGAAATTGAATTCTTTACGTTGCAGGTGAGGACGAAATAACGTAATGCTGTCGGCTCCCGAGTTCTATCTAAATTCCCGTAACTTATTTGACACACTTCGTATATTTTCACGACCGCTGGGGAATAGTTACCTGCTTATAACGTTGTAGCATTGAAATATAATCATTTCAAACGGCGTACAACTCAAATAGAGATACTTTTTAGTTAAGTTTGAACTAACGTCCTGTTGATAATTCCTATATATGTATAATTACAAGATATGTATACACCATAGCTCACTAACAAAAGTATAATCCTTCTATAAGCTAGATACAATTCCAACCACACGGTCTAAAGGCGAAATCATCGCCCTTAAATGCCTCCGGTTGAATTTACCTCTCTTTCCGCACTCCCCATTCCGACTGAGCCCTTCAGCATGAGAATCTACAGCTGCTTCCATCAGCAGTCCCGTTCTCTCATTAATGATGATGTGCTTTCACCAATCTACCGCTACCGCCGCTTCAGCCTTCGGACTACTTCACTTTTCGCTACTGTTACAAGGCCCTGTGTCAAATGCGATAATAAAGCACCCTATAAATCTTACCAAAAACTAATTTTCGGCTTAACGAAATTTAGGTGCGATGTTTTTTAGAAGAGAAACGTAAATTGCTTGTTTCCTTCGTTCATATATTTTTTTGTCGTTCCTCGGTATTTCGAAAACACGCATTTGTTTCACTCAGTTCAAAGTATGATTTTAACGAACTTGTGAAAATGAAATCGGTTTAAAAAATTGACAAAAAAAATTATTATTATTATCGTCTGTTCTTATACAATATATATATATATATATATATATTCGTGAAGCTGGCAACTCTCCCAAACATGATATTTGGAGTACCTACAATTTTTTTTGTAATGTATTATAAAGTAATATTTTTGGTTTCTTCAAATGATTATTAACAAATAACAAAACCGATAAGGCTATTTTTAAACATTTCCATGGTGAAATGGTTTTCATACGTAGAAAATGTTTAGTGTTTAGCGGAATAGATGTAAGAGACAACATAAGTTGGATAGTCTGTTTATCGACTTCGCTAAAGTAAATGTAGGCTTTGGAAAACACATAATCATTATAAGGTTGCTAAGAAGAGGAAATACGAAATGGCAGAAGTGATGATTTATTTGCATTTAATAGGTCAAAATGCTTCCAAAATCGCTGACAATGCTAACAAATCAAGATGTATCATTCGAAACACAGAGAAAGATTACAAGTTGCCAATATTTCGAATTTTCATCGACTTGCAAAATGCGTATGACACAGCTACGAAACAACATCTTTATAAAATAATGAAAGACCTGAAAGTACCAATAAAACTGATAAAATTCGCGAAAATGACCATTGCGAACACTCAAAGAAACATTAAAATAAAACAGAAATCATGAGATTAGCTTTAACACAAATAAAGGACTAAAACAGGGAGAACCTCTATCTACTAGGTTGTTCAACATAATACTGGAATGGATAGTACGAAGAAACGAGAACACTAAAAACAAAAGCAACACAGTTGCTAGCCTATGCAGATGATGTAGTAATTTAATCAACAAGAGGAAGAGAATTGAAAAGTACGTGCAGGGATTAATAACTTACCATACCATCTTTATCCATACCTAGCTTCATAGAAATGACAGAAATACAAGTTAATGAAAATGACGCATCCCAAAACGCATGAAAATAAGAGGAATCTCAGGTTGGAATTAAACACGTAAAAAATAATTGAATTCTTATCAAAGATAATGGCGATGAAGGAAAAAACATAGAAGCAAGGTTAACTCGAGGAAGCAAAGAGACAGGAACAATAAACAAGATACTAATCTCCAAGAATATTTCTATATACATCTATATCAGACAGTCATCAGACCAACAGTATTTTATGTAGGCGAAAGGTGGATTCTGAATAGAGCGGAAGAGAACATGCTGGATATATGGGAGAAGAAATTACTTAGGAGGATATTAGGAAAGGAAAAGACATATGGCGAAGAAAGACAAACCAAGAAATAACACCTGTATCATTAATAAGGAATTTGAAAAATCATAAATAAGATCCAAAAGACTAGGATTTCTGAGACACTTAGAAGAATGTTGAAATCAAGAGCGGCAGAGAATAAGACCGATATAAATATGGAACTCGAAAAAAAGGAAGATCCAAAAGAAGATGGTATGCCAAGACACAAGGAGATCTAATGGACGAAGGAAATACCATTCGAAACATTATAAAATTATATAAAACAACGGTATGAAACCTAAGGAAAATGTCAGGTTATCCTAGATTTTAACGTGTTAATTATTATAAAGAAAATATAAAAAAATTTTCATATATATAAACAATACTGAATGTTTGAAAGTAAGTTTTATCTATTAATGATTTTCGATATTGTTAAAAATACAGGTACTTTCCTGTTTAGGAAAAATCCCATTGTTTGATAAACTTTCGTATACGACTGTTAAATTTTGATATTTTCCGATTGCATTTTAGATTTTAAGGAAAATATCCAAAGTGCGGGTCATTGCCTCTATAATGATAAGAAAAATGTGGGCGTTAAAGGCAAACAACTCCAAGAACTCATCAAATTTTAATCAAAAATAGTAAACTAAATCCAAAAAAGACAAGCACAGACCTTCGAAGAGATTTGCTGCATTATGATATTGATGTGATTGCCTTAACTGATAGTGAAGGCTTTTGGAAGTTGATCGTCAAGAAAATCAAAGAAAAAACAATTTGTGATTCAGAATATGATTGCAAAACGTTTAGCGTGGATCAAAACATACAGATCATAGATCTTTCAACTTTGAAACGTATTTGTACAGATAAATACCCTTCTAACAAGATGCTTCGGAGTTTTCCGCAATGAATGGTACTGAAAACTTAGTTCCCATTGAAGACACTAAAGGATTGTTCCGTTCATTGAAACATTTAATAGAATATTTCAACATGACTTAGCCCCTTGTTAGAAGTCGATATTCATTTTTATAAGAAAAGATTAGCTAATTCGTGTGTACAGGTGTATGATGAAGGCAAGAACATTTGAACTAAACTAATGAAGTTATTACCAAGATATGTTGAGGAAGATCTTATCTTCTAGTATATAGATTCTTTAATCTGTAGAATGAATAAAACTTGAGGGTTTGTGAAAAATAAGATTTTTACATTCGATCTAATTAATTAGATCGCTCCAGTTATATAACTGAGTACTGTGTTATTAACTACACCTTACTAATGACTGTATCATCTCTTATAGTTATCTCTTTCACTGTGTTTGGTGTTTATACATATTTCTTAAATTCCCTGTTTTCATTATTTGATTTATAATCAAATTGTATAACCATGTAAGACGGATGGACGAGAACAGACTGCTGAGAATAGTCCTAGAAAACACCCCGCCCGGTTCAAGGCCTCCCGGGAGACCACCTAAAAGGTGGAAAGATAATTGGCAATCCACCTCTCAGGAAAAGATGCAGAGGCAGCTTCAGAATTAACAGATCTGCAGATCTCCAAGAAGTAGAAGAAGAAGAAGATTTATAATCATGGCTGATATTATATACTAACGTAAGTGACCGTGACAGAATGCAATATCCGAACAAAGTCTAGTATTGTGATTGGCATCAAAGTAATTGATAAAAGTGATTTTGAGTATTGAAAGTTTCCGAATATTTGGATATTTGTTAAAAGCAGGGATGGGGAAACTACGGCCCGCGGGCCGTCTCCGGCCTGCAAAGAGTTGATATCCGACCCGCGACCGATCAAACAAAAATCAAGTAATGCTTTCTTATTATCAGAAATTACATTATTAGCAATTGGCAGTAATTGCAGTGCACGTCGCACATAAAAAAACATGTGCGAGTGCGGACGGGGATATGAGCGAAAACCGAAAAAGAAGCTCGAGTAGGCGCGTCTGTCGTCGAACGCACTACCCATTCGAAGCAACTATTTCTGAACACCAGCAAATTGCAATTTTATAAGTCCTTATCTAGGACACAATACCCAAATATAGTTGCCCACGCCCAGAAAATAATGGCTATGTTTGGTACAAGCTATTTGTGCGGACAAACGTTTTCAATAATGAAACTAAGCAAAAATTGTCTTCGTAATAGGCTTTCGGATGACCTCTTTTATTCATTGTTAGCAATTCAGCATCACAAATGGAGCCGGCTTATGATGAAGTCATGCAGAAACAAAAACAGTTCCACATGTCACATGTTCCCACAAAGACCAGCGCTCCTCAACCTTTTACTTCGCACCTAACTTAAGTTCAATTAATTGCAATTGAAAATATTATTTTTTAATATTGCACAATAAAATAGTGTTTCAGAAAAATTGAAACAATATTTCTATTATAGTAAATAATATAATGCTACAACTTGGCCCGCTATATATTTCGTTAACAAAAAAATTGTTTTCCCATCCCTGGTCTAACTGGATCTTGAGTAATCTCAGATAATTATTAGACATTATTATTAAACAATGCTTAATAACTTTATACTTACCATCTTTATTCATACTAGCTTGAAAGCATTTGTTTAATCTACACGCTCTGCATTGATTTCGATGTGTTTTATCAACAGGACATCGCCCTTTCATATCACCTGTAGCTTTACATGTATACACCCGATTACGATGAATGCTGCGTTTGAAAAATCCCGAGCAACCTAAAAACATTTGTAGCTTCAAAGAGATAAAGCACAAAAAAATTCAGCATGAGATGAGAATACAAATAATTTGAATACTATGAATCAGGAACTGAATTTAATAATAATAAATTCGTATAAAAAATATCGTTAGTACATATATTTTCAGATCCACCCAACAACACTGAAAGCTAATGTCATATTACTGTTAATCATTCAATTATCACATTTTGTGGATTTTATTTAACTTTGAAGTATTGAGATGGTAGAATTCACTATTAAAGTTGCCAAATGTCCAGAACAACTGAACGATATGTTTCAATTTTTCTACCATAATGCATATATTATACAACCCTAAAGAGTACTTAGCTTGTAATTATTTCATTGTTTTAAGAAATACATATTATTGAAACTTCATTACATGTTCTAAATTTGCTCCTCCTTGACTTCATACCGATGTTCCCAGTTTCTTATCATGTTAGGGAATAAGGGTTGTATCAGGTCCGCGAAGAAGGATCTACGGCATTTTTTGATTCATCGATGACTTTTAAAAACTGCCATTTTTAAACGGGTTCCAAATATAAGCTTCTAAAGATGTGAGTTCTGGATAATATTGAGTATAAGGGAAGTCAGTAAATTGTGAAATTTATCTGCTTGGAATATAGTCCTGAAGAAACTGCGGCAGCAGTATGGCAAGATGTTACGTCTTGCTGGAGAAATTGGTCTCGAAATTCCAAATTACGTACACGACAGAATGGACGTAGGTTAAGGATGAAGCGTATTAAAATTTTGATGTTTCTCTGATGCCGACCATTCTCTTAGACGAAATATGGACCAATGATTCCGTGTCTAGATATTACACACCCGACACTGATTTTTGCACTTTATAAACGAGCTTCTTTAACTTCATCGGGTCTGACTAAGCGCAGAAATCGATTTGTGCGACGATTTACATAGTCCGACAGATGATTACATGCGAAAATGCACAAAAGCATTGCTCTCTTTAAAAATTTGGATAAAGTTGATAGTGATCAAGACAAATGCATTTATGTATTACTTCTATATGGACAGTTTCTATAAGTGGAAGCTGTTCCGACTAAAGAAGACAGAATGACAACTATTTCTTTATCCTCCGAGGTTCCAGCTCGGTTCTGCGCATTTTCAAGCATGCGCAGTATAGATAAAGTGTCTCGAACGACAGAGAAAATGAAAATTGTCGACACCGTAGCTTACGGACATTTTTTTCCATACCAAATGCCCATATGGGAGTATTACATATATGGATAAATGATTCAGGACACAAAGAGTCCGATGCCGCTCATGAGTCAGAGAGAAACGGCGATACTTAAATGTAAGCGACGGATACTAGTGAGCACGCGAAATGAAATATTCAAAAACAAATATATTAGGAATATTATTAACTTTTGTGTGGAGAATTGAAAAAAATTTAATTTGTATTCTATTTCTTTTTGAAAATTTTTTCATGGGCCAAAAGTATTTCGAAGAATTCGAGATTTTTCGAACCTTTAAAAATTTATATTAACTTTATAGAGGAAAGTCATAGGGCTTTTTTATTTCTTTTTAACTAAAGAATTTAAAAAAATGGCCGGCTGAAAAATAAGGATTCCTTGCGAATGTTTAAACAATTTCGGTTCAAACAATTTGGACACGGGGTTGCCCCATGCCAACATGCATTTATATCATTAGAAGGGCAATTTGAAGGTGATCGCATAAAAAAATTGATGCGGAATAGTTTTCGGTACTCATGCGCCGATTCTTACTGGACTAACACCTATATTTCAGTTTCAGTACTGTTTATTTACTTTACCAATTAAACAAAACATTGCCTCGTCTGGAAAGACTACACTGTTCATAAAATTTGGATTTCACAAAATTTCAAATGTCCGGATCTACTCGTTCGTTTATTGAACAAGTTGAACGTTTTATGGATGCACTTTTACTTTCTTTAAAACCTTTACTACCAACGACTGACAAACATTTTGTTATAAAGCAATTTCTTTTGTAGTTACGTGAGGATTGTCACAATGAAAATTAGAACAATGTGGAGAATTTAAGATTCTTTAAACCCTGTTAAGACTATTGTGCATGCAGACAATAGAACAGGATTTATTACAGGTGCATATGGTCGTTGGAAATTGGTGACTATGAAAATTTTAAAGAATGAGTGAAAAAAAAGCAAGAATAGCTAAACAAAATAGGTATTTCATTTCATAATGACTCACTGAAAATTCACTTACATGCTGTTATAAAAAAAAGGTAAAAGCCAATTATCAGAGACGAATTTCATATATTGCGCAGATTGGTGTACTAAAACAAAAATTGGGATATCACTATCATTCGATCAAGTTTTCTGGAACAGTTGGCGATATTCATACTGAATACATGATTTACACCATCACTACATGGTATGGTACAGGTATGTGGATGATATTTGTTTGCCATATTCAATACAAAGAAGCCAAACGAAGACGAATTCATTTTGGAACTCAATTCTAAATATCTATCAACAAAGTATCCAACATAAGATGGCCAGTCTCCATTTCCTGGTACATCGGTTAATTCACTTTCCATTTAACATCGAGAGATACAATGAGAAAAAAACCTTTATTGAGGATATAGCTGTATGTGAAACCAAATTTGGTAGTATATGAATTGTAAAGAAGTCTTTGTCAGATATATTATGACCATTTCCTTATTGGGAATGTGGCAATGAAACACCAAAGACTAATTTTATATTCCGAGCTTTCGAATACTTATGTATTCATCGGACATTGGCAAACAACTAACCTCACTTAACCTATAAATTTCAACTTCACTTATAATGACCTAACATAAAAAAATCATTGTCATTTATATTCGAACCAATAAATATTCAGCTATGTTCATAACAACCTAGCCTTTTAAAATTTATTATAATAAATTAATCCGTCAATATTGAACACCATTTACTACAACTTATCTTTTTCTAACCTATAAAAATTCAACGACAATCATAATCTAACCAATTAAAAATCAATAAAAATTCTTATAGAAATCAGAATCAATATTTCAATTAATCAATATTTCTATCCACGTCACTTTGAATATTGAAGTTTGAATCGTATGAATCGTATGAAGTTAGAATTTTTACAAGAATTTATACAACTCGAAACCACCACAAATCTCAATTAATTATTATAAGTAAAATGTTATTATTGTTATACATGTATACATGTTTCTTATATATACTTGACCATAATTTCAGTCCCAGACCATAAATACATAAGTAATCGTAAGTAATCGAAAACTTGAAAAATATATTAAAGTTAGTCCACTTTGGTGTTTCATTGCCACGTTCCCAATAAGAAAACGTTTATACAATTAGCTCTAATGATTGTGACGGAATGTATATTGGGCAGGCCAATAGATCCATTATTGTCCGATTTAAAGAGCACATAAAACAGCTAAGTCAAATTCTTAGGTTTATTTTCCCTTCATTCTTTGGAGACGATAACTTGGTTATCGAAACGCGCGTCAGTCAGTGTAATTGTGAGTGTTGGTGTAGTGATGGTATAAACCATGTATTCAGTAGGAATGTCACCAACGGCTCCAGAAATTCTAACTTGGTTAACATTGCTTCTAATTGGATAACCTATATCAAATTGTTCTGTCATCGTTCTCCAAAGTGACAAGGTGTAATTAAAGAATAATATGAATGTATTAACAGTAGATGTGATATCTTGTAATTTATTACAGGTAAATATGAGGAATTTCGAGTGTTGATGAAATATTAGTTTTTAAGCGAGACAAAAATTAAAGAGGCCGAGAAAAAGTTACGTAAATATTCTCCTGAAAGGGCTCCGTTTCATAGTATGATTTCTAAGTGGTTCTCTCCTTTTAATAAACACACATGATTATGAACGTCTTGGACTGTCACTGTACTTCTCCAGAAATTATTGATAAAACCCTCGTACATAGCGATTGGGGAATAAATATTTCAACCCGACAGTTGCGGGTCTCATATACAGTTTGTATATGAGAAAAGTATCTACAAGGTGAGTGACCTGATTGCTGGTGCTGATCAGAAGCTCTCTCATATCAAGATTGAAACAAATGTTTGGATATACACCATTATAGTCTAGAAACAAAATATAGTCGAAAACATGGAGTTCATCTGAGGAACGTGCTCCCGAGAGAGCCAAAAACGTCAAAGTAACAGTGTTCTGAGATTCTAAAGGTTAATATTTATTGTTTAAAACAATTACTAGCCATTAATATGCTCATTTGGTGATAGGTTTTGCTAAACTAATTGAAATGCCTTACCACTTATTGCCTTATACTCCATATTCACCTGATCTCGCTTCCTCTGATTACATTCTGTTTTCAAAATTACAAAAATGACTTGGTAGAAAGTGATTTCAGACAAAAATCTGACAAATAATTTTTTTAATGGTTTGAAGAAATTCAGAACGAGTCCCTCGCCCTCGTAAATAGATTTATTATCTTAAACATGCGAATTCCTATCAGAACCTATTATCATGACATTTATTTGATCTAATGATATACAATTTATGCAAATTTGTATTTATGATGACTGCCGATAGAAAAAGAACAGATTATAGACAAACGTGCGCTCTTTTGGTTGCCTTATTATGACTTCAAAATGTTGAAAAGGGCAACATCACTTCAATTCAAATTGATAAACATTAATGTTTACTTCTTGTAACAGCTGTCGTTTTTAAATATCCGGACAATGTCTTTTCCAATATCGAGTAATTTTCAAATCATTTGTATTCAGATATATTGTATAAAATATTCTCTGTTCACCAATGGTTTTGTAGAATCAATATGAACTCCTGAACAAAACTAACGCACCACTTCAATTAATCCAAAAATTCAAAATATAAATACAAAATAAAAGTTATATTGAAATAATAATGAACACCTACAAATTAATCGAATGTGACCTCAACACAACCTTAATTTGCTTTATTTTTTCCATAAAAGTTTATTTTGCTGGAAATACATAACTAAGCTATCATAAAATCATTAAAAGAGGATAAATGCTTGTGGATCAACTCTAATTCCATGTACACCCTCCTCTACATATTATCACTGCATTCATGTGTCGCGGCAAGCTTAATATTAAAGGTTCGACAAAAGCTTACGGTATATTCTCCCATTCTTCTTTAGCGACCTTTATGAGTTGGATGTGATTAGAAACAGGGGCACTATGACTTCGAATCTTCTTTTAGGGATACTCGCATAAATGTTCTATAGGATTCATATACGGACTATTAGGTCGCCACTCTAATAAAGGTATATTTACATCATGTAAGTAGCCAGTAACCTGTTTAGCCACGTGGGGACGAACTTTATCCTGCATGAATTAAAAAATTAAGCCCAACCAGCGAAGCAAAACATGTTGTCTAAGTAAAACTGGGCATCATAGACCTCGTATGTATAGGGACCAATTCCGTACGGGCATCGAAGCAAATTCCTTCTCAAAACCTTTTAGAACCACCACCAAAAGGCACTTTACGAGAGATATTACCGCTGGCAAACTACTTTTCTTCTTGCCGTCGCCATACACGCTCGCGTCCATCTGGACCTTTAAGGCTCTTTAACTCTAGTTTCAACGGAGAACATAACCCGTTTCCAATTATTGATGGTCCAATTCTAATGTAGTTTTGCAAAAAAACGACTTCTAGCCGTTCGAGATGATATATCGATATTTCCATCATCAAATTCAGCAGATTTAGCAGATTGCAGGTAAGTCTCCTGTTTCTGAGAGCTCGTTGTATCAAAAAACGAATAGCAATTTGATTAGTGCAACGTGTTCGCCCTTGTTCTGGACTTCGATAGTACGAAACCGTTTCATTATGTCGCCTCACTATGCGACTGATGCTGGAATGATGTCTTCCTAACAAACAAATTCAGTTCATTTTTTTACTTGATATTCTCCCAAATGAACTTCCAAAAATACATGTAATAAACCAATTACAATCAACAGGTTGCTTCTAACAGTAACTTTGCTTTAATCAGCACTTTTTAAGAAAATATTAACGCAGTTTTAGTCTAAATACGGATTACTGTCAAAACAAGATTTTATGATATTATAGTTAACTCAAATAACAACTGTCACTACCCAACAAGGTCCATTGCCTTTTGTCGCACAGTAAGTTATCAATAAATAAAGAATATCGAGAAAAATATGAGTGGTGTGTTAATTTTGCCCAGGAGTTTATTATTAAAGATTAATATTGATAAATAACTCACCATCACAACTATAGATTCCGTAATGTTTTCCTGAACTTCTATCTCCACAAACTTTACATGGTATATCTAGAAGTCTATCCCCTAAAAACAATAAGAATAAAGTATTTAAATTTACAATTTTTCTTGAAAACTAGACGTTAAAACATGAGTTGTCTGACATATTTCAAGGAAACCAGAAACCAGAAATTTCCCTTCTACAAGTGAAAATTGTAGGTTAGGAATCAGGAAAAAGTTTTGTTTTACTTTTTTGAAAATCTTATATATTAAAAAAATTGATGATTTCTAGTCCGTTCAGGCGTTCTACCCAACCGATTTCCTTAATTTTTTTTTTTTTTTTCAATGAAAGTTATTGATGCACAGATCAGCCATCAACCATCGGATTTCATCTAATTTTCACCATTCTTAAGTTATACTCAAATGTGATTCCCCCCTGTACATTACTTATGGGAGTTTTTCACATACACACGTTCTATCCTCAATATCTCAGGTTGTATTCAAGACAGAGACTTCGTTTTGGTTTAAGAACACTCGCTGAAACATCTTCTTTCTTTTGAGTTGTTGAACACTTAAATCGGTTGAATTGGAGAGGAGCTAGGCGCGGACATTCAATGTGGAGTTATGGATTTTTGTAGGTTTTTCGCAATTTTTCTACATTCAAAGATCTATATCTCAGGTTCAAATATAGCTACAGAGTTCGTTCTTTTCTATTATAACGATTTCTGATACTTATTTAATGGATTCGATGCGAACGAAGCCGCGGGTAAAAGCTAGTAATTTATGAATACAATCATATGACTATCCTAAAAAGTCTGATGGAATCGTCTTAGCGTTTTTCTGAATAGGTTCGCCCTTTGAAATCCTCTGTTTTGACTATTATTTCGTAGTAGTGAATTCAGGGTGCACCAACAGTTAGAATCGACGGAAAAAATTTTGCTTAAACCGCATTAATAGGACCTGGAAAATGTTCATTCGAATGCGCTTTTGGTCGAAAGTGAGAAGACACCCAATATGCGAATAGTCTAGGCATGCAAATGCATTTTTTTGATAGACCGATAGCCCCTTTTATTTCTCTAGCCTCAATCTGATATAGGTCCAGTGCCATTTGGTGAATTTTTTTTATTACATAGTTGGTTATCGCAGTTTTTAGCTGTCCCAAACTGCCGTCTTCTGATCGGCCACGTTTGAATTCAGTTTAACAAAATTTGACAGTCGTAAATGATAGTACCGAGTCTTCGTACACAGTACCTAGCTCCTCTTTCATTTGCGTAGGAGTATGACCATTTAAAAGCAACTATTTAATAACTAAATTATACTAAATTACTAGATCTCTACAACGGCTCACTTATTTCATTTGAAAACAGAAACTAAGCGTCCAAAATGGGAGAAATTTTAATAAAAACGTATCAATGCATGCGCCAATATATTTCTCAGTTTATATTATTATAAGTGCTGACATCTTCAGGTTGAGGTCGGAAACTTTTAAGACAATACTCGTACTTCTATTTATGTCTACATATATAAATAAACAAAAAGTTTTGTGTTCGCACCACTTTAAAATAGGTTTATCAGTTTTTTTTTGTGCATATCATGTAAAATCTATTCGTAAAGTACGTGGGGTAATAAAAAACGATTTCGAGAAACTTCATTCATTTCATTGACTTGTATCCAGTGGTTCTTTAAGTTTAGTCCACAAGATTTATGTTTTTCATATTCCCCTCACCTAAAGAGAAATAACGATCATTTTTTCCTCCAGATAATCAGACAGGTTTGAACTTTGAATTCCATCCAGGTACCCATGATAGGTAACATTTAAAAAAAGATAGGTTAAAATCCTCTAGGATCCCATTGATTTAGCCGATTATCTGTCAAATTACGCATTATATACCCGTTTAGATTAAAAATGTTTTTAGCTCGAAATATATAACATTTTAAAGCGATATCACGTCCTTATATCGAGCTATATCCAAGGCGAATAAGGATAACTCACACCAGAACCTCTCCTCGTCAGAGCGGTATTACACGGTAAATATTACCACGACTTCAACCAACCCCATGTTGGCATCAAACAGGTTTACTAGCGGATCTCTCTTTCCACAGACCGAAGGCTTCATGATGGCTATCGAGGATCAAATTATCAATACTAACAACTTCAATAACAATCAACTTCAATAACAATGTGATTAAGGATTCGAACACCCCATTCAAAATATAACAAAAAATAATTTCGCTGACATTTAAAAATGTGAGATATTGAATAATTTTCACACAGTACGCAAGTTTATTATTTAAACTGAACCCAATCCTTGTGATACTCTGAATCTGGCATAGTTGAATGATATTGGCTTTAAGCTAAGTAGTGCGTAATATATGTAATAGCATTATAATGGTTTCATGTTTAATTTCTTACAACTCAAAATTACAATGAATCGCTCCTGAATTGCTTCAAGTTTCCAAATAAGCGAAGCAATTGGATCCTTCATTCAGTTATCATATAATAGTAACGAATACCGCTCGAGAAACCGAAAATAATCGAATTTCATTCGTATGTTTGAAACATCATCTTACTCTAGCTACGCTATCTGATTTTCCATAAATGATATTGAAAAATCGATTATTTTTAAAGTTCTTAAGACCTTATAACTGATTCTATTTCGAATTTCGAATTGATTCTGTTGGAGTATAGCAACGATGCGCACACTAAATATAATTGTGCCTGTGCGAAATGAAAATGCCAGGTAGACGGGAAACCAAGAGAGCCAAATTTTATTGCTCTTCCCCTTCCGTCTGAAGAGCCCCGAAGGATGACCCACCACGGTCAGTCCGCCACCAGCCCACGCGACAGCCAGTCGCATTTCAGCAGTTCACATCCAGTTATCAGTGTTTATACAAAAGTGTTTTTTACAGTCCATTCATTTATAATTAAACGAAAGACTTTTTCAAGTGCATTTTATATACTGCGTTACGTGCATACTTTTATTCATGTATTATTGTGCTTCATTTATGTGTTATTAATAAAGTCAATCTAATAATACTTATTGTTTATTAACATTTAACAACAGATTCTAGTAACGGAAAACAAACAATCGATTATACCATTGGCGACATTATTTAATCTCATCGTGATTTTTCTCGAATTACCTCTCGTTATTCGTAAAATAATCGATTAGTTTCGATACTCTTGTGATACTATAAGTAAAAATACTTATCTGATTAAGAAAAAGGAGAAAACTTTTAAATCAAAATATAATCGAATTCAAAGCTAGGGTTCAAATGACTAGTATAATTTAATTATTTATAGTTATATTGACTAATAAATTAGAGTTGACACAGTTTTAGATATATTCCCTATCTTTGAATATTCAAATGAACCGATACTTGATCAATACAGCAAATCAAACATTAGCTTCATCTTCAAAGAGCATCCGAACAGTAGGTGCAATACTCCTTTACTCAATTCTTTATTTATCTTTTAGTCCTTCTGACTACTGGAGATAAAAACAGTAACGAACCGGCCCAAATCATACTACTTTTTAAACAACAATTTCTAAGAAATATTTATATATTTTTTCCTACGACCAGTTATAAAAAAAGCTGTGAGCAGCAGAGCTCTATCACGAAAGTCGAATTTTTCGTCGAATGAAGAATTTAATTAATACACAAACAAATCTTTACATAAAATGAATTTCTTGGAAATGATATCAATTCTCAATCTTATTTCTTTATATGGAAAATTTGCTATTCCTCAATAACTTTTCATTTCACAAGTTAACTCTCTCTCTCTCGAATGAAAATTCATAATTTCAATAGACCCGGTGGTCTCGAACCCTCTTGTTCAATTCCAATTGACAACAAAGAAAAAATTGTCATAATGACAAGAAATTTCGAAAATGGGAAGTAAAAAAAATCACCCTAGCAACGATCATACTCATATTATTCATTAAATAGGAGGCAGTCCAGTTCAACAATTACAACGATCAAAATGATTTTGGGCGTTTTGTGCTAGAAGAACTGAAGAAAAAAACTTGAGAAAGACAAATCTTCAACATCACCGCTACTTGCATGCGAAGTTCGAACCCTCTAGTTAATCTTTTTTTGGCCAAAAAATAAGAAAATATAACAAAAATGACCATATGCTTAATACCCTTGGTGTTCAATGTCCTTCGTATGCGACCGTGAAAAATTGGACGGCAAGCTTCAAAAGAGGTAAATTTTCCATTGAAGATGAGGACCGATCAGGGAACGCCAGTTTCTGTGTCAGACCCCGAAAATATCGATAATTATATCAGACCGTCTAATTGGGCTAAAACGGATATCTGAAGCATTGAATATTCCATACGAACGCATTCATCATATAGTTCACGTGAATTTGTACATAAGAAAAATTGCTGCAAAATGGATTCTCAAATGTTCGATCTGTGCTCGATTTGAAAACGATGTAGACTTCTTAAACCAAATTGTTACTATGGATTACACTTGGGTACATTTCTACGGTCCAGAAATAAAGCAACAATCGATGGAATGACGACACTCTGGTTCTCCAAAACCTAAGAAGTTTCGTGTCCAAAAATCTGCTGTAAAAGTTCTTGCTTCAGTTTTTTTTGGGATTGCCATGGAGTAATCATGATTTGATTTTTTGGATAAGGATAAAACAATAACTGGAGATTACTACTATAAAAGCTGTGGAGGTCTGGTTAGCAGAGTAAGAAGAAACATTTTTTTAATGATCTAGAGAAAGGTCGCTGTGATAAATGTATCCAATTAAGAGGAGAATATGTTGAGTAATGAAATATTTTGACATTGAAATTTTGTTTGGTTATATAGTAGGCTAAGAATTTTTCAATATATCCTCGTAGAATCGAAGTAAAGAACGCTACAAGAATCCCAGAACACATATCGTAGATAAAATGAGTAAAAAAGTAGGTCATTAAACCATCGAGAAAAGAAACTTTTCGAGAAACTGAACTAATTACATAACAGAGGATATGCACAAAACATGACCATGTTAACATCCCAGTATGAAATTATTTTGTATCATGGTTGTTTTATTTGGAAGTGAGGATACGAAACGTATTTTTGTTGTTGCCAAATGATTCTTCAAATATAAGTATTTTTGTGATTGGTATCCTGTTTATTGAGGTACGTATTGTATGTGACTGCAGGAGACATGCCTAGTAGTCAATATATCCATTTGTATCTAGATTTCATATTTTTTATTCACAGTACCTATTCTTCTATTAGAAACATTTCAAACATGTTAGGTACAGATACATTGAGACGATACGAATTAGATAAAAATCAAATTCATGAATTTGGAGAAAATCAGTCAGGTATTTACAATAAGCGAGAAAAAGCTACTTCTTAATTATACATGACATCATATGCTACAGTGAATGGAAAACGAAAAAATAAGAGAAGACAATGAATCTATAAAGAATGGTACAAACTAAGAATATAGAAGAAAGAAAAAAGATGTAAATACCATGGACTACTACTTCGACAAAGAAAGTGGTAAATCATATAAAAAGACTAACGCCAAAACGAACTTGCTATATGCTGATCTTGATAACTTAATAACAACAGCACCGAAAAGAGTTTTCAATTCTCTGATTTGAAAATAGCAAGAATTTGACACAATTTCAATTATTTTAGAAGAATCAAAAATGATTTATATTCTTTTGAAGGTACCGAGGTTGATTTTAATACCTGAAAAAAAAAATCAGGTATTCTCTTTTGATAATTGAAATGCAAAAATAAAAATCATGCATGGGAGACATATCAAAAGAAAGGAAGGAACTGAACGGAGCGGCAATGAAAGAAAAAAGCAAAAACAGAGGAAAAAATATAAAAGAAGATGTCAGTGCGGTCTTACTTTTAGAAAAAATTTTACGGAAGTGGTTAACATCTAGAAAATATAATATCTGCCATAAAAGAACGATTTTCGTCAGATCTTATGATTGTAAGTGTAAGTTAGTCTTAATAATGTTCCAGTTCCATCAGTCGTTTCATAATATGAATTATGGATTGTGGCAAAGAAAAGCCGAAGAAACACATGGAACAGATATGTCTCATTGTCTTCTTAATACAATAAAAGAGTGTGACAAATATATGTACCCATCAATTAACATTTTATTTCGTATCCTTGCGACTTTACCAGAAGCGTCACTTCAATTGAACGCTTTTCAACGACGGTTAACAAATTGGCTTTGAGCATCTATGGGAGAAAAAAGTTTCATAGCACTCGCCCGTAAATATTCATAAAGATATTGATGTTGATACTGAAGCAGTAATAGACAGATTTTCAAATATTCAAAGAGAAGATTTGAATTTGTAATGTAAATATAATATTTTATATTTGTTTGTATATTATTTCTTTGGATGGATTTACTGGTTTTCTGATTTTCTGATTTCTGATCGCAATTTCACTTTTTCTTTTCTTTCTTTCCTTTTTTTTATTTTAATTTTTAGCCCCTCAAATGAAGAAAACAATACCATAATATAATAATGAAACATGAAGCTTTAGGAAGAAACAATGAAACAAATTTAAAAACTATTGAAGAATCATAATCCGTTCCTGTATATCCCAAAGAAACTCATGAAAACAGCCATCAAGACATATCTATCCATTCGGAAAAGGATCTGTCTGGAAATTCGATTAAGTTACTTACGAAACTCTATGAATGGGTAATTGGCTTTGTCGTTCCGTTTTGGTTTCGGTTGTTTTAAACATAGGCAGCTCGACTGTGTAGTCTTGAATTAATTAAAGGATTATCCGACAGATTTTGTGGAAAACGCTACAGGTCGATGTAAATTTAATCTTTTGATGAACATCAGAGATTCTTTCTTGTATTAAAGCTAAAACTGAATGATCTCGAATATATCAGTGACATAAAATAGTTTGTTAACAAGAGATTTATCCTATTTAAAAGGATAATGTAATTCCAGAAGGGATATGTATCGTTTATATTTTGTTGATTTAATAAATTGAGCAAAAACGGCAGGTTCATTACGACGAGACATTAGAATGCGTACATCGAGCGCACGTGAGTCGAGCGCACGGTGGTTTGAGCGCCGATTATATAGGAGGGTGATTCGAAGGCACATTTGCAGGTATAACGACAGTATCTTCAATCCCTGTATTTAACTATTACCGTAAATTAAAAAAAAAAGGAAAATTATAAAAGAGTTAACCACAAAGTAACAAAGAGTTTGCTCATTTTGGAAAATCTTAGATGTTGCTGATGGTTTTTCCTTTTGTCTTATTACCCATATTTCTCCATAGCTTCAGTTCATATGTTGTTAGTATAGTTCATAGATGATCTAGGTTTGCGAAAGTTTATTACGCCTGTGGATCGCGAAAGACTATCCGTCCGCTAAATGAACTATAGTCTATGAAAAAAATAACTAGAGGGATTTGTAAACATTGGTCATCGTTATATGATACAATACTTTTGATTGAAACGTCTTAGCCCAACCAATATGAAAACTGAACTAGATTCTTCTCTAGGTCTGACTGCTCCTTCGTTATCAACAGTAAAATATTGGGTAACAGAGTTTAAACGGGGCCATATGACCTGCGAACACCAGCGTAGCAATAGTCGAACAAATGAGGAGACGACTTCAGAAATATCGAAGAAAATCCACAAAATTTGAACATGAGAAAGCTGTGCGCAAGATGGGTGTGGCATTTGTTCACAATGGAACAAAAACAGCGCCGTTTCATAACCATGGATGAAACGTGGGTCCATCACTTCAAATCTGAAACTGAGGAACAATCAAAACAATGGACTGAAAAGGGAAAATCAGCTCCAAATAAGGCAAAGACCGTTCCATCTGCAGGTAAGATCATGGTTTTGATTTTTTGGGATAATTATCATTGGAAAAAAGAAAATTATCAACGGCGAGTATTATACGAAGGAATCAAGCAAATACGGCCACATTTCGCTAAGAAGAAAGTAAGTTGAAATTTCTGGAACCGTTGGCGATATTCATACTGAATATACTGTTTATACTACAACTACACCAACACTCACAATTACACTGTCTGACGCGTGTTTCGATAACTAAGTTATCGTCTTCAGAGACTGAAGGTGAACTGTTTATCTACCGTTCACTAACTTATTATCGTGTAGTGGTGGTGTAAGCAGTGTATTCAGTAAGAATAAAGTGTTGTTTCATCAAGACAATGCACCAGCTCACACATCCGTTATTGCAAAGGCCAAAATTATTAAATTAGAGTTTGAAATACTACCTCATAAACCCTATTCACCAGATTTAGCCCCCTCTAACAATAAAGAGGTGATGTTGGCAGTTAATGGCTATTATAAGGAGCTTGACGATTCTTATTATAAAAAGGGTATTAAAGGTATTAAACAAAAGGGAAAAGTGTATGGATTTAAAAGGAGATCACGTTGAAAAATAAATATATTTTTTTCAAGCTTTCTGTGCTTTATTTTTTGGGCCAAGTACTTCTGGGATCATTCAACCAAAGTTTTTTTAAACAATATAATCTCCATTCATAATCCACTTCAGCACTAATATTATTATCTAATTTGTTTATGTTTTTTTGTTTATTAGAAGCAGTATTATTATAGGAAATTTTGCAAATTACCTCGTAAAATCGTAGAAATAGTCACTAATTTTTAAGCTCAAAAGTGAAAAATTTAGGAACTAAACATTCAGTTAAAAAAAGAAAAACAATTAAAGCGCTCGATAAAACGAACCCGCGGGCAAGGAAAGTGACAAATATGCGAATAAAAACACAAAAAATATAGAAAAATACGTCAAAATAAATTAAATAAGATTTAATCGATTACAAAAACAAAACAATATGAATCTACAAAAAGATGAACACTTACCTGTTCCCATTCTTCGACCCTGTCCGGATCGTAGTTTACCCCAAATAGCCGGATCAATTTTGACGTTTATATTTTTATTATAAAATGAATATGCAAATCCAAAAATTCCGAAAAATGTATCAAGTGACGGTATAAAATTAACTTTAGACTTATCGGGACGCCAAGTCAAAAAAGGCGCCGTGACGCGGCATAGAGGGAAAATCGCGACTATCAGATACTCCGCAGGCCATTTTGTCACATCCCTGCCCGTTAGAATGTCATCCCCACTTCTTGTTAGAAGAGCTACCCCTTCTTGCAGGTTCCACAGAGTACAGTGGCTGGGGTTGGTTATTTCTAACAAAATCATTAACTTGATGCTCGGAAAACAAAGTTTAGTCTTACGCCTACTTTCTAAACACGTTCTTTTCAAGTATAACAACTTTTTTAACTTTTTAGTTTTGTTATAGACACTACGATCAAACTTCAAATTCAATAAAAGGAACTTTTATATTTATGATATGGAACTAATTCAAATGTTTAGTTTAATTCCTTCAATTATTTATTAGTTTCCAGCATATATTCTCGAAATTCCTATTTCAGATCTTAAATACAAACACATAATAGAACTAGATTACATTTTAATCAGGATCGTATTTAGGATCGTTTGAATGAAAAGTAGGGGAAGTGTCATTAACATATAACTGTAATCTAAAACTAGATGACTTTTAAACGCTTTTAGTATTAGTATTTAGCAAAATATCACCCAAACGCTAGATTTTAAATTTGCTGACGTAGTCTTAGTGTCACACCTACTGAAGGGTTCTAAATTAGTTCGTGTTGTCTAGAATATTTTTTAAAATGAAACTAAAAAACGGTAACGATATAAAATTTTTAAACAAAAGAAATAAGGATGGAAATATAAACGTAACAAAATAAAATATTTAATAGTTCATCCACACGTCAAGTCCGAGATTTAAGCGATCCGACATTTACGTCTTCTAAGCAACCAACTAATTCTCGTGCACTTTTCGTCTATTTATTATACAGGGTGTATCAAAAAGAGGTGACCATCTGTAGGATACCTAGCTATAGAAAACTGAAAAATACGAGGCATAGGCCAAGGTCGGCGTTCCGCACATGCGCGCTGGTTACCTACATCTCTTGTCTACGCACTGGCGCCATTACAGTCTGATTCTTCATTGTGTACGTTGTTTACTGAGTGTTTAAGATGCCTCCAATCGTGAGTCCCGCCGATTGTGAAGTACGGGCTGTTATACGATTTCTTAGTGCTAAAGGCGTAAAATCGATCGATATTCATCATGAGATCTGTGAAGTTTACGGACAAAACATTATCAGTGATGGTATTATAAGGAAATGGGTGAGAGTATTTAAAGATGGCCGCACAAATGTGCATGATGAAGAACGGAGTGGGAGTTAATGAAGATTTGGTGCAGAAAGTGGACAAAAAGGTTAGAGAAAACAGACGCTTAACAAATTGTGTGCCTACTTTCCTCAATATTCTCGTAGTGTTTTGTATCGCATTGTGACCGAGAACTTGGCATACCGGAAATTGTGTTCACGTTGGGTTCCTAAAATATTGACGGATTTGCACAAAACCCAACGTTTAGACAGTGCATTGACTTTCCTTGAGCGGTACCACAATGAAGATGAATATTTTTTAGACCAAACTATTACTGGTGACGAAACATGAGTGGCCTACGTCACACCAAAATCGGAACAACAATCCATGGAATGGCGGCATTCATCAGAACCCAAAAAAGTTTGAGCAAACAATTTGTGCCCGGAAAATCATGTGACCAGTTTTTTTGGAACAGAAAAGGAGTATTGGTAGTGGAGTTTCGTAATGAGACAATCAATGCAGCGTCTTATTATGAGACATTGAACAATCTGCGTCGTGCAATCCAGAACAAAAGACGTGGCAAGTTGAATAAGGGTATCGTTTTGCTGCATGACAATGCCCGTCCACATGTGGCTAATCGAACCAAAGATCTCAATGGGAAACTCTAGATCATCCTCCCTACAGTCCTGATCTGGCGTCCAGCGACTACCATTTGTTCCTGCACTTGAAGAAATACTCAAGGCAGTGAAAGTATACTTTTCCTAGGTCTAGTCAAGTTGTTCTTGTCTAGTAAATGTTGTTCAAAATTTACCACTTTTCCCTTTTAATCAACTTTTACTAAAATCCACTTTTCCTGTAACATATATAATTGTTGACATAAGCAAACTTTCATTACATTAACTTAACTCATATCATCTCATAAAAGTGAGGATCGCTTATTTACTTCTAAAGAAAAAATATTGACAATTGTTAAACGGTTAGAATAGATGTGTAATAATCAAATGGGCACGAAATTATATCAATATATTTGGTTAAGTTTGTATAATTTACAGAAATCAAAGTTAAAAGTATACCTAGAACGAGATATGTGAGATTTATGGCATTTTGTCCACACTATCTTTCCTTATACACGTAATCAATTATAATATATATCAAATATAATAAATGAACTTGTAAAACAGCAATTATTCACGCTGTACCTGTCTCAACCAATAAGCCTCGTACCCACATGTATTGAGATTTTGTTATAATATTTTTCATGAAACATAGATCAAAATATTGCATTCAGTTTAACGTTAAAAAAAGTAGAAAGAATCCCATATAACGTTAACGTTTGGTCATTGTTCAATCTTCCTGTATGTTCACATTCGACTTACTCACCAGAATTTGCACCATGGGACTTCTGGTTTTTTCCGAAAATAAAAACGGGTTAAATGGAAAACGTCCTAAATTGGTCACAAGCGGCGAACTATTTACTTCTTTATTTCTGCACAAGTTCTCGGGCTATCATTAGGCTCTTAGCTTTTCAGTTAATTTTATATCTTAGATTATTGCTTAGTACAATAGTAACAGTCGTGTGTCGTCCCTGTATCGAATGTATGTTTTGTTTTGATTTGACTTGTTTTTTAATTTTTGTTTCGCTCCGACATCATATAAACGTGCTAGTTAGTAAGATTATCAGCTATCTAGTGCTTTTGCTTAGCAAGATTATTGGATATTCTTGATTCTGAGAGATAGCTTAGTAAGTTTATTTATATTTTCGATTCTGAAACTCTTGTTGACTTTTTTTTAATTTTTGTTTCGCTCCGACATCATATAAACGTGCTAGTTAGTAAGATTATCAGCTATCTAGTGCTTTTGCTTAGCAAGATTATTGGATATTCTTGATTCTGAGAGATAGCTTAGTAAGTTTATTTATATTTTCGATTCTGAAACTCTTGTTGACTTTTTTTTAATTTTTGTTTCGCTCTGACATCATATAAACTTGATGGTTAGTAAGATTATCAGCTATTTTGAATCTAGTGCTTTTGCTTAGCAAGATTATTGGATATTCTTGATTCTGAGAGATAGCTTAGTAAGTTTATTTATATTTTCGATTCTGAAACTCTTGTTGACTTTTTTTTAATTTTTGTTTTGCCCCGACATCATATAAACGTGCTGGTTAGTAAGATTATCAGCTATTTTGAATCCAGTGCTTTTGCTTAGCAAGTTTATTGGATATTCTTGATTCTGAGAGATAGCTTAGTAAGTTTATTTATATTTTCGATTCTGAAACTCTTGTTGACTTTTTTTTAATTTTTGTTTCGCTCCGACATCATATAAACTTGCTGGTTAGTAAGATTATCAGCTATTTTGAATCTAGTGCTTTTGCTTAGCAAGATTATTGAAAATTCTTGATTCTGAGAGATAGCTTAGTAAGTTTATTTATATTTTCGATTCTGAAACTCTTGTTGACTTTTTTTTAATTTTTGTTTCGCTCCGACATCATATAAACTTGCTGGTTAGTAAGATTATCAGCTATTTTGAATCTAGTGCTTTTGCTTAGCAAGATTATTGGATATTCTTTATTCTGAGTGATAGCTTAGTAAGTTTATTTATATTTTCGATTCTGAAACTCTTGTTGACTTTTTTTTTAAATTTTTGTTTTGCCCCGACATCATATAAACGTGCTAGTTAGTAAGATTATCAGCTATTTTGAATCCAGTGCTTTTGCTTAGCAAGTTTATTTCTATTTTTGATTCTGAGACTTTTGCATAACAAGTTCGTCGGCTATTTTTTAATTACTGGCTCGGAAAGATTAAAAGTTATTTTTATATCTGAGATTATTGCTTATTAAGATAATAAGCTATTTCTCAATCTGATGGTCTTACTAAGCAGTATTATCAGCTATTTTTTAATCTGAGACGATTGCTTAGCTAAATTATCAGCTGTCTTCAAATCTGAGACTATTGTTTATTAAGATTATCAGCTATTTTGAATCTAGTGCTTTTGCTTAGCAAGATTATTGGATATTCTTGATTCTGAGAATATAGCTTAGCAAGTTTATTTATATTTTCGATTCTGAAACTTTTGCTTAACTAGTTGCTCAGCTTTTTTAATTTGAAGTTCAAAAAGATTAACAGATTTTTTGTATCTGAGATTATTACTTATCAATGTTGTCAGCTATTTCTCAATCTGAGGTTTTTACTAAGCATTATTATCAGCTACTTTTTAATCTGAGAAGAGCGCTTGGCTAAATTGTCAGCTGTTTTCAAATCTGAGAATATTGCTTATCAAAATTATCAGTTATTTTTGTGTTTTAGACTATTGCTTAGTAAAATTATCAGCTATTTTGGAATCTAGAGCTTTTGTTTAGCAAGATTATTGGCTATTTTTGATTCTGAGGCTATAACTTAGCAAGTTTATTTATATTTTCGATTCTTAAACTTTTGCTTAGCTAGTTGCTCAGCTTTTTTAATTTGATTTTCAAAAAGATTAACAGATTTTTTTGTATCTGAGATTATTACTTATCATATTGTCAGCTATTTCTCAATCTGACGCTTTTACTAAGCAATATTATCAGCTACTTTTTAATCTGAGACGATTGCTTAGCTAAATTATCAGTTATTTTTGTGTCTTAGACTATTGCTTGGTAAAATTATCAGCTATTTTGGAATCTAGAGCTTTTGCTTAGCAAGATTATTTGCTATTTGTGATTCCGAGGCTATAACTTAGCAAGTTTATTTATATTTTCGATTCTGAAACTTTTGCTTAACTAGTTGATCAGCTTTTTTTAATTTGAGACTTATTATTAGTTATTTTTGTATCAGAGATCTTCTTATCAAGATTATTATTAGCTAAATTATCAGCTGTTTTCAAATCCGAGACTATTGCGTATCAAGATTATCAGCTAATTTTGAATCTAGGATTTTTGCTGAGAAATATTATCAGCTACTTTCAAACTACGGCTCTTACTAAGCAATATAATTAGCTATTTTTAAATCTGCGACTATTGCTACATAGATTATCCGCTATTTTTAAATTTGAGATGATTCCTTAACTAAATTATCAGCTATTTTTTAATGTATGGCTCTTAGTCAAGAATATTACATCGAATAACATCGAGATTATCAGTTACTCTCGAATCTGAGGCTCGTGCTTAAGAAAACTATCAACTATTTTGGAATCTGGAGCTTCCGTTTAGCAAGATTCGAAGCCGTTTTTGAGTCTGAGGTTAATGCATGACAAAATTATGAGCTAAATTTGAATCTTTCTTGACAAGATTATTAGCTAGCTTTAAATCTGTGGCACTTGCTTGTCTTTTACAATTCTGGAAACTAATAAAAAAACAAAATTAAGGGCAGTTGGCGCAGAACATTTTCTATTAGTCCATTGTCAAATTGAAAGTGGGACATTTGGAGAGACACTCACTCACACAATATGGGAAGAGTGAAGTAAAAGAGCTTATTCAAATGAGCCCGAACTACTGATAGAGGAAGAAAGAATATAGGTATACCACACTCTATCACTCTCTACTTTATTCTGATAGGATAGCTGTGACGTCAAAGTTTCGTGTAGGGGGAGCTGCAAAAGAGGAGAAATAAGCTTTGAGTTTAACAGCGAGTAAAGAAAGATAGAGAGTAATAAACCAGAGCCTTTTCTTTCTCTTAAATAGTATGAGAAAAACACGTTATTGATGAAATGTTCTAAAATAAAATGACCACTCCAATCCTGATATTTTAATTGGCGTATAATCGATTTGAACAGTTAAATTAAATCATTATATTCTCATTACATAATGTTTCAATAGTCGGATGTGAGGTACGTATAAAATACAAAATTGTGAATCGACCTTTATTATCCTCATCAATTTCCACCCCTTCTTGTTATCTATCGCAGATCGTTTTAACGCATAGCTTTGTTGGCGGAGGCGCCGCCGTCACCGATTTATGTCTGCAACACCCGCAAATCCGCAGTAAATCGGCATCGGTAGTATCAAGTGACCCGTGGTTGTAAAGTGTGGGAAGATGCAGATGGGCGGAACGACGTGGGGTGGGGTGACAGAATAGAGGGCGTGGTTTCGTTTTATCCAAGCCAATGACAGCGACAACAAGGTGAACGTCACTTACAGTCACGTAGCTTCTCGCTTCAGCTGATGCCTGAAATGTGCTTCAGTTAAATACGTTGGCTGACAGGGTCGTCAAGGGATAAAAAATTACTTATTTTATTAAGTTACGAGTAAAATTCCAAATATCTATGTTTCAAAAAGATGCACATTATCAATTGATTTACTTAAAAATACTTCCAAGTTTGTTTGTTAATCTAATAGAAATAAAAAGTTACGTTACTTTAGGAACACACTGTACTATGTCCACCCAAATCAATCAGCTTCATTCTACATATCTCTTCCAAGCATTCTATTATAATAATAATCTAGCCCAGTGATTCTCAAAGTTCTCTAGGTAATTTTCCAGAAGTTCACTATACAGTCGACAGTTGACGAATATTATATACAGGGTGTGATGTGAAAAGTTTTGATTATTATCTAGTAATGGGTGATACAGTTATGTTGAAAATCTGTATGTTTTGGTGACGATGGATTCAAAAATAATGTTATACCAGAATTATACGTTTAACTTTGTTGTTTCGAATAGAACCTCACATTTTTTTATTCCACTTTCTAATTCTACATGATGTTTAGATAAAAATTTTGCACGATATCCTCTATACCAAAAAATTGAGTATTTTCGAGATAATTCGATATTTTCCAGAACCTTAATTAACCTTGCAGTGGTAACTTGGACGTTCATTTGCTTTTAAAAGGGTTAAAAGGTAAGCAGATTTACGAAGATATGCTTAATACCCTTGGTGATCAATGTCCTTCGTATGCGACCGTGAAAAATTGGACTGCAAGCTTCAAAAGAGGTAAGTTTTTCATTCAATATGATGACCGATCGGGAAGGCCAGCTTCTTTTTCAGTCCCCGAAAATATCGATGCGGTTCATGACATGATTTTATCAGACCGTCGAATTGGGCTAAAACGGATATCTGAACAATTTGGACATGAGAAAAATTGCTGCATTGCTGCGTACATTTCTACGATCCAGAAACAAAGCAACAATCGATGGAATGGCGACACTCTGGTTCTCCAAGACCTAAGGCTTGGCCAAATATCTGCTGGATAAGTTATTACTTCAGTTTTTTGGGATTGCCATGGAGTAATCATGATTGAGTGTTTGGATAAGGGTATAACAATAACTGGAGATTACTATTCGACATTACTGACCACTCTACGGGAAAAAATTAAAGAGAAAAGACGCGGAAAGTTGTCCAAAGGTGTTTTGTTTTTGCAGAACAACTCCTTTACACACAAATCTCATTTAGCCATGCAAAAAATTCGTGAGTTAGGGTTTGAATTATTAGAACACCCCCCTTATTCACCAGATTTGGCTCTGTCCGACTATCATCTCTTTCCTCAACTGAAAAAAAGTTTTAAAGGTCGTAAATTTTCTTCCAACGAGGAGGTAATAAAAGCTGTGGAGATCTGGTTTGCAAAACAAGAAGAAACATTTTTTTGAAAGGTGTAGAGACGTTGCAGGTTCGCTGTAATAAATGTATCCATTTAAGAGGAGAATATGTTGAGTAATAAAATATTTTGACATTGAAATTTTATTAGGTTATATAGGTAGTACCTAAGAATTGTTCAATATATCCTCCTATATTTTAGGGGGAATGGCATTACGAATTTTCAATTTATTTACATCTAATTGCGAAATGAAAAGTTGTTTTTTCCAAGATGGAATAAGATTCTTATCATCTTAATATTATCGATAGAATAAACTTCCATTGTGACGCTATAAGGCAGAATCTTGGAAGTTCGAAGAAACATCCTCCGTAGGCTCCGGTTTGTAGAAGTGTCACATTTATTATCATTTTTTATCGTTTTTATTTGAGGTAGGTATAGGCTAACCAAGCAAATTTTTATTTTTATAACTCAGTTCAATTAGAAATGTTTCCTTGGCATGTACAACGATATAAAAATCTTCATATCTCCTAATCTAATTTTCAATCAGAAGAAACCTAAAATCAACACAATTGAGCAACAAAGAAATATAAAAGGGTATAAGAAATAAAAAACTAAAGAAATGTTTTCCAATATATCCCGATGACTATTTCAAATATCTCGAGTAAACAATTCTACAGGATTATCGTTCATTTCGAGGACATTATAATTTTTCCACGTTGAGATTAAAAGCTTTTCATCTGACGATAATAAAAACATCGACCCGTAACCAAATTGTGAATTCGTTATTTTCGAGTATGTATGACATAGTGGCGATGGTTTATGTTGACATGTACAAGTCCGGAGCATGGCCTGAGAGACACGTCTGTCGGATTAAGGGGGCAACAGGCTTCGTTCGGCCAGCGACACCGCCGGACGCCTCGTGTCAACAATCACACGTCCCCTCTTCCTCATATCGCATCGATAAATTTAAACGATATCACGCACCCTGTTTGTCCACAGCATCTAAAATCAATTATTCTAAAAAAAATATTTTATATCTATTACGTACAAAAAATTAATCAAATTATGTCTGCAGGATATTTTTCAAAAAAAAAAAATGAAAAGAACGCGCCACAAAATTATCGATAAAATTTTTAGCGGAAGAAGTGATATCATCCGGGCCGAAAACGGCCCCTAGGCCGTATCGATAAGGCCCGCGATCGCAATGTGCCACAGAAAGAAGATTCATATTTTTAGAGCTTTAAGACTTCATTCGAATCCTCTACGGATGTTTTAAATACTTGTACTCTCAAGTCTACAGATGTTTATAAGTAATTTCAAGGGCGGCGCGTGCCTAGACAAGCGAGAGAGAAAGACAGCATCGCCATCTATTAGCAGCAAGCGAAAATATCCTATTATTTTTGTCGAGAACGATAGAATCTTCCACGCGCTTCGAGTCTAGACTAGAACCTTCCTTAGCCATATAAAACGAGTGCGTCGGCGCGACGTGAGTCAGTTGAGTCGAGTAATCTAAGCGATACGGCTGGAGAAGGATTTTAATTGTACTGCGAAGTAGTGATTGTGAATGTATTGTGCATTTGTTGGTGTCGTGCGCGTGCGATATCCATAATTGTTATATCGAGTTCCAAAATTGTTACGATTTTGGCATAATGTCACACAAAAACGTAAAGTTGATAGTGAGTGCGGAGTTTTTCATCATCATAAGTCAAAATTCGATTGTAACACTGAAAAAATAAGAATCGACACAATGTCATCTTCAAAATCTAAACTTCAAGGTCAACTATCGATATTTACTAAAGCTAAAACATGGAGCGAAGATGCCCTGAAGTCAAGTTTCATTATTGCATTAGAAAACGCGAAAAGATAAAAAACTTTCACTTTCAAAATATTTCGCTGTCAAGAAACACTGTTGCTTCAAGAATAAATGATTTATCTCAAAATTTGGTTCTTCAGCTGAAGGAGAAAATTGAGGAATTTACAAACTTTTCACTGGCTGTTGACGAGAGAACTAATACAGCTCAACTTGCTGTTTTTATACGAGGCATTAACAGTAACTTTGAAATAACTGAAGAACTATTTATAGTGGGTTCCATTGACAGGTACTACAAAAGCAAATGATATTTATTCTGCAATTGAGCATTTGATAACAGGATATGAACTCGACTGGAATAAACTTAGCAGCATAACTACGGATGGCGCTCCTGCCATGGCTGGCAAACATTCGGGAGTTGCAACTAAATTGAAACAATGTATAATTCATCAGGAATCATATTATATACTTATATAATTCAATAAATAAAATGTTATAAGAATCCAGTTATTTTTTTTTAATTTTCAATCTGGCCCACATACGAAATAAAAAATTTAATATATGGCTCTGTGCCAAATTGAATTGAGCTGTATATGCTATTTTGTGATCTGCCAAATTACTGAAAAGGTTATAGAGCTCAATAAGATATGTGCTTCATCGATCTCACCCAAGCATTTGATAGAGTACGATTGAGGGATGTAACAACTCTTCTGAAGAGAAGGAAGATTCACCCCAACATAATAAAAGTGATCGAAGACCTAAACACCGATAATTACACATATATCAGAATGGCAATAAACTGAGCAGTAAAATATCTGTGACGGTCGGTATCAGACAAGGAGACAGACTCAGCCCGATCTTGTTCAGCATCATAATGGATGAGATTATAAACGAGGTAAAGCAAGCTGGAAGAGGATACCGGTTATTGAATAAACAGCGAAAGCCTTTAACTTGCAAATATCCTTGAAGAAAACCAAATCTTTTACAGAATCCAGAGGACCGAGAAGATGTAAACTCGCAACATACGATCAGAGTGTAGAACAAGAGATGTCATTCAAATATCTAGGAGCGAACGTAACAAGTAATAGAAATCTAAAGATTGAAGTGAAAGATTAAACAACAAAGGAGTCATTAATATCAGGGTATCTGAGAGATGTAATTTGGGGGAATAAATATATGACTACCAGGAGCAAAGTCAGAATATACAAGACCTGTGTGGGATCAGAGCAAAGAACACCATCAACTAAGCGGCTTTTAAGAACTACTGAAATGCAAACGCCGAGATAAATAGCATATTATTTGAACAGGGGAGAAATGATGAAATAAGGGAGATATGTGACATCAAGGATGTAGTGAGATGGGCGAGAAATCGGCGAAGGGAATGAAGTGACCACGCGGACAGAATGTTAGATGACAGGTTGGAAAATATTGCATAGGAAGGAAAATCGACCACCAGGACGACCACCTACAAGATGGTATGAAAGCTGATCTTCATCATCCCATCTGCAGCTAGGCAACAATTGATGCAAACACAGGACTAAGTCCTAGCGTACGATAAAGAAGAAGATGTTTTTTAAGAAGATGCCAAATTAAATATTCAAGATTATTTAATATTAACAAGTTTTTCACTCAGCCATTTTTTTATTTTCATGGCTCTCCTGGATCTTCTCTGTAGGCGCCTTGATCTTATAGTCTATAATTATGCACGAGAGAGTAATAAAACCTACTTACTAATACAAAAATTAGTACAGCCATGTGAAATATTATTACAATGAAGATTTTCAAAAAATCTCGTCTTAAATCTTACATCAGAGTCTCGCAAAAGTCTCGCAGATCTTGACAAAAGCTTTTTAAGGTTTTAATCTTGAAATTAAGTTTGATGCTCTACCTCAAGTGGCGTCAGCATCATCGCTTGGCTAAGCAGTGATGGAGGAGTTTCAACAATATTTTTCTTTGTCAATATGTGACAACTATAATATAATGGTAATTTTTTTGAGAAAAGCATTGCACCTAATTTCACGATTACCCGAAATATTACATTTAATCTAATCTACAAAGAGCTGTCCCCTAATTATTCCCAATGCACAGTGAGGCAAAACTAGCTTTCAAATGGCAAAAATGGTATCTGCCTGAAAATTTCAATACGAGGCTTGTAGAAACCAATGGCTCTGGTTTTAGTTTTCTATAATCCAACATACCGGATCCTCTATGACGGTCATATTTTTAATGAACTCCACTAAAATTAGTAAGTGCAGATTTTTAAAGATGCTAATATCAAATGTGAGGTCATGTTCTCGAAACTAAATGCTATCATTATGAAAAACAAATTTGTCCTAGAATTTGTTGTAGTTGAACGAAAATGCCACCCACGATGTTTTCGCTGTTTGATAGAAACCAATATTCAATTTATTTAACTTTTAAGGATGTTTTCCATTTTATTAATTCAACTACAAATAGTCAAATAATATAGAAAATAATAGTTAACAATAATGTATAATGAAATAACACAAATTACGATTGAATAGAAGGCAAATCATATTGGTAATTAAATAAACAGACAACTAAATAACTCAAACAAAGAAAATTCATAAAACCTTAAATCTTCTCAGCTATTCTCTTCTTCTTCTTCTTCTTTGTCTTCATCTTCATCTTTCTTGTTACTTGTATTTAGCATTTACGCGTATATTTGGGATTTTTTTGGTGTGTCCACAAGAGCAATAACTTCTGACGGAAGTGGTAACATATGCCTTTTTCTTCTGCGTTCTGTTGAATACAAGCTGAATACCAAAGGATGCGAAGAATACATTGCTGTATTGAACTCATACAACAGATTTTCAGCACGACTGTTTTTTCCGGCATGAAACAGTCCGTCGTGTTTATACAATTTATTGCGGTACTTGAATGCTTCCTCGGCGAAATACCCAATAGGTAATGCCAAGTTTTTAATAACATCTAATGCCAAGTTTTTGACAGATGGACAGACCTTTTTCAAAAACCACGCTTTATATGTCACAATCCCCATCCTGTCCCTATTTTTCACTTACCAGCGAACCTTTATAAAATATAGTTTTTAAAAAGTATTTTGTGCAATATATTATTCTCAAAAACCATGTAAGGTTTCAGTCTAAAACTATATTTATTCTTATATCAAAACTTTTTTCATATATTCACAACTTTTTTCAAGAAAATTTTAAAAATTTCATTCACCTACGTCAATGAATATATCTAAGATAGAGTATGTATTAATCTATTACAAATTACATCATTACAGGCAGTGATCAGGAAGTTATATGAGAGAGATACGAGCCCCTGAAAGACCGGGGCTGCTCCATCTGTCGCTTTCCCATTGACTCACTATATCACCTTATAGTCTTTGTCGTTCTGCTCTACTCTGTCAACGATTACGCCACTACAGGATTACTAGTTTTCCCGAAATGGCTTTATACTCCGTCACCTTGGATTACAAATAAATGAGAATCATTTTCTTTTGTCACATCCTCTCTAAATACCAGGGTTAATGTTTTTACAATTGAATAGTTTTAGACACCTCAGGATTTTGATATTTATAAATCATATACAACCTGACTAATTTAGATTTGAAACAGATAGCTATTTCGGATCAAAATTCTAATGTAATAAATACGAATATTTTATTTTTATGTTAAAAGGAGAGGTACATCACTCTTTCAAATTACATACAAAGTTTTTTAATGGTCTATATAAAATTTCCAACAGAGTGCCAAGATAATTTAACGATGACTCAATGATTTTTGACGACCACGCTATGTGTACCCCTCTCTAAATATTTGAAGAGACATAATACAGAAATACACGTTTTCCCGAATACAATTTTCTAGATAAAACACGTTTTGATGTGCCACGCTGGAGTGAAAAACTCGTAGCGCATGCCTACGACGGACCTTACGAGATGATGGGATTAGAAGAAAAAGCTTCGAAGTCCGCGGAAAAGAAAAAACCGTAACGATTGACCGGTTGAAACCAGCTTACAGACTAAATGAAACATCACCAGCTGATAATGACGTGACTATCCACTCAAGAAGGGAACGGATACCAGCTGCAGCTCAAAATCCGTCGATAACCAACCACAGCCGATGAGCTTCCCTGCAGAAAACCCTGCCAACTACATCAACAGCAGCAAAAAAACACCGGAGTTGAGAGCGAGGAGTTTGATTAAAGTACATGCAAGTGCACGAGATTTTTCATCCTTCCTCACTCAACTGACCGACGCTTGACCCAAGGAAATCCAAGTTTCCTTTTTTTGGGGCTTCTTTAATTACCTTCTTCATTTTTTAACGGCATGGAATTGATCTAAGCCTCTTGAATGTACCTACGCCCCTCTACCTTCCATGTTACTTCATGACACCCATTCCTATTTCTTACTTAAACGAACTTAAAGGAGACGTTTTCGACACAATTTTTGACTGAATTAATCATTGACACGGCATTGCAGCCAACCCATAACGAACGACACCAAAGTCTATTTTGCCATCCTCGATCCTAAATTAGGTGCTCGAAAATACGTTTCAACGCTATTTTCGCAATTATAAAGGAAGAAATTCAGCTGGGTGTTTACTCGAAAACGATTTACCAATTTTGTTGACTTTCGTAGTGTTGTGGTATTTCTAGAATACAAAAAATGGAGTGCTCTGGAGTTTCTTA
This sequence comes from Diorhabda sublineata, assembly GCF_026230105.1. NCBI lineage: Eukaryota > Metazoa > Arthropoda > Insecta > Coleoptera > Chrysomelidae > Diorhabda > Diorhabda sublineata. The sequence goes on from NC_079476.1 coordinate 31,495,638, forward strand.
GTGTTTCACACTTCGAGAGAATGTGGATAGAGGTTTTCGTCCTCTGTACAACAAAACATGCACGCCGCATTATCTGCTAGGTCTAGCGTCTTCAGGTTTGTTGAGGCGACAGAGCTCCGATAGAGCTCCTGTTAGTATTCGTATATTGTTCTTACTTAGGTTGATACATTCAGCACATCTATTCTGGATTCAGTTTCCCAGGATAGTCTTTGGCTGTCTCAGCCCTTGTAGGTTGCTCCTATCTAATTTCTTTTCCAGTGCTTAGACTGGATATAAGATCTTAGCCTAAATACGACACGAGACGTGGATACAAATGTGGTAAAAACAAATTTATGTGCAAAATACAGGTTGGTGAATAGTCATAGCAGCATTTTTTCCGCTTATTTGGAGCGACCTGTAAAACGTCTTTGTTTACATGAAATCTTTCATCAATACTCATCCTAGTACATCCATATCAACCTACCCAATTTTGTTGTGTTCAACTCAGCTTCATCTTTCAATTTTTCACAAGGCTTTAAGTTTTTCTTTGACTTTCTTCATTTCTTAAACTCCAACTGTATTTCGAAATCATAGTCTTTTTCATCTAGCTGAAGATTAACTGCACTTTTTGACTTTACCTTACTGTAGCATTGTTTGTACTTATTTCCAAAATAAAGAAAAGTCAATGGATTTACTTTGCAAGTACTTAGGAACAGTAGAAGTGACCAAAGATAAAAAATATAAACAAGTTTTCAAATTTTGAACAATTGACTCATCAGGTTTCTAGCTGTAATAAAATTAAAGAAATTAGATGAATCTACAATTTCGCTCATTAGTTCTTCAACAGTTGATGAAAGAGCCTTATGTTGCTCCTTTATTTTGCAAATCTGTACATCTTGTCATGAGTTGAAACATTACCTTAAAATTATACAAACTAACTTCTAAGAAGAATAGACTGTACGTAAGCCCCTTCGGGCGATCATATAGAATCATTCTAGTCAAAGTACAAACTATTCAAGGAATTTATCTCCTATCCAAACTAAAATATCAGTTAATAAGTATGCTTTACATGTTTCAGGTTTGAAAAGTATTTGAATTGCTTAATTAAGTACCTAAAAATTGTGACGCGAGCCTGCGGATTTATATACAACAAAAATAAAATAACGTAATATTGCGACATATATATTAATTCAAATACAATCACAAATTTGACCTACATTGTACCTAACCCTGCTCCAATCGCCTCTTTTCTTTCGTTCCAGAAAATATTATTCACAATATCCAATAAATGATTCAAAATTGGGTAAAGATCCACATACTGAAAGTAATTGAAATAAAATAACTTCAGTGTAGGTGTATCGTGTACTGTTTATTGAAAATTTCTGAGGTACGAAATGCTAGATATAAAACAAACTGAGATTTTTGTGATTTTTAGCGAACTCAATTATCGTGGCCAGTTTTTCTACCCCAAGGCCCTTCATTTCGCTCCGATACAACCAACGAGATGTTTTTACAAGGTGATAGAATCTGTGAGCAGACGAATTGCCTTCAGCTCCCGCTACCTCATTTATTCTTTGTTTTACTCTACACTGCTACTCTCGTTGCTCTGCTTTTTTACCTTTGGGGTTTTTTCTTTCTGTCGTTAATGGAGTAATTAGTTTTTTAGCAGGAAATAACATATGTTACGTTAATGCGTTATCATTTCTCTACGGGAATACGAAAAGCATTGTTGTTATACAACTGTTGTTTCCATTATACAGAGTGAGTTTTGTATATGGACTATCTTCCTTCACGACGAGCTGAATCAATATGTATATGGGAAAGTACTGTGACTGGTGTTCTGAAAATTTGCTTACTTGGGTTTTCCGAAATGCTCATTTCAATTAAAATAATTTCAGGTTTCCAAATTTCCGATTATACCGGAAGTGGACCCAAACCTCATTATTTTACGGAATGCTGTGGTTTTCATTAACTTTTTAGAATCTATGTGAAATATCAATACAACTTTATATAAGGCCTAAATTCCTCCAATTTTTATTTCACATATTCGAAATTTTTGGACACATGCAGCTCTCCACTAAAAAAATTATATTTCTAAGTTTAAGTGAGTCAGGTCTAATATTTTTGGGATTTGGACAAATAACACTTACAGCTTTCAAAATGTGGTAAAAATTTATATAGGTTGCTCAGAAAATAGTGCCGAATGTTGCTATGTAAAAACTTAATTTTTTCAGATGGAAATCCCCGTTTAAGCATCGCAAAAGTGTTCATCATGTCTCGTATAGGATTTATTAATGAAGATTATTTCAATTTGCTGGTAATATACGCGGGATGTGATAGGGTTATCCCAAACGGGACATGATGAACACTTTTGCAACGCTTAAATGGGAATTGCCATTTGAAAAAATTAAGCTTTCGAAGTTTTTAGATAGCGAAATTCGCCACCATTGCCTGAACACCCGATATAAATTTTTGACAAGGTTTTCACACATTTTGAAAGCTGTAAGTGTTTTTTGTCCAAATCCCAAAAATATTAGACCTGACTCACTTAAGCTAAGAAATATAATTTTTTTAGTGGAGAGTTGCATGTGTCCAAAAATTTCGAAAATGTGAAATAATTAAAAAATGGCATACTATGTCTTATATAAAGTTGTATTGAAATTTCACGTAGATTACAAGAAATTATTAAAAATTATAGCATTCCGTTTAAAATAACGAAGTTTCGGTCTACTTCCGGTACAACCGGAAATTTCAGAAAACTAAAATTATTTTAGCTGAAAAAAATATTTCGGAAAACCCAAGCCAGCAAATTTTCAGAACACTAGTCGCAGTATTTTCCCATATACATATCGATTCTGCTCGTCCTATATACATGTATACATTTCAATTGTAATTTCAATTTAAAATAATAATAGTTTGTTTTATAATAAGGTACAAATAAATATTAAAAATAAAATGACTGCTCTGTTACTTCTTCTGATCCATAAAGAGTGCATAGTCATAGAATCAGATTCATATATAATTATTTATGATTATGTGTATTAAATTATTAAATAATTAAATGAAAACTTGATGAATATATCCTGTATCCAAAATTAATTTTAGCGTGGAAAATTGTCTGCACAAACTGTTTTTTGAGGTAAAGTTAAAAGATGAAAGCGGTAAAATGAACAAATCCTTTTGTAAACTTGGGCCATGTCAGGGTCTGAGCACGAGAGCAACCCTTTTCACCCTATCCTCCGCTTAAGGGATTACTAACTTACTGAAAGCATCGAGGAACTTGCACATTTCTTGAAAAATATTTTAATTGATTCGAGTAGTATTTTCTCCCTTTGAAACTTTTCATTTAGGTACTCACCCTATTTTTTAATACTTAAATAAACTAACTTTTATTGAAAATAAAAAAGGGTTTGAAGCTGGATGATTCTAATAAAACTTTGTATTTTGGGATATATAAAATCGTTGCAGATATATAATAAAAATATATGGGGTTTGAATATTGCTAGATTCATATCATTTAATACTAAATTTGAAGTTGAAGTACTACGCGAAAAGTTGGTTGTAGATTTTCACCAGGATAAAAAATCTAGATAACTTTCTAATTTTGTATTATGTCTTGAAATTCAAAAGTAGAATTGACCAAGATTTCGATTTTCCTTTACATTATTTCTTGTCTAAATTTCCGACTTGTTGTGTTCGATCCAAGTTTTTTATCGTAGCAAGTTAGTTGTGATGCATTATTAGTTTTCGTTATTTTCTAGAGAAAGTTTCCTTTCCGCCATTATGTAATCCACAGTTCTTTATTTCTTATATCTTTTTAATGACTTTATGACGATAATAATTATCTCACAGAGTCATCTTGTCTCGGGTAAAAATTGAGTAGTTCATCTTCATGTAGGTACTACCTCAATTTCGGAGTTTGGCTATTATTATAGCTATTTTGACTGCGGAATTAAATGTTAGATGATGCGAATTAAACAATTTTCGCAGATTTCTAAACAAGATTTTATTTTCCTTCCAATAGATCCTTTTCTTACAATTTTTCCCTTAGTTATAAACTCATGAAAGAGTTCTACGTTCTTGTCCATTTTTTTCAGAACATCTACATTAGCCTCATGATCTGTCCATGATATTTTTGGCATCTTACGGTAAGCCCACATTTAGAAAGCTTCTTGTTTTCACTCGCACTAAACGTTAACATCCCGAGAAAGCTTTTATATCATAAGAGAGGACTGGAAATAGTGGAAATACTTAAAACTTCAGCAACCTGCTTCTAAGCTACTAGCTCATATCACTGCTACAAAGAAGCCTCTTCATCTACATAAACGATGAATAGGCTTTCTCGAATCGAATCCTTAGTTTTAATCATTAAACCTCGAAGCAATCAACACTTGTATCCAAGAAGTCATACCTCTTAATTCTTTCCAGTCTTTCGTTTTCCACATACAAATGTTCTTTGGAAGCGTCAGTTATGGTGACAATCCTTTATTTGGTCTGTTAGACCATATTCTCCACTAATTTTTGCCACATTATCCAACATGTTTTGTAGATCTTACATGTTGTTAAGTGGATGCCTTTAACTATTATTCCGCCGGAATCATTTTCGAGGGGTTTGGTAAAGATTTCCTCTAAGTAGAAGTTCAAAAAGAGTGGAGAAAAATCGGAACGTCGACCAATAATTCTGTCCTAACAGCCAAATAAGTGAATCCATGCCCATTGCCTTGTATCTTTTCCAAACTCTGCAACAAACCCATAAAAAAATCTTAACTTTGTCGACTAGGAATTTGCCGACTCCTCCGCTATCATCGTCCCGAAGTGAACGAAGAAATACAGATATAAGGTTCTGAAGATTTATTCAGACCTTCAGAGGACAAAGGGGAAGCACCCTGTCAGCACGTACAGATTCAAGCGATGCTGGCAAAGTTGCAAGATCGTCATTATTTTACATAGCAAAAGCTATTTACAAAGTGGGTATAGCGATTCCTTAATGCTGATCAAATGCTCGTTAGCGGATTCAAACGGATGGTTAGATATCTGAATCGTAATCTAGACAGAAAAATACGTTTTTTATCAATAAATCAGAGTCAGAAAAAAGGATGGAAATACATCCTTATATGCCCGGTTAAAAATCATAATAAAAACGTGAACAACGATGATTTCTGACTTTCTTCTCTTCAGTGCTGAACATAAGCCTCCCGTAATTCAATCTATCTGGTTTGGTTCTGTGCGGCATTCATCCAGTTTGATTACATTCTCTTAATAACGTCAGTACATCTAATTGGTGGACGTCCCCTACTACGGTGAGCGTCTTTAAGAGGTCTTCACTTTAAAATTTTGTTTGCCCAGCTTCCAACCACAATTCTAACTACTTGGACAACCCATGGAACTGGGCAGAAAATAAAACCTTTCATTTAAATCATAAATTCAGTTTAAAGTAAGTTCGAATTTTTGGAACAGTTGCCGATATTCATACTGAACACACTGTTTACACCACCATTACACCAACACTCACAATTACACTGTCTGACGTTTGTTTCGATGAACAAGTTATTGTCCTAAGAGACTGAAGTATTTACCTTCAGTCTTTGTAATTGTGAGTATTGATGTAGTGGTAGTGTAAACAGTGTGTTCAGTATATATATATATATATATATATATATATATAAACCGGAAGTTCAATTTTTCGACATTAAAGAACGTAATAAATGAATTTTACGACCTCGAAAACGCTAAACTAGTGTTTTTAATCTCTTCCTCGGCCAGGTAGATACGGATGTATAGTCAGAAAGATGACTGGCCATTATTATATCAATTTGATGACATGCTTTGATGTCCGCCCATTCCTCCGCTATTGTGAAGGGAAAAATCAGCGGACTGCCTCGTCCGCTATATTCACCTTATCTGCACCCATCAGATTACTCTCTATACCGAAATTAGAAAAAATGGCGTGGTGGAAAGCGATTTGACACAAGTTGTTAAGAGGACATTATGTTGAAAAATGAAGTACTTTCTTTACAGCATAGTAACTTTTTTAAGTCGGTCTTCCTTTAAACCTCCCTCGTAGTGACAATGACATATCACACTACTATAAACAGCTTAGTTGTTACGACGCTGTGTTTATTGCGGCATGCATCACCTACATATCGAGCTTTGAGTTAGGCGATGCGAAGGGGGTGGTCGAAGAGACGTGAAATGTCAGTCGGGCGCGAGAGCACGATCACGCTCTTTGGCTGCAGCTGGAAAGTTCTCATGATCTCAACGTAACACCGCAACCAGTCATAAATAGGTGAGATAAATACGAAATAGTGTAAGAGGTCACAATTTGGTCGATTTAGGATAATAAACTTCTCAACGAAATTATGAAAACAAACTAAATTGAACAAAATTTTACTATGTAAAACACATTTTTATCACGATTTCATATATTATACGAGGTGAACTTTTTAAATAAAAATACAGTAGGGCAGGTTATATGAAATTTGTATAAATTTATTTCAAAATGCTGAACGTAGCTAACAATGTACTAGTGGCAAGTAGGGGTGGGGAAAATAATCGATTAATCTAAAAATAATCAAATAATCGAATATAATCAAATAGTCGAAAAATATCGATTAATGGATGTGGACAACATCCTGTGAGAATTTGGTTTTGTAAAATACAAATACAAAATGTTTTTTGCCTATTTTCATTCTCAAAAATGCATAATGGTTTTGGTACAGTTTAATTGAATTTGAAAGATAGTTTTTAAGTGGCTTTATTACAAAGTAAAAGACTGAAATTGTTATTTGTATGTTTAGGCTGCGAAATACCTTTTTAACGTACCTACCGAAAGAACAATTATCGCCGTGGCCGGTTGCGGCCGAGACAAGATTATCTTGAGGTCGTTAAAAAGTTTCGCGGCTATGGCATACACACTATTTTTCGTACCATCGTTAAAATAATCAAATAATATAATAAGTAATCAATTTAACGATTAAAAAATTTATTTTCTGAATAATTATTTCAACATAATTCAATATCAGGAATCTTCCAAATATCTTCTGTAGGTTCATGGGAATCAAACCATAATGTCTTCTGTATGTTCCTAGTGGTTTACTCGCTCTTTATCTTGTTTTTTGTAGGAATCAAACCACAATCGTTCTTTTGAAGCTTTATTTCCGATTTTTGAAAGATCAAAAATTGATTATTTTCGATTAATCGATTATTTCCGATTTATGGATTATTTTGGACTGATCGATTATTATTTTCGATTGATAAATTATTTCCGATAAATCGATTTTTTTTAATTTTCGATTAATCGATTAATCGAAAATAATCGATTATTTATAATTGCCCAGCCCTAGTGGCAAGACGCACTTTTATTTAATATAAAACAAAACTTGATGTGTAATTGCTGCTCTAAAAATTTATTCACCGGATTTTTTCGTGAATATCTACATTACTTGGTTTTTGTCTTTCAAGTTGTTTGAGTTTTGGTCATCTACATTTTATGATACTGAATTCAATGCCTTTTCGAATGGTCACACCAAAATCTAGTGAAGAATCGGATAAGAAGGTATAAAAGTTTACGTTTTTGCTTCAAATCGTGTGTACTGTAACTTTTCTCGTATTTATTTACGCCCCTTTTATTCGTGGGATGAATTAATAAACACTGTCTCTTACGTTATTAATTTATTTACACATTATACAATACACTTAACTTTTATAATAATAATAATTTACTTATATATATATATCACTTAAATAATTTCTGCGATTACTTTTACTAATTCGTTCTTTTCACTAGGACTATTGTTTCAAAACTAATTGCTTTTACACAGATCATTTATATATATTAATAAAACTCTACAAAGCTCTAGAACAAAAAGAAACAAAAGAAATAAATAAATAGACTCCTAGAAATTATTTAGAAATAATACTGTAAATAAACCGTCTGCTACTAAAAAAATTATATACAATTGAACATCAAACGAATTCCGTCATTTATAAAAACTGTGAAAAACGTCGCACAAAAAAGTGCCGCGCAAATTCGCCGAATTTTTTAAATCCCATAGTAGCTGGAACAGGGCCGGCCTGGGGATCCATTTTGAGAACGTGAACTATATAATTCGAATTATTTAGAACTTTTAAAATAACATTTTTTTCCATACTCTTAGCTGTTATTCATTATCTACAATACGAGGATTGCTACTTAAGTTTTGAGATAGGCAAATAAAAACAAATAATTGGTTATTGCTTCATTGTTTTCCAAAATATTCTCCATTGAGATTAATAAACTTTTGCATGCGCTTAAACCAATGTTCGAAGAATTTTTTCCATTCCGATTTATGTACCTCCAAAACATGTAAATCGAACGCATCAATTGTTTCTTCAGGTGTAAAAAAACTTTCTTACTTAAACTAATATGACTCCCATTATCGTGATGGAGAATGATCGGTCTTCTGCTATTGATTTCCATGATTTTTTCTAGTTCATTGCACGTATTTTGAAGCCCATGAGACAATGCACTGCCTATGTTGAAGCATTTACTCGAAATAATAAAACACAAAACTAGGAATGTCTAAACAGTAAGACGGATCAATATGCAACAAAGTGCATTCGAAAGAGCCTCTAAAAACTTTGTGAATAAAAATTATAAATGAAAAATTAAAATTGCATTTGTGCAGAGAAAAATGCATTTTAAAAAGTGCATCTCGAATGGTTAAAAAATGAAAAATATATATATCGAAAATTATTGCCGGATATGAATTCAATTTTACTACTCGGAGGTTTTCGAGGTTGCAGAACACGAATATCATGATAGAAAAGCTTTACAAAGTACCTGGTGCCCAGGGTGGCCAACATCTACGTCGTTTACTGGAATACCATGAAAATTCGTTATGAAATAGGCCGAATATTTATCCTGGGGATTTTCGAGGTCACTGTACACATTTTTAAGCCATTCGAAATGTATTTTGAAAAACGCACCCGGTACAAATACAATTTTCATTTTTTATTCAGAAATTTTGTTCACAATGTTTCTCGATGTTCTCCCGAAACGAATGCATTCTGTTGCATCCGTCTAACTGGTCAGATATTCCTAAGTTTTGTCCTTTTTGTGCTTTATATCTTCTACTGATAATCAGTGATTTGATAGTAATGCTATTATTTATTTCAATCTTATGTATATTTATTTATTGAAATTTTGATAGGAAAGGATTTTTAAAATTATTTGGTTAACAGATTCTTATCTTATTATATGTTGAAAAAAATCTTTTGGTTCAAAATAATTTGGGAACCCCTACACTACTTATTCAATCTAATAATTTCAAGAATTTCTGCTATATTTTGAACAACTTTGAAAACCTCTTAATATTCAAATCAATAATATCGAGTTTTTTGTTTTCTAATCACAGTATTTTTTTCACTAATTTTGACTACAGATCAATCTGTCATTAATAGAAAGTATGAAATGACAAATTAATCATATCACTTCACAATTCCCTCAAGGAAACTGATTACATTAAAACCTAAAAAAAAAATTCTCTGCACTTCATTTATTCCACCGTGTTTCGCAAATGACACGAGGCACTCAACATTCAAATAATGATATATTCCCGAGGTAAATAGAATAGGCCAATCCTTCATTCCAAATCAAATGTCCTGACAGTGTAAATCAAAATGCTTTGAAGGCTTATGACGATACGCTCCCCACAAGAAAAGAGAAAGTATATTTGGCGATGGGGAAAAATAAATTAGAGAAATAAATTGAAGTTGTAATCGATAAACTCCATACCTTCGTTACTTCATTGCTCTAGGCACGTGTTTGAATAGTTATTCAGGTATTTCAATGAAGCATTAATACACTGAGGCACTATACACCTCTTATAAGATTTAAAAGACATTTTATAACAGATAAACAAATAAACACAAACAATGTTTACTAACTTACTATATAATGACGTCATTGCTCCGCCATATTAATAATGAGCGGTTAGAGGGAAGTTTGAACCGAAAATTAAAAAACATGATTTTAAATGTCATGTGATTAGAAGCAGCCGGTGCAGTGCACCGGCAATTTTATTTTCTTGCGCTTACAAAATATTTATTATAAAAGTAGAAAAATAAATATAACAATTTACATTTACAGCAAAGTGATTTTCATCGACATATATTGAAGTTGTAATCGATAAACTCCATTTGTTCGTTTCTTTATTACTCTAGGCAGGTATTTGAATAGTTGTTCAGGTGATTTCAATGGAACATTAGTACAATTAGGCACTATACACCTCTTATAAGATTTAGAAGACATTAAACATAAAACTTGATTTTAAATTTTATGATAATATAAAATATTATTATAATATCAATATCCACGTTTTCAAAATTTCAAAATCAATCGTCCGGAGCAAAATCTGGAGAATATGACCGTTGTTATCTTGATTCAAAGGAACATTTTTTCGTAGATAACCTATTAAAATTACACCTTCAACATCGCAAAATACGTACTGAATACACTGTTTACACCACGACTACAGGTGGTAAACAGTTTACCTTCAGCCTCTGAACAAGATAACTCGGTTATCGAAACGCACGTCAGACAGTGTAATCGTGATTGTTGTTGAAGGGATGGTGAAACCAGTATATTCAATATCGCTAACGGCTCCAGAAATTCAGCTTCATCCCAAAATACGGTTAGCATGACCTTCAATGGTGAATGTTGTGTCAATCCAATTACATTGAAGGACAGCTATTGTCACCAGTAGGTACCGAATGGCGCAAGAATAAAGAGATATATTTGTTTGCGTTTAGTTAAAAGATGATGAGCCGTCGACCTCAGCGGAAAATGAACTTCACGAAATCGATTATTTCTCTCTAACAAAACAGCGACTTTTACAAACGTATCTCTTATTTAGAATATATGTTGAATTGATTAATTGTCGTGTATTTCATTTTATTCGATACACCCAGAAACTGGTCTAAAATTAAAAGTAAATTGTAAAGAGCAGTGTCACTGATTCAGCTGTGAACGCTAATGGAAGAGACGCGACTGTCATGATGTCTAAGTGTAAGTGGGTGAGGGCTGGGACTACAGCTCCTTCTTCAAATGCTTTGTCTGCTACTCATCATTCCCATTCCTTTCTTACCCAAACCAGCATCTACAAGTGACAAATGAACACCTAACTTTTCTATAGGATTCAACATAATGTTATGATATGTCTTCGTTATAGATTAACTGATAGAGCGATGTGTTAATTATATACGTTTTACCTATACAAGGTATACCGAAAATTGAATGAAAATGAAATCAATCATTCTCATATGAGACATTTATGTTTCAATGGATATACAGTGAGTGAATATTTATATAGAATCGAAAAGTTTTGTCATTGAACGATATTTTTGAAGAGAATATCTTTGTATTAAATTTATGGATTAGACGATTTTTATTATGAAGATTTCTATATAGTAGCAAACTTATACACTAGTACAAGTATATAACCAATTACATATTAATTCTAGCAAATAATTAACATTATTAACACAATATTGTCACAAACTCGCCAACTGATATGAAGCCGGTCCTGTTTTATGTTATCAATGCTAAAGTTTGGCGAGTGCGCTGGGTAATTTTCGGTTTTGTAAGATATGTTTACCTTTTTGGTGGTCGTTTTTTAGAGACAATTTAAAAGAAGGTTTTTTATTTTTTTACGAAAATTGTAGAGATCTCAAGAATCCGAAAGATCTAGAATGTAACTTTAATATATAAAGCGGAAAGTTTACCAGACAGTAGTCACCGGGACAATGACAGAAACATTTGTATTCGAAAACAAAGTTCAAAATTCATTAGTATATCTCCAACGTTTATCGGGGACCAATTATGTTAAACAGCTTAAAGCAGATAAAGTGAATAATTGGTCCGATAAGGAGAAAGCAAGGAACTTAACTATCGCATTGCGAGGAAACGCCTTATATGTACTCCAGACGATACCTCTTAAAGAAGCTGATGACTTCGAGCAGCTGAAGAGTTTGGGCGTGCGATATGTTCACGAACATCTAGAAAACTAATATCAGCTAAAAAACTAATGGCGGAAATGTAACGAAACCTTTCAAGAGTATGAAGTAGATATCCCCAGACTTGTCCGATTTGCTTATCCATGAGCACCAGAAAACATGATGAAATGTCTGGGCATACATGCATCTATTGATCTATTGTTTATGCTATCCGAAAACCTTGGTAGATGCCTTTACTGCTACCCCGAGAGCTTCGGTATATAACAAGGATAGAGTCGTACTAGTAGAAGGTGACTTGATCATATATATATCTTGACACAAGGTATGGTTGACAAGAAGTTGTAATAGATCAGATGCTATAATTGTGGCAAGATAAATAATCTACGCAGTTCGTGTAAACATCCAAGGATTTCCACAAACGAAGAGTGCAGGCAGAGGGAAAAGTGGAACGAGTCAACTAACAAAACACGTCAATTTATGTTGGAAGGGGCAAGCATTATGGCTTATTTAAACTTACTGGAAAAGCCACCCCCTCACCTCTAGCAGCATCCCCTTTATTTTTTTAAATTACTTTTCATATTTTTTATGTAAAATTTGGATACTCCTCTTTGAGCTGATTTCAAAAATGTATAATACTTGTAGGTTAAAGTGGTTAGTTTATGAGATAAACAATTTTTCTTTTAAGAGCACAAATTTTACTTATTATTTACTTTCACCTTATTTGCCTGTACTAAAATGGGTTGTACAACAGTTCAAACTCTTTAATCTTTTTAACTGTGCTATTTATTCTACTTAAAAAATCCAAACAACAAAAAACTCTACTTTTTATTAAAGTTTGACATTGTCAACTAGAATTTGTAGTCACTATTGATAGTGTAATTTGATACATTATTTATTTTGTTTCTCTGAAATGGTTTACTCTTTGCAAGAAAGAATTGAAATTGTAGGTTTATACTACCAAAATAATAATTGTGCAAGAGCTGCTGCTAGAATATTTAACGAATTACATGACGGAAGACATGCAACTCATAAGTATGTAATTCAACTGATGGAGAAATTTACCACAACAGGGTCTGTTTGCAATAAAGTGCATAAGCGAGAGGGACTCGTAAATAACGAAGCAATCCAAGTGGCAATTTTAGGGCAAGTCTGCTTAGAGGCTCAACAACCCCAATCGTTGTCAACAATAAGTAGAGCGATCGGTGTTTCATCTTCTACAGTTTTCCGAGTTCTACATAAATTCAAGTACCACCCATACAAAGTTAAGTTGGTGCACGAGTTGAATGAAAATGATTTTGATCGTCGTCTAGAGTTTTGCGAATCAATGACGCAAATTATCAATAACAATCCACAATTTTAAAACAATATTTGCTTTTCTGATGAATGCTCATGGTCATTAAATGGCTTAGTAAATAGGCATAATTGTAGATATTGGGCTGAAAGTGATCCACATATTATGCGTGAATTCCATACACAACATCCCCAAAAGTTAAATGTTTGTTGTGGTATCCTAGGTGACCACATTGTCGGACCTTTCTTCATCAACGGAAATTTAAATGGTGAATCATATCTTGAGTTACTCAGGGAAGGGGTTGACCCACATATTACAACAATAATAGAAAATGATGATAACCTTTCCGAAGATTTACTGGTATTTCAACAAGACGGAGCTCCCCCACACTATGCTATGCCTGTCCGACAATTTTTAAACGAAACATTCCCCGCTCGTTGGATAGGTAGAAGGGGGCAGATGATGGAGTGGCCACCTAGGTCACCGGATTTAACACCCCTAGACTTCTTTTTATGGCGGTATTTAAAAACAAAAGTTTATGCTACCCAACCAGAATCTCTGGATGATTTACGAGAGAGGATAGAAAATGAATGTCGACAATTAAATCCAGCCGTATTAAGCAATGTCAGAGAGGCATTTACCATTGTATGGAAGTGAATGGTACTCATTTTGAACACTTATTGTAACTTCATAATAAATAGCACAGTTAAAAAGATTAAAGAGTTTGAACTGTTGTACAACCCATTTTAGTACAGGCAAATAAGGTGAAAGTAAATAATAAGTAAAATTTGTGCCCTTAAAAGAAAAATTGTTTATCTCATAAACTAACCACTTTAACCTACAAGTATTATACATTTTTGAAATCAGCTCAAAGAGGAGAATCCAAATTTTACATAAAAAATATGAAAAGTAATTTAAAAAAATAAAGGGGATGCTGCTAGGGGTGATGGGGTGGCTTTTCCAGTAAGTTTAAATAAGCCATAATGCTTGCCCCTTCCAACATAAATTGACGTGTTTTTGGATTTTTTCTAAATACCAGTATTACAAAAGTTATTAAAGGTGGATACTTTTATCTGAAAAGCACTGTATATATATATATATATATATATATATATATATATATATATATATATATATATATATATACACTTCTTGTTTGAAAAATTTAATTTCGAAATGATTTTAGATGTGAAGATATATGAATATATGAATTGCCAGCTAGATTGTGATCGCTTCGTAGTAGGAATGAGGCAAAATTACCAAAGTGTACTAACTCTAATATATTCCGAGCTTTCGAATACTGATATATTCATCGTCTGGAAAATGATTAGTTAAGAATTGCGGCTGATTCAAATTGTATTATTTCTTTTAGGAAACATTAAATATATTTATATATTTATTTCAAGAATGAATATTCAAAATGATGCTTAATAGAAATATTGAGGGTAAATGCAGTCAGCTGACGGGTTGTTTCGTTTGTTAATGTTTTTCTGATATTTACAAATGATCAATTCAACTTATATGGTTTTCTATGATTAGTTCTCAAGAGCGACGTAATTGATAGGTTATTGAAGCTTGCGGCTTTTATACTTTTTGGCATTTCATCATAAAAATAGCTTATTGGTGCAAAATCTTGGTAATTCGTTCAATAAGAATTATTAATCATCTGGAATTTATGATGTAATGTAATAAATATCATGGAAAACTAATGCACGAAAAAAGTAATAGGAATCAAAGGTTTTTGTAGATCATGTACATTTAAAATTTGCACCGAAAATTGAACGCGAACGCGTCACGCTTTCCGAAAAGCCCTTTAGTAAACATAATTTTTTTATTAAAGTGGTGAATTTAACCTTCCTGTTGGTCCGTCATTTTCGTTGCTGGTATTTAATTACTTGCAACTTTTGCAGGGTTACCAACCAAACACAAGATAAGAAGGTTAATTTTGATTAGTTGCAGTCATATTGCAATTTTATAAGACTTGTAATGTCAAACAACGTACGATATTCATCTTATAAAATATCATGACTGTACGAAATTACATTAAGGTGTATACAGTTGGTCTGTACTGAGATATAAATTACATCTAGTGAGATTGCAATATCAAACCTTGCCAACATAAAAAGATAAATATTGTTATAGAGTAATTTGTCAATATTATAATGTTCTTACACTATTTTCTAATTTGATAGTAAAATAAGCTGGATATTCTGTATTTACTTTTAAGAGCCAATCTCAGGTTTTCTGAATCCTCTTATGCACATATCACATTTTACAAAATTATCTAGATTAATTCCTAGAGCTGCTTTGTGCTGTTTCTAGAATACTTAGAAACTCCCAAATAA
Organism: Diorhabda sublineata; assembly: GCF_026230105.1. NCBI lineage: Eukaryota > Metazoa > Arthropoda > Insecta > Coleoptera > Chrysomelidae > Diorhabda > Diorhabda sublineata. The sequence goes on from NC_079476.1 coordinate 31,511,247, forward strand.
TTAAATCCAGTATAATCGGCGATAGTTTTCATTTCATAGTAAAATAAAATTACATTCAAAAATCTTTGTGATGTATTTTTATTGAAAGAGGATTATATAAGGTTTTCTTAATAATAAACATAAAACAGATCAAAATATATAATTACAACGAATATATTACATATATTAATATTATTTTACTTTTACTTCAACTGAATAAATTATAATTAGGAAATAAAACAGATGTCCAGCAAATATGAACAATCTAAATAAAAAAATATAAATCTGCTGAAGTATGATGTTGCTTTTTGCTACTTTAAACAATTTCTATATAAATGGACTTTATATATATATATATATATATATATATATATATATATATATATATACATATATATTTGTATTTATACTGAGACCATTTTAAACTCCATGCAAAAGTCATAATATGCCCCATATTTTTAGAAAGGTACAGAATCAGAAGAATCCACCATATCATAAATTCTATAATATAACCAAGTTCAAATATTAAATCTCTGACACATGTTTCGATAACCAAGTCTTCAGAGACTAAATATAAATTGAGCCCATGGAGACGATAACTTGATTATTGAAACGCGCGTCAGACATTGTGATCGTTAGTGTTGGTATAGTGATAATAGTAAACAGTAAGTTCACTATGATTATCACCAGTGCTTCCAGAAATTCCATCTTTGTTGTGATGACTTCATGGTCAACGGAATAGAACAGGTACGTAAAACTAATATTTAAATTAGATCGGTCTGATGATAATAGCTTGTTTATTGAAAGGTGCATCGGACGGTGTAATTGTGAGTGTTGGTGTAATGGCAAAGTAAACAGTGTGTTCAGCATGAATATCACCAACGGTTTCAGAAATTCCAACTTAATATTGTTATAATATTGATATGAAAAAAATACTGTACAAGCTCAGCAATGGCTTGAAAAATGTTATCCAGACTCTGCTCCCTCGAAAAAAACCATTTGTTATTGGTTTGCTGAATTTAATCGTGGTCATACAGACACCGTTTATGGAGAATTTTCTTATCGTCCAATTGCGGTGGTTACTACAGAAAACATCAAGAGCTAAGATAGCTGAGGCCGTAGAGATATCAGAAAGCAGTATGTTTAAAATTATGCATGAACATTTGACCTTGACTCTTGACATGAGAAAGCTTTTTCAAACTGGGTGCCGCGTTTACTCGCAGCCAATCAAAAACAACAACATGTTGATAATTCAGAGCATTGTTTGGTCATGTTTAATAAATAAGTTTTACATCGATATGTAACAATGGATGAAACATGGATCCATTAGTTCACTACAGAATCAAAACGATCATCATTTGACTGGATTGCAACCGATGAACCACGTCTGAAGCTTCCAAAGGCAAATTAGTCAGCTGGGAAGGTTATGGATTCAGTATTTTGGGATGCGAATTAAATATTGTTCATCGACTATCTCCAAAAGGGAAAGACAATCAATAGCGAATACTACATAGCACGGCGTTATATGTCGAAGAAAAAACCATTGTTTCACCCAGAAAATGGACCAATTCACAAGTTGATAGCAACGATGGTTAAATAGAACGAATTATACTTCGAATTGCTTCCTCATCCACTTTATTGTTCAGATCTGTCCCCCAGTGACTCCTGGCTATTCGCTGGTCTCAAAAAAATGCTCACCGATAAGAAATTCAGCTCAAATGAAGAAGAAATTGTTGAAACTGAAGCTTATTTTGAGGCAAAAGACAAATCTTTTTACAAGCACGTCATCGAGATGTTAGAGAAGCGTTGGAATTATTTTATTTCTTTTGAAAGAGATTAAATTGATGAATAAAATCGATTTTTGGCAAAAAAAATGTGTTTTTCTCAGTTAGTCACAGGACTTATTGAGTGATGTGTTAAAAGACTATATAATGTTCTACTCCGGCAATGACACCAGAAAACACAAAAATGACAATAATCCAAATATTATATCAACAGTTGGATCCATTACCCCTTTCTCAGACAAAATATTGTTGATGCAATTGATAGGATAACAACTGGACTTAAATATAATCCAAATATGTGCCCCAACGGCTAATGTATGTATGTATATAAAGATTTAGGGTCTCATATACATTTCTACCCAAAGGATCTATTGTGTCCTCCTTTCTTGCTGCGATACTGGAGAACCCTGTATTTACAGCAACGGCTAATAGAAATGACTTAATCATCGATGAGTTATACGAACAACTAGAGACACTGGTTAAACTGACTAAGAACGAAGTTACACTAATAAAAGGGGACTTGAATGAAAGAGTAGAAAACACGCGAATGCCTTTTTTGCTGGAGATTTTGGACTGGTAATTAGAAATGAAAGAAGAGATCGACCGGTACGCTTTTATGGGGAACAAAAACTGGTGTTATGCAACACTTTTTTCAAGTTTCCATCGCGTAGCCTCTATACATGGAAATCCCCAGGAGATTCAACGGTAGCTCTTGTAAGAACCAAATTGATTTCGTCATGATACCAAAATAATATAGAAACGCAAATCAGTGAAATCCTGGGGCAGACGTTAATTCCGATCATAGCACTAGTAAGCAAAATGGAAATCAATTTAAGACGCCTTAAAGTGGAGAGACCTAACAATACTAAAATAAACATCAGAAAACTTCATAATCCTAATATAAAACAAGTACAGTTATCCTTAAGTAAAAGTATAAGAGACGAACAGATCTACAAAAAATGAAATTAGCAAGTGGGAAAAAATTAAAGTTGCCATAGAAGAAACATGTACAAGTATTTAAAGCAAGACTGTATGAAGAAGAAGGAATGGATGACAGATGAAATTATGATGGAATTACAAAAACAAAGATTTTTTCTATTCATCTTCTTAGAATTCTATAATGTAAACGGAAAATGATGAGGAAATGGAACATGAAATGATAGAGAAAACTAATACATCTCAAATTGAGACCCTAGTAAAAGATGTAGCTATTGGTAAATTTGGTGGATTTAGGACCTTAATTTTGGTTAATTTCTGAAATTTTTCACTTGAACGGGAACTTAACGGATCTTTAGAAAACAAAAGCCAAAAAGAAACTGATAAAGAAATAAACAGCCAAGACGAAACAGAAAATGGTCAAGAGGAAGATAAAACAGATAATAGTCAAGAGGAAAATAGAATAACAGAAAACAGTCAAGACGAAAATAGAATAACAGAAAATAGTCATAAGGACGATAGAATGGAACAGAGTCAAGAGGAAGAAAGAACAACGGAAAATAGTCGAAAGGAAAATAGAACCTGACCCAGGGAATACCAAGCTACCTTCTTTTAGATATTCGAAGGGTGAAAGGTATTCTTCTATAACCTTCTCAATGCTCCAATATAAATTTTCTCCGATATACCTGGTAAACGTTTTAGGAAAAATCAACAGATAATGCCGATCATCAAATATTGAAAACTTTATCACAGATAATCCATTATTAAGTACAGAGTTGAACTTAATACAACAAGCGAAGATAATTTCAGTAAAATTAAATACAAAGATGAATTTGTTGCTTCAAAGTTTCAAATATAACTTGCTTCAAAACAAGAGTGAATGTTACATAGCTTTTTTGTGTATCAATAATAATATAAAAAAAGTAGCCGGTTGAAAAATAACACTTCCTTTCAATTTTTTAAACAATTTCGGTTTTAACAATATGGCACGGAGCTGCCTCATGGCAATATGCATTTATATCATCATTAGGGCAATTTGAAGAGGATCGCATATGAAAATTGAGGTGGAACATAAAATATACCTTTACATTAAAAAAGATTTTTCGCGATCACCCTAATTATAACGAATTTTCAACTGCCAAAAAAGTGTAAGTATCTTTAATTAACGAATCAACCCAATACCTTTATATAGCATATAACCAATATGACCCTTAATTTCATAGTATGTGATTCAGTCTCGACACATTTTTTTTGTAGAACAATTAATGTTTTGTTTATAGGGAAGTAATATAAACAGTGCTGCTCGTCACATGAAAGATTGTATAGTAGCAATGGCTCAAAAACGTAAAAAGTGTTACCTATCAGTCGCAGAAAAGCGAACCATCACTAATTATGTTGATGAAAAACATTTGAAGATAAGTAGTTTGCCTGTAAACAGTAAAAGATTAAAAACATGTGAATACAAAGACGAGAAATATATATTGAAGTGGTTAAAACAAAGCCAAGACAAAAAGATCGCTATTGGAGGCCCTATCCTTAACAAATTGTACCGAGACCTACAAACTCAAGCCACTCATCATCGGAAAATAAAACAACGCGACGTTTCAAACATGTCAATAATCCGCCATCAGATTGTACGTCAAACCTTAAGGCTTGGATGACTAGTGATACGGTTTAGCAATTGTCTTGAAAGTCTGGATAAAGAAATGATTGGAAAACAAGAAAGTTCTTATGTCCATCAATAATTGTACTGCAACAGGAAAGTTCTTAACTTGAAAAATATAAAGTACTTGCCTCCAAATGCTACTACAACCCCTGAACCAAAAAATCATTCTAAGCTTTAAAACGCATTATAGAAAAGAAGTTGTCAGACAATATCCTGATAATGTTAAACGTCAAACGCCAACTACAATTAATGTTTCACAAACCACGTGGATAATTACCAAAGCTTGGAATCTATTCACTGAAAGGACCATTGTAAATCGCTTCAAACATAACATGCGAAAATGGAGAAGACGACTTTCCACTTGTCTAACTTGATAGTACCTGGCAAAGAGTTCAAGAAGAATTGTATTTTCAAAAGACCAAGTTCAATGAATTCATTTACTTTGATAATAATTTTGCGGTCTGTGCAGAACTAACTAACTAACTAACTAACCACATCTCTTTGTCAGTTACTAATGCTCAAGTGTATGAAGGCGAAGAAGAGGGGGGCGAAATTGATGAATATGACTTTACAAAACAAAATTCTTATAATGCTTTAAATATAATAAAAGGAAATTTGAGCGACGATGTAGTCAAACCTAGCACAAAATTGGATTGCGCTTTGAATGTGATAACTCATACCACCTATAAACAGAACAATTTATGAATTTTTCTAATCAAGATAAAAAAAATCAAAACTAAGCCTTGATACCTAATTTTACGGATTTTACTGCATTTAATTTGGTTATTTATCTAAGGGGAAAAATACATGAATTTTATAAAAAATTATTATCGTTTATAAGAAGTTGTTGGCTATAACAAGATGAGTACGTAATGTTGAGGTGAATAAAACTATTTTTTTACCTCTTTATAACAAATTGTAAAGAATTACTTGATATAATGAATATTTACTTATCCCTATTTGTTATATCGAAGTTGCACTGTATATGTAATAACAAAAAACTTATTTGTTGTTATAAACATATTCCTAGTGAGGCATATTGTAACATTTTTATGAGATCATACCTAAAATATTCAGTTAAATAACTTTGAAAAAAATATTTTCTCTTTTTTAAGATAACTAAGTTTATCTCTTTTAACGCAATTCAATAACTGAATTATATTTTTATCATTAGGGTGGAAACCTAAAGCCGTATTCAAGTCTTTCAAAGCACAATCATATTCCTTCAGGCCCAGCATAGCTTGTGCTCGTCTGTAATATACTTTACCATTATCTGAACCTTCTTTAATAATCTGAAAAATAATAAAACTTACTTAGATTATCTCAAATTGGATTCTCAATAAATAGAATGACATACAGTTTATAAACAAAATATTTTATAATAACTGTGAATATTTAAAATTAAAAAAAATTAAACTAGTAACAAATATGAATGTCGATTACAATTCAAGATTTCTATTATTATTTGAATACTTGGTTGGTTTTCACATTTTCCTGGTTGAAATTTCCTGAATTTACTACTTTAGAAAATATAAGTATAAAACTCATAGAGAGTATCATAGATTATGAAACTATGATAATTTCCAAAAATCATCTACTCTATCACATCTGGAATAGTTTTTCATTTCCGGTACCACCAAATACAAAATTAACTTCACAGTTTAGGTATTGGAGCAATGAATAAAAATAATTTCTAAGCATTTAACCCAAAAAATCTTGAGTTTAACAGTGACAATATGGACTCAAAATTCCTGATGATCATTCAAATTTTGACAAATGGGCAATGATTTTCAGAAAGAGAGTTTTAGAAGAAAAAGCCTTTGCCATATAAATATGAGATGACTGGAGGTTAAGTGAAGTGAGTAATTTTAACTAGTATGACAAATTAGAACTTGAATTGCCAACAGTGATTAGGGTATTTAAAATATAAATTAGTTGTTTATAAAGAAGTGTGAAAACAAATTAAATGTGCGAAAATATACCAAGTATATTTATAATTATTTATAATAAAATGTACTTGAATCAAGAATAAGAAAATGTGACTAGTTTTTATTAGCATTAGCACTGGAATATAAATACATTGTTTATTTGAGATAAACAGGCAGCAGATATTATTTTCTTTCAATTTCAAGAACACGGGAAAATGGAATGAATTGTTGTTAATAGATCAATAGAGAAGAAAATTCTACTGGCAATACGGCTCTCTAAGAGCCTTGGCCTCGTCCACCACATTCCTCCAGTCATCACGGCCCAACGTTCAGCATATGCAAATATTGAATCACATATGATTTATCATTTTTAGAGAAATTAAAGTTCAATTGATATATCTAATGAATTGGTGTGCATGTGCAACATAAATATAAGAGAAACACAAAAGTTGTATAAAAAGAGGAATTTGTTCTTTATCTGCATATAAACTAACCTGAGTACACAAAAGTGCTGATTCCTTATATTTTTTCCTTTTCAATTGTGCTGTTGCCAGATTCATCATTAATGTTAATTTTATACTTTTCTTGAGAGTTTCTTCTGGTTTTTTATTCAAATACCAGTCAATATATCGTAAGCACTTGACATACTTTCTTTCTGCATTAGCAAAATCACTTTTGTTGAAATAAAAATTACCAGAATTCTTTATATCTTCTACAGTTATTTCCATTATATTGATATTGTCAACTTCTTTTTCCCAATCATCAGGCCATGGTGGGTATTTATCTTCAGTACCATCATCTTCGTTAATGTTCCATGGTTCCCCAGGTTTAAATTCTCCACAATTTGCAATAATGAGATTCTAAAATGTGAATAACTCTAAACATTACACTTAGAAGAAAAAGAAATGTCATTACATCCAATTAATATGCGATTTAAGGTGGAAATTTAGTTAAAAGCACTTCAATAATCATAAAATAATAATAACTCCATTTACTTTTTCAGTCATTATAGCAAAATAGTTTAGGCTTGAAAGTTAAAATAATTGAAAATTTAAAAAAATCTATAAATAAATTATTCTTACCCCCAATGGTATGTCATTTTCTCTAGGAAGATCAGACATTTCAACAAGTATATTTAATCCTTTAACCACTCTTCCGAAACCAACGTTAGTTCCATCAAGATGAAAACAAGGTTGAGTTGTGATATAAAATTGAGATTGATTTGTATTTGGTCCCCTATTAACCATTCCAACAATACCTTCTTTATCATGCTGGAAAAGATATTTCCATATTCAAAATTACCAATTTACTAAACTGAAACTAGACAGGGGTGGTTGTACTTGCAATAAATGCGTCGAAAAGCCTACAGCCTCCCCTGAAAATAAATCGTTTCAATAGAAACAAATTTTTTTCTAAATGGAAAAAATTCGGAAGTATAGTGTACAGGTAAAAAGTTTTGGCCCTCCCTATAGTTTTCATGATACACAACAAATAAAAGCAATATGATTGATTTTGATATTTATATTTTAAAGACCATATATAGATAAAAATATAGTCATAATGAAAATTGTTCCATATTCAAATTTTTTATCCATTGATGTAAGCCCCTTTTACTTTTATTATTTCGGTGCACAATTTTTGCATCCTTTGAAACTATTTGTCGTTTATTTGATGCTATTCTTTTTTCAGGATATTCCAAAGATGTGAAGTGAAAATAGGACACTGCTTTCTGACTTCCCTGTCCAATTTGTCCCACAACAACTCACTTGGGTAGAGGTTGGGTGACTGTGACGGCCAAATATTACTGTCAGCACATTCTCCCCTCCCAATTCTTCCAAATACTCTTTGCACAGTTTCAAGTAATGTTTGGAATCATGGTTATGCTGGAAGGTAAATTTTCTACGGACAGACACTGACCAGAATGTACTACATTTTCCTTTAATATCTTTTTAGTCTTTTTTCTTTGAAATACCTTCAATTTTTACCAGGTCATCAATCGCCCTTCCACCAAAACATTCCCAAACCATCACTGGGTCTCAGCCGTGTTTTATAGTCGAGATTACACATGAATCTAGCATTCGTTCTTCCTTTGATCTGAGCATAAATACTCTTCTCTTAGACCCAAAAACCTAAAACTTTAACTCATTACTCCATAAAACTCTCTCCCACTTTTCATGTATCCAATTTTTATGTTTTCGAGCCCATTGCAATGTCTCAATATTATTTTAATGTCTTAAAAGAGATTTCTTCAGTGCTACTATTCCAAAAAGTCCTTCTCTCAATCTCCTTGTCATTGTAGAATTATTCAAAGGCAGATCTTTAGATACAGTGATCTGAGCTACTATCTCTGGGCCCATGTGTTATTTATCACTTTTACTGATCAAAATAATACATTTATTTTTGGTAGTTGTGGTTTTTCGAGACTACCCTGAACATTTTCTATCTCTAAAGCTGCTGGTGGACACATACTTTTTAAAGTTGTAGTCCGCCCTACATTGAGGTTACTTTTGCATAAATAATAAGATTTGCAATTAATACACGACCTTGGTTTTACCCATTTTAAAACTTACAGGACTGAATTTGCAAAAACAAATATCAAATTGTATACAAACTTTACCAAAAGATGTCTTGATCCAAAAAGCATAAATCACAGCATGTTCTTGCAAACCACGGGGCTAACTGGGACTAAACTACAATCATAAACACAGAACAAAAATAATTCACAGTTAAAGAATAATAAACAAATCAGTCAGTACTTATGAGTTTCAACTTATAGTACTCAATGACAAAATATAAACATGTACTTGTATAAAAGATACACAAATAACGGAGACTATTATTTTCAGTTTCTAAAATGTAAGACACCATTTGAGATAGATTATAGGGTGGGCAAAAACTTTTGATCAGTAACATATGTTCACTCAATTTAAGGGAGGTAATAGTGAACGAAGTAAATTATGAAATGACATATTAGTTTCAATTCTGAATTATTATTCAAATTGAGAAAAAAACAGTTACCTTAACTAGAAAGTTTTCATCTTCAAAGTGTTCTCCATATATGCTTTCTCCACTACTGCCATTATTATTAATTATATCACCAGTTTGAACCATGCACATAGGAACAACTAAAAATACTAATATTAATGTCAGTTGAATAAAACGTATATTTATTATCAAAACTTCAATGTCTAATTTACAAAAATAAAACACTACTTAATATTTCCGAATTTTCAATGCCATAAATTACTCCCATACAATAAAGTTTGGAGAAATGCGTCAATACCTTTGTGAAACCTCACACCTTTGTAATGAAGTGGTTTTTTCTTTTTACCCTGCCCACGTTCTCCAGTGCATAAAAGTCTGAAATTTTCTGCTGTTTTTGGAACTATTTCGTTGTATAATTCTATCACAACTCGTCCAGCTGCAAATTATAATATATTTAATTAACTAGAAAACAGTTATTTTTTTATCAAACCTTTTAATCCATTAAATTCCACATCCAAATATACAAAACTATTTTTATTTGAATCTTTATCGCCCATTTTAAAATATAAATATTCCACAGTCTCAACTTATAAGAGCAAAAAATTATATCGCTTTCACAACACGATTACATAATCATTTGGTTTATAAAAATTCTTTTTTTAAAACTTTAATATCTATTACCAATAATATATTTCTTTACGAAACTCCAACTTTGTTATTTATGTCATTTATAGATAACCTTTATACACAGAGAATTTTTGTGTTGGATTATTACCAGGGTAACCAACGGAAAAATTATTAACTCAATTAAGGGCTCAATCAAACGGTGCGAAATGGACGCACGTCACGACTATTGCGGAACAGAGAGAGCCAATCATTGACACATGCGAAGCGAAATGTGCGTCATGAACTTTTATGTGAAAAAGTTATTAAATTATATTTGAAGGAAAATCAGTAACAGTTATAATGACTGATTTAATTTCAAATTTCGATTTTTCAATCAAATTAAATATTCAAGAAATAATTTTTTTCTGGGATTTTTTGTTTTGGAATTAATTTTGACGTATCCTGTTCCATTTCCGCTATTATGTGAACATAGTGGACATAATACGAGCGTCACGCGTTAAAAGCATAAATTAGTTATTTGGAAAACAACAATAACATGAAGTTAGAAAACTATCGGAAGGAAAAAATAATGGAGATTAATTTTTCAATCATTGTATTTATTTACTCATAAAAATATCAATTTCACCTAAAAATTTACATTAATTTCATGAGTTATTTATATAAATATTTATTATATACTTCTAGAATGAGATTGAAGATGTATTTCTAGATCTGGTTTATTTATATATTAGTACTCATTATTCAATACACAAATTGTACTGGACATCAAAATACCACATATGTAATACTCCTATAAAGACAGTTCTTATGGGAAAAAACGTCTCTACGTTATGGTGCTGACGGTATTCATTTTCTCTCTCGTTCGAGACCCTTTATCTATACTGCGTATCTCTAAAATATCAGTAGTGGGAAAATAATAACTAACTGAAGCGTTTGGAGGAAAGAGAGAACGATACATTATTTGTTTCACTTAGTCGGAACACCTTTCACTTATAGAAACTGTCCATATAAGAGTATTACATATATGCAAAATACAAACTGAACGATGTGACGTTTGGCACATTCATGACGCACACGCTCTGGATGCGGAATTCAGTCCCGCATGCATCAAGGTGCTGATTGGCTCACTTCGTTCCTCAATAGTCGTAACGTACGTCCGTTCCACATCGATTGAGCCCTAAGAGAATCTATCTCATTATTTGATGCGGTATGGGATATTATAAGTACTTTTGAGGCATTTTGGTGACGCTCAACCAAATAGTTTACTATCGCCGCAGGAGAGTTTGGTTTTACTTTAATGCAAATTAGTTAAAAGCACTCCAGTAGATAGGGAACTTTCAAATTTAATCTTAAATAATTTTACTGATTTTCACTTGGTGGGAATTCATAACGCTTCATTCATATTTTTTGATTTAATTTGATCGGATTATGGACGATTTTACATAGTCGATGAAAGAACACAGTCCTCAGCTCGTCTGGTCTGAGTGCGTGCCGCCGGCTTAAAATATTGAGGGATCAACTGACAATTCTACATATAAACCGGAGCTAAATATGTGATTCACTTACTACAAGGTTAATTGCTGTAATCTTTATTATTTGAAAGAATAATTAGTGAATCTCATTTGCAGAAAAATATCGGCGGCTTATGAAAAATAAGTTTCTAAAACGTCTTGATTTTAGGTCTCTTGTGTTTTAAAATTAGTTTATTTTTGTTTTTCAAAAATTATAAAAAAACAAAGAAAATCAGTTATAGTATTCTTAAAAACTCCCTTTCTACAATGTGTGTGATTTCAAGAACCCTTTTTTTGTATTACAACTAATTTTGAAACTTGAGAAATGATTTAAAACACTTTCTTTACTATTGAGCATTTATTGTTTTGTTAGTGAATGCTGAGGAACATAAATGTCAATACAATGGAATTTTGATTATTCAATTAAACTTCTGGAATTTTACAAAGTAGATCAATCAATAGGGTACTTGCATTTTTTAAAAAGTATTCATTTTTTTGTTTTATGAATTATAATCAGAAAGTAAAATATTTAATTAAAAGTGAAAAAATAGTTTCTAAATATTCAATTGAAAATCGCAAAAATCTCAAATTTTTAACTACATAAGAAAACTCTCATTGGTTTTCGACCCTACTGAAATCTTTAAAGTACCTACAAAGTTTTTGAATATTCCATAATTTTTTTCTCTATAAATATTGATCAAAGAATTTAAAAAAATTATAATAAAGTTGTATATAAATTGTCCATAACTATTTTTTTCTCAAACCGTGCAAGTACCCTATTATTTTAACTTCGGTGAACAGAACTATCGCTACATTTAACTCTTTTTTTATTGTTATACAGTTTTCTTCGTAAATATGTGCAAAATAAAACAAAAACTTAAGGCGTTTAAATATATCTGATATATTAAGCATATTTTAATATTCTGTTACATTGTTAAATCTAACGACCATATTAATTAACAATTACAAAAAAAACACCTAATTAAACTAATTCCATTCCATTTTTTCATCTTTTTTGTCACTATTGGGTGCCTCTGAATTGGGTTGTTGATCCTGACCTTGGGTGGTTTTGTTATCGTCTCCTGCCGGCTTTTCTTCTTTAGGGGGCGATGGGGCTTTCGGAGCTGGTTTGTTAAGTATTGTGTTTACACAGCTTTCAAAATTTGATTTTTCTTGCCTAATCTGGGCTACTGTTATTGGTGGAGGCAAATGTTTAGCAGCTACAGCTAATTTTGATCTGGCTTGTTCCAACCACTGATAAGAATTTTTAAATGCATCTTCTACTTTATGGTAGTCCTCTTCTGTAAGGTGGGCATACTTTGGATCTTTTGATCTGAAAAAAGATAAAGATAATGAAAAATCTAAAAAAAAATACATTTCAAAGACATTCTGAAGTAAAAAAATTAACCAAAATTATCCATTAGTTGGTCGTAGTTTATTTCCTAATTAGTAGAATTGTAGTAGATATCTGGGAATGTGGAGTTGCTCCAAATTTACATTACACTTAATTGAAGCTGCAAAAACAAAAAAAATACATGAACACTATCATATAATTGAACACCATTTCTTAATTTAACAATGTGTTCATTGTTTTCTCCACTCCTATTAGATGGTTGAGTTTTTCAATTAGAATGCAGTTTCTATGAATTTTACCAACCTTACGAGTTCCAAAGCTTTCATACATAGTTGTAGGGATTTTCCAAAATCTTCCATAACCATTGGTCTAAGTTCGTATTCGATTTTTCTGTTTTGAACAGGTTCTCCAATGCTCTTTAACTGTTGTAATTTATCTAAATAAACCTGTAACATCAATTTCAATTATAAAGTATTAAAAGTCATTGTTTTCTTAACATTATTCAAAAACTTGAAAACAGAAAATTTTCAACATTGACAATCTCTTCACAAGACACATATCTCCAACTAAAATATGATACATAAATGCATATAAAAATCACACTGCACCTGTTTATTACAATCCTCTCCATCTTCATATAACCAATTTTCCATATCATCTAACTGCATTACTAAAGCATTTCTGTCATTTTCTAACAGAAAAGGAGCAAATTCTCCATCAGAACCAACTTTATTCCTCAATTCATACACATATTCTTCAAAACAATTTCTAGCATCTGCCCGTTCTTTTTCCTGTCTATCAGATGCTATCATTTTGAATTCCTGTTCTGTGAAATGATTTATTTCTACCTGTGAGAAACCATTTGTAATAGATTCAATTGGCAACTCAATTGATTTAACGACGTGCTTTTTCTTTTTATCTTTATCTTTGTCACTTCCTTCCTAAAATTTTATGCAAAAATAAAATGAATATCAAAATATACCATCAAGTTGTTTTACTCGAAGCTTAGACCAAAGTATTAGATTGAAATAGAAACAAAAATCAAAATTTCGGTAATCAGGTTATTGGGATTGAAACCCATGACACCCTAGTGCATGTTAGAAGGAGAAAGCTGATAAATATACCTAAACTGTGCTGTTCAAATATTTGTTATATTGTCTTGGTTACCATTAATGTTACTTATAATGATCACACTGTTTATTACTACTACACTAACGCTCACTCACAACACTGTTATCTTCAAAAACCAAAAATAATCTCAACCTGGAAACGTTGGTGATATTCATACTGTTTAAGCTACCACTACACCTGAGCTTAGCTTCAGTCTCTGAAGATGATAACTTGGTTATTAAAACACTCAAAAACACTACATCATAAGCTTTGATTAGGTAATATTGGCACAAGACTTAAAAGTCTAGAATATATGACAGTATTAGAAGTAAACATATTAAAAATAAAACAAAAATGTGTGATGGATGACCCCAACTATGAAATATTGAGAAAAATACAAATATTTGAGTACGAAGATTACAAGTCATGGAATGTTGAATTAAGGTAGAAATATACTAGGAATAGAGCTATAGTAAAGCTAAAGAGCGTTTTTTTTACGGACCAGTCATATGTCCAAAAACAATAAGAACCAGTGATTTTGTACATAAGACGCAGTCATTTTACCAGATGTTATGAGAATCGTTAGCATCAAGATCATACAGCACTTTTGAATCGTATGAAGCAAAATTATTGGTTCGATTAGGCAAATTAATAAAATATGGAAAGAAGTTCTGAATAAATCAAGAACTAAGTTATTTGGTAACTTTATGATAATGTTGAAAGTTAAATGAGACTGGTTGCATGAGAACAGAATGAAGATAATTTTAATTTTGAAGGTATGTCAAAAAAGTAAGTACGCAAGGTAGTAAATTGAAAATGATTTTCAAACGGGGAATGGTCAAATTATTTTGTCAACACATTAGTGACCAGCCATTAAATGAACCATGAACCATGAACTTTGTAATAGAAATCTAAAATTTGAGATAATTGTATTTTGGACTAGATTGCTATACTCCACTAAACTTCAGATTGACATCACATAGCGCCAGATTCTCGGTCACTAACCTCTAGACTAATACAAAAAAAAGCAAACAAATATATCTAGACGAGTGAAGTTGGTTTTAAAAAATATTCTAACGTCCACATTATTTGTACTAATTTGTACACAAAAATAAGCAAGCTTTTCAACTAATAGGTAATTTCTCAGTAGTAGAGCGGTCCGCAGAAACTAACCAGGAAATTACTAGACTTTCATGTTTTGTTTGTATAAAAAAATTAAGTAGTTCAGCATGTGACACATCAGTCATATTCATTTTTTTTTGTTACTTTATAAGTTACCAAAAAATAAAACAAGTAACTGCTATATTCAAAAATTATATGAACCTACGGAAATTTTTAAGATAATTTTCATGATAAATAGATAGTTCGAATATTTTTCAAAACCAACGAAAAATGTAAAAAAGCGTATACAGGTGGAACGAAAAACGAAAAAAGGATTGCCAGGCCAGCGTTGCCGGGACAGTATGCGTACCCCGCTGAACCAAGCAGATATTTTCTTCGTCCAGCTGGAGCCCGAGCCTACCTCAGGAACAGCACCTTCGCCACTGACTGGGCCTGTTCCTCCATTAGTGTCCATCGATTCTTCCCCTTCATTAGTTTGTTCACCACCATTCTGTTGATCTGTATTGTTTACTTGCATCTCTTTAGGTTGTTCTTCAACTGATTCCTGTTCTATAGATTCTTTCGCTTCATACATGTTAGCACTGGATATGGTCATAATTCCATGAAGGTTGACACGTACTTTTACCTTTACTTTTTGTGGTTTACCTTCTGTGTTTGGTCTAATGTCTTTTATTATCCATGTACCTAAATACAAAAATGAAAATTTAATTCTCTCATCAAAGTAAATCTATACTTTATAAAAGATCATAATAATTGATAAATTTATATAAAAAACATTTGAATGAACATTTCTTTATCTAAACTCACCTACAGTAGGGTCGGGATACGGAATACTACCAGTATATTTAGCTTGAATAGAAAACGGTTCTTGTCTATAAAATGTTAATAATTTTGAAAATGGAACAGGATGATTAAGAGGAAACGCCTCCAATTCTCCAGCAGATTCGCCTCCTGGACTTGCATCCCATGCTACAGAAATTGGATAAGCCTGAAAAACAAAGAAATAATTAATACAGTTACAATACCAAAGAAAAAGATTTTTTTATTGTGAAATGAAAAATAAATATATAAACTATATAATTGATTCATTCTTAAAAGATTCATTTAAACAAACAAAAGTATTTGATTGTGATTCACTACAAACATTTTGAGCTTCATGTGTAAGTATTGTTACTATTTTCCTGATGTCGCTAAAGAACAACTCTGTTAAGAAAAAAAAAACAATGAATAGCAGAGTGGGAATTCACATATACAAGAAAAACTCAAATATCAGATGACAACAATGACTTCTCTCTTTCTAAAGAGATATCAAAGGAAATAATTTATTTTAGGAATTTAAGTGAAAAAGTATAGATGGAGAGGAGAATAATCTGTACAACGAAAAAAAATTGTGACTTGAGTATATCATTTTTACAATCTATTTCTTGAATATTACTGAGTGATTATCAATTTTTCTAGGTTATATCAGATTCCATATGATAATTATAAATAGTTACGCCTGTTTTGAATCTTTTCAAGAATTTATTATACTCACTTGCACATCTGTAATACTAAAATCTCGAACTCTAATTGCTGGAGATAACATAGCGCACTGTAGAGCACACCCACGGCTCACAGCTTCATCTTGATTCAAAGTGGTACTTGGTACTTTATGAAATACTTTTTCAATAAGCTGTTTGATTGCAGGGATCCTGCTAGATCCTCCTACGATTTCTACTGAATGTATATCATCTAATGATAATCCTGAAACAGAAAAAAAGATATTTGAATAGATTAAAATTTATAGTACATTTATAATCCTGAAGTATTACAAAGTTTTAATAAATAATTCATCTACATAAAGTAGTCATACTAATACCAGCTTTTGACATCATAACAACAAATCCTAAAGTAATCTCTAAAGACATCTCGAATAAATAAAAAACAGAAATGATACATGGTGTCCTCACCAAGTATCATCCTGCTCATTGTCTTCTCACTGAAAAGAATTAGAATGGAAAAAGAAATGTGTAGTATGAAAATAAATATGATAGTCCTATTATTTTAAATTAGACCACGACCTTCATAGTTGTTCCATCCAATTATGTCTAATTTTTCCTCACACCAATATCTTATTCCCATTCTTTTCTAATTTTTGCTGATCACGTAATTCATATTGGTTTTATAAATTAGATAAAGCATTACATCACTTACAGTTTTTAAAATAAATTCAAAAAAATTATTTGATATAAAAGGTCGGATACAAGGTAAACATAGCAAGTAAGCAAACGTGAATATTATTATTAATTTTATATACATATTTATCTTTAATTCTACTTTTAAAGACTAACCTGATTGTTTAAGACAATCTTTTAAACTGGTTTCCACTCTTTCCAATAAATGAGTGCACAAAGCTTCCATGTCTGCTCTTTTCATATCACTGGAGACATCTTTGTCATTCATAAAACATTCTATGTTGAGTGGCAAAGTTGTAGAATTTGCAGACATTTGTTTTTTCAATTTCTCTACTTCCGTCAATAATCTTAGAAAAGCTCTGAAATAACAATTTTGAAGATTATTCATAAAATATATTTATTTTCTCCATAAACTAAGCAACATCTATTTTTTGATAATTGTAAAAATATCTTCCCTCTCTATCGTTTACTGGAATTATATAGTTTTGCGTCAATTCAATTTTTTTTATTTTTATGTCATGTACCACGGCAACTGGGTATGTCCTTCTCCTGGTTTTAAGATACGTTTTAATGAATATTAAACTTACATACCTTTATTTTTTTGTATGTTCATTAGAAGCATTTTAAAACAATTAATTAAATAATTTAACACAAATATTTACTTTTTTCAAAGTTCAATGACAATGACACAATTTTAATAGTGTTCCAATTTCTTTATCAAAAACCAAACATCAAAGGTAACCTTCAACATATATTAGGTATACCATCTAAAAATGTGCCAAATAAATTGAAGAAAACCATTACCTTGCATTAGATTTAGCATCAATATTATATTTGGTCTGGAATTGTTTGCAAAAATGTTCAGCAATAATGAGATCAAAATCCCTTCCCCCTAAATTAGGATCAGATGTAGTAGTCAGCATCTTAAGTTTTCCTTTGTTAAATGCAACTGCTGAAACTTGTAAAGAACAATGTCCACAATCAACAAAAACTACGTTACGAGGTTTTTCTTCAGGTGCAGGTAAATCTTGCTTGTAAATGCCATAAGAAAGTGCTGTTGCAGTGGTTTCATTGAATAATCTCAAGACGTTCAATCCTAAAATAATCAAACCATTGTATACACAAGGTAATGAAAACATCATTTTATCTATTAAAACATAACTACTTATTGTTACATTATACAAAATGACAGAATTTAATAATATGCAACTAAGAAATCTTTTTTTCTTTTCTAATAACTAACCTGCTATAGCTGCTGAATCTAATAATGCCTTTCTTTCATTATTTGTAAAGTAACTAGGAACTGATATAACACAATCATTTATAGGAGTTTGTAAAGCTGTCATAGCTATGTCCTTCAATTTTGTTAACAGCATTGCCAAACACTGTTCAGGTGAAAATTTATATTCTTCATTCAAATAATTTACCTACAATAGACCAAAAAATGGTGAAAAAATTATACTCAATTAGAGAAACAGTGAGTTTTTTTATCGCCTGTCATGTTTTGAAATTGTATAGTGGTTCCTACAAATTACTACAAACCACTGTTTTAAGAGTTGCATGTTTCAGAAACAGAATCTCAAAAAAATATTTTTCTTTTAATTCTTATTTCTTTAGACCTTTTATATATGTTTATGTTTCTAAATCATCTTCACTTTAGGTCTCTTTTGTTTTAAAATTAATTTTTTAAATAATTTTTGAAAGATAGATAAAAATTTGTCAAATATTTTGATAAAGACTAGTGAAAATGTCAAATGTTTATCTATCTTTCAAAAATTATAGAGAAACCTAAAATCAAAACGATTTCTAAACATAACTATTTCGCCTCTAATCTGATGGAGAACCAAATGATTGTATAATGTTTATCAGACGCTGTATGTTGATAAGTTTAAATATATAATAGAACTAATAAAACTATGTGTATATTTTACAGTTAGAATGCAGAATACGTTAATGTGCACATTAACTAAGCAATCAGCAAACTTTTCAAGATCATCCATTGAAGTTTGAAATTTAAAGTAAATAAGCATATAATCACACTTTACCTAGTTAATTTGCGTAGTAATAAATAGTACATCATTAAATTGCAGAAGACAGTGAATAAAACATATTTGTTATAGCCGAAGAAGGAGCTACAGTCAGAACAAAAATACCTGAAATTGACAGAACAAAAACTGACCCTATTCAATTTTAGCAGTAGTTCTTGAAATATTTGATGATAGACTCTACAAATTGGGCACTAAAAGTGAAATTTTGAAACAATTATATGCAAGATTTCAATTTAGCGTTTGTCAAAAAAAGATGTTCCTGTGTCGAATTTCTTCACACCAAATAGCGACAAATCAATCAATAAGTCAGAGCAGAGCTTCCAGAAATGTGATTTCAAAACTAAATATTCAGCTAACAGATGTCCTTGTCATAAAAATAATTTTGGTGTACAAAACTAACTTTTATATTACACTAATAGGTAATTATATGACATGGAATTTTGCAATTTTGTACCTGTCAACTTTAGACTGTTTTTATTGATTTTTCTCTAGTTGATTTGATCTGTTATATTTTAACAGTGGAGTAACATCAATTTTTAATTCGATATTGAAATCAAAAGATACAATTCTAGACAAAAATTTTTAAATTGATCTATGTTCATAAATTTAAAAAAAATATATGTGAATTATGATCGCAATATATATAAAAATTTTGTGTTTTTGCTCTCCTGAAAAGTTTTCATTTATGACTTACACAATATTAGACCTCCAGCGACAAACTGAATGGTAACATGTGCAATAATTAGTGAATTAGAGTACCTTATTCATAAACAATAATTAAATGTTTAAATCTATGTTACTTGCTAATAAACATTGTATGACCACATACCAATGTTAAGTATGTGTTTTTTCATTTTTGGTGCTTAGAAAATTGTATTAAATATTTTATTTACAAAAGAGAAATTCTAGTTGATGTTATGGAAACCACTGATAATGAATGTAGTGAAGCTAGTAATATATGTAAACATAGTTATTTTTAGCTAAAATCAATAATGTACAATGGTAATTATTTCATAAAATTGTAGGTTTGGATAATTTAAAACAATTAGAAGATAAAAACATGAGACATGTTATTCACAACATAAATAAAACACCAATATTGACAAATGCAGAAAAATGAGATATGTAATGTAAAAATTTCAGTTTATACATTAAATATGACCTATATTTATTATTATGAAAGTATTATGATGCCTATGATGTCATTTTAAGCAAACAATATAATTTTAAATACACTCTTATTTCCTAATCGTTTCATAAATAGAATATGTACCTTAATTCCAATATTTCCATTTTTCTCTTCAAAAACTGTAAACGGTAAGAACTGTATTTCTTTTTTAACATGAGGATCTCTAAATTTTCTACCTAATAACCTTTTCAGGTTATATACTGTATTTTTCATATTGGTAACTTGCTGATTTTTAGCTGCAACTCCCAAGATTCGGTTCTTTCCAGAAAAAGCAATACATGATCTACAAATGATAAAACTATATTTTGAAGATCGCCCACAAAAATGAGTAATACTACCAAAATAGGGAGCAAAATATTCATAAGAGACATCAAGGTTGCTGTGTATGTCCAAATCATTATATCAAAAAAATATTTTATATATGTAATTTAGGAATATTCAATTTATTTAAAACTTACGGAGTAGCTCTTAAACTGTAATCATTTGCAATGGTTTCGATTCCGCCAGCTTTTGCTACAGCTACATAGCAAGATTCATTTCCTAAGTCGATTCCTATCACAGACATTGTACCTGACCTTAAAACGCGACTATAATTTAGCTTCAAATAATTTTAATTGTTAATTCACTATTTTAAATTGATTTTTTCACTAGTTGCAGGTCAAATTCAACCGGCACACTTTTTATCACACTTTTTGGAAATGACTTACAGAAGGAAATATCTGTCTACACGTTCGACAAGGAAAACCGAAAAGCAGCCAACTTAAAGGCAGAATAAAAACTGTTTCTAGAATGTTCTAGTTTATTGCCAACTTAAAGAAATTGAGGGTTTCTATTTCTGGAATATTCTAGCTTTTTTTATTAATTGAATAAACTATTACTAAAAAGAGAAACTTCTTAAGTCTCTTTGATAGTTTCGTGAATATTGTCATAATAGATTGAAGCAACAAAAATATCAACAAAATTGAATTGACTATTGGCAATGGAATTACAAAACCATAGCTTTATTCACGAGTAAAGAAATTTGGAAAAGTGAACTTCTTGATGAAAAGAGCTTCTTAATTTCAAAATTTCATTAAATAATAATTGCTAGAGTAATAAAACTTGAAAATGTCCTTAAATGAAAATATTAGGACTGCAATAATTTCTCCGTAAATCTTGATCTGTACCTACGTAGATAAACTACAAATATATATGACAAACATGATTGCGGATATCGTTATAATCAATCTTGGTGTTAAAATTACTGACAGAAAACTGCAAACCACAACCAACCGTTTACAGAAAAGATTATATACACGGTTTACAGCATTATTTTAGGATAATTGGATAATTATCAAAGATAGAGCTTCTTTGCAACATTGCCGATTGTAGCCATTTTTCAAAGTTTATCCAGTTATATGCAATTTTGGTTGAAAAAATTGTTATTTGGTTTTTATTCAATATTAGAATGGTCAAAATACTAAAATAAAATATATAATTTGATAATTTTATTTCCATTACTTTCAATAAAGACTATTAAAATCCATAAATGTGAATTTAGTTTTTTTAAATAAATCATTAGTGATGATTTCCACTAAATCTTCTTTTGACATTATTAGAAAGAATATTTAGTGAATATAGCAATTCGATACGGTATATTTTGTTTACTTCCATCTTTTGTAATATTTATTTATTATTACACATATTTTTTTGGCGATTTCAGAGTTCTCAAACTGGCAACACTTTTATATGAGTAAGAAACATTAAATAAATAAGAATTATGCGGATTAAACCTTAAAATTTATCAGCACATCTTTAAGATCGTGAAAATGGCAAGTGGTGGCATGTTTGATGACAAAATAAATACAAATGATATGTCTGTAGCAGAAGAAAGTTCAATAAACGACGCTTTAGCACCAGAAGCTAGATTTGAATGTCCCATTTGCCTAGCTTGGTTGAGAGATCCAGTTCTAACCTCTTGTGGTCATCGGTTTTGCAGAAATTGTATTTATTCTTGGTTAGAGTAAGTAAATAATTCGTATTAATTTGCTTATTGACGTTTTATAAACATTGCTTTTTTTAAGGAGGGAGAATGCTTGTCCTGTGGATAACATGAAATTAAATAAAGAAGATATATTTCCAGATAATTTCACAAGAAGGGAAATATCTCAACAACGTACAAAGTGTCCAAATATTGTTAGAGGTTGTCTAATAGAGTTATCTCCCTTGGATATCGAAACTCACCTTATGGTTTGTGAATATAAAATTCCCGAATTGCCAGATAATGAAAAATTACGATGCTCTTTTATGGAAGTTGGTTGTGAGGAAAAATTTGAGGACGAACCTGAACTTCAGAGACATTTGGAACAACACATACAAAAACATTTAACAGTAAGTAATATCTGTTAGTTGGGATGATTTGTTAAATGCATATTTGTATTATTAAATATTGTAATAAAGATTTTTTATTTAGGAAACTAAAATGTGTAAATGTTCACAAACAATTTGTAGAATCGGTACAATAAAGAATCTACATAGAAATGAACATTAAACAGAGAGTAATATGTATGCTGAACACACTGTTTACCACTACTACTTCAGCAACACTCACACTGTTTAATCCACATTTTGATACTAATTTAGTTCACCTTTGGTCTCTATAGACAATGAGTTTGTTATCAATACATTATAATTATTCAACATATATACAGGGTGCTTCTAAATTCATGCTACAGAATTCAGGAGGTGATTGCTCAAATGAAATTAAGATGGGTGTTCCTTATAACAAAATTTTCTCAACCCACCCCTTCTGAAATATCAACATTGAAAGATGGTGTCTAAAATTGAGTTTTTATTCTTTTTCTAAAATCTTAGTGAAACTTGAAATTCTGTAATTTTCGTGCACTCGCAAAGAACTACCCCTGGATATTTTTTCAATATTCCTGTTACATTATACGGAGTGAAATTAGTAAACCTTACTTAATTTCATATCAAAACTTTTTTTTTGAAGTTTTATGAAATAAAAATAACTTGAAATCCTTGTTTTTTTTTATAAATATTTTTTCTCAAAACCAATAGATGCATAGACAAAATAAAACACCATTATTCATTTTTTTTTAAATTTGAGTGGAAAAGAGTAGAGATGTAAAAAATGTTATGATTCACCTATGTATAATGTAATAGGAATAATGAAAAAATACCTTTAGTTTCTGTCATTATTGAAATTTTAAAAAAATATAAAACTCTATTTCAGTCACCACGTTTTAAGGGTAATATCTCGGAAAGTGGCGGGCTGAGGGAATTTTGTTTTAGGAAAGATCCATCTTTATTTCATATGAGCAATCACTTAAATTTTGTTATATGAATTTAGAAACACCATGTTCATTAATATGAGTGCACAAATTAACCATATATCTGATATAATTTAATCTTGAAAATACATGAGACCTATTAAAAATCTAATTTATCCATATGTTTTTGTTATGAAAATTTATATTATTGTAAACAAAATCATGATGAAGGTATTAATTTGTTAGCTAAATTGTAGTAGTGATTGCAGTCTATAAGTTCTTAGCCTAACATAGAAAGAAAGGTTATAAATAAGGAAAACTGCTTTTTTTTAATATATTCTTTTATTCTCACACTTCAGATTGTTTGACTAAAATTTCTATGCCACCATAAAAATATGATATTATCTTTAGTTAAAATGTTCTTACACTGCCTGTTCAATTTGCAAAAAAATTACTTGGGCGAGGCTAGATCAGTGCTATATAGTGACTGTTCAATCTCTGTGAAGCCACATTTGTGTACCACATTGTATCCATCATATAGTGCTTTTCATGTCTTTCATTTTTCTTTGCACTTCTACTAATTCAATGTTTTCTAGAGTAGTTACCATTATAGGACCTTACTCACTTAGGTCATCTTCTAATGATTCTGCCCCCAGCGAAACAACTTATACCAAATACCAATTTTTAATTGTTGATACAAGTTACTGCAAACAGTTTTCATTTTTTTTCTGATTTGTATTGGTGTTAATCCTTCTTTAGTCAAAAATTTTAAACAGCGAGAAATTTTTCAAAAAAACTGCCTAAGTGGTCGTTTGAGCTCTACTATAATAAAGTGGATTGAAGTAGCAAGTTGAAACTGTGTAAATAGATTTTTGCTAACACACTTTGTATACTATTTGAGGCCAAGAATTCATGACCACACTATGTATATAAAAATTTCAAATTTTAGCACTTCTAATATGTATTGTATAATTATTTCTTATTTTCAGATGTTATCTAAAGCATATGGAAAAATTGTTGTGAATAATTATCCAACGAATAGTACTGCCAGCTTATCAGAACAAGCTAATTTCTGGGATCCACCAGCAAAAAATGAAGTGCAGTCTGTAGTTAAAGATAATAATCTTCAAGAATTGTTGAAGTAAGTCCATAACTATCTAATCACTAATATTGTGCTATTATTTTAGATTTGTGGCTAATTTTTTCAGAAGTCAGTAAATTTCACATTTAAAGTAACAGATTGAAAAATATTTTATCCAACAATCTCTCCCTTGTAATAAAATGGAAATATAATAAAAATACAGTTTTTAGAGATATGAACGTATTAAGGCAAGGCCCAAATTGGGACACATATGCGGGGTAGTGTAACACGAGAAACACGACTTGTATGCTACACATGCTGCATGGTGATGCAATTCTTCAATTTCGTCACAAAAACAACCTTTTTTGTATTGTGAAGCTCTCTGTGTTCCCTTACTGCCTCTATTAACTTTTCTTTAATCATTTTTTCATAAGGAAATTTGCTAGTCGCCCACACGCTTGGCACAGCAAACTGTGTGTGTCTGAACTACAGCGGGACACGTCTGTGAACCCACATATGTTGTCAATTTGGGTCAATGTGTTCAATCTTGTAGATTACAAAACTACTGTGTACTGCGTCACCTCACAAGTGCTATACTTGTCCCATTTTGCGCATTGCCTTATATTGTAGACTAATCATGCCTTGATATCATCATGTGGTATATGTGAGAGATGGAAAATTTATGAGAAATGCTTGAAGTTGAATCCAAGCTAATATCCTTAGTTTTTAGTTCTGCATCAACTTATATCATTATTTCCATTTGTTTGCCAAGTATATGCCCAATTTTATGACGTTAAACATATAATAAAAAATGACTAGATACATAGAGATGCAAGTTACTGATTGTGTGTGTGAGTAGAAGTAGGAATTGCCTCAGACTAAGGCTATTGGCCACAGACATTTTTTTTAGTATCTATTCGATGTAAATGATTTGAAGAACTTTTCTTGTATCCTTAATGAAGTTTATTATAGTATCTAAAATAGCTTTATTTGGGCTTGCCAGAAGAGAGCTAATATTTATTGAAAGAGGAAAATTATGATCAATCAAAGAAATATATGATTTCATTTTTCTTGCACTCCAGAAAAATCTGATTAGTATCACCTATCAATATGTAGTCACAGCTGTAAAATGTTGATTGTAAAATATCCAAGTGCACCGGAAAACAACTATGATTTAATTTTAGTCGACTTATTGCTGTTGTGTATTTTTTACTATAATCAAAATTTGGAATGCTATTTAGTAGATTTGGATGAAGCTGGAAATTTTCTGATATTTTACTTATGTTATTGTAAGCTTCTCTCCATTTGATTCTAATAGATTTTTTATGTTTGCTAATTACATCAGCATGACAGAAACAGTTTAAGTACTCTTCTAATTCGCAAGCTTTTTTAATTAACTAATGTTAACTATAATGCCGATATAATAAATTTTTTATTTCGAAAATAAGTTCCTGATTATATATATTTAATAGAGGCTTCAATAGCTTGTAAAACTGATTTTAAGTTTGTCATTATAGCAACAGTTTGAATTGGATTTAGTGGGCACCATAGTAAACATTGTTTTATTGCCAACACCTCGACAAAGTAAACTGAAAAAATATTTGCTATTTTAAATTTTTCAATATGATTTATAATTGAAACAAAAAATGCTGCTCCTGTTCCATTGTCACATTTGGACCCATCTGTAAATTTTTAGTTACATTGTCTCCAAAATCATTCAGTGTGGTTGTAAGTATTAAGATATTTAGATTGGTCATTTTGGAATATAAAGGGTATTTGACAGTTAGCCTAAATATAGTACTTTTGTAATTATATTTATATATAAGTAATATAGGACTATTAGAGATGAAAATTTCATCATAATTGGTATTTATAAAGGCCTTTACCAGAGGATTTGATTTTATTCTCTAGTAGGGTTTTGTAAGATTACAAATATTTAAGAAGGCAATTTTTTTCGAACATTTCTGTATTAAATGCTCTATATTTTACTGATTACTAATCATTGTGTTATATTTCCTTCATATTTGCTCAAAACTGAACAGGTTTCTCAATCATAATTGCTGATAGATTTTCAATCAGCCAATATGTATTATTATGTTGAGATGTTAATGTATCAGTTTTTTCAGGACACTGTATGAGAAAATAGTCTATTTAGAACAAAAAACCAGAGAACAAGATATTATAATAGTAAATATGTCAGAACAAATTTCATCCCATAATCTTAGTATGACAAAGCTGCATCAGCGTTATTGCAATGGTTGTTATTTATGGTATTTTAGTGACTTTAAAAACAAAATTAATGCAATGAGGGAAAATCCGCATTTGATGCACTACAGTCCAGGATTTTTCACTAGTCCAAACGGATATAAGTAAATAACAATAATAATATATTTATTTTATGTGAACTAACAATATGATTATTTCAGATTATGTCTGCGGTTGAATTTGTCTCCCAAAGATAATAATTACATTGCAATATTAGTACATGTTATGAAAACTGAACACGATCATTCATTAGATTGGCCATTTAGTGGCAGATTAACAATAAGTCTAATTCATCCTACGTAAGTATTACATTATTCATTTCTAGTCAAAATAAATTGAGAAAACAAATTGGAAAGTAAAAATGTATCACAATTTTTCGAAATTTCAAATAAATTAATTACATTTTCAATTATTTAGTGTCCTAATAAAAATGATATTAACAAGAATCTTTAATTATAAAAGAAATGTATATATAAACAATTATTTACCAATGTCTATGATAACAGCTCTGAATATTAAAATTACGTATAAATATATTTGAGTTGTAGGCCTTTTTGAATGTATTATTTTCTAATCAAGCTAGGGGTTTTATGTAAACCACTCCAATATTTTTCTTGCTTTTTTGTTTCTGTGCTTAATTTATACTGGATGAATAAGTTATATTCTCAATTTTTCATAGTTCGTATACCCTATTTTTAAACTAGGACCATTTTGGTAGATCTGAATCGCACCATTAGAATTCACTAAAAAAATTACTAGATAGTAAGTGATGACCTAAAATACTAGTCATACTAAAGGGGCGGCAAATTTTTATCAAAAGATTTTTATTTCGATTTACCCTCATGCTCTGTTCTTTTAATTTGGCGACACCCTCTCCTAACGTGTTGATGGAACTCTTTTATCCAAACTATATCCGATATTTCTATTCAAACATGGAGCCACTTCCCTTTAGCAAAAACCTACTTCACGTTGGTTAATAATTTGATCCTTTAAAGTATATTCAATCCTTGATATTTATCTTCGAGTTATTGGTATTTTATTCGGAGAATATCAAACACTAACATTAAACATTTAAATGAAACTAAGGACTAGGAGAATTGCATAAAAATTAGGATACTATGAAAATATTGACAATATGTATACAGTTTAGCTGATTTTCAGTGGTGGATTCACCAGCAGGCTGTAACATAGGGCGACAAATTTTGATCGAAAGTTTTTTAATTCGATTTACAATATTTAAAAAAAATTATATGCAGTGTATTGAATACTCAAACGTCTTTACATCAACTGTTACTAAAGGCTATGACAAAATTTACGTGGCCAAAAAGTTATTGAACAAATATTTCCTTCAAGGTATACAATTCCTAGTGAATAATGTTTTTTATACTGTTTTGTACTGTCAAACTCTTGGACTAAAAGCATCGATTTTCAGTTAGGAACATAATGTCAAAAATGAAGTGAGTTTTTAAACTGATTAGATATTGGTGCCTTCGATACATGAACTTTATTATAAAGTAATGGGTAGAGACTTGTCATATTCTGAAGGTTCTTAGTATTTAAAGAATAAAATCCTGAATTCTAAAAGAAGTAGCACTTTCTCCAATCAACTATTATTAGAAACTCGCGTAAAATGATTTGGCTTTACCTCAAAGTAATGTTACCGAGTTTTTTGTCAAAAAAGAAATCACAAATTTACTCTTTTCGACACTTCATTCCAGCTTTTGTGGCTTCACGTCCTACTGACGATTGGTCTCACTCCATCATTATCAAAAGTGATAAGATCTGAGTCGTTTTTGATCAAATGTCAATCATTCAGAATGAAATACCACGATAAAAGAAAATTTCATTATTCAGAGTGCAGAACATGTTTGTTTTTTGAAAATTGAGCTATATGAGAAATGAAGATTAGTTAATAAACAATTGTTTAAATCTGAAATATGAGAAAATGTTCCATTGCAAATACAAGAATTTGTTTGATTCAAAAATAGAAATAAATGTATTTGTCATCACTTCTTCCATAGATTTTCTATTTAGAATATTTTATAGCAATGTTAGGTGCCTATATAGAACAGGAAATTTCTAAATGGTATGAGAAACGGCCTATTTTTTCATAGACAACCTATTATAGTTGATCCTTATTCTGAAAACAGTAATTTCAGTACTTAGATGTGGTACCCATAAAAATTATTTAATCATTGAACTATTTGCATAATTTTTTATTAAACATTATTTGAAACAAATAAACTTTTACAGCATATCAGAACTTTTAATTACATTGCCTATTATTTATTAACTTAGAAAACACTTAAGAAATTTAGAAGAAAGAGAAACGATTATCAACAATCCAATCTAACTTGAATATTTCATTTCTTTTATGACATGTGCAACACAACTTTGCGAGTTAATGTTTGTCTAAAGCTCGCATTAGAAAATCCTTTACAAGTTTTAGTTTCAAAGTAGTATTTTTTGGCTGCCACTTCATTTTTTTAAACCAAATTAATTCTATAGGGTTCAATTCACAACGATATGGTGGCAGCCTAAGTATACTTTTATGTTCAGATCGAACCATATTCATATTAGATTGTTTATTCTTACATTGTAACCATTATTGCATATCTTTTTTTAATGTAGATGTTGAAAGCTTTTCTATTCTACAGCTATGAAAAGATGCATTGTCCATTACAATTACAGCGCCTTCTGGTAATATTCTTAGAAATTCAGAAAACTAGTTTTGAAATACCAAAATATTCATAATCTCATGATAATCTTCAGTTTTTTTACTTTCAAATATTAGCAATGCATCTTTAACAAATCCATGCTCAGATCCCACAATAAGGATTATTAAACATGTGCCTTTCCCAGATGGAGTTTTCAAACCAATAGACAATTCTTGAATAAAAGCATCTTTTTTATCTCTAATCTATCCATATTTTGGAATTTGTATTACTAGTACTTGGAATATTCTCTCAGTCCATTT
The DNA here is from genome assembly GCF_026230105.1 of Diorhabda sublineata. Classification (NCBI taxonomy): domain Eukaryota; kingdom Metazoa; phylum Arthropoda; class Insecta; order Coleoptera; family Chrysomelidae; genus Diorhabda; species Diorhabda sublineata. The sequence goes on from NC_079476.1 coordinate 31,541,252, forward strand.
TCAAATTAGTCCTGACAAGAACTGTTTTTATATTTTAATAAAAGAATAATAAGAACGTAAGAAATACCAAAATATAATATATGAGCTTATCTCATTCTGTGTTCAGATTTCAAGTATTAAACGTATAAAGTGAGGGGCTGGGCTCTATTATACATGTCCGCCTATTTAGCATAATCACGGTATTAGTACTTCCTTTGTTACGATTTTAATACTAAATTACGAATTAAGATTTTATGTTCCTTTGATTTAAGTAAGACAAATTATATTACATTGGTTACAGATTTCTGATTTTCAAAAAGGTTGTGGGGCATAGTTGACTCGAGGATGCCCACCTTTGCATCGGTAGTATCGTTATATTTGTTGTTAACTCTGTTTTCATAAATTTTTGTCGCTATTGGCTATTAATGTACTAAAAAAATATGAAGGTAAAAATGTATTTAATGTTTTTTTTTCTTTTTTAGGCAATCATTTCGCACCATAAAAGAAACAATGATGACTCGTCCAGAACTAGATGCATTTAAACGTCCAGTACAAAATATGAATACAAAAGGATTTGGATATACCGAATTCGCTTTGTTAGAAGATATAATAGAACAAGACTTTATTTCAAATAATCAGTTATTAATAAAAATACAAGCTCAAACACTTTAAATAAATTATAACGGTAACATTATTTTCTCAATTTATTCAAAAATAATATACTAAATCAGTTGAAGGATTTTTTGAATACATAAATTTTATATATTCTAACCAATCACAGAACTTTCGTTTTTGACCTTGCGCAACAAACATGTTTAATTGTAACATAAAAGCTAACATCAGTCTCCGAGACGATTGTATGAAAATGGTACATCGTTGGAAGGCAAAGTATTGATAATGTATCATACATAATTATATTAAACTCAACTGAATCGGTCATTTCAAAAACCTCATATGTCACTCAATTGGAATTTTTCAGAAATCAATAAAAACTGTTTCAAACATAAACAAATGAGCTTTCAAGGAATTTTTTATGTTTAATTTAGTATCTAAAATTACTTTCCTCTCAAAATAATTTAGTAAAAGACAAGTGAACTTCAAATATAACATTAATGGCGATGGTTTACGAAAGATTGTTGAACCAATCAAAACAAAGCAAATTTAAAAACGTCCAACTCAGTCATAAACTTCTCCTGCCATCTAGAAGTGCATACAAAAACCTCTTAAGTCACTGACTAATGTTTATGCAATGAACGTCTTTCACGCGGTATTATTGAAAGAGGAAGGTATGTATTGACTTATGTGGTTTTTACCCAGAATACGCATCTACATTTAAGAAACCATTTTCAACAAAAAAAAAATCATTTTGGAAAAAATGTGACAGGTTTTTGAAATGACCGATTCAATTAAACAAATTTCTAGAAAATTGAAGTAATGAACTTGAGATAAAAACGGAAAATTTATTATTATTGTAGTAGAAACCATAATGGGGATTCCCAAAAAGTCAGTCTTTCATTATAAAAGCACAAACTATCACGATCCAAATTACCGACTAGAAATTTTATTGTTGAAATTAGTCTATAATTTCAATACGTTCTTTGCATACTGGCCTTACGTGTTCCAAACACATAAAATTTATTTGGTTTTCCTGCTTTTCTTACTCGAATAATAACATCGGCCATATACAGAATCTGGTGGGGTTTCATTTGCGGTGTAAGAAATGTAAATTTCCCCAATTTTCATCTTTATGATTTTTGCAATGTTTTTGATATAGAAGCGTGTCGTTGAAGCGGCTGGTTGCCCATATTTTTTAAGAACAATCTTCTGGGTTGCTTTGACTGTACACTCGTCTTATATATCACATATGAGTTAATGGTGGCTATATTTATTGTGCCATAAAAAATTATGTCGCGTAATTCGCGTGGAGTTGTATGCTGCGCATAATTTATCTACGGTAAAGATGCTGGAGTCTTTTCTGTTCGTCTTCATAACTTCCCGAAGCCATTTTCTTCAAACAATTCTAAATAAATAATAGGATACGTAATTGGATTAGTAAATATATTTCAAAATCATTTTTGACTTTATTTTCAGTATTATACAACTACACTGAAGCTAACTTCAGTCTGTACGACCGAACACGTGTTAACGAAAGGTCGCCGAGACCGAATTCACTCAAAACCACTGACACGTTTGGCACATCCAACCCACATTTTCGTACTGAAAAGAGATGTTTGGGAGTAAGAAAGTACTGGGAGCCGTCGGGCTATAGCGTGGCACAATCGTAATATTTCGGAAAAATTGTAAACTGTTAGCTTCAGAAGGTTAATTATTGATAAATTATCCATGTTAATGCCATATATTTCACATATTTTTATTTTCCATATGTTATTTTAAACATATCTTAATATTTAATTCCATCCTTTTATTTGCAAAATATTAAAGGAACATACTCAGTTAAAATTTATGAAATTGGTTGAATTAAGCTTACAGTAAAACTTGGTTTATGCATCCAAAATCAAAACTGAATTGAAATTAACATTAAACTAAACTTTCTTGGTGGTAATATTTTGATTTATGCAATAAATTAAGAATAATTATAAATTACTGCTAAATCAATAGAAATTCCTTTTTGCCATACAAATGTGGAAAGCTCCTGGCACTATCAATGTTCCGCGCTCTGAAAGACATAGCGGACTTTCAAACAATGCTTTCTCCCATTTTCTTGATATCAATTTTAAAAATAAAACACCACGGTGGAAAGCGGCGTAATAACGCTAATATAATTTCCGTAAACAAAGAACAAGCGTTTTGTTAATAACACAATATCACCAATACAGACTCATCTGACGTATTCTGTGCTCATAACCTCACAAAATTAATGAATTAAACTAAAATGTTAAAAGTTTGCAAACTCTTGCGTTTAATTATAATTTAAATACAAGTACCGTTTCAATGTATTTCAACTAGAAATTTAATTTGTTAGTTTAATGGTAATTTTTAATTTTGGCAACAGAAACCAAGCTTCATTGTTAATTTTGTAGTAAATATATTTTAGTAGATTACCTCACTACATATTATAATACAAAGCCTCCTCCACGCCTGTGTTTCTATATCAGAATAAAGTCAAAAAGTACTGAACAGATTTTAATTTGTTTTCAACGAATGGAGTGTTTTATATGAAGGTTTAGATATATAAGGTTTGCGTGTGGCATAAATCTATTTGTTACACTCAACTACACTTTGGATTCAAACGCATTTAGTGGATTATATTTGGAACTCAGCTTTCGCTAAACAATATGTGGTTCAAGATAATCTCTCAAAATGGAAGGCTTCTTAACCTTAGACCGATCTATTGGTTTTTAAAATAAATATGGATATTGAATATGATTTTGGTATTTTAAACACGGCGATTCAAAACTCCATATCCACACCGTGGGCATCACGGACAATCCGGAATGCCGCTGGTGCATGGAGGAGGCTGAAACAGCAGACCGCCTCTAAGTACTCACGAGCGCAGCTCAAACACACACACAGTATGCCTAATGACATCAAAGCGCCTGATCGGCTTCTCAAAGGACAAACGCCTTTCCGTCGAAGTGACTCATGGCTACTAAAACTCCACGATGCAACTATTCAATCACGCTAGGCTCCCCCCGCCCACGCAGCGCTTACCTCGCGAAAAAGATGATGCAATATGCACGTTCTATTGCGTCACCATGTACATCATATTCTATTTAAATCTAATTCATATATTCAACACATCATGCCGATAGGATCTTACGACAAACAAAATATGTGTGCCTTTGCCCAACTGAAACCGGTCTCTTTGTTTTATAATATGTAGGATTTACATATTATAACTCCTATAATTAAATGTGATCAATAAAGTTGTATTATTAATCCGTCCAATATTAAAACTAATTATAGTAGGTATATATCTGTTATTACAGTTTTAATATGTATTACATATTCAAAAATATATTTTGTTTAAAACCTATTCACAGTTTTTTTTTTAATTTTTATTTACTAATCATTTGTCATTATAATACTTTCGATTCTAATTAAATGCATAAGGGTAATTCTCATGAAATCTCTAAATGATTTATCAATAAATTAATGAAGAATATTTAAATCTTCCTTCATCTTATTTGTTCTTAAATTTGTACTATTTGGCTTAACACGTTGAGCCCTGGTGCGGTCCATAGACCCGCAACTGAACTTTCTTCATAGCCCAAAGCGGTCCTATTACCATTAACGTATTTTATTTGAAATCTTCTCCAGAACTCAAGGAAAAAATGTGTTGTTGTGAGGACTATCCAAAATTTGGATGAGTCATAAATCAAACGTCTTGCAAACCGTTGAGAAAGAGCTCAGGTATAAATGAATCACACATATTTCTAAATATTTTAACACAAAATAAATGTAGCAGATAAGTAAATATGACCTCACCCAAAGGCATTATTTTTGTACTCATATAAAATTCTTTAAAACACGTTGTACATTTTTGTACAGTCTAGATAAAAGCAAAAATTCAAAGGACAAATAAGCGAACAAAATTTTGTTTTTCCATACTTCAAGTATGTGTAATTTCGAAGAAATATAATTACCAAGATTTATTTCGATAAAAAGTGCAAAAAATGATGTTTTTTGTGTGCGGGCCATAGGACCACTCGGGGCGCTGGGGAAAGTTTTAGTAGTAAACTTTTTCTCGATTTGAAGTCTGAAAGTCATAACTCATCATCATCTCACTTTTATTCAAAATGAGGAAATGATTTTGATCGAATGATAAAACAAATCATAACCTAAAAAAATCTCGCACCATAACCTTTCATTACCTGCTAGCTTTTCGCTATGTTTTCTACCTCTAAGAACATACTAACTACGCCATCAAAATTGAAATATAATTATTATTTTAATTTTAAATATTTATTTTATTCTTCACTGCGAAGGAATGATTGAATGTAATCTTTAGAAAACAAATTTCAATGAAATCTTCTTCCAACAATTACAGTAATAAACTTAAAGTCAATTTGCCACTCGAAACAAGTAACCGTACTACCAGAAAGAAGCTTTTGAAATGAACACGTGTAAAAGTGGTTTTTCTTTAAAATATAAATTAAATGCTGAATTTTCGAATAGTCAAGTTATTAGTGTTGGAGCTCGGACTTCTTAGAACACGCAGTAAGTTTACAGTTTAAGTTCCACTTCATTGCTTTATTCCTTCATTAATTTTCCTAGTATAACCTAACCTCCTAACATTAATTTTAAGCACTCATGTAGGAGGGCCTGGGGCCCTGGGCCTCCCCATTCTAAACCACCTGATAATCACATTTCACAAACTAACAAGTGGCTACAAGACCGATAATAGCAGCAAAAATAAAATAGAAGAAGAATGCTAAGGAAGATCCTTACCATGTTAATTGGGTGTACGATTAGATCATCTCAAAACGACGAATTGCACAAATAACTGCTTAAGTATAATTAAGCCCCTATTAATATCTATTCGTTGCTTTTGGTCCCAGGATTGAAGTCGGCGGTGCTTTTAGTCAAATACTTAATACGAAATGGTTGCTTAACACTCTAAGTAGATAATAGGCGTTTATATCCAATGTTGTAATGCATGGCTTAGCTTATAATAGTTGAAGAATAGTAGATAATATTTTTACTTTCGCATGAGCTACTTTCTAAACCTGTTTTTTAACTTCCAGAAAAAATCCTTTCTTTATCTAACTCTCCTGGTGCAACCATCTGTGTAATGTCCTGGATAAACCACAGGAGGTGAAGCCAATAGAGAAGAAGAAGAACCGTACTACCAACTATCAAAAACTAATGAGAGTATTACCAAAATCTTCAGAAATATACCTACTTATCGACTATTGGTATGCTGTGCGGGACTGATTATTTTTCATGAGCCTTGATGATGTTCTTTCGAAATAAAAAACATCCAACCAAGTAGGTTAGGGTTATTCCAAAAAATGCTTGGACAGGAATTTCAAGATTTCGTGAGAATTGTCCATAAATGAGATTACCATGTTAGTGTGGCCAAAATTAAGAATTATCCACATTAATTCAACCATTTTCAACTATATTCTCATCATTTGACTTTATTACTTGCTGTGAATTCTATCGACTGAAAGTGAATATCTTGAAGTGGCTTTAGTTTTCGAAACTTGTGGCTCGTGATAAAAATTTTAGGTGTTGTGCAATGTTCCCAAAAAAATCTTATGTGTTTTTTATTTCCATTGATTTTATCAACTTTGTTGTTAAAACGTTTCCCATAAAAGAAAAATATGCGCACTTTACGTTTGTATCGAGACCTTTAAGCGGTATACGCTCATAAATGACAAATATAGTTCAAAAGTTAAGAAACTGAAAGTTATTAAGCACGAAACCCATGGGCTCGACGCTCATGAGCTTGGCACACAAGGATTAGTTGCAACAAACTTCGTTAGGCTTTGTGTCAAATTGGAAAACATTTCACAAATTTATTGTTCAGTTGTTGCCGTGTTCGTACAAGATACCTGATTAATTGAATAAAAGATACGAACACTATGGAAGCACTTCTTTGAAGCTATACTTTTTACTACATAAATATTCATAAGCCCTTTTATAGTCTCCTTCATTAAGTAATAATGCATATTCCCAATTCGTCTCTGAATTAAGAAATATAAGAAAAGTTTGTTTCAAGCAAACACAAATGTAAATTGAAAAAAATGCCCACAGAACGTCTATTTTACAGTGTTTAAAGCACAATTTTTAAGCTCATAATGCCCGAACATTTATCTGGTGTTTGAGGAGCCAGGGGAAATAGCAACTGTGCTGGACGCACAGATCTTAAAAACGAGGGTTTGAAGCATTGTGACTCAGCCATTGTAACCTTTTTATCTTTATAAACGCGCTGATTGGTGACTCATTGAAAATTGTATAAATTTCATGCTTTGATCTTCTTTCCCATCCTCGCTCTGCTTACCACCAAAAATTCTTCTTAGTATTTTTATCTCCAATTTCTGTTTAGGTTTATTCGTCATTACCCAAGTTTCACAGGTGAATGTCAGGGTGGATCTCAAAATTGTCTAACAAATTCGATCTTTCGTACATCTAGATATCTCTTTAGATGTTAATGTTCTTCAAAGGCTGCCTGCACAGCTGTTTCTTTTGGCAATTGTTAGTTCGATTTCCTTTCCTAGTAGTACATGAAATTTTCTACTTCTTCGAATTCTATTAACGTCCCATCATATTTATGTACTTTGAAATTGTTTTTTGTCTTGGCTCCACATTTATTCTTTATTTCCATAAACTTTATTTTGATATTATTGAAGTGTAGGCCTTTCTCTTCTGCTGCTGTTATTAGTTCTTTTGTGGTTTGTTCGAGCTTTCTTCTGTATCTTGCTATCAACGTCACATCATCAGCATAAGCTAATATCATGTCTTTTCTGTTGATACTGGCTCTTTAATATCGTGAAGAAACGAAAGATTGCATATCTTGGCCATATAATGCGAGGCCATAAATATCAATTCCTTCAGCTGATATTCGAGGGCAAGATTGAAGGTAAGAGAGGATTGGGACGGAAGAGGATGTCATGGTTACGGAACGTGAGGCAGTGGACGGGTATACAAGATATTCAGACATTGATCCATACCGCTAGAGATAGAGAAGCCATGAAAAATGTGGTCGCGAATATCCATTAATGGATAAGCATTAAAATAAGAAGAAGACTGGTTCTTCTTATTACGTCTTCCAAAGCTATATTAAATAGTACTGTTGATAGGAGGTCGCCTTGTCTTAATCCTTGTTGTGTTTTAAAAGATTCACTTTTCTTGTTAATAATTTTTACCACATTGTTTGTCATCTTTATTAGTTGAATTCATACTATCGTTAGCTCTTTTAAAACAACAAAAAGGATCTGTGCTGGTATCACATATTCATAACAGCCAATAATCAGCTGTTTTATCATAAAAATTTGGTCGGATGTTCCTCTGCCCTTCTCGGTACTCTCGTACAGTTTTTCTGTGTATATTTCTAATCTTATTTTCAAAATTGATACGAATATTTTGTATGAGACGTCTAGCAAGGCTATTCCTCTATAATTTTCATACAATGTTTTGTCTCCCTTCTTGTATATGGGTAATATAATGGCTTTTCTCCATAATTCTGGCATTCATATAAAACATAGTCAATTTGAAAGTTCGCTACGAGAGAGACCCGTCATCAGTGTGAAAAACGCGATAGCTAATTTTATTAGTTTTTTTTTTAAATTTAGCGATTGCTGCGAAAAAAAAATATTAAAAAATGTAATATCTCAAATCAATTTTCGAAAAATGTGAATAAGGCAATTTTGTTTTGATTTTCCTCAATTATTTTTATGTTTTAACTAATATACACAAAACCTTGACAAAGTATATTGATAAACCTTCCTCATTAATCACTTTATCTACTGGTGAAAATCGCAAAAAATTCGTTCATTAGTTTTTGACCTTACCGCGAACAGACAGAAGCAGCAGATTTGGTTTCTAATGTGTAATAACGTATAGTGGTGTTCAAAGTGTTTAAAGTTGGTGCAAACAATATTTTCTACTTCGTGCTCGTAAGTTAAAGATACTGATTTTTGACTTAACGGGCGTGGTCAGTCGTCACTAAGAAATGTCAAATGTAGTTAGTGAGGTTATGTTTATAATGTCTAAAGTAAATGTACCTTTTGTTGTAATGTAAGGGAAGATTTTGAATAAATATAAAATGATTTCGAGGAGAAGAATATTCAAAGAAAATCTATAACTGAAATGTCACGATTGGCTGATTATTTTGTTGTAGTTGGATATGACCACGAAAAAGAAAGTGTGTATCAATATTTTATTTAATTTTATTTAGCATATTCTGTAAAGATTATATATTTGTTCTAATTGATCTCTGTGTATATAAAAAGAAATCTTTAATGCTTATTGATTTGAAATTAATTTTTAAGTAAACATTTTGGAATACATACTTTAAGGATATGAATAAAATGATTTAAACTTTAAGTTGTATCAAAATGACTTCATTACATTTTAGTATTCATTTCCTTCTGAATATATGTTTATATCTTATTACAATTTAAATTAATAGCTTCTTTATTAAATATAATTTCTACCTCTAGGAATAAAATAAGATTTGACTACATTACATCAGACCTAAAAATATTGCTTCTCTCAAGATATCCATTAATTACTTATTAGTTTTTTTCTGCTTTAAAATAGATGTTTATGTACGTATTTCTCACTTATAAACTAAACAAACAATAAATTTTAATGATTAATAAAGCTTGGCAGTTCATAATTAATTGGTTTCTTGTGTTTAGATTTATTTTATTCAATAATCAATTGAACTGAAAAACTTATTTGATCAAATTGTATTTACTAATTAGTTTACTGCATATTTTTAGGAAGTGGGATCAGTAATGGAAGAATCTTACAACGATTCCCAGAGAAAGATTGGCCAGATACCCCTTTTATTGAAGGAATAGAATGGGTAATACAAATTTATTAATATCTTACGAGTGTTAATACTGGTATAAAATATTCATTAAGGTTTAAAAATACTTTTTTAGTAAATAGTTTTTACAGGAATCATTTCATGGTAACACAGAATTAGGATGATGATGAATTGATTTTATTTTTTAAAAATATCAATTTTTCAGTTTTTTATATCAGTATTCAGTTACTGTATTACTTTGATCATAGTTTCTATATTTAGCTATCACACAATTAGGAGTACATTTCCAATCTCTTATAAACAACACATACCATGCATTCACTGATAAAGAAGCCCACTTTTATTGATAAATGTCATATGATAGCAATTATACAGGGTAAAAAACTAAAATGAAGTAACTATAAGATTTGACATAACAATCATATTGCTTTCAAAATAATCACGATAATTTATTTATTTTTCAGTTTTGCCAGCCTCAAGGATGGACACTTTCGTCAGAAAAACAAGAGCCCAAATTCTTTGTATCTGTACTTACAGATATAGACGCAAACAGGCATTACTGTGCTTGTTTATGTTTTAATGAAACAGTATCTATCACACCTAGCAAGCCAGTAGATGAGGTAACTTTATAATTATAATACTTGACTAACTTTTATATACTCTCGTATTTTAGGAGGAAGATGCAATGGAAGGGGAAACTCCATTAGTTAGACCAATACCAATAATCTCTCATCACAGCATAATGTATGCTCCAAAATGTTTAGTGCTTGTATCCAGACTGGATTATGTAGAAACATTTAGGGTAGGTAACTTAACTTAAAACTTAAATTAAAATCATCTTATTCACATAACTTTGTAGATTAATTTGTTATGTTTAACAAGTAAATATTTTGATTAAATATTACCAGTAATTACCATTTACATAGCATTATCAATAATGTAACCAAACTGTCTTAGAATTCTTCCAAAAGCCATGCTAGGAAACAAGTATTTAATTTTTCAACCCTAGATTCGTGATAAAAGAAAATTGTATAATAGTCAGAAACAAAGAAACACTAATTGAATTTATCAAAGATGTAGAAAGAAAATGTAAAGAGTTTGGCCTTGTTATTAATGAATTTAAAACTGTATTTATGAAGATGTCAGCATTAGAAGATTGTAGGAGAGTTGGAGATTTAATAATTGATATATAAACCAAGCCAAACCAAGTACTGCTATATAAGAAAGAATACACAGTGGTAATAGAGCTTTTTTGTGAACCTGAAGCTCCTGAAAAACAAACTAATAACAAGAAGAATGAAGCTAAAAATTTACAGAACTCTAATAAGACCAAATGTAACTTATGGAAGTGAATGTCAGGTGAAGACACAAAAAGAGCAAAAAAGATGAATATTTGAGTGAGAAATTAATAGAATATATGGAGGAATTAGAACGAACGAAGCAGACTGTAGAATCTGATATAATAGAGAAATGGATGAAATTCTAGGCAATGAAAACATCAATTCATTAAAGCACAGAGCCTGAGATTGTTTGGCCACATTCAAAAAATGGAGGATAAGTGGATGTCTAAGAGAATCATGAATGCCAAATTATAAAGCAGTAGATAAAGAGGCAGACCCCATATCAGATGAACTGATCAAGCTCATACAAACATTGAATGTGAGAGAATAGGGAACATTGGTGAAGAACAGACCAGTTTAGAAATCCAAATTAATTGTCAAAAAGTCAAGCAATTGTAAAGTAAAAAGATAAGGAAACTTATATGAAGAAGGTTTGGTGGCTACAATTCTTAATGATCATCTAATGTTTAGTTACTAGTTAGTCTAGTAGTGGTATAGCTTATATGTATTGCAGTAATAATAATGTGTAATGTTTTTCTTGTGGGATAAGGATGTGACTTGACACTAGTGATATGGGCCAGGCAAATGTCCAATGAGCTGAGAATTTGCACAAAGCCTTTTTAATCGCCCAACTTTTGGGCATTTATAAAATCATACCTTAAGCCATAAATAAAGAAGAGAATTCTCAATGATGATGTTTTTTGGGTGAGAGTTAACTGACTTATATAGCTGATAAAAACGATTGTCCATATGATCACAGCTCTAGAATCTAATGAGCCACAAATTCATACAATAATCACAAAATTCAATAACTTGCATTCTCATTGAGAAGCTTCCATTCTCTCCACTATAATCTGTTGAAGAGCAGGCATTTCTAACGAAATTCAAAAGTAGAAGAGAATTTGGCATGACAGTGCCATGATGGCACTAATTCACTTAGCAGCTGATCTTATTGATCCAGCAGCACAAGATTGTAAACTGAATCCTGTTGAGATGCTTGAGACAATAAATTTCATATGAGAAACAGAAAAGAATACAGGGCTAGATATACTTCAAGTAAAAGAAAACATGGCTGATTTCAGAAACAAGCGAGAAATTTGGTTCAGACAGTGTGGGAATGACTAGAAAGCAATAATCATGTAAATAATTTACTGTGGTTTGCGAGGAATAAGAGGAACCTGTGATTTAGCAACAATTGCAAGAAAAATTCCTGGGGCACATGTAACATCTGCTGCCACTGACATATCATTTAAAACATTTGGCTGCATTCACAATAAAAAGGGCAATTAACTAACATGTGACAGTAAAACTAACTTATCTAGCTCATAATTGGAAATCAATGCTCAAACTAGCAAAAAAATAATGAAGCAGAATGACGAAGAGATAGGTGCACTAAATAATTGTTAAGAGGAATCAGAATTGAATAAATCTGAATATGAGCCATTTTACTCCTCTCAGGATAAAAGTGAAAGTTAATCATATGCAGCAGTTGAGCAGTGCAAATAAGAATATCATTTCAGTAGGATCTGAAAATTCTATCAGAATTAACTAAAAATAAAGTTTCCGTATCTAAAATACAATCAAATAGAAGTGAGGATTTGAAAAAAAAATTCTTTTATTTTGGAAAAAAACAGAAGTGCCTACTGAGTCACAATAATCAACTAAATGGGAAAATATTTGAAAAAAAAGGAATAGTCCAATTGACATGTGACATCTATGAGTTAGGAAAAAGAAAAAATTTCTGTACACAGGTGTGGACAAAACCTTTGCTATTAGATTTGTTCCTCAAAGTTTCCTTTTTAACTTATAAATCACTATGAATAATCTCTTTGCATAATCCCTTTTTGTTCTTACATAGAAAAAGGTTAATTTTTTAAACCTAAAAATATATACATAATCATTATTTTAAAAAACATTGCTGGATAAGATTGTATCACAGAATTTAGGAATGTCTTTTTTGCAGAATTGTCTGGGGATAATCTACTCAGTGTACATAGAAAATATGCCAGTGCCACTTGAAACCTTAGTAGGAAATATATTAGGTTGTATCCAAGTTCCACCTCCTGGTGGGCCCCAAGTTAGATTCAGTATAGGTGCAGGAGATCGTCAGGCATTGCAACCTCCGTTATCACAATCTCTTCCAGTTACTCATTCTTCTGTAAGTTTATTGTTCCACGAGTTAGGTATCAGAAATGTATTGCAATTGTTTTGTGCAATTATGACGGAACATAAAATACTTTTCCATTCAAAAAGTTACAATAGACTTACAGAAGCTTGTAGGGCCCTTACAGCACTAATGTATCCATTTCGTTATACACATGTTTACATCCCATTATTACCGGCTCCATTAGTAGAAGTTTTGTCAACCCCAACTCCATTTATTATGGGAGTTCATTCATCATTGAAGTCAGAAGTAGCAGAATTGGTAATTATTGTTTTTCAACATTTTTAAGCTTACACTATCTGTATTTATAAAACTGTTGATATTTCAGATGGACGTAATAATAGCTGATCTGGATGGAGGATCAATTACAATTCCAGATGGAATATCTCTTCCACTTCTACCAGAACCTCTACTAAGCTCAACACAAGAAGCACTCAGCCTCTTACTACAGCCTGAACTTAACTTTGCAGATCACGCGTTTCCACCATTGTCAGTGCGCGCTCCTCAATGTATTATGTTAGATAAAGAAATTCGTGCTGTTTTTATGAGGACGTTTGCTCAATTGCTGCAAGGTTATAGAAGTTGTCTTACTATTATTCGAATACATCCAAAACCAGTGATAACTTTCCATAAAGCTGCTTATTTAGGGGAACGCAATTTAAAAGACTGTGATTTTACTACTAGAGTTTTGGATTCTATGTTTTTTACTAGTTTTGTGTCGGAAAGGGGACCGCCTTGGAGGCCATGTGATATATGGGATGAATTGTATAGTAACATTAGTGAATTATTAAAGACTGAAGCACAAGATACTCATTTAGTTCTCACTCATATTCAAGAACTTGCTACTCAACTATACACTAATGAAATTCCCAGCCCTCAATCGTATGCACAAAAAATTTTAGTTCCTCCCGAAGGAGCATTTGCAAGAATTCATCAGCCACCATATCCTGCCATAAATGGAGAAAAAGTACAAGCTATTATTGATGAAGGTCTTTCAAAGAATAATTTAAAATCAAGGTATGTATTTAAGAATATTCAATGCTTAGATAGAAGTGAATGTTTTCCTGATATTTAAATATATTTTGATTTACTTTATAGTTGTTAAAGAGTAACATAAGTTTTTGTATCTATAAAAAGCAGACGGAACTGGAATATGAATGAACGGGCCCAGAAACAAACACTCTGAAAGCCTGAGCAGCGCACCAAGCATTTTCAAGCAGAAATCCATGCAATTTCAAAATGTGTTCAGTTCAATTTAGAGAAGAAGTATCATAAACAGGAGATCATCATCCTGGCCGATAGTCAAGCAGTCATTAGAATTCTAAGCTTCAACATCATATAATTCAAACTCTTTTGGGATTGTTTAGAAAAATGAAACGAGCTAGGCAATAAAAATAAAGTTACAGTACAATGGATTCCGGGACACACTGTAGTGAAGAGAAATGAAATAGCTGATAAGCTCGCTAAAGCAGGGGCAGACAATCCCTTCATGGTACCCGAACCCTTCTGTGGAACAATGGAAAAGCACTGGAAAAGGAGGTGAACAGGAAAAAACCAATTATTGGAGCAACCTACAGGGGCTGAGACAAAGACTCTAAACTATAACCTGCTGAATGTATCAGGTAAAAGGAGTCTTATCGGGACACTGTTGTCTGAATGGACACCTGAAGACATTATACTCAGTAGATATTGTGGCATGCAAATTTTGTTGCCCAGAGGACGAAACCTCTATCCACATTCTCTCGAAATGTGAAACACTAAGGAACTCAAGGGCACTACACCTGGGAGCACTTGAAATAGAAGATAAAGATCTCGGGCATTTACAGCCATCCCAAATTCTAAACTTTTTAAAAGGAGTAGGATTAACGGATCAGCTGTAAACACTGGGTTCTCTAGTATGGCATCAAAAAAGGGGGACACAATAGATCTTTTGGGTTGGAGTGTATACGATTCACCAAAATCCATACATCTTCAAAAAATATATGTTTCTTAGTTTAACTATATATTGAAGATTGTCTAGATATACATTATCCAGATACTTATATGTAATACTTGGTAGGGACCCCAATGGGAATTGCAAATTCAATTATGTACAGATTTTTTAAAATTGTTATTCAGATTTTAAAAGTGATATTGCAAAATATAAATTTTGAGTTTATAATATATTTTTATTAGTATATTGGCATATAATAAAAACGAGCAACCTAATTCTCAAAAATAAGGCGTGCTACAAGAAATTATATGTTTATAGTTTTTCAAGTGTCTGTAGGATGTTGGTTACACTGTGTTCCTAGCAAAATGATTTACATTGTTCATTTTATTCTTTCTGGATTCCTTTCAGTCTTGAATAAAATATTTGCATCTTGGATGCTAGTGATCTATGGATTTCTGTCTTTATTAGATCTGTTGATGAAATCCCCATTATTGATGTGTAGACCCAAAAATTTCAATTTTTGCAGCTAGTTTATAAAGATTAATAAACATGGGTTATAAGAATTACTACAAGTATATATTCTACTTTATTTGGAGATAAATCGCTCTGGTTTGATTTTAAATCATTGGTAAATCATTAAATAAAGATTTAATTTAACATAATCATTCTAGCTGACATCAGATTTTCATGTACACAAATAAAAATTTCTAATTCCTCTCATTTTATGTTCAGATTATCATCTTTGAGACCAGTACAGCCCAGAATTGTACCTATGGGACCAAGCATATCAAACTTAAGTGATAACAAGCATATAGTTAGTAATTCAGCAAGAAGGTTAGAGGTAATTAGTTCAGTTTTGATTTCAACTTTATTATTACCAATTGATTTTTTGACTTTGTACATTATGGACAATAGACAACTCTGGATTTAAGATAAATCGACATGGTTTTGGTTAAATAAACTGTCTATAATGTTTACATTGTGAATTTCCAAACAATTATGTGGAATATGTAATGGTTTTCAAGAATAAATACGTTTTTAGGTTCTGAAAAATTGTATTAATTGTATTTTTGAAAATAAAATTTCGGACGCAAGAAAAAGCTTTCCAGCAGTACTACGGGCTCTACAATCAAAACAAGCTCGATTAGCTTTCTGTGAAGAACTTTCACATCATGTAAGTGGTACTAAAGCAATGTTGGAACACCAACAATTTGACTTAGTAATTCGATTAATGAACTGCGCTTTACAAGATGATTCCCCAATGGATGAACATGGTGTAGCCGCCACACTTTTACCACTTGCCACAATATTCTGTAGGAAATTATGCACTGGAATTATCCAGTTTGCATATACTTGCATTCAAGAACACAGTGTTTGGAATAACCAACAGGTAATTCTATTATTTCTTAATAACAACTAACTAAATAGACATAAAGTACATTTGAGAAATGCTTAAATAATGACATTAACTAGAACTTTTAAAATGATGAACATGTTTGTAGCATGTTAGAACTGGTCTTGTACTGGTAGTATTCTCCAAACTTTTGTTAATGAAGATCATTATTTAAATAAAATGATGACTCAATTTTGAGCACAATTTTACTTTCATATTTTTATCAAAAAAATTTTTCGTAGTTTTGGGAAGCTGCATTTTATCAAGATGTTCAAAAGGATATTAAGGCATTGTATATGTCGAGAACAGATAATTCTCCACCTCGTTTAGATAATGAACTACTGAGTCCTGCTTCACCTAAAGATTCTAAAGATTATTTGTGGCACCGACGATCGACTTTTATTCCAGTTCAAGAAGCAACTACTTTGGAAATAGCAGCTGAACAAATGAGAATTTGGCCGTCAATTAATAACGATAAACAGAAGGAGTTAATTGTATGTGAAGAGAATACCATATATAGTCAAGCAATACATTATGCCAACAGAATGGTTTACTTATTGATCCCTCTAGATATGGGACATAAAATTAGTAAGCATGATTTATTTGACGATGAAAGAATAAGCAACAGTATTGCAAATAGGTGAGTGTTTCTATTTTGAATATAGTGACTTTTACTTTGAAAAAACGTATGGAAATTATAATAACAAGAAATTAGAATTTTCTAAATATAAACAATAATATGAAAATATTTTTTCAGTTTTGCTGAAAGCGACAGTATAGATGCTGAATCAGGTTTTGAAGATCAAGATCCAGGAGAATCTGGTAATATGGTTATAAAGATGGTGTCTCGTTTCATAGATAAAGTATGCAATGAAGGAGGAGTTACAAGAGAACACATTCGCAATTTGCACCAAATGATACCTGGTGTAGTTCATATGCATATTGAAACTTTGGAAGCAGTTCATAGGGAATCAAAACGGTTGCCCCCTATACAAAAACCAAAAATTTTAACACCCAATATGTTAGTTGGAGAGGAAATGATTATGGAAGGTATATGCATTGTGATAATAGTAGAGATTTAATTGATAATTAGTTTCTTATGACTAGATATTAAAATTTTCATCTGTTACATTTTCAAAGGTAGTTAAAATCCTTTATTTCAAGAATTTTTTATTACAACAAAAATAATATTCATTTTCAATCGAAGTTTTAATGTTTTCAACAAAATATTATGTTATTTATAATGCTTTGTATATACTTACACCTTTTGGGAAAAATAACTAATAATCATCGAATTGTGTCTAATACTGTTATTTGTTCTATACTATTATTTGTATCAAATTTTCTGATACCAAATAAGCTTATCTCTTTAAAAAATTCTTGTCTTTTCCCAAATAGTAGTTGAAATAATTTGGATGTGGTTTTAATTGAAACAAATATGTAATTAGGAAGAGAGTATACTTAGTATTATCTCAATTTCATCTAAAATTTAGTAGGAAAAATTATTAATATTGGTGTGCTAATAATAATATCAATAAAGTATTGTCTTTTTTACAGGTTTAAGAGTGTATCTCCTTCCTGATGGCAGAGAAGAAGGTAGCTCAGGCTTACTTGGGGGCCCACCACTTTTACCAGCCGAAGGGGCCATATTTCTTACTAATTACCGCATCATTTTTAAAGGCATACCTTGTGATTCGTTTGGTATGTTTCAACTTTAATAGATTGGTTCCATATGTCTAGTATAATAAACATGATGTTTCTAACATGTTCTGTTTTTAGCGTGTGAACACGTGGTGGTGCGTTCATTTCCGGTAGCTTCCTTAACAAAAGAGAAAAAAGTAGCAGTTCAATATTTGGCGCATCTTGATCAGTGGCTTCAAGAAGGATTACAATTACGGTCTTGCACATTTCAATTGATGAAATTTGCTTTTGATGAAGAAGTAACGGCTGAGAATGTGGATACTCTCAGAAAACTCATTCATAAAATAAGACACCCACCAGATGTTTTTCATCATTTTGCTTTTACTGGACAAGTAGTGGTCACCCAAACGCCACTACATAAAAATAAGGTAAATTTATATTAATGTGTAAAGAAGCCAAATGCGAATAGAATGTAATTTCTAGGAGCTCATTTATGTTTATTATTCAATATTATTATCTACTTGTTAATTAGAGATCATGAATATTTACATTATAATTTTAATTTTTATATATTTGAATGAAGCAACACACATTTTTTCTTGCAGAACAGTTAAGAGATACCTTTTTTGCAAATTTTTGATAAGTAATAATACTTGGTATTCTAATTAAACTGATATTAAACATTGTAGTTAAATTCAAATAAATATTTATCAAGTATAAATTTAAATTTGATTAATTCAATGTTCAAGGAGAAAAATGCCACACTAAAAGGATTTGCGAAAAAAACTCTTCTTAAAACTGCTCGAAAAGCTGGATTTAAACAAAAATCTTCGTCAAAACGACAAAAGTATGTCCTCCCAAATCTTAATATCAGTAACGGTAATAAATACATGACATCACCTGGTCGAATGAGCCTTCCTCTTACTGATGATTATAGCATAGATGATAATGTATCCATGGATCTTTTTGAAACGGGACAACCAACATCAACTCCTACTGACGCTAAAACATTAGAACGACTCCAAGAACGCAGTTATGTTAGAGATTGGCAGAGGCTAGGAATATATAATAATAGTGGATCGCCTACCTCTAAAGCTTCTGCAGAACAATTTAGATTAACCTCTGTTAATTTCATGTACATGATGTGTAGAAGGTGAGTAAATTAAACAAGAACATCCAATTATCTAATGGATATTTTCATTTTTTAGTTATCCAGCGTTATTGGTGGTACCTGCATCTGTTACAGATGAAAGTATAAGAAAGTTTTGTCGTTGCTATCGACAAAATCGCATACCTTGTATCACTTGGCGTCACCCAAGAACAAGAGCATTACTCTTAAGAGGTGCTGGTCATCACGGTAAAAGTGTAATGGGCATGCTTAAAAGTCACCCAGCGCCTGCAGCTTCGACAGGTAAGTTTAATTTTTTACAAGGCAAGTGCAATGGGGAGGAATACTGAACAGTAACAGTTTGTTAGTAAAGGTGAAACTAGTAGTGGAGATAAATAATTGTAATACACTATGCAAATTAAAATCTTACTTTCTTAACACACGCTTTACTACCCTTACACCTGTATTTACAATTACATTGTTTGGCATGAGTTTCTATAACTAATTTATCAACTTCATATACCAAAATTATTCAACTTTTGTCTCTACGATAACTTGCTTATTAAAACGTGCTTCAGATAGTGTAGTTGTGAGTGTTGGTGTAGTGAAGGTGAACATTGTGTTCAGTATGATTATCACCAATGGTTTGAGAAAAACCAACTTACATACATAGTTATTGTATTTGGTTCACTGGTGAGTGACGTTTTGCATTGTCAGCTTTAGTTTTGCTTCAATTTGTCCAGTTTTCACATTAAAGGCTTCTTGCTTAATAATAATTTTTACAACATTTAGATTCAGTTATTTAAACTTTTTAGATTTGATGGTCTTTATAATGAGAAATTTCAAATTCAGTTAGGGAATGCCATTCCTCAAATTCCAAGATAAAATATTCAAGGTAATAGGTAATATTAATAATGCTAATTCAAAATTTTAATTCGTTCATTTCCAGAGATACATGCCTTATCATCTTTTTATATTTTCCATTTACCCTTTCAAATTTCAGATGAGGTTTCGAGTCCCTTTTATACCCATTTCTTCAATTTTTTTCATTGCCTTAATTACTTTCTTTGCCCCAGTTCCTTTATTTGCCCATCGTTACCCTATATCTGCCTCCATTCTTATGATATATCCATACCAATTCAGCTGTTTCTTATTTACTTTTTCTATTATTGATTTTTATTTGGTTTATAGCTTAACTTTATATTGTCACCTTAATTTTTTCTCTATTCAACTCAAGTGTTAATTCTCATCATATATATTTTTGTATCCTCTTTTATTTTAATTATCCAATTTTTTGATGCATATGGTATAATTAGTGTTATAGATTTTTATTTTCACTACCATGTCTATATTTTAGTGACCCAGTATTGTTTTATTTTGTGTATAGTAAATTTTTGGTTTCATTTATGTTGACTCTAATTTTTTCTATTTATGATAACTAGGTGGACATTAGCTTTCGAATTTTACTTTACCAATATGCTACTAAGACTATATCATCAAAGTTTAATAGGCTACTTATTTCCATAGGTTCCATCCATCCATTTGTTGTACTGAGGTATTCATATTGATTTTGATTTCCTTTACTATTTTGTTCTTGTTAATTATATACAGTGTTGGGTTTAAACTGCTCTCTTGTTTTTTTCCAAATTTCAAAAATTGATTTCTATGTTATATTAATCTGTCCCAAGTATCCTTAATTGATTCTGAAAAATTAGTTTATATATTTAGACATGAACCTAATTTAAATATATTTGAAAGATATCTATATAAGATATAAGTATTAAAATCTAACCAAATATAGTTAATAAACAATGTATCTTTTGTGAAATTTATATTTTTGGTTCCTCACTAAGGTACCATAATTTTTTGATATGGATAATAAGAAATCCATGATGCTACCACAAAATTGTTGTATTATATTCTGCCAAAAAAACATATACAGCAGTTGAATAATTCATTCTAAGTAAAACAAATCTGAGGGACTATTTAAATTATCCAATTATATGTAATATACTTTTTCCAGAAACAACTTCATCCACAGAGCAAGAGAAGTACTTGTTAGCTGTTGTTGCAGCCACTCCTGTTTATTCACATAGATCCACATGGGGCATGTCAGACAGTTCATTAAGTATTGATTCACTTCTTTTAGCTGCTGAAGATCCGTTAACATGTACAACGTTGACACCTGAAGTTGCTAGAAGAACAAACGCTTTCAATAAGGCTATTGGGACACTAGGGTAAGTTTCTGAATTCAGAGATCTATATTTTTGATATATCTCTTTAAGCTTGGGACGCTAAATACGAACAGATTTTGTATAATTTTGAGAAAATGATTTTCCATTTTCAGTGCTTTTCCCCGTTCATCTGGTGGTAAGGGTCCTAAAAATTTTGGTAGATGGGGCTCACTTAAGGACCGCCGTCAGTCGTCACAAGCTTCTTTGGCTGCTGGACAGACAAGTAAAGTTAATATACGTCATAGCAATGAAGTTGAATCAGGTGTGGATGGTGTTCATACTTTGCAAAAAGCAGCACTTTATATATTAGGCGAAAAAGCTCAGATGAAAGGTATCAAAATGGATTCGGCACCAAAAGCAGAATTTATTCCTGTAGAATATTATGATATCAGACATACTAGAGCAGCTTTCAAAAAAATAATGAGGGCATGTTTACCAAGTTCGCCAAATGCGGAGCCGGAACACAGTTTTTGTAGGTAAGATATATAATTTTATGTAAAAAATAACTTCCCTTTATATAGGGTGTAGAAGCAAAACACCCTTTATTAAAAACATGATAAAAGTCATAGTATGAATCAGAAGATTTTTCTTTTCTATTATGTACGCAAAAGTTTTGTTGTACTTTTTTTTGATGCTTAAATTGGACATAATCCATTTTTCATATACTAAGTAAATGGATTTCTGGCGTTTGTCATAACTTTCCAGCATATTACACGTTATCTTCCTAGTTGTTGGCTTTCAAATATATTTGGGCTTTCATACTGTTCACATTAATATAGAATTTCTTAAAAATCCCATAGAAAAATTCACAAGTAGTCAAATTTAGGAAGCAGATAGACTAGTCCAAAACGCCCCTAATTGAGATGAGGCGCTCTGGGAAGAGTTCCCTTAAAATAACTATTAATGCTCTTGTAGTTGCTCCATCTTGTTGAAAATAAGTACAATGATCTAGCTGCTAAATAAAATTCCTACAACATGTTCACATACTGATGTTGAGTTACTGTCATTCCATTTTCTTTAAAGAACAAAGGACCAATAATTTCGTCTGAGAAAGCTATATGTTATACTGTGGCTAATTCTTAAAATTTGATGAAAGACCAGTAGTGTATGTTTTGTTTGCCGATGGTTCTACAAAAATGAAAATGGGATTCATAACAAAACATTATCATCCTTAGGAATGACTTCCAGAAGAACATTTTACAAAGTTTCTACATAAGTAGTGTATATTTTGTTTGTTGATAGTTCTACAAAAATGAAAAAGGAATTAATCACAAGACAATAGTATCTCAGGAACAACTTCCAGAAGAACCTCACAGGTTTATGTTTTATAAAGTTTTTACATAATAGCTACTTTGTATAAAAATCAGCATGAATAATTCTTTTCAAAGAACAATTGAAAGAGCAGACCCATGTTTGCTCTCATGTGATCCATGAAAATTGATTTATGGGTAAATTGAATCGTTTTTGGAAGGAATTTTAGGATTATATTTAGGACTGTATTGTATCAGGAGAAACTTCATTTACTCGTCTCTGTTACGGCAAAAATCGACTGAAGTTATGCTGTCTCACCCTTTATATTCTCAATATCCGTTAATATCTTAGTATACCAGTGAAGTAGGCGATAGTGTGATTAATTAATGAATTCTTCTGTTTTTTCATACAGGTTAATTGAAAATGCTGAATGGTTGCAACAGATACAAAATATCATGCAACTTTCTGGTGCAGTAGTAGATCTTCTAGATCTTCAAGGTTCTTCTGTGGCAATATGTCTTGAAGAAGGATGTGATATAACAGCACAAGTATCTTCAATAGCACAACTATGTTTAGATCCTCAATATCGCACAATGGAAGGTTTTAGAGTTCTAGTTGAAAAGGAGTGGATAGCTTTTGGGCATAGATTTAGCCATAGAAGTAACCTCAATGCCAATTCGCAAGCAGGTGGATTTGCACCAACTTTCTTACAATTTCTCGATGTTGTTCATCAGATCCAGAAGCAGTATCCATTAGCATTTGAATTCAGTGATTACTATTTAAAATTTCTCGCCTATCATTCTGTATCTTGCAGATTTAGAACGTTTCTTTTTGATTGTGAGTTAGAGAGGGTAAGTATTTTATTAATTCTAAATTTTGAATAATAGACGCTCAAATTTGATCATGTTCAAAGAACTAAATTTAATTTAAAAAATATTAAAACTATCATTAAAATGTAGGAAAATATGTGTGTGATCTAAACAGTTATCTGTATATAGGTAGAAAGTGGGGTAGCTGCTGTTGAAGATAAGCGTGGTTCATTGACTTCCCATCATAAAAGTGTCGATGCTGCATCTGATGACGAAAATATATATCCCGGTGGTCGAACTGCTTCAACCACTCAAGGACATAATTTGGGTCAAAGTGTTTTTGATTACATTGACAAACAACATGCTAGAAATCCCATGTTTTTTAATTTCTTATACACACCAGATCTTGAACAGCCAGTATTGAGACCTCAATCACATTTACCATGTTTAGAAATTTGGAATTATTATTTGAATGAAGATTTGAGGTATGGACCAAGCTATGATCCCGAAATAATTCAGATGGATACACAGCAAGAAGAGGAGGCTGAAGCTGCAGATGGAATTTCACAATCTAGAAAAATAATGTCTTTAGGGTAAGATGAAATACTTGCAAATAAAATTTATAAAACAATGTAATTTTGAATTTGCGTAGGCATCAAGATTATTTGGATATTTTTCTTAATTAGTTTCTTGAAATTCATAATTGTTGTTAGTTTAGCTCACGACATTTACTTTGGTTTTGATATTATTTATATTGATTATAGAAATATATATGACGAGTTTAAAAATTTTCAGGTATCAAAAAAAAAATTATATTGTTAAGAAGAAAACGGGACTATCTTATATCTATAAATAAATAAAAGAAACTCAACTGTAAAAATTTGGAACCCATAATTTTGTCAAATTTTCAGTATTAAATAATAAAGAAACTGTATCGAACTATAACGAGGTTATGAACAAAAATGAATTATTGAAACTACATGCACAATTTCAAAGTTTTTATTTAAAAAAAGTACAACAAATTTTAATACAAAAAAATGTATATGGAGGTGGTATTAAAACTTTATAAATACACCTAAAATTAATTTCAATCTCTATTGTATAAAATATAAAGATTTGACAAAAAATGTTTTAAAAAGAGCTCAAAACAAGATCCAATTTTAATTAAAATTGTAAACGACTATCATTTCAAAGAGGCTCTATTGGAATAAGGTCATGCCTGTGATGGGTTATACCATTGGATTTCGATTTCTTCAAGGTTATTTTGGATGGTTCTTGTGGTATGTGAAACATTCTTTGTACGAAACAATTTTCTTCTACAATTGAAGCGCAAGTTACACTTTTGGGTTCAAATATGTCAACAATGTACCTCTGGGAGTTAAGAGGATGTTTTAATGATGAATCACCAATGAGTCATCATTAGCATAATTGGTCTTAGGCAGCATTACATCATTTGCTTTTTTGCACAAATTTGAATGTTTTGCAGAGTAGTACAAAGTATTGATAAGCCTTATCAATCTCGAAGACATAAGTCTCTTCCAAGTAGAAACTTTGAGGGACAACAATATTAAGCCAATAGAAGAAACTTAAAATTCTTTTATTAAAAGATTTAGTCAAATAGAAAATGATGCATAATTTTGCATGTATAAAAATACTTGCTTAACATCATTTTTCCATTTACAGATATGATAATGTGCAGAAATCAGTTCCAGATGCTTTTAGTCACTTTTTAGAAGAAATTCATAAACTTGAATCTGACTTAGGTCACTTGCCACAAAAATGGAAAGTATTATGGGATAAGCTTGAGATACCATTAACAGATTCTCTTACAGTAAGTATAATCTGTAATACTGCTATACCTTTTTTTATGCTACAGTAATACGATCATAGATAACAAATCTCTTCAGGAGCTGCTGCTGTCTTAATTCTTTGTTTTGAACTACCTAGTTAGTGCTTTTGAAATGACTATGTTCATTGAAAACAAGTCAAGGGAATTATTTGATAAAAATTTATTTGTTTTAAACATTTTCAGCGACATGCTTCCTTTAGCACAGCTTTGGTCAGATCTCATGGTCGTTTGGTTCATAAGCGTTCAACACTGGAGATATTAATGAGAGGTAAGATGGTTGGAGCTGCAGAATCATCACTTATATACTCCCATCCGCACAGATTCGAACGTTACAACTGCACTACACCCACTTATTGTGATCTTTGTTCCAATTTATTATGGGGCCCTGTTAAGGTATGTACAAATGATATCCAAACTAAAAGACTACTGCCATTACAGTTTTGTATTATATCACATAAATACTAATACAACCTAATTGTATGTTTTGTGACTAATTACCTGTCTATGCCTTAAGTAATAATACCAAATTCCAAAAATGGTAATAGATAATGATGATGTTAAGGATGGCAAACTATGCTTCTTAAAATAGTTTTAATGGAAAAAGAAGTTTCATAGCGACCTAATTAAACCTATTTTTAGACTGGTATGAGATGCATTGATTGCGGTTATAGTTGCCATGAAAAATGTATGGAAAGTGTCCCTAAAAATTGTACTAAATATAAATCTGTCACGGACAGTACGACATCTCACAATCAAGGCAATACTGGCGACAGTGCTTCCGTAAGTTCTGGTAAGTCATGAAATGTTTTGTTTCATAGTTAAGGTTATATAAAAAGCTCAAGTAGTTTATACAAAAGGTCTATTTTCACAATTGTAGTAAGAATAGCTAGATAAAAATATGGTAGTGATTACATTTTTTACTAAAAAAAAATTGCATTGGAGAAATGAATAACTGTTATTCTGCATTTTATTTATTTGAACAGGATAAAGGCATCCGCACCATCATTGGCCATATGAGATCGACCGGTGTGTGGTGCTGTACCTGTATGATCTACTAAAACCCTTGCTCTTTAATCTATATCTTTCTGAGGTTCCCAACCTGGACCCGCGTTAGCGGCTGCTCTTCGCTTTGCGTTTGCGCTGTTCATTCGTTGTTCTGTAATATCTTTAGCAGTTGCTTGGCGTGAACTGATCATCCACCAAAGCGTCCCGTTTCTTCGTCTGTAAAATAGTTTCTATATACTCAGCTACGGCGTCTCAGTTCTCCTCAGTCGCGATTATAATCCCTACGAAAGTAACCGTGTCCAGACAGTAGTTAGGTGAGGCATATGGCAAGAGGCGCGTAGTCCATCTACCTCGTTGATCCGTATCATACCTCTGTTGCCATTGGTCCATTGTCACGAATCTTTCTTCCTTCGTGACTCCGACTTTGCCAATGATTCCGTTTGTCTTTTCCCCGTTGCATATTCTTTTGTATATTATCCTGCGTTCGAGTGCTAGCAGGTCTACTGGGATAGTTCCCGCAATGACTAATACTGCTGGTTCTGATACAGAGAGGTATGTACTGCATACTATACTCTGCGTACCTGCGATGGATCTCTGTTTGCGTAGTTTCTCCCCATATCTCTGCGCCGTACAAATGTATTGAGTTTGTGACTGAAATTAACAATCTTCTTTTGGTGGCAGTTGGACTCCCGATAATTCTTATTAGTCGGCTTAGCGATTGTGTTGATGCCTTGTCGTCTGCCCCTTTTCTTATCACCAAAACTCTTTCGTGCTTAGCGTGAATCCTAAATATTTGATAAACGTTTTCGTCTGGATGAAGAGCAGTTCGCCATCTGCTTCTTGGTCAATAAGATCAAATTGGTTTTTTCCGCTGCTAGCGATATTCCTTGGTCGTCGACCCATCTTCTCAGAATCCGTATGGTGCTGGATAGCTTATATTGGATTTCCTCTCTGTTCCTTCCAGTGATGATAATAGCAATGTGGTAAAGGGAGCCCCACTTAACTTGATCTGACTCAATTTTTTAAACAAAAAAGCAAAAATAAAAAATGTTTATATTGCTTTCATATTGGTTATAACAAGTAGCATATCTCTAAATACATTTAAAATTTATTTTTCAAATTCAAATAATATTAATACACAATATTTTCGTTTCCTTATAAGTAAACTCACTCTCCTTTATTATACAGGAAGTGCAAGACAGACATCTAGTCAACAATACTATGATCAATTCTCATCAAATGTGGCCGAAGACAGGACACACGAAGGCTATCTTTATAAAAGAGGTGCTTTACTCAAAGGTTGGAAACAACGTTGGTTTGTTCTTGATTCAATCAAACATCAATTAAGATATTATGATGCCATGGAAGATTCTCACTGCAAAGGTTATATAGGTAAGGAACGATTTAAGTTTGATATGTGTTAAATGTTTTGAAACAGAAGTATTAAAATTTTCACCATATTTACAATATTTATGTTTCAAAAAATTTAAAGTGCCAAAACACATAAAATCAAACTTTGAAAATACAGAAAAGTAGTAAGTCTGCAACAAGGATTTTAAATTTGAAACATCATAATATGGTATTGGCAATGATATATAAAACTATATCATATAAAGACTATTCGAATATGTTTCTAAAACTAATAGAAACTACTTTTGTTGAAGCAGATTCTGTAGTTGTCTGGATAATGCCAAGCATCACGTACTGAACTTACAATTACACTGTTTGACAGATGTTTCTCTAACCAAGTTATCATCTTCAGATAAAGCTCAACAATTGGTTGTCTGAGTTGATAACTTTGTTACCGAAACGCTGCCAGACAGTGTAATTGTTAGTAAACAGTGCGTTCATTATGAATATTTACCACCAGCTTCAGAACTTTCAACTCATCATTACTTTCACGAGAAGACTGTAACTAGCCCTAAATGACTATAAAGATGTATTATCTACATTGTCTTTGAAATGAAGTTTTTATTGAAATTTTATTTATAATAATAAAAAAAAATAAATAATAAATTTTCAATCACACTGTTACCATTGATTTTAGATTTGGCTGAAGTGATATCGGTAAACCCGGCCCCTCCAGCACCTGGCACTCCAAAAAAGACAGATGACAAATCTTTCTTTGATGTAAGTATTGAAATTTCTGCTAGGATTTTTCAAAAATATCTTTGAACATAATGAGTTGCAATTAAATTGAAAAAATAACAGTTTTAATGTAAATTAGTTCATAAAACTATCATTTTAATATAATTCAGCATAATGTGGAAATTCTAACTACAGGGTATACCTCAGTGGACAGAGTCGACACGTATATCAGAAACTACTAGTAATATTTTTCTATAAATTCATTTATTCACTTATGAACTAGTATGTAGATCATCAACAAATGTAAAACATAAACTAGCACAGTTTGTTAATGTCAGTAAGATGTTAAGCGTATCTAGTACAGGTTTAATTTTATTTTTTTCAAAAAAATGCCTGTGTGATTTACTTTTGTGAATGATCTCTACCCTAGGTCGGTATTCTCAGGTCCTCGTTTGGAGTGATATCGATGTCAATGAATGCTAGGGGTTCGAAATTCATTGTTGTCTCGACTCTCATGCCCTCTCCTCGCAATAGGAACGCACCCGCCAAAGAGGAGTGCTTAATTTCACTCACTTTCGCATGTTAATACAAAATTCTACCTATCATTTTTATTGAAACAGTGTCTTAATAATGTTATAATTGTATATAAATAATTTATAATTGTAGTAATATATAAGAGATTGTAGCAATGGATGATCTTCTGTATATTGGATTGCTGGAAGAACTAGAAGAAGCTGAAGAAATTGTTGCAGAGCCCTATTGAGTTGTCTAATACAATACAACTAATACAACTCAGTGATGTGACAAATTTAAAAAAAATATTTCGGCTAATCAAAGAAACTTTCAGATATGTTTTGACACAATAAGCATATATTTGGACGAACCTGTAAAAACTGCAGTAGTACATTGTTTCACTTTTTATTTGGTTTTGATTTATATAAACTTATTACAAATATGTATAATTGATATACTATTAAAAGTTGATAATGCTCTCTAAACGTTAAAATTAAATGCTTTCATTTAGTTATGGGCAGCATTGAAGTTTTTCGATACTGGTAGTTACCATCAAGATATAGGTAATAATTATTGTTTGGGTATCTCCCAATCATCGGTTAGTCCATACATTCACAAAAGTATTGAAATATTTTAGGCTCTTTTTAAAATATAATGTATTGGATGTATTGACTGCACTCATGTTGCTTTATTTCACAGCTCATAAACTGCTTCTATTAATTAATGGTTTTAGGTTAGAATAGAATTCTTTGCATTTAATCGACAGCACAAGTACAGAACTAGAAACTATTTTGACAAAATATGCTAATATACAGGTGTTGCCAACACCGTACCTAGTCGCTCGTGTTACAAATTTGCGAGCGGAGGGGTACATCAGAATCTAAAAATTCCAAATCGCTGCCAATCAAATCACTTCCTTTGGTGATCGCTCGGATGTGAGAAGAGTGAGTTAAGAATATCGGCCCTGGGGTGATTAGTTTACTCTGGCCTATCCAAATATTGTGATGAGAAAGATTCACAGACTCCCAATGAAGTAAAATTCTCTATTACTAAAAACTAGTACCCTCTAGATATTGAATATTTGAATGTTTTTTCTGTATATATGCAAACTCAGTTTATTTTTCTGAAAATTTGTCTTCTGGGTCATATTTCATGACAGTTGTTGCACCTTTTACCTCTAACAACAGTTGATCCTGATTTTTGACTCTCTGTCATACCAGTAATTTCTGATATACATATCAAATCATCCCATTGTGTTATACGTGTATGAAACATCACAAATTAGCAATTTTCTTAGATAACGAAAGCGTTTTATAAAGCAACATGTGTACGTATGTAAACTCAGTTTATTTTTCTGAGAATGATGGGTTAATTTTATACAGGACTTTATTTACTCTGATTATCATAGGTTGTCATGTATATATGTGACAGTATTTTTTTGTTTGTAGCTGCGTACTAGTCGAAGGACATACAATTTTTGTGCCACAGACGCTTCATCCGCTCAAGAATGGATTGAAAAGCTCCAAGCTTGTCTATAAATAGAATATTCCAATGTTAAAAATTTACGAATTGTTTTACAAATAACTTTAAGTTAATAAAATTTGTTATATATTGGTATTTTTTGGAATTCCCCTTATTATCTAAATATCAATGCAACTGGCAAAGTAATCATCACAAACATGAAGATGTGACTATTGATAAAATAAAAATTGAAAATAGTGATATGAAAAACATCAAAGCACCTAGCGATGACAGTTTGGTTATCGAGGTTATAAAGTGCAAAGGCTCATTTCTCCATCGAGCTCTCTGCAAGTTGTTTAATGATTGCTCAATAAAACAAATAATTCCTTCCTAAAGAGACCGAGCAATAAAAGTGATAATGCATAAAAAGGGTGATATCACAAACTTAACCAACTACAGACCCATAAGTTTGATTCCCCATGTAAGTTGTTTATGCATATTATCCCGAATCTGGTCTAATCTTTATCAGTCCCGAGGACAAGCTCAGTTTAGGGCAGGGTATAGTACAAACGATTATTTGCATGTCATCAAAAAGTACAGTGAAAGCTGATTTCATAAATACAACTTTTTTTACAAATTTCGTATTTTATCCTTAGGATTACCCAATAATTGTTTTAATGTATTATTGGATTTATAAACCAATTAAAAACCCACTCTGTTAAATATTTCTTTCAATCCTTTTGTATAAACAGGATTGAAAGATACCAAAGCAAATTTTTCTTGCATTTGATTTTGGAAACAGGTGGTTTCACATAGAGATTTCTTAAACCTATGACGGTTAATTAAATGGAAAATAATGAAAAGGTACCATTTTTGCATATTTTAGTAATTACTTTATCTTCAGTCACTGAAGACGATAACTTGGTTATCGAAACTCGCGTCAGACAGTGTAATTGTGAGTGTTGGCGTAGTTATGGTGTAAACAGTGTATTCAGTATTGTGCACAGTGGTAAAGATGAAGGGAGACCTATGTCCAGCAGTGGACGTAATTGGCTGTTTGATGTTGATGATGACATGAAATGGGCAGTGTCAAAAAATTCTTTGTCATAATTTATTGCCTCTATATTAAATAATACAATTCAATTATTGGATCAAAAATTAACTATAAAATGATTAGATATTTGTGGTAGTACTATTTTCTTGAGCTCCACTCAAGGATACAGAACAAATTAGAATATTAATTTGTTCAGGAGAAGGACATCCAATTAGTAACTGATCTTCATTGCTGTAACCGATCCTTAATAAAATCTGATCAAGTTGCATGAAAGCATTAACAATATTATTTTTTATAGGTCGGAATAAAATGAATTCAGTTTCTCTATTAGAAAGATAAATCTGCATGGATCGTTGGATTTGAGGTATTTTTATTTTCATGTTCTTTTGAATTTCTTTAACCACTGATGAAAGAGTTTCAGCTTTTGCAAAATCCTCTTGCAAAAATTTCTCAGGTGCTACTTTTTCTTGCTGTAAAGTTTTTTCAGATTTTGCTATCCAATCAAGGATGTTACCTAAAAATGAGAAGTACTAAAGAAGTACCAATTACAAAATTTCCATAATTTATTGTTGATGGCTTTCCTTGGAAACAATAAACATGTCTTACCTACAAGTAATTGAGTTACCAGGGTGATGAATGCTTCACAAGATTGTTTCAACTGCTTATCAATTTCTTTTCGTGAGTCAATCAAGTGCTCTTTGACTTTTGGCGTTCCCTCTAATAGAAATTCTAACAATGCGTTATTTGATCCAAATGTGAAGATTTTATTTCTGTGATTGATTAGATCCATGGCTGCTTTCTGTACTGTAGTAAAATCTAAAGTTGTTTCTTTAACAGTAAAGTCAACCTAAAATAGATTGATAATTCTAAGTAGTTTGGATTATTTATTGACATGATCCCAATCAAAATCAAACATTTGGTAACAGCATACTCAAAGTAGTTATAAAAAAATGAGTAAGGAATTGAATTAAACGTTTGAAAAAAGTAAGAAAAACGAAATCGTACAGAATCAGATATGGGTACATAGGGGAAACAAAGAGGCAGACATCAATACATAAAAAAAATTAAATTAGTATCTGCATATAATGAGAATGAACGGATAAACAAAGGCTAAGAAAATATTGAAGGTAAATAAAGAAAAAAAAGGAACAAGAGGTGATACCAGCGAAAAAACCGTGAAAAAACTGTGGGTTGAAGAGGACACAGAACCACAATATGACGTATAAGAAAAAAAGTCAAAGATATAATATTCTGTTCCTAAATAAAATAGCTTACCTGAAATGGTGCAATTTGCTCCCTTATAATTAACAAATGTTTAATTTGAAAAAGAAAACCATCAATTTTAGTTTTTTTTGTAGAAATAAGGTTTGCTGCTGTTTTGACAGTTTCTATACATATGACTATAGCTTCTTGTGCTAATCCTTGAAATGTACTTCTATCTAAGCAAAAATATAAACGAGATAAACAAACAAGGGTGCGTTTTACAGTAGGATACCACATGCCGTGTAAATCTGCAGATGCATTTCCTGAAAATAAGACCATTACAATTTAGTTATGGTATTTTCTATTCTAGTTTAATTATAGATTTTATGCAGTTTTGTAAACTAACGTGTAGTAAAAATAAAGAGCAAAACTCCCTCTAATAATGTATAGCATTAAACACATAGAATTTTTTCTCTGCAAAATATCAAAAAGTCTACTGATGCATAATCTGGCAAAAACAAATCTATGCTCAAAGCATGTTTTAATAGTTTCATTATGGATAGTGGTGTAGCATGAATCTTCATCACCTGAGTCTGAATAAAAATTTGACTCCTTCTAACAAGAGTTAAAATTACTGATAGACTCAATAAAGTAAGTAAATCAGTGAAGATTTTATTTCGTAATTATCAGAGTGCTTATACTCCCAAAGAAGCTTTGTCACTAGATGAGTCATTATTATTATATAGAGAGAGACTGCGTTTTAAGCAATATATCAAGGAAAAGAAAGCAAAATATGGGATCAAGTTCTACGAATTGTGCACGACAAAAGTTTATGTTTGCAACATTGACATCTATAAAGGTTAACAGACAGAAGAAGCAAATATGACAAAGTTACGATCTCCCGTGTTAAGACTTCTTTCACCTTTTCTAGGGACATCACGCTTTTATGGACAATTATTATACAGCGTTCCTCAAGAAAACTCATACAACAGGAACCCTTAGGTTAAATCACAGAGGAAATTCTAAAGAAATCACAACTAAAAAACTTATCTAAAAAAGGTGAGCATGAATGGTTTGAAAAGAGAATGTGTGATTATCCAAATGGAAAGATACGAGGGAGGTATTGATGATTACCACATTACCACAAAATTTCAACCAGAAATGATTCAGCCGAGTAATTCTTATAAACCAATCTAAATTTAAACCAAAAGAAGTCTCTGAATCCTACCTAAATATGGCAGGGGTTGACAGAAGTGACAGAAGTTGTTTATTTACAAAATAATTTTATAATAAAGTTTTTTTTTTATTTTGATAACATTTGTTCTTACTACTACATATCTGCAATAGGAATCATGTGTCCCTTCACAGACAAATTTTCAATGTTTAGGAACATTACTTTGATAGCAGACACACGATTTTTTGCTGTAAAAACAATCAAAATTGCTGTTCAAGATGCTGACTTGTACTTATTTTCGCAGAAAAACCTATTTTTCAAAAAAATAGGGGATGCTCTGAGTAGTTTCAAAATCATCCTAGTGTCGGCGAATGTGTTAAAAAACTTAGTATTTCTCTTAGTAATACTGTCATCTTTTCTTAGTCATGTACTCCAAATTTTGTTTTGCACACTTCAACAAACCCTCCTCCTATTAAAAATTTCCTTATCCTACCAAATTCAATCTCTCTATCTCCAATGCTAATATGCCTTGTTCTGATTCACCAATTGCTTGTCCTTTTTTAAGCTTATATTCCTTTCATTTGCAAAAATCATCGTTATGTTGTGCACTTAATTCATGGCTACATCAAGGTCCTTGGGATGA
This sequence comes from Diorhabda sublineata, assembly GCF_026230105.1. Lineage (NCBI taxonomy): Eukaryota > Metazoa > Arthropoda > Insecta > Coleoptera > Chrysomelidae > Diorhabda > Diorhabda sublineata. The sequence goes on from NC_079476.1 coordinate 31,575,560, forward strand.
TATTTAATAGTTTTTGACTTATAAATACATTAAAATATAAAACTGATCAATCAACCTAATAGAACATGAAACAGTTTGAATATATTATATGAAATGTTATAATGATACTTTACCTGTATAAGAACGAAAGTTTGACATTTGTGAATTTATATTAGCAACTTCCTGAGATTCAAGGGATACAACTGAACTCCTTGAATCTGATCTTTCTTTCAATTCCAAGACAATACTCTCAATTTGTTCTAATTTCTCTGGGTATGCCAAGTCACCTGGTGATGGTTTGTAATTTAAGAGATCATATTGGAAAAACACATTTGTTCTAAACACAAGTCTCTCTTCAACATCTTGCCATAACTGTTTAATGATTTCAACATATTTACTTAGTTGGATGGAGTCTACAACTTTATCACTTAAGAATTCATTTCTCAGAATTCCACATAATTCACATAGAACTTCTATATGAATTATTGTAATAAGATTTGGTCTCAATGTGTCATAAAGGCACTGACAAAGGGCTCCTAAATAATCATTTAAATGTTCAGTTCCTTTAGAAAAAAAGTAATTAAAACACATTACTTCATCTTGACAAACTTTTAGGATGAAGAGGCAACATGATCTGAATAGGGTACTATGATCTTTATAATATTTTTCTTTCAAATCAGTCAAAGCTTTTCCTACAGCAACAGTTAATATAGGTAGCCTCTGAGTAAAATATGACTTTTTACAATCAATTAAAACATTTTTATATTGATCATTTCTGGTTTCCCTTTCCTCCAAATTGTTCAGAATACTTCTCACTTTTACTGAAACACTTTGAAATTTCCCATAATATAGAGAAAAAGCAGAATCAACCATACTGTTAATATGAGGGACCTGAGCTGATTGGAAATTAACATTGGGATCTACAACTTGCTTTGTTGTCTCAACAAGTATAGTATTTACATAATCATATATCTTATTGAGGATAGTATTTAGAAGACTCTCATATTTCATTTTATAAATTCTGGATTCCTTATAGTGCAGATGTTGATTTAAATAGTCTATACTTTCATCTATCTTGTCTAAAATATAAATGCAATCGTCATTATTCATTTTATTTTTTATCCTTTCAACTCCATCTTGACATTTCGTAAAATCGATGAAATACTTTATTCTATCATTTATTTGTTGCTTTTTTTCCTTTAATATTTTTTGATTAGCCATAAGTTGCTCACTAAGATCATGCAAGTAATTTGTTTTTTCTGTTACATTATTATAATTTTCTTTTAAACTATTGAGAGAACATAACGCTTTGTCTGACATATCAAAGAGAATCTCACAATTAGATTTATACTGAGTTAACAATTGGTAATAGTCTTGATACATTTTTAAATTTTCGTGTTTAATATCATGTTCAACAGCTATTGTCCATTTAACAAAATCTTGTAATGTGTATATAGTATCTAGTGTCTCACTGGTTTTATCCACATCTGTATCGTTCTTTTCTTTCACAGTATTTGATATTAAATCACCTAACTCATAAATTACATCCAGTTGCTCCGCTGACAATGGTGCTAAAGACTTATCTAGAGATTGCCATTTTACAATATTGTCTTGTATAACACGTTCTTTTAAATTTTCACTATTGTCAGTTGATCCAACACTTGGCATATTTTATCAATTGTTATTATTGTTGAATTTTTCTTGAATAAATTTGTTTTTAACCTAGAAACGAAAAATGACGTTGACGAACCAATGTTTAGATCTTGTCTTCTTCTGTTTCAAATAGTTATGAATGCCTGGAATTATGATTTCTTTAAATTTATTTTTTATATAATACTATTAATCAAAACACAGTCTCTTATAAAAAAGATAAACAAAAATCGTCACCATTAAATTATTGTTAGAGTGAAAATTGAAGCATTCAAAATTGATTTCTGTTCCAAACAATATGATATTTAAAAGTATATATTAAAATGGGAGAAAAAGGCTGGAAATTATGAAATCATTGTATAAAGAATATTCTTTCTACAATGATGAAACTATATAATGGAGATTGTTGTTTTAGTTACAAACTATTAGATTCTATATAATTTGGATTTTTTTATATATTCTCATATATTAGTTTGTATATACTAAATATTTATTCTCCTGAATTCTATCCAATTACCCTCAGAATAATTTTGAAGTTGTTTATACAATAAATTGCATTTTGTGATATTTTTGTATTGTCTTTTACAAAATTCACAAATCTACAATCCGGACTGATTCGTTCTTATCGTTATTTTTAGTTTCTATATTTGACACTAGATGGCGACACCATGCATAAAGATAGCATGAACAATATGTTTATAAAGTATTTAATCTTTCTATTATTATTACTTCATAAAGGTGTTTTTGTGCAATGTTGAACGCGATTTTATTAAATTTTATGCATACCTCTCCCTCTGTTTACATTATTATGTAATGTGATATGATTTCTTCTAAGCGCGATAGATGACGCCACTATAAATGCATTCAAATGTTTGTATGATCTAAAATATAGAAAAATCTAAAATCCGGAACCAATCCTTTCCCAGCGATTCCGGATTTACGATGTTATACTGCACCGGTGTTATACTTTAAGGTCTACAGGAAAAATCGTTCAATAGCTGATATGTATTATTCTTCTAGTTTACACACGCGCAATAGCAAATTACATTATAGAAATTATAAGAATAACCCGTTTGAAATTCTCTGGTATTAATATTGATAATAATAATTCAACTTATCAACTTAAAATTTGTTTTAATGTTTTCTGTGATTATAGTGATTTTAAATCATGTGAAAGCAAACTATCGATCGACGCGTCGCTTTTATGACATCAAAATGCATTAACATGCGATTGTTTTGTAAATTTATTGACTTTTTTACTTGAGAAAAATGTCACATTTTTGAAGTAAGTATGAATGTGTTGCTTGTCAAATCTATTTATTATTGTTTATTAGTATGTTAAGACAACATATAGCATATTTCTTAATTAGTGCGAAAATTTGGATTAACTTTCAGAGCTAATAATATAGAATCCAAATATGGAAAATCTTTCACCTCTCAACCAACTATTTATTAGGTGAAAATGATTTTGTATAATATTTAATATATTCAATACTATTTCGAAAAATAATAAACATTCCAGGGTACACAATAGATCAATATATTAAAGTTTTAGTGAGATAGATTCACGCAAGGGCGTCGTCAGCTTATGACTAAGCGGGGTGGGCAATGGGGCAATATTATGGAGGGTAAAAAATATGAACGCCTGGTACAGTCGATGCGCATGAAGCGTTACACTTTGGAAGTCTTTGCCTCGATAATAATTGTAGTAAGAACGGTTCTAATATCAATGTATAAAACTTCATAAGCTCTCGACAGCATAACAACGAAATCAAACTTCTAAACACAGTAATAATTATTTATTTTATCAGAAATAATATTTAATTAAAACACAACCTGCGGGGATTTTTGCAAAACTTTCAACCACTTCTACATTAAAATTATTTGTGTATTGGGGCGATCTTCTGCCATGGTGCTTCTTAGCCATGTTTTTAGTCTTCTAATGCTGCTAAAGGGTCGCTCTACTGTACAGGTTTTGGATCAAAAAAGGAATTTGTTTTTAGGACAGCAACAATCGTTAGATTTGGATATCTTGCCACAATTACTACCAAAGTTCGATTTCATTCTTTATGTTCGGTAAATCATAAAACTGGACAATAGATTCACAAGTTTGTTTCAGATTTTCAGTTATCATCTTTTGCATCTGCGCTGGGTGTAACTTAGATAATGCGAATGATGGAGTGTTTTCTTCAGCAAAACGTACTTCAAGGAGGTGATAATTGAATCCAAGTATGGTATTACTAAAGACCTCTTCCAGTATTCTGAAGGGGTTTCTGCTGGATGATTGCTTCTATGACGTTATTTCCTCGTAATACGCGGCATTGATGTAATGTCCTCATCCAGTCCGACTTTCTCTGTGACAACAGCAGCTTCCTTTATAATTTCGCCTGTCACTTATTCCAGATTTTCACGGTGGTTTTTAATTGAAAGTAAAATCCTTTTAACTTGTTTTGTAACGAGTATTTTGCTACCAACATAATCCCGAGAATGAAAGAAATTCTGGAAGTAGTCGCATGCAGTTGGAAGGCACTTTTTTGAGTTGCACTATTTCCTTCCTAAGATAATATTTGTAAGGCCTCCAGAATTACTGGAAGTTTTTATTTAAAAACTCTGATGATTTTGTGTTTCTCATTTCATCTTGTATCGCAGTCTGGAAATATTAGGTTTCAATTTCCTCCTCGAAACTGATTTCCGAAAAAAATCTATAGTATCTTTGGTGGTTCCCATGGCATTTCTAATTTCAGGAAGTGAATTTAGATCATTACTAACTGGATTCAGTTCGTAGGACGAGCAATGAAAGTAGAGAGCTTCGGTGTACTTTTTGTACACTTGGAGTGTACAGTGTAGTAAATCTATACACAAGTTCACTAATATTCATCTACACACTCAACATCTAATTTATTTAAATACACTTTTCGGTTCACTTGTCACTATCCGAAGTATTTGTTTTGTCATCAAATTGTTGACTAAGTACTACTGACAGAGCTTCCATTTTATATACTAGTATTATATTCTAGTTCTTTCGGATTCTTGAGATCTTTAGAATGTCGTAAATAAATGAAAATGTCTTCTCAGAAATTGATTTTATAAAAACGGCAAAAAAACAAGGTAAATAAAAAATAAATTCAAATGAAAAGCCGGCAAATCCGGCAAAATTTCATTTCGGTAACATATTAGAACAGGACCGGCTTCACGGTATTTATTAGTGGTCGAGTTAGTAACATTGCAATAGCTTTTGATGAGAGTATTTATAAGAAGATTTTAAGAACAATGTTGTTTACAAAAACAGCCTTACGGAAAACCATAACACTATTATAATGGATATTTTTTATTTGGGATTTTATACCTTTCCCTTGAAACATTGTATAGATAGAAATTATTATTGTTATCTCTTCAGTTTGAAATTAAGGTAAGTTTATTTGTCAAAATTTTTCATTCCATCAAGTAAACAAGGTGTAGCTATTAAGTATCGAGACTAGCGCTGCTACAGAAAAAGTAAGCATGCTCCAAAGATTAGCAAATGTCTGCAGTCTAACCTGAAGCCTACTCTTTTGAATGCGAAGCCTACAAACTAGTGTAGTTGAGGCCTTCGCTTGTATAGAGCAACTGAAACTTACAATTTCTTGATTCTAGTCTATGAATGTTTGACGCGTCCACGTGCTCTTGAGTAGCTCAAGCGTTTTAAAGATAGCAGAGAAGATGTTGAACATAATTCACGTTTGGGTTGCCCTTCCATGTCACAAACGGATGAAAATATCGAAAAAGTCACTGAATTTATAGGAATTGACAAAGAACGTGTGCGGTAAACTTTATTTATTTATTTATTTTTATGAAACGTATAACATACGAAAAATGAGTGCAGAACTGGTGCCTCATTCCGCACTGTGCGGCAAAAGGTTTTTAGCTAAGTACAACCATCCAATGCTAGAACACCCACCTTATTCGCCGGATCTTGCACCCAGTCCTAAGGTGATGCATTAAGCATAAAAAGCGTTACGTTTCTCGAAGGAACTGACCGAAATATACTTCCTGCACTGTTTCGAACAATGGAAGAATCGCATGGAGTGATATAGAGGATGTGTATATATTGAAGGTGATAATAAATAAATAAATATACGTGATATCATAATAAAATATTTCATATCACCAGTCATGTTACTTAATAGCCACAGCTCGAAGAGAGAGAAATAAAAATTATAAATACATATATTGTGGATGAAACTGCAAGAAAAAAAGTACAAATACTAGTAGTTAACGATGGCACCTTATTATTGCGAAAAGTGGCTACCGACATCCACACCCACCAAATGTCACCACAAAATTTACTTTTAAGGTGTTACCTCTGATGAACGTTGTAGTTAAAGATGTCGTTTAGAACTTGTGACTCATATTAATCTCTGGAAATGACTAGAAAACAAAAGTGACTATTCCGCCACAATATATAAAAATAAAATTGGAAAAATATTGTATGGAAAACGTAGCAGGCCAATTGGCAATCTACAAATGGCATACTTTAATAAAATAAACAGCACAGCTGCTACCTTCAGTATAAAGAAGTAAAATTATTTTCATAAATAAATACTTATTAAGTTATCAAAGTCGAGTTACAAAGCAATGCACAAAGATGGGTACGGATTTAAGCATATAAGATTGGTGACAAAACACGAAACCGAATTTACCGTTCTTTCAAGGTAAAAAAGCAATGAACACACATCTTGAGCTTCCATTATGATTGTTTGGTGAAAACGTGCAGTTTGAAATAACAACCCCCTTTCTTGGTGCGGTTGCAATGTTTACAATTGATATCTTAATCCCTCACTTTGTCTTTTATTTCATCCATTCCCGTGTGTTCCGTAGTGTCTAGAGAATATAGATAAAAGTTTCGTCCTTTACGCACGTTGCATTTTACGCTAAGTCTAGCGTCTTTAAGTGTCCCTTGATGCTTCAGTGCCCCGATAGGACTCCTGTTAATATTCCTACTTAGACTGATAATTCTGCAGATCATCATCTCTGGTTATAGTTTTCTAGGAATATCTCTGCCTGTCTCAACCCCTGTAGATTGTCCCAGTAACTGCTTTTACCCCTATTTAACTTCGTTTTAATTTATTTTCGCTACTATTCTGTAGCTTATACCAAGGGGTTCAGGTCCTATCAAGAGTTTGTCTGCCCCTACTTTAGCGAGTCTGTCAGCTATTTCGTTTCCCTTCACTCCAGTGTGTCCCGGAATTCATTGCAGGGCAACTTTATTTTCCTCACCTAGGTCCATTAACTTGTCCAGGTGTTCTTAGCCTACTTTGGATTTTATGAAATTGGAGCTTAGAGCTCTAATGGCTGCCTAGACTATCGGGCAGATTGATGATCTCCTGTTTGAGATAATTCCTTTATATATTGAACTGGACAAATATTTATGTTTAAAAAATGCTTGGTGTGTTGTCCAGGCTTTCAGAGTTTTTGGTTCTGGGTCCGTACACTCCTATTCTAATTCTGGTTGCTTAATTCAACATAATCATCGTTGTGTTTTTAACCAAAATGACCGCAATTCCATAACAAGAGCAAATAGTGTTTGGATTCCTTGTAATTAAAATAAAGCAATTATTTTATTTATCTACAAATATGTTGATCTAAAAATCGAATTCGAATTCCAATCTAACCTTTTTTTATAGGTTATATTTACCATGAAACAGTTCGGAGAATTAGTTCAAGGGAATGTTATACCTGTGTGCGTGTATCTACGTAACCGAATAGCAATAGTTATCGATATAGAAAATGTGGATACTGTAACATCCGAACAAATATGTGAGAAGATTACAAACTGCGAAGAGCTAGGATTGAATCAACAATTATGCTCCAATGTATTTTCATTATGGATGATAAGCCCATTATTAGGTAAGAAGCTATGTCCGTTGCCAGGTCCTTGCCACCTTCCCAAGCTTTTTCAGTTTGCAATGAAGTGATTCAGGTCCTTAATACCCAACCCCGCTGCTTCTTCCAGACATTCCAATGTTTCACTCCCCATGCATTGTAGTCGTTTCGACGCCAATGCTGTGCAGTGACACATTAGGTGTTCTATTGATTCTTCCTCTTCACTGCATTCTGCACAGAGATCGTGTGCAGTGACCGGTAATCACTGCTATGACCCTTCGGATCGAGGCTTTCCCATAGCCCAGCAGTTCTGTTGTCTTCCTCTTCTATAGCACCGGCCACAAGGAGCGTGAGATTACACAGTCATCTCTATTACTCCATCTCTTGCCGTGCTATCCCTCTAATATTCTATCTCTATCTTTCGTGCCTCTCTGCAATTTCATTGGTGGTATTTGATTCCCTTCTACATTGTGATGTCACGCACCGTTTCATCTCTGCATCGGATTAGTTCAGCGGCTCGTTCTATGGCCTGCAGCTCGGCGTGCATTATGTTTCAGCCATTTCTAAACCTCAAGGAGTCCCTTATTCCCAGAACTTCAGAATATACTCCCGCTCCCGTCCGTTCGTCCTTTACGGACCCGTGGTATGAGGATGTTCAGGTCTATCAAAAGTCAGTCTGGCGGAAGTGTAGTCGGTGCGTTGTTTCAACACACCTTTGTCTACTATATCCGCCATATTCTCTATCTCCGTTAGTATCCTGGTGTGCCCATAGTTGGATTGTTTTCACAGCCCAGTTTCCCTCAGACTGAGGGCACTTTTAGCTGCTAATCCTTTTATGTGCAGATCTAGTGGTTTCATATTCAGCAGCACATCCCGTTATGCCTATGGCTGCTAGCCTTTGAACCTTGGCGAGTTTTTCCGCATAAGTCTTCCTATTCATGGCCTCCCACCACACTACGGCTCCGTATACAGCCAGTGTATAAGCTTTGGTTGTAGTTCCCATTTTCTTCCAAACATCTTCCTACAAATGTAGAAAGCGTTGATTCCCTTTTTCATCCTATCCTCCACATTCCTTTTCCAGGAAAGCTCTGAGTCTAGGATTAATCCCAGATATTTCGCCTTCAGTGAGAGGGTCAGAGTTTGCCCCTTCAATTTTGGTAGCCGAAAATTAGGTATCTTGTATCTCCTAGTGAACAAAATCAGTACGGTCTTTTCGGGGTTAACCTCAAGTCGATTGTATTCTGCCCAATCGATGATTTCCTTGAGAGATGCCTCCATCAAATCGTTTAGCGTCTGTGGATGCTTGCTCGTGACGAATAGCACGACATCATCGGCATATGCTATTATCTTTACTCCTTTACTCCTGAGTTTTCTCAGGATTTACTCAATTACTATTAACCACAATAATGGGGATATTACACCACCCTGTGGTGGCACTCCAAACTTTATTCACTACACACTCACACATACACAAGTCAAGGCTGCACTATGCGTAACTTCGAAGACATAAAGGTTACAGAATACCTACGTAGGTAGTACCTTAGGTGTCATTAACTAGTGAACGATGAAGCTGTAATTAGTAGAAAAAAGGTAGGTAGTGCTCATCACTATCTGAAAAGCATATGCTGTAACAGCAACATTCTCCCGGCTGCTACCTAATCTTGGAGAGGTTGCGTAAAGTGCTATCGTAACTCATGTGGACTGATGGCAACTACAGTGAAATGCCTCAGTTAAATCATGGTGAGAGCGTATCTCGTATCCTCGAACAACTAGTTAAAAAAGTATTCTGAGATCTCCGGTCTACAGAAAAGAAGAGAGAAAAAAATAATAACGGCTAGAAGAGAAACAAGTAATACTCTGAGATATTAGAAGGAAGAATTAGAATTAGAATTTAATATCAGGTCCTGATGATATGTAAAAGTATTTTCCAATCGACTAAAATACACATACAGACATAATCGATGCTTCTTTTAGAATTACAACTTAAACCAACAGACAAACCGTATAATTTGAGAAAATCTTGGAGATATTTCTTGGAGCAATACAGTCATACGTCATACAATAAACAAATCAGAGATGAACCTCGATTGGTCTTCCAGAGAAATGTGTTTTTCTCACCTTACCTCGAAGAAAAAATTAAGTAAGTATTACTCATGATCTCAACATTCAAAAAATAATCCGGATCACGTTCATTAACGTTCGGATTATAATCCCACCTGAGTGATTTGAACCCATTGGTTATTCAACAGTCATATCATTATTACACGTCATCCTAATAAGCAATTAAATTGCTTCTACCTACTTTTTAGTGCGCCTGAGCTGATGATAAAGAGAGAAAGGATATCGGTATACCACTATATATCTACTGTATTCTGGTTTATCATCATTTAAAGGTATCGAGGGGTGAAAACGGCAAAGTAGAATAACAAACTTTGATTCTAATCAGTGATTTTTCCAGAGGTATAGGATTTGATTTTGAAAAAAACCACAAAAAATTAATGAAGTCTTTATTGGAATCGATAAAACGATCAGTACTCTCTCCAACATATCGGCCGGTAGTACAGGAATTAATGCTTCAATGTTGGCTTCCAGTGCGTTAATCATTGCTGGTTTATTCCTGTAGACATTAGCCTAAACATGGCCCCACAAGAAATAGTCCAAAGGCGTTAAATCACACGATATAGGCGGCCAATTGACGGGCCCCAAATGTGAGATTAGCTGTTCATCGAAGGCGGTTCTCAATTAGGCTATTGTTTCGCATGCCGTGGGACATGTGGCACCATCTTTTTGAAACCACATGTGAGGCATGTCCAATTCTTCTATTTTTGGCAAAAATAATGGTCAATCACACGGTAGCGCTTGATTTTCAGAGTAACGTTCCGGCCATTAGTAGCCGGAAGTACGGTCCGATGATGCCACCAGCCCTTAATCCACAATATCATCTAGAATGTGATATGCAACTGAATAAATAACTATCATGAAAAAAATGAAGCACGAAAAAATAAAAATCAAAGGCTCTTGTAGATCATGTTTTAAACTTGAAGTTTACACTAAAAATTGAACGAGACGTGATGTGTCTAATTCAGAGTCATAGTTTTCGAAAAAACCTAAATTTAAAAATTCCAAATTTTGTGGCGACACTTACTCGCGAATTCTTAATTTTTTACAGTTAGTCAGTTAGTGAATTCATATTACAGCTCACGTCATTAGGCTATTGACTAGTAGATGGCGCAACTATTCAAAAATGCTGCCATTAAATGCAAGTGCAAGCAAAAATACAGATTCATTTTTATATTAATAGTTATTCTTTCGAATCAGTTGATCAAATAATTGAAAATATTTCACTCGTAATATTCTGAAATCATATTCTGCCAACAATGACTGTGGCGAAGAGATGCACTCTTCTGTTCTGGGAGCATTAGCATCAATATGAATTACGCTCATAAGTGATCAGATTTCAGTTTGTAATATGGAGAGTTTGATTACTGACAGGTTATAGAATAGCATAAGCCTAGTAGCAAATTTTATGAATCCTCTACCATTTTGCAAGCTTAGGGTTGTCAGACATTTGGGTGGAAAGGTCGGACAAATTATTGAGGATTTAGTCTCTGTATTAATAGGTACTATAAAAAAATTATAAGACTTTTTTTACTGGAAAAAATAGTCAAAAACTTTTTCTCTTCAAGTGAAACTATAGAACAAAAAAACTTCTTCTTTTAGAGTTGAGTTCGTAGAGTTCGTAGAGAACACAATAAAAATAATTAGTCATATTTTTGGTTTACCGAAAACTACTTTAAGAGCTCAGTTTCTTTCAAAATGTATTAGTAAAAATCCTCACATGTCAAATGTTATAAATCAAATTCTACAACCAACATTTTGGAAACAGTGCCAACATGTAATCTGTTGTGTTCTGTCCTCCATTGCTGACCTATCAAGCTCTTTCAATGTTTGCGTTATGTCCAATTTTTTATGTGCTTCTTGAAATCAACGTTCTCTTTGTTAGTGTTGAGAAAACAGACGACGGGCGGCGCTTGGGCCCACAGAACATACACTAAGGAGAAATGTAAATTTAGTTGTTGTCCTATGGAAACAACATGGCGGATTTTCGATGGTAGTTACCTCGATGGCACGTGGCAGAACTAATATATTTTCGCGGTTTATTTAAATTTACAACAATAAAGTTCTACTGTATTCTAAGTTATTAATTTTGCTGTTAATTTCTGTTAATATTCTTCGTCGTCTAGGGCTATGCCCTCTACCTGGCTTTAAAACAAATTCTCATTAATATAAAATTACAAAATATATTCTCCATTCAAAACAATGTCAACAAGAAATTATAAATTATAATCTGAAGGAAATGTGACGGGAATTCAGAAATTGATGACGAATGACATATTGACATTGATAGTAATGACACATTTTTATTACACTAGCGTCACGATTGGCATGGGGTAGAACTAAATTTGTGTTGCCGAGATTTACATACAAGTCAACCTTCTTTTTGGAATGTTCTGTGCTTGGGACTGCATGAGCGACCGGTAGTCGACTCTCGTCACTTTCGCTTGGCTACGCTCGTTTGTGAAATGTAAAAAGCCTAACAAAAGCCGGGCACGGTTTATTTTGGCCGAACACACAATCAAAAAGCCTACCCGGCTTTATCTGATTGTCTGAAACGTTAATATGGCAATGATGAGTTAGAGAAATATACGAAATTGTTATCATTATAAAATATTTTACTACAAACACACCATAAATTGCGAATTAATCTATAGGCAGAATTTAAATAGATACTTTGTTGTAATTTAATTACAAAAATTTTCTTCTTTGTTAATTCCATATTAGAGTCTTCATTATATTAGCAAACTAAGAATGTTTTGTCTATACTTGATACAGGAACGGAAGATCCGTCCCTGTCAGGATCCTTAATATCCCTATAAATGTCTTTCCATTGTACAACACAAAAGTAAGCACTCTATAAGGTGTGAATGTTAAACTGCAAAACATATAAAATGGAATGTTTTCAAAACTAAGTCGTAAAAAGTTATTTATGCAACAATGCATACAGGAGTATTTTTTCACCGATAGATTGTGGAACATACCCTTTTGTGCTAATATCTGTTGTGCGAAGGTACATACATTGTGTATGTTTTTTATAACATGTTAATATCTATTGTCAACTGAATTATGATTGGAAATAGGTAGTGCCATCTTACCAAATGTAATAAATAACTATGTGAAGAAAAGTTTTATTACATTTTACCTAAACATACCATATTAACAGTGGTGGGTTTACCAGTAGGCTGAGTAGGCTGTAGCATAGAGCGCCAAGCTTTGATCAAAACCTTTGTATTTCGATTTAAAATAATTTAATAAAAATTGTTGTACATAAAGAAAATATTAGTTTTGATATTTTTACAATAATTTAATAATGATTGAAATATAGCTTGGTTTGAATAGGGTACCACACGTGTACTGAACGTGAACGTGAATTTTTTTTCTGGAAAACGAAATTTCAAAACAAAAACCATACAGGAAAATAAATTCTTTGCAAATAAAACAAAAAAAAAACATTTCAATTCCAAAATATCTTTATAAATAATGGTAGACAGAATCGTCTAAACTAGAGTCAGCATTTTATTGAATTATGAAGGGTTGTAAAGAGGGTGATACCACATAATAATCTTCTTCTTTGATAACATGTCCAACACAGTTTTTCCAAAGCTCTTGGCGGTCTGCTGCTAGAACTTTCTTTGCGAGTTCTACAACCTCTTTACTTAGTTCTGGAGACTGATTACATTTTCGTAATTCTGATTTTACATTTGCCCATGTTAACTCTATAGGGTTAAATATGCAATGGTAAGGAGATAGTCTGAGAAGAGTATGACCTTATTCTTTGCACAGCTTGTAAATATAATTAATTTCCTCTAACTTTAGACCTTTAATAATAGTAAGCAATTCTTCGATTGAAGTTTTTCTTTAAACAAAGCCCATTCAAACAGCAATTTTTACTATTGTCAACCCAACCGAAATTTACTACTATTTACTTGTCAAACTATATTTCATCTAGATAAATTATGTGTCTATTAGAACTTCGGTAGTCTTTTATCTGATGCAAATAATCTTGTTGCCATCGAACGATCCTTGACGAATCGGTTATTGCCATCCGTTTATTCAGTTTTTTGTATTTAAAACTACATGCTGACAAAACTTGTATAGATAATTAAGAAAAAATATTTATTCTATTGTTGGTAAACTTTAAGTGTAATAAAAAAATGGTATCAACGTTACTCGTGTAATTATATGATATATAAGCGTTGAATAGATTTTCTTAGCTTATAATGATATATTCTAACAATTCCGTGAAAATAATCAAGGATCTTACATGAATCCTTTGTTCTTAAACATTTTTTGCCAAAAATCGATTTTAATCATCAAAACAATCTCCTACAAGAGCAATACAATCATTTCAACGTTTCTCGGTGCTGTGCTTGTGAAAGGATTTGTCTTTTACCTCAAAATAGGCTTCTGTTTCAGTAATTCCTTCTTCATTTGAGCTGAATTTCTTACCGGCGAGGATTTTTTTGAAATCAGCGAATTGCCAGTAGTCACTGGAAGCTAGACCTGGACTATATGATGGATGAGGAAGCAATTCGTTCAACAACTCTGTAGTATTCGCTATTGATTGTCTCTCCCTTTTGGAAATAATCGATGAACAATATTCCATGCGCGTACCAAAATATTGAAGCTATAACCTTTCCAGCTGACTGTTGTGCCTTTGGACGCTTCGGACGTTGTTCACCGGCTGCAGTCCACTTAGATGATGATCGTTTTGATTCTCGGAATGAAGTGATGGATCCATGTTTCACCCGTTGTTATATATCGACGCAAAAATTTTTATTTATGTGTGTACAATGCCAAATACGTTGTTGCTTTTGATCGATTGTGAGTAAACGCGGCATCTACTTTGAAAAAGAGCAATCTCATAGTCAAATGCTCATGCATAATTGTAAATACACTGCCTTATGATATATTTACGGCCTCAGCTATCTCACACAATTACAATTAAATATAACCAATTTCTGTTTTTCGATATTTTCTTGAGTAACCACCTAGCGTCAAAAAAAGTTGATTTGGATTTTGTTTTTGTATTACAAGCACTCAAGTACTCCTCAAATCATGCAAATGTGAAGTTTTCCCTATGTCGCTTTATAGTCCCGATCTTGTATTTAGTGATTTTCACTTGTATGAAATGATAAAGAACTAGCTAGCAGCATAGAGCTTTGACGACGACGAGGAACTGGCGTTGGAAACTGGCAGAAAGGGCAATTAACATAATCTAATATTTAGAAAAAAAATTTCTCGATCCATCAGATGTAATAATTTTTGTTTCTTGAGCTTGTTACCCACTATATATAAAACGTATTTGTTTCATTTTGAAGGGATCACAAACTGATTGAGTTACTGTACGAAGAGGCACAATATAACATTTTACAAGGAAGATATCCCTGCGAAGAAATGCATTATATCATGCTAGGGAGTATACAAGCCCGAATTGAATTAGGGCCGTACAACCCGCAACAACATTCTATACGTTTCTTTAGACAACAAGTTAAATTCATTCCGATGCATATTAGAAAAAGTTGGACATGGAAATGGTTACCGATAAGTTCGAAAAATTCCATCGAAGTCAAATTATTGGAACAGTTTAAAAGAATTCCTAACGTCACCACTAACCGAAAATTAATGAGAAAATATTTGGAATTTTGTTGGTCTTTGCCATTTTACGGGTAAGTTATAAATTATTTGTTTAACTAATAGAAATAGAGAGACAAGGATTTAAAGTGTGATGGATATCCACCCCTTTTCCATAATAAAAGAAAACTGATTTTGAAAGGACCTCTCATCAATTTACGCAAGTTATGATCATATAAGAAATGTTGATCATCATTAGCTTAAACGAGGAGTTTATCAGAAGTTTGATCAAGGCTATCAGAAGTTCTAGTTGCCACGTAACATAGGAACACAGTTCTTGCATTGCTGGGACATTGCTAGAACATACCGTATCGCTTTTCCATCATCATACCTAGTCGAAAAAGCCTTTAGTGTACTTACAATTTGATAAAATAAGAAACTGTTCGACCCACGTTGATTTCAGTAACACTGGATTTTTGGTCTCTATACTTAACCATTTCAATGTTTTTTTTCCGAAAAATAATTATCTACGTAAGACTTTCTATTATTTATTGATATATACAGTCCATGTAAGATCTTGGTCTCTTTCATCATACAGCTCCTCTTGGCCCGATACTTGGCTGTATTTTTCCAATTTTTGACATTTATTCTATTTAGGTTTTATTAATTTTGACGTTTCGACTTTTCTTTAAGTCTTTATTTTTCTTTTAAAAGTTATCAAAAAAAATTTTAAAACAGAAAAGACCTAAAATCAAGAAGATTTAGATGCATTAATATATCAAAAGGTCTAAGAAATAAAAAATTAAAGAATTTTAGGTTTTATTCTATCTCATCCAACCATATTTTTCTGGGACATTCAATTTCTCTTTTTCTTCTACTCTCCCTCTATAGATCTTTTTTATTGCTCTTTCTTCATTCATTCGCTCCACATGTCTGAGTCACTGTATTCGTTTAGTTTGCTATGTCCTTTTTTTTGTAAAGCACACTAAACTCTAAATTACTTAGACTGCAAAAATCACAATAGATCTAATTATTGTTTTATATAATATTAGTGTTAATTTCCTTGATAGTAGAGAAGATTTAAGCAACTTCAACATTGAAAAATAGCTTATTCACTCACTCAAGTATATAGTGCGATCCAGGAGCTCTTAGCCTCATATGGTGAATAGGGTGTGTTCGCAAAAACCTTTATTCACGAGTCAGTGACAAGTTTCAACAAGCTTTATATAAAATTTGCTGCTTGGATACATTTTATTACAGTAGAGCTGGAACCACCACTCAGTTAAGTTGTTGTGAAAAATGTCGTAAATTGAGTTTCACGCTGTTATAAAATTTTTGACTAAAGAAGGATTAACACCAACACAAATCAGAAACAGAAATAAAATTGGTCTCAGTTGTTCCGCTGGGGACGAGATTTATTGAAAGATGACCCACGTGAGGGATGTCCTTTGACGGTGACTACTCCAGTAAACATTAGACTAGTGAAAAAAATTGTTATAAGTAATCGGGGTCTGAAAACAAAAAAATCTCAGCAAAGACTAGCATTTCCAACACAATTGTTCTAAGGATTTTACATAAGCATTTCTTCTTCATTTTTAAGATCTCATGATCGATTAGTTTTGCAGGTTCCTCTGAATCAGATTCTGGGAGGTGGACTGCCAGCTGTCTATCCATCTCTTAGGTGGTCGTCCGGGTTGTCTTTTCCCTATTGGTTTCCCTTCAAGTACGATGCGTGGTAGTCTACTCTCTTCCATTCTCCTGTGGGCATGAGCATTTCAATATGACAAAAATTGTGCTTCGAATCCTCAGTAGTGTCGTCCATAACAGTAGAATGTTGTGGACGACATTTAGACCTTTCTCAAGCTTAATCCGAACAATTGTAACGTGTAATAAAACTATGGTCTTTTACTATGGATCTGATATCTAGATGAGATCAAAAAATTATCGAAAAAAAGCACGGCAGAACCTGCAGAGGTGTACGCTTGCCTCATGACAATGCTCCAGTTTCTACAGCTTCACTTGACAACGCTACTGTACACGAATGTGGCTTCACAGAGATTGAACACACCACATATAGCTCGGATCTGGTCCTATTCGACTAATTTTTGCTCAAAAATCTGAAGGCTTATGGAGTAAAAGATTTAACAGCGAAGATGAAATCAAGCAGCCGACGTATGAACTTATTGACTCTAAGGATGCATCATATATTTATAGTGGCATAGAAGCTTTAGTCAGACGTTGAAATTACAGGGAGAATATATTGAAAAAGAATCATACTTTTTTTTTTATTTATGACCATTATTTCTATGTAAGCCGCGTTGCAGTGAATAAAGCTATGATTATCAATACGATAGTTAATATGGTAGCCAACAATCGACAACTGTCACAGCATGCGAAGAAGAAGATGGCGCTGTTGTCAATGACGCAGCAGCGTCATTGTTGATCTTATCTATTATCTACAGTGAGATAAAAATATAAACTATAGCCTTGCCGATATCTTCAAGTTTAATGATACACGCTGACGTTTTATTTTGTATCGAACCCTTTAACGATGAAATTTGAGCAGACAAATTAATGAAAATTTGTTCGTAAAATGATGATAAACGAATAGTTTAGATATACAAAAAAGACACATAAGGATTTTCTCAATTTTTATGAAACTACCTGAACGTGTTATCTTTTGAGAGTGAGTAATAAAAGAGGTTTTTCTAAACTTGTAAAAAATCTGTTAGAACCCACTTTTTTATAAACTAATACTGAATATTTTTTTGTCGGTATTTAAAAATTCAACAGGGTAAACACCTAATTTCATCACTCAATAAACTCACCCTACAATTTTGGGATTCAATCTCGAAAACAATAATTTACAATGAACAATAATAGCAAACAATGAACCTTTCTCATGTCTGACTGTCAAAAACTCGATTATTGCAAATGACAGTGTCAATATGTCGAAATGAATCTTTATCATGGTCTTACTAGAGGTCTGGAAATTAAGCCCAATTTATATACAGCAACTTGGTTCTCTTATTATCCGGATTCTAGAGGTGCTAGAGACGGATGTGGGTAGGGTAAAGCTAGATGTAAGATCGTGGGGTAGCGCAGAGATGAAATTTTTGACAGCATTTTAACAACTATAATTATTTGTTCTTAATCAACTACTTTTATATAATTAGTTTACATATTAACAAGTTTTATTTATAACAATTTCATTACTTATATAAATAATAATAACTATTATTATAAGGTTAAAACAATTTGTCACCAGCCCCGACCTCGCGGCCACAGAGTGAGGTAATTAAGTGCTACCTTTGTTTCCAGACCTGTATGTAAGACCGTGATCTTTATGAATAGAATACGATAATGATTATTGTTTGTTGTTATCTCCTTTTAACATGATTATAAAAAGGCATCTACTACCCGTAGAAAAAGATAGAACGTATATAGTGTGTTTTTCTTCAAGTTTACTGTTATGATGTCAGGGTAACGAAAAATTTGATAGAGTATATTTAATATTTATTTCTTTTAAATTTTTATTTTAACACGTATACTACCACAACACTGCTCCTTTTGGCTAATTTATTACGCTTCTTAACTACTTTATATTCTAATGTATTTTAAAGCCATTTATATGTATAGAATCAACTGGCGAAATCCTATTGACTGACCTCCTAACCGGTCTAGTAAGCGTTTATATATTCGTAGCAACGCGTGGAATGCTTCACAGTCCTCTTTAGTTAGATTTTCGATGTGTATTCTACCTTCTATAGCGACCATAAGCGTACTATGGATTTTGATCGTACTTTCTAATCGACTGAATTTATTTTGAATTTTTGCCAAAAAACTTGATATTAAAAGATTATTATTTTACAATCAATAATTATTCATGATAAAAATAAACTGTCATACTTTTAGTTCTTGATATTCGTTCAAGGAATTCCGTTTTGTGTCTAATTAAAAGGAGTTGTTGAATTGGCAACTGCAGCGTCTATGAACCTTCTCCCTGAGCAATCCAGGGCACAATATTCACAGGAATTTAATTCTTTTATGGAGTGGCGTACTAAAAATGGCATAAAGAGCTTCACAGAAAGAGTGCTACTTTGAAACTAAATCCATAATCTGGAAGTTTTCAACACTTTAGTAGACTTATTCAAAACTGAAAGGCACCCTAATAGTAAATAACGAAGGAGGCTTCAGTAAATACTCGAAATTCAATGTATATTTGAAAGATAAATCAGTTGACTATAGACCCAAAAAATCTAAAACATTTACCCTTGAAGAAATTAATAAGTTTCTGTTGCAAGCTCCAGACGATCATTTTCTCATACATAAGGTATGACAGCAAAAAATTTGTATTATTTGTAACATCTTTCAAATTGCTTTAATATTCGGAATCGCAGGAGCTCTGCGGAGGGAGGAATTATATAAATAAAAAATGTTTTAATTATCACAGTCCCTGATCCCAAGTTGTAGGTAATGCCTTTTCAAAAATTTCCTCGCTTATCGCAACATATTTGAATTAACCTAATCCACAAAACTACATATATTTCGACGCTCTTCGGCGTCTCTATTAGTGGATTCTGTTGGTGATATAATTCAACTAAAGAAACACTGTGGGTGGAAATCCAACATAGTTGCCGATGGTTACGTAGACGACTAAAAAACAAAATGGATTCCGCAGTGAAAATTTTAACGGGAACTAGTTCGACTTCAAGCAACATTGTAAATGTTCACGATCCTACCAACAATCCAATAAGTACTAATTACAACAACTAAAGACGATGTTATTTTTTGAACTCGTTAAATGTTGCCAATTCCAGTACCAATAGTAAGGTAACTTCTCCTTCACTTCAAATTAATAATGCCCACAGTTGTACTTTTAAAATTACTATTATAAAATAAAAATTGATTGAAGTTTTGTCGAATTTTTTTAAGTCTACGGACGTAGATACTCGTGAGTAAAGTAACTT
This sequence comes from Diorhabda sublineata, assembly GCF_026230105.1. Taxonomy (NCBI): domain Eukaryota; kingdom Metazoa; phylum Arthropoda; class Insecta; order Coleoptera; family Chrysomelidae; genus Diorhabda; species Diorhabda sublineata. The sequence continues at coordinate 31,595,713 of NC_079476.1, forward strand.
TTAAGAATTGCCGTCCTACTCGTGAAAAAAAGTATTACTTTACTCACTTGTTGCATAAATAACTATTTCTGTACTTGCTATATCTGATCAAGTTAACTCAGTTTATTATTTATGACGGATGCTATGACTTAAATAGTATAATACACAGTGAATTCTAGGGTGCAATTTTACAACTAAGGGTAAAATTGAATGCAATAATTAGAAATTATCTAAGAAAACAGCTGATCTACGTCAAACTAGAGGTGGGGTGCGATGAGCGCACGTGCATCGATCGCACAGGCACATTTAGACAACATTCCGTGCATCTAGTCGAATCAGAAAGATCGTTCGACGAGCGCAAAAGAAAATTTGATCTGCCGAAGTGAGTCCTAGAGATGGGCAAACATACGAACTTTTGAATAATTCTAATCATTAAGACAAAACGAAAATTCATCAGCAACATCTAAGATTTTCCAAAATGAGCAAATGTTCAATATTTTATGAAAATTTATAGAAAAAATTATTTTTTCTAAGAATGCGTGAATTTTTGGTATTTCGAATTCTCCACAAAAAGCCTTTTTATTTAAGAATGGTTAGGTTAGGTTAAATTAGGTGCGCTTGATGCACCCTCCTATATAATTTTTGTGCTCGAACCACCGTGCGCTCGATGCACGCATTCAAACTAGCGGCCGTGGTATAAACAAATGATTTTCTCGTACATATCCTTGTTAGCTTTTCTAGGTTTTTACGGCTCTAGGGTTGTTTCGTATTGTTTTTTTTTTGTTTATGGTGCTAAGACAACTTCATAGATACTTAGTAAATCTGTTTCAGTGAAACTAGAACAACTGAAACTGACTATTTTTACAGTTTTTTCTGTGAATAAGTGTGCAAGTGAGCTTTTAACTAATTTACAAAATTTAGAGCACTTTTATTTATTTTGTGCTTAAATTACAGGAGATTTTTAGACATTAATTTCCACAATTGCGTTCAAGTTTATCAAAAATGAGTAAATACTTTTCAAGGATTCAATGTGATAACCCAGTGGAAGCTGACAAACTTTTCATTAGATAGATAAATAGATAAATAGCTTTAATCTGAATATTAATATTCTTGCGTATAATTATCGCTTCCCTACATTACGCATCGAAAAAAAACTGGTGCATCCCAAAATGTTTTCCTGCGGGATCTTGAGTCAGTCAACTGCACGGTAGACTGTTGAATTGGAATAATGTAACACTTATCGAGCATCCATCCTTTTCGCTTGATTTGGCCAGGTGCGATTTCTGACATTTCACTAAGGAGGATGAGATAGATGAAGAAATCATAAATTTTTTGACAGTATTTCAAATTATGACTGACTTCAAGCTTCTATGTTGAGTGTTACAAAAAGTTATTTTCATAAAAATGTTACTTTTCTTGTATGTCAAAATATATAGCATCACCTTCGTAGAGGTAATTTATAAAATTTTAATTAATCTTGATCAACTACTAATAAATATTTTATGTAAATGTTTTTTTTTTATTTATGTCTTACTTACCTTCAAATAATATTTTACGTCGGCAAGAAGCAGGAAAATCTACTTTTCTCAAATTCTACGCCACTGATTGAGTTGTCATTTTGGTATAATTTTCCACTTATCTAATGCTTTCTAAGTAAACAACCCACTTTCTCTTCGTTTCGATTAAGTGAATTTTTTCGAAATATCCAATTTTTTGGAAATGTTGAATATTATTTTCTAATTTCTTCTTATATTATTGGTAGTAAGATTCACTTCCACATTTATATGGCTTAAAAGTTTTTCATTTTCAGTGAAAGTAGCAGGTATTTTGTTAACATTAGCTGCAATTGTGATGCGTCAATTGTCTTTGAAGACGGATGCATCCAACCAAAATATAATTACGAGTTTCTTATTATAACAAAAAAATGCAAATCTATTTTGTTTCCAATTTATTTTTTTATTTTTAGATCGGCGTTTTTTGAAGGTCAAATAGAGCAACCTGTAACCGGTTTGATTTCGTTAATGACCCATCAAGACCAACCGGTATTAGTAGGAATAAATTCCAAAGGTCTTTATATAATTGACGATATAAAATGTGTGAGTATTCCCTTAATTTCGGTGGGATTGCAATTAAATCAGATTTTTAGAAACTTTCACATTTCAAAAATGTTTTACAGTGGATATACGAGTTTGAGTTCAAAATTACTTTCCGTTCTACAATTTTACTAAATTACATTTTTTCAATAAATATGATACAAGGGCTGCTTATACTTAAATTCTGAGACAGACAAATAAAAACAAATATTTATAATTAGATTTATGGGCTTATTGTTTTTCAAAATATTCTTCATAAAGATCCATTCACTTTTTCAAGCGTTTGAACAAATTGTCGAAACATTTTCTCGATTCCGATTGGGGTATCTTCAAAATATGTTATTTGAACATAACAAACGTTTCTTCAGGTGAATACAAATACCAATACCTAATGATTTTAACAGTGTACCAAATTGGATATTGTTTTTTAAATATTTTGGACTATTACAGCTCCCCAGAGATGGAACTTGATGTACAGGGTGTTTCAAAAAAGGTGATCCCGTCTCTAGGATAGATATAAAACTCAAAAATATTTAGGGTTTGTTCAGTAAAAAATTTTCGTAACGCCATTCGTATTCAAGATAAAGGGCGTTTAAGAAAAAAATGCAAAATTAATTGATGTTAAAGCTCACTTGAAATTTTGCTTAAAAAATCTAATATTGAACAAGTTATGTTCAATACCACTTGGTACGAACCGTGTAACTAGCGCCCCCTATGAGAGTTAGATATAAAAACAAATTCATCGGATGTATCAGATTCCAAAACATAATCGTTTAAAATTTTAATACAATATTGCCAGTAGTTGCGACAAAATCGTGAAAAATGTGTATAATTTTTCTTCCTTTATCTTGAATACGGATCACGTTACGAAAACTTTCCATTGAGCAAGCCCCAAATATTTTTCAGTTTTCTATCTATCCTAGAGACGGGATCACCTTTTTTTTTAATACCCTGTAGAGATAAATTGATCCACTACACGCTTTTCCTCTTTGTCCGTTCTTATGCAGGACACCCTATATATTTGAATATTAAAATAGGTTTACGAAAATAATTTATGTGGATTGACGTAGTGAACGTTTAAGGTATTATTACTGGGTTTAAAATTTGAGGAGTTTAGTTGGGAATATGCCAGACCTTCCAAAGAAGACGATTTGAATTGCCTGCCGTGTATATTTATTCAATTTACAATAATAGAAAATGGTACGTCGGTATCAAAAATTTTACAAATTTTTTCGAGACAAGCTAGTTTGATGGATGCATTAATAACTACATTTAACGAACAATTCAAGTTAAAAATACCCGATGAAGTGAATAAACCTTTGGAACAATTACACATGGAAAAAGGTATGGTATATATCTATTTTAATACTATTAGAGATATGAAAAAATAATTATTTGGGAATCTACTCAGTCTTTTAACCTTTTCCCGACTTATTTTTAATACCATTACGGATCCTACATAAAAATGTTTTTGGAGACAATTTTTTAAATTATTTTATTTACAATTATTGAAACTGAGATAATGTCTAATAATGACACATGTCAAATCAAAGAACGGATAAAAAAATCAATCAAGTGGTATTGTTTCAACGGACTGAATTCAGTCTTGATTTGCTTTAGCATGATTTCGTGCTATAGATGCAGCTTGATTGGGATTCCTTTGGACACTGGGATTTTTATACTGTTTTCTTGCTGTAAATAAAAAAACAACAACATATCAAGTCTACTTTTTGAGTTAGCAACGCTATAAAATGCATCAACAATGTAAAATTTCAGTGTGATAATGAACAAGTTCTGATAATATCCGCCAGGCAGCAGCAAGCTCTGTTGCTTAGTGATAGATTGTTATTTTCTTTCAGAATACTACTGAACCAAATCCAGGTGATTTGATGCAGCAACTGTAGTAAGTTATTGGTGCTAAAACTGATGAGAAGAAAAAGATTCAAAGCGGATATGAAGGCAGAAAGAGAATTATACTTAAGCTGAGCAGTTCAAGCCCGTGCAGAACTGACAAAAATTGCCGTGGGATAAAAAATATGTTTTTGATCTTCAAAAGGCATTGCCTTTTCTCAAACTTACAACTTCAATAGACTACCGTAAGATAAATCCATTGTTCTAATAACGGCACTGCCTATATACACATAAGGGATAAGTCTACTAGTGGATGGGGTTAGGAAGATCCAGTTTCATGCCTTTGAAAATATTTGTATGAACATGTCAGGACGTTCAAACATTTCGTTCATACACTGGGCGGAATCAGAATATAAACACTATCCTTACTCTACCGAAAATTGTTCAAGAACCTCTATTGAATGCGGAAATAATTGATATGAAACTTTGATCCCAGGTCACTTATTCCTTTCCAATAATACTGAATTTGGTATAATAGACAGAGCAAGCAAAAAACATGAGACCATCGATGTGCCTGGGGACTGGTACAAAATCACTAAAGCTGCAATAGTGAAAAAGCCTCAGTTTGAAGTTGTAAAAATACAAGAAGAGTTTTTGAGCTCGATGATTCAATCACAAACAGGGAAAAGGATGCTAAAGGTAGGAAAATAAATTGACTTAAGCTACTGTGGATGAGGTTTGAGAGAGGAGGAAATTTCCAAATAAAAATACATGAAACTTCCAGTGAAATTTGAAGGTTGCGAACCTTGGAAATCTCAAAAAGGATCACTAACACGTAGGCCAGGGAGACCCGTGGAAGGGCAAAACTTGTTGACTGTACATCAGGGTAAGCTTTACTCAACCAGAAGATAAATAACTCAAAACAAACGAGAACATTTTGCCCATTTTCCCTATTTATCATGGATACTTCAAAAACCTTCCATGGTATCAGAAAAATAATCAAACCCAGTACCACAAAAACTGAAGGAAATGAAACCCATGATGAGTTTTTTATGACAATTAATTTTTCCTTTCAACTAAGAAATGATATTTTTTCCAATATGATCTTTGAGCAGATGTAAAAATAAAGTGTATTAACAACACTTGGAGTTGGTGCATTATCTATCCATTCTTCAGAATACATTTGATCCAAGTCCACTATTTTGGATTTTTTGGGGTTATAGCATGAAATTTGGTCAATAATACCTATCGAAATGTAAATTATTCCTAGAACTTCTTAAATTGAATATATACTTTTAAAAAATGTTGACTGGTAATTTTTGTTATGAGGCTTTAATTGTAAACTTATGTAGCTAAAACGTAGCTAAAGTGGATTTAGTTCACTCTTATTCTGAACCCTCCATTTACTCGATAGGAGGACATGTAATAATGTTTATTTGGTACTTAAAACCCACTGACCATGTGACATTATCGGGGACTCTACATTCTCACACTAAATACGTCGAAACTCCCAAAAAATTGAATAATACAATTCATTAAATAAAAACCTCCATATGTACAGCTGCCCGAAAATCAAACAGTACTGAAAGTTAACACTAAGGGTACGCATAAATTCTAATACGGATTCTGATTCACCCCCGTACTGATTACAGCTGAAGGTCACATATCTTTTAATATTGTCTCAAAATAGCATTAATATCTTATAGATGTGTTCACTTTCTGCAGTTAAACTGTGACTCATTAAAGGAATGGCACTTGTTTGTTTTAACATTTCTATTTTAAGATAACGCTGAAACATGTAGTTTCGAAATAATAAAAGTGTCTGCTGTGGTTATCGTCTAAATATCCGACGTCTGTTTTAAACCAAGTTTTTCATAATTGTAGGAAATACTTTTTGAAATCGATGTTAAGAATAGAAAATGTTCATCATATTCTAATTTGGATTGACATATTTTGATATTTTTAAACGTATGCGAGAATCGTTCAAAAATATGAACGCGAGTATTGGAAATTATTTTGGAACTAATATTAGGAGTAATCTGAGAAAAAGGGCAAATTTATTTTCGTAGTACAGCATTAGCGAAAGCAAATAAGTTTGAACATTAGCGAAAGCAAATAAGTTTGAAGTTCAAACTGGTAGTTCTTGAGACAGTTAAGAGTCGATTATTGCATAACGGTGATTCAACACAGTAGTAGTCATACCTAAACATCCACCTTGCCTGATTTGGCAATGTGTGATTTTTGGTTATTCCTTAACCAAAAGAAAAATGGACATTGGAGGAGTAGATAGATGAAGCAATGGATGAATTTTTAAGAGATGGCTTCAAGCTTCTAGGTTGAGAAAGCTTCGGAAGTGCATTGATGTAGGTGGTGATAACATTGGACAAAATTATTTTCCTATAACGACTTGTAGTTCTCTTGTATCTCAGAATATACAGGCGATTTAAAAATAATAGCAGGTAGTTATTTCTAAGCTTCCTTAATTGTATTTTCTACAGACATGATAGTAATAACTTAACAAGGTTTAACTACTCTAAAGTTAAAGCCAGTTCTTTCTCGGTTTACATAAACTTATAAACATTATAATTCATTTCTCGACCTTGATATGAATTAATTCTTTGAACTACCCATGCTACTATTCAGAAAGTCATAAATTATATTACTATAAATTATAATTTGTAAACTAATGTAATTATTCAATGAAATAAATCATAGTGGTGAATCTCCACAAATGATTAGGTCTAACTGATTACTAAATTACTTATTAACAATAAAATATAAAAATGTGTACTTTATATAATTATGCGAGGGCTGCTACTTAAGTTTTGAGATAGACAAATAAAAATCTTTATAGTTGGATTTATGGGCTTATTTGCTTGCGTTTGAATCAACTGCCGAAGCATTTTTTCCATTCCGATTGAGGTACCTACAAAACATGCGATTTGAACGCATCAACCGCTTCTTCAGGTGTAGAAAAACGTTGACCTTGCAATTTATTTTCGATCTGCGAGTATAAGAAGAAATATTGGATGCCAAACAAGAATTGTGCGGCGGATAACCCATCAATTCGATTTTTTGACTATTCAAAAACGTTTTTGTTTGAACCGATGTGTGAGAACTCGTATTGTCATGATGGTGAATGATAGTATGCTGCGATTAGTTTCCTGATTTTATCGATCAAACAAATGTTGGTGTACCATCCCGAATTGACTGTTCTACGTTGCTCTAATAGAACGATGGCGACATGTCCAGTTACTCCGGAACAACACGCGACCATTTGTTTCGAAGTGCTTCATGCGCGAACAACTTTTGTTAGATTTGGCTCTTCTTTCAAGACCCATACACTCGATTGATGTTTAGTTTCGGTTTCATAGGCATAGATCCATTATTCGTGACCTGTCATAAATTATAGACATATCAGCCGATTTTGGACGACCTACACGAAATTCATCCTGTAGCGACGTGTGACGGCGATTGAATTCGGAGAACCAGCGAAAAACGGTGGCTCCACATGGTGTTTCATCTTCTAAACAGTTGATCGGTACACTGCTGTTGGCTTAATCCACCTCAAAAGCCATAGAAAATCATTGCACGATGTTTCAAGTATCTGTAAATAACTTAAATGGCATTTGTATGACAACACGTTCTGATTTCATTCACCATTGAAAATGTCAGACTGATGATGGCGATGTCAGATTTGACATATTCACATCAGTGTTGTCATATTTCAAAACTTGAGTAGCAACTCTCGTAATAAGAATTGGAAACACATTATTTTCTCAAAAGTTAAATCAATAGTTTACAGTCAATAGAAGACTCAAAAGAGAATTCATGCGAATAGTTTTAAATTTTTGAAATAGGTACATTTCAAAAAATGGACTATTTTTATTCCTTGCTCCTTTTTTCGTCACACATTGTTTATGGCAAAAAACACGTTCGTTCCAAACCGCTACTGCACAAATACTATAATAGTGACGTAAACGTGTTTTGGGATGTACATAGACAAGATATCTAGATACACAACGCACTACTCGTTTTTTCCCTCACTCGTCTAGGGCGCCCTCTAGGCGCGCAGTCTCGTTACTTAATAGGCAGACCTCGTATATAAATATTGAAAAATGGTGTTTAAAAAATTAACTTTGCGTTATTTTAAAATAATAGGAGCGATAATGATATGATAAAATAAAATTGCAAGGTACAGCAATTCGATATGATGTTTAACGAATCAGAGCATATTACTTGTATCATTAGCAACCGAAATATGTGACGATTTTTTTTTGGTTAACCTTACTGAAATAGAATTTTATGAACACTGCTCCGAGCTACCAAACGACAATCGCGCCAATGTTTTTGTTTGTCGCAACTAAATACCATGACACCTGCAAGCAACCTGGCGTTTAAAAAGAGAAAATTAATAAAATTGCAACGTTTCGTGAGTTTTGATATTTAAAGAATTGTTTCTATGTCACGTAACAATAAACGACGACGTTGAGGTTATTTATTGTATTAAATTTCCAAATAATTTTCTAAAAACCAAGTGGATCATAGAATTTATCATTCAACATCTTGTTTAACACGACCGAATGAATGTACATCTTCAACAAGAATTATAGAGATATCGATATACGTCCAGTTCATACAGCTACATTCTCAAATATTCAATGATATATGTTATCTGGTTTTTTTAGTATAGAGTTGAAAATAATGTAAATTCAAATTAGAACGAATATATGTAAAACCTAAATATTTTTCAGTACTTTAATTAGTTTGAAACGTAAGATTAACAACTACATATTGAGACAGTAAACTGTTTAATGTATTTAGGGTATATCGAGATTTTAATGTTAACCGTAAAGTGTTGTTCAACTGTTGAAAAACCCATCCATCATTAAATGTTGTTTTAGAATTTATATAAAACACCTCACTAATATTCAAATCGTATATCAAATTATGAGTTACACTTTGGAATAAATATAAAATAAATCAATCAAATTGGAAAGTAAAATATTTGTAGACTTTACATTACGAATAATTAGATAAAACTACCGTTAGACAGTTATTTTGAGACTTCACATCACACTAATACAGTAGTGTTTATATTAATTAAAGAGAATTATTTTAGTTGTTAATTGAAAATTAGTTTTTCCTGGAACAACAATAAAAAGTCACGTAAATATGATCCTGAAAGTGCTCAGTTTCACGGAATGATTTGTAAGTAGTTTATTGCATTCAAAAGTGACCATATGAAGACGGATGATACTAAGTGTTAATTACTATCACTAAGTTAGAAATGGGTAATAAACCACGACATTGTACTTAGCGCAAAAATGTTATTTGTCGCAACTGTTGAGTTACTACCCTTAGGAAACTCAAAAATCATATAATGCCGTATGAATTCAAGCGAAGAGCCTTAAACAATGTGATAAAAGAGAAAAACAAATTAACTACAGTAATAAGATTTGTGGTAGTTTATACTTGAGAAATTTGGGTTCTTAATCAAATGGAGAAGCTACAGTGTTGACGATAGGGAAGGAAAATTTTTAGAATTCTTAGAGTTAACAAAAAAAAGATGAAGGGAAATAGCCACTAATTAGTTATTATACACAGTGAGCTGGATATGAGATGTTGTGAAAAGACAAAGACTAAAATGATTGGAGTACGTGGAGCGGTTGGAGATGATGCTATACAGAAATCCAATCGAGAAAGAAAAATATAAAGGTAGATATGCCAAAAAAAGTAAGAAACAGTTGAGTTAAGAAAAGAAAGAAAAAACACAATGACTAAAAAAATATATGGGTAGGTATTGCAAAAGAAAGTAAGAATAAGTTGAGTTAGCAAAAGAAGGGCGGAGAAGAGCCAGTAATTAGTTGAAATTTATTATACCCAGTTAGCTGGATATGGGATATTGTGAAAGTACAAAGACTTAAATGGTTGGAGCACGTGGAACTTTTGGTTAGGTAGAAACTTTAGTTAAGAAAGTCTATAAGTACCACTAGAATGGCGCTATCTCCAATTCTTATCGTGCACCAAAGTAAAACTAAAAAACATCTAAATCTAATATGAAATGTTATTGATTAATGCAAAAAACCCGAGTTTCAGATTAAAGACAAAACAAAAAAAGCGAACCCAACTTTGTTGAAACCATTGTGGAGAGATTATGTTTCTCTATTTGCAATTAGAATCACTTATAGCTGATTGTATCATTCTTTGAAGATACTCGTATAGCTTAGAACCCCGACAATATGTTATTTCCTTCGGAGAAAGGCCATATCGTCGGCTAAATCGCAAACATCGTAACTCCATAGCACCAAATTTTAAGTAGACACAAAAAACTTAATGATGAAAAAAATTCAATGAAGACTTGACGTGTTTTTTTTAATTAAGCGTAGAAATAGTGGCCAGATATTAAATTTCAAAAATAATTGAAAAAAAAAACAGTACAAATAAATTAACACGGATTGCTGTTAACTTTCAACAAAATGAGGAGCTGAAGTTACGAGGCTTAGACATTTAAATTGTATTGGATTTTTTTGATCCATCACGAGTTTTTATGTTATATCATAAATTAGATATTTAATGGTATCAAAATGTTGATATAAGAAAAAAACGGAGCTACATGGTTTGCAACCTAAGCCAACGATATGTAATTTTAATAACGAACAGTGATAATAAAAATCAATCATACCTAATATTTTGGATACATTTCTCAAATTATAAATTTTTTTCCGTTATTAAAGCGAAATGCACTGATCCGGTCCTACATAGCTTAGTCAAAATAATTTAGCTACCCAAAATTCACTTTAAAATACGTTATTTTTTGAAACACACAAACAATTTGTCAGTGTTGGATAAAAAAATAATTAAGAGCATAGCTCTTGCTTAATGAAATTTGTATAATACCTGTATAATTTATTCATTGAATTGAAATGAGAAAGTGTCGTTTATCATCTAATTCTTGATGAATAAGGAAGCAATCGTAAATTTTATGTTAATCATAGCGGAATTTTATGTAAAATGGTCTTTTATTTATTATATATTAAACAACGTAACGGTGGAGACACTAAATATAATTTTATTTTCAGATTCACATTCGTCTTTTATAATGTATCCTTCAAATTTGCCATGGCTGAATAATAAATTAAACAAATTAACTCTTGCTACGTTCGACGAGGAGGGCAGATGTATCGGCCAAATGGGTTCATGGACTCTCAGTTATTAACTGATTCTCGATGATTTATTAGTTTTTGAAACTACATTGCTGGCAACGTACTTTGAAAATTGGTTAATCCGTATCGAAGAAAAGCCAATCGGATATGAAGATAAAACTAAGGGAAATATTGCGTTTGAGTTCAGTTTAAATGTCAAAATTTCAGAGTATTTTAAATAAATCAATTCCTATATTAAATGTGCAATTTAATGATGATTTTTTTTTATTTTCACGATAATAAAAACCCTTGTTCTGTTTTTATGTAAAAAGCAAGCATCAGAAGGTGGCTTGCCGTGTGGAGATGCCTTCTGTAGTTTGTAGTGTTCGGAAAAGACGTGCCTTGGTAGCTAATTCCACAGGGCTGCACTCCTCCAAAGAAAGGAATCCGGATTATTTGTCGTTCTGAGCGTTTGCCGGCGAACTTGTTGTTCATAAGCCACGTATGCCTAGTAAGTGGGACAACCCTCCCATATCCATAAGATAAAACTCTTTCTCATCACTTCGTCGATCGTCGGTGTTACAGGTTTTCTGCGGTTTATCTGTAACCTGGTGAACCGGTTCACCATCCAAATGGCCGACGATAGGGAATCATGCAGCCACAGGTGTACCCGCCTGTCCCCCATTTAAATTTTTCAAAAATAAAGACATAAAATTAAAAAAAAACTTACAAAAAAATCCCCAAACCGTGAAGAACCTTTTTAACTTACTATAGCTCTCTTTTCGTTCTCTTCTGGTAGATGTCGTTCGCTTTTTTTTTCTATTCAGCCTTATCCTATCTAAAAATTTTCCAAAGAATCTCTCTCTAAATATTATGTACACCTATACACTACACCGTCCGTCAGACTTTTTGCAAATATGGAATTCTCAAGACTTGAGAAACTAGCTATTCTCTATTTCTTGCTACCGATGTAGACTGGAGATTTTATGACTTTTTTAACAATATTTAGATTACCTAGTTAAAAGTCTATACCAGCTTTCAGCTAATTCTCTCACATTCAAATGTACATTTTTCAAAACTGAACTAGCATATTATTCCGCTTGTTTATTACTAAATTATAACTTTTTTATACTCTCCTGGTTTCTAATTATCATGGACACTTTCAATAGCAAATATAAAAATCTACAACTAATTTTCTATTTAGCTTCCCAAAATTCCGTAGACACTTATCACAGCGACTCACAAGTTTTTGTATCTCTCTTCTTAATAGAAGATTGCCGCCTGTATTTCAACCATTTTCTTTCTCTCAGATCGTCATATCGTTGAGCTGTTGACGGATATTTTCGCGAAAATTCCATTGCGAAAGCATTAATTGCAAACTTACCAATTTACTCAAGCTTCTCATGAACCAGTTCATTAGCAGGTAACCAAAGACGGGCATCCACATCGTTATTTATCTAGAACTTGATCACGTCCTTAAATGAACTGTATGACTCCTCTTGTAATCATTGAAAAATTTGAGAGATAAATGCTTTATTGTCAAAAAATTGTTCTAATTTGTAGATAAAAGCTTGCAAAAATAATAAATAAGCATAAAAATTACTAAATAAAGATACCAATGAAATAAAATTTCAATATACAGAAGAAAACCAAAATGACTAACAAAATTATAGGTAATAGTAATAGGTAATAATTAGTGTATAACTCCATAGCAAAAATTAATCCAGTATGTAGCTTTTCCAGAATTATATACTATTATTAGAATAGAAGAGTAGAAGGCAGTAAATATGCCCTCAAATTATTGCAAAATGCAGCAAAAGATTATATCGATTTGATTTCAATTGGCAAGTGATTGTGAATTTTTTTGCAATGTAAAATATTGAGCCTCGGAGATTTGCCGATAAATTTCATATGTAGAAAACGAATCACAGATATGATTGTACAAGCGACGGCATTTTCAATTAAGGCTGACATAAATCATAAATAAGTTATACTAAGTCGACAGCAACGTACATTTTTCTGCTTGAGTCAGAGTGGATATACCTCGTATCTACCAGGATAGGATGACTAAAGCTTAGAAAATGATGATTACAGCTTTACAAAATAGGAAGTTGGAATAGTCGCTTTTTAGAAGTTTTCGCTATATTTGAAAATTCTGCCCTAGATGGATTAGTTTTAATACTCATATGAAGAAGAAAATTGTTTTGTTGTTGGATAGATATGTAGAAAAAAGGTTTCAAGTGTGTATTTGGCAGGTGTTTCAAAATTAATTTTACGGATAATGCTTACTTTGAAAATCGGGAGATATATTTAATTTATAATCAATAAATATATAATTGACCAAGAAAATCTAACGCTTTATAAAAATTTATTTCGTTAGATTCCATTTTACTTCACAGAATCACTTAAAAATTCCAAATTCCAATGGAATAGACGGAGATGATTATATTCGTTATAAAAATGGGTTAGGAACATCACAAACAAGAAAAAAAAGAAAAATATCCGGCTGCGCCTCTCTGCGACTAGGCCTTGAGACTAAAAAACGGTATTAAAAAGAGATAGAAAGGAACTGATACGTGAAATTAGAGAGAGAAATACGATTCAGTAATGTAAATTTTTCAGGGTCTCGAACCCGTCGGCGAAAGTTTAGTGACCTTATCTTAGCTGAGCAAGCTTGATTTTGGCTTTGGCTTGGCGGCCCCAGCCTTGTGTACGGTGTAAGTTGAAACACATTGCGCTCTTCTTACAGGGTGTGTGTATGCTGTTCAAATTTTATAATTCGCCATAAAAATTCGAAAAACTGATTTAAGGAAATATGTCTACAGAGTAATATTATAATTTATTCATCCTTAATAATATTATAAATGTGAATGTAAGTTTGTTTGTTACATATTCAACCGAAAACTATTCAACCGATCATCAAAAAAAATATAAAACAATTTTTTGTCAAAAATCTCAGTATAGAACTATTTGAATTTTTGAGCTTAGGTGTAATGTCTGTGGTTACATGCTATTCATTATTTTAGATCTTACTCTTTGGCTTCAATATGATACTTCAATTTAATATCATATTTGATTGTTGTTGGGTCAATGAATAAAAAATGTCATTATTGCTATGCTTTCAAGATGGAAAGATGAAACTGTTGGAATGTGATGTTCCAGTGGTAAAGTTTACTTGATGAACTAGAAGAGCCTTTAAAAACTTTATTTTTAAGTGTTACAAATGAGCCAAAGCAATTTTTTATGCCAAATAAGAAAGTATAACTCTTGCTTTCAATCATATTGATTCATTTCTATTGTAATAATCTCTCATACTTGTAGAAGACAATTGCAAAGTTATCAATTTGATTTAATTTTGATTTTAGATAGTCCTAACTCACTTCTAATGAAATTAATATCATTTGGTTTTAACTGTCAAATTAGGTAGTTTGGGAATACGTAGAAGTAGACTTGAATATTTATAATCCAATATTTTGCTATTCTGATACGAAAAGAACGAGGAAATTTTTCATATTTACTTTTTTACTATGAAGTGACGCACACGATTGGGTACACAAGAGATTCGATTTCTTCAATTTATACATGTTTATTCTTATAAATGTTCTTGATTTTAGGTTTCTTCTGTTTAAAAATTAGGTTTTTTCAATAATTTTTTGAAAGAAAGATAAAAATTGATGCTTCGACTTCTGTTTGAGTCTTTTTCAAAATATTATATTAACACCTACAATTTGTATATTTATATTAATCAATAGATCCCCGACATCATGAATATCAAAATAAGAATGAAATACAAATTTGTTTTAATAAGAAAAATGAATTTTTCTTTAGTTCTTACATATCAAATATGTAGCAGTAATCAATTAAATTCTTTGTAGTTCTATTAGAATTTACAAAATAGAGCTAAAGATTTTACTCTAATTATTTAGCTCTTTTATATCTTTTATAGCTTTTACCGTCTTATGAATGTAAACTATTTCTAAAAGTTCTCTTTTTTCGTGTAGTAGATTCCATTCCAAGAATTTTTGAATCTTCATAATTTAATTTATGTTTTTTTGATATTTCACTGTTCGTTAATGCAGTTTTATTTTTTTATCGTTTTGATGACTTTTTAGTCTATTTTTTAAATAATGAGATATCTGCCCTATGTAGACAGCGTCAAAATTGATATATAATATTACAAAAGGAATAATATTATATATTGAATTTATGTTTTTTTGATATTTCATTGTTCGTTAATGCAGTTTTATTTTTTTTATGGTTTTGATGACCTTTAAGTCTATTTTTTAAATAATGAGATGTCTGCCCTATGTAGACAGCGTCAAAATTGATATATAATATTACAAAAGGAATAATATTATATATTGAATTTATGTTTTTTTTTATATTTCATTGTTCGTTAATGCAGTTTTATTTTTTTATCGTTTTGATGACCTTTAAGTCTATTTTTTAAATAATGAGATGTCTGACCTATGTAGACAGCGTCAAAAATAATATATAATATTACAAAAGGAGTAATATTATATATCAAGTAGTATTATATATCAAGACATCTCAGTATTTAGAAAATATAAATGTAGAAATTGTGAGTGTCAATATATTTTGAAAAAGACTCAAATAGAAGTCGAAACGTCAATTTTCATCTTTCTTTTAAAGAATTATTAAAAAAACTAATTTTGAAACAGAAGAGACCTAAAATCAAGAACATTTAGAAGAATAAATGATATGCTTGTTATAAAGAAAACCAGCAACGAGACCCGTTATAACATGTCAACGATAATTTGTGAAGAAATGAATAGATATTTATATATGAAATAATAATTCAATTAATCTATCCTAGTTTTTGGTACTCTTATCAATGTGTACATGAAATAATTTGATTAGATTGAATATTATATTGAGATAATAGCCAGGAATTGTCGATCGAAATATTATGAAAATAAAAATATTATATAATAAAAAATAAAATAATAATGAATGATATGTATTGTTTTGATAAAACACAATGAAGATTTAGAAGTACAGGACAACAGACACCCTGTACAAGTTGCA
Source organism: Diorhabda sublineata (assembly GCF_026230105.1). Lineage (NCBI taxonomy): Eukaryota > Metazoa > Arthropoda > Insecta > Coleoptera > Chrysomelidae > Diorhabda > Diorhabda sublineata. Next base: position 31,611,830 of record NC_079476.1, read on the forward strand.
CCTCTACTGAAATCGGTTCTAACAAAGAAAGAGACGGGTAGAACGAGTGTTGCGAGGGCTGAAGGGCGGGAATAACCGAATAATGCGACAGACCAAACCTTCTTAAATCTGTTATGCGCGACTAGTGCGCGACGCGACTGCATACGTTAGCGAGCTAATATTATTGGAAGAGGAAAACTGCTTAAAATTTTTATTTGAGTGGGTTCAGGGGAGACTCGTTAAAGGGCGAATTAATAAAAATGAAATTTTAGGGCACTTGAATAAGGGTCAACGGAACAGTTCACGGCCATTTGACAATGATAATATTAAAACATATTTTAACAACAGGATCATTCATTGATGCATAAAAATTCAGAATTACATTTTGAGCTGTAATTCCTTGATTGTGTTTAGTTTGTAAAATCAAAAAAAAAAAGTTTTTTGATAATTTACACCATTTTGAAGGGAAATTTACTTACAATGAATTATTTCTATATATTTTTATGCTAAAAACGCGTAAACATTGAAGAATTAATAATTTGCCACAAGATTTTGATGTTTCTAATCATACAGTTGCTAGTTTAATTTCTAAAAAGTTTCATAACGCAGACGCGAAAACCTATTATGTAAATTATATTAAAACAATGTTGATACGAAAAAATCATTTCAGCATATGCTTAAGAACAGACAATGAAACAATGACGAAAAAAGTTCTCAGTTTACGAATTTATTACTAGATGCTACGAAAGGAGTTATTTAATTAAAAAGTTTTATGTCTAGTCACCGGATTACTTCTGTTAACGAAAGATGAAAAAATTCTGAACTCTTGACTGAAAAATATATTCTTACAATATAATGAGATGAAAACCATTTGCTACTGAAAATGTAATTATTGGTAATTAGATTAGAAGTAGAGCACAAGAAACTCAAAATTTAGTAATCAACAAAGAGAATAAATAATTTTTTTACTTGAATGTGAGAGAAAACTCATATAGACTTTCATTTTGACATTTTAAAAGTTGTTTAGAAAGCTTCATATAATTTCAAGTCAGTTTCTTAAGATGGTCAAAGTGAAAGTTTACAAAAATCAGGCTTTTGCTAGTATCTGTAATTGTTTAAGGGTTGAGCGTTATTTAAATTTGACATAAATATTGAAAATAATAAACTCTTTTATGAACATTTTGTCAAACCAAATCGTTTTTGAGATGGAGAGCAGAGAACGCACAGAACTTAGATATCTACTAGTTTAATACAAGGCTTCTCGTTAGTGTCGTTATATAGAGGGTGTCTAAATAATCATACAAAAAGGAAGTCTTCATATTCATCGTATTTTCAACATCTCCTTTGAATTCAAATTTTTCCTACGCAAGAATTTTGCAATGTATCTGAATAAATAGTAAGTTGACACTCTAAGGTCCGGACTAAATGCTGGATGTGGTTCAATGCCACCAAATGCTTCGGTCTTATTCCGCGTAACTTTCACATGTGTTTTAGCATTATCGTGTTGTTATTCTTCTTAGAATTAGAGACTGTTCCTAACAAGTTACGATATGTTTAATTGGGGCATAGGAATTGGCAATTAATGAAACACGTATAAAAGTGTATAATTATAAATAACTTCACATATGATTTTTTTATTCATTTGCCCAGGATGGACCAATTTTCCTCTGAAGAGATTTTCAAACATTCCTCTAGGTGATAACAGCTTTTCATTCTTATCACTGGAAAATCTTTTTCAACACTGTCTATCTTCAGGATTTTGGTCACTGTTCTTGAGGTTCAACACTAAGTTTACATCATTAATTTTAATTATCTTAATGATATAAGTATTATATCAGAGTTTAGCATTTATATTTCACTATTGTATTGTGTTCTTCAAAATCTTTCGTTCAGTTTCTAAATAGGCTTCATGAATTCAGTGTCCAGGTGAGAGAGATACAGAGATTTGTGGGACATTTTTATGTGAAATATAGGATTTGTTATATTTTAGGAATGACCCCGATATAGAAAAAATTTTCATCTGCAGCGCTAGAATTGAGCTAATTTGTGAGTTGGTGTAGTGTCTTTTCCTTCTGGACTTGGTCACCGTATGTAGGTCTACCTACTATTGCATGAGGGATTAAATTTGGAATTGAAAATGTAAATAAAGAAAACAAAACACAATGGCTCGTCGAATTAAGCAGCTTTTGGACGATGTTGAGTGTGTAAGTGGTGATTTTACTGAATATAAACTAGTATAGTACAAGACACACCTCCAACTTCGACATTACAAAATATAATCGGCCACAGCTTACTATTACTATTACATGACAAGACACTCGCCCCGTGAAAAATTTTTTCAGAGCAAAAAATAATAATTATTCCATTTTAACAAAATGTGCTTTATGAAACGGCGCTAGTAGATCAAAAGAAGCAGTTTGCAAGCATTTACGTGCTATAGAAAATATGTATAGCCTCCATATTTTAACAATTCTTAGTTGATGTAAAATGGGCGATAACTGGTGGAGAAAATAGTACATTTTTTAAAAGAGACGAAATTAAAGCATCTAAAGAATGCAATACTACTATAAATTCAAATGAAAATAGTCAAGCTCAATCGGATTCAGTTACTGACATTGAGAATATCGAAGATATATCTGTTAGGTAATCTCATAACTATGATACTGCTTCTAGTTAATTACTTCTAGTTTTTGGTATCGAAAAAAATAAAAATGTCGAGATAGTGAAAAAATGTGTGGGAAGCTTGAAGGCAATCAACACAGGTACTCAGTTAGATTTGTTACTATATAGTAAGCAAGCATTGTATTAAACGTAATGGATAAGTAATAAAATTTCAGCCGACTGCCGCGCAGTAAAAGAAAGATACACAATGTTAAAATGGGAGTAAAGAGAATACAAAGTGAGCGTCTTTATAGAAAAAAAACACTACTTGTCTCTGTCTAATTTCGAAGTAGAAAAAATAATTTAATGCCTCTTAAAACCTTTGCCAAAATAAGTACACATGAAATTAAGTCATTTCCGATAGAAAATTCATCAGATATCTCACCGGAAATTCAAATTCTGGCCTTAGAATTTTCAAAGGGGTAGCTTCCACTAGACGAATACGTTTGAATGGAATATGTAGCCCTTTCATTACTTTTAATAGTTGATGCAGTACGGGAACCAATGAATAATAGAGAATATCAATACCAAACTCGTGAAGTCTTTTAAAATTTGCCTTAATGCGAAAATATGATCTGTACTCAATTTTCCTTTTCTAAAAACCGCACTGATAGTGACTCTTTGGGTTTCAACAAATAGAGACATATTAAGAACTTTATTAGCAGTACAAAGGAGATTAATGTCTTGGGGGTTCTAACAGACAATCTCTTTTTTTGAAAATCGAGCAAATAAAAATGAGATTATGAATGTTTTGATATTTTATCGCTACTACATTTGAGGAGCTCCCAAGACTAACCAGTAGTATAATTTTCCAATGGCAATTTTAATTTATTTAACTCGTTTTTTTGTGAATTTTATAAATACTGCTAATGCAGTTTTAGAAAAAGCTAGTATGAAGCAGAATAGTTTGTTGCTTCTAAAAAAAGACTCTTGCTTATAATAATTTGGTTCAAAGGTATATAAGAGCCACAGTTGACGAATACCATTGAGTGAGGCTCAATTTTACAAATAAAGTTTAAGCTTCAAACGTCGGTTTAAGCTACAGATACCGTTTTCCACGATTTATAAATAACGTTCACTAACAAACTTCGATTTAAAGTTTAAGCGTTACCGGTATGGGGGTAGTTCAAACAATTTAAGATGAAACCTATCTTTTTCAAATTGTTAACAATTTTAGAATATTATAAAGGGTTTATAGGGTATAGGGTAAAGAAATTATCAACATTGTAGACGCGCCGAGAGAACAGGAAGTTATTCGATCTAGAATCTAGTTAAGTTGTCCCAAATTTTTTAAATTTATTTTTTCCCTTGTCAGTTCCTCTTCATTTTTTCCTTCTAAGTTACCGAATCTCTTTTTTTGGATTCGTCTGTTTCTTTGAATTCTTCACGTGGTTAACCAAAAGCTTCATAGAAGTTACACGATTTTTTTTCTCACGTTTATTTTTATTTAAATAACTTTCTTTAACAATTCAATTTTAAAACAAATATCGAAAAAATTTTGGTTATATTTGTGACAATGTCTGTTTAACTGTAAAATAAAGCAATCTTCTTCATTCTTGGTTTAAGGTAGAGTTTAAACCTAAGTTGAAACTTTAGTTTAATCTCCAGTTTCACCGTAGGTTGTAAAATTGGCCCTAAATAATGAAAGAGAAAAGAAGTTGTACCTACAAAGAAAACAACTTTTGGGATATTGAATATCTCAAAGGTATTGTTGAAATTCGTACTTTTTGTAGCAACATCAATCTTAGAGACTTCAAACCACGTCTATAGAAATAACAAAGATAACCTTTTATGTGATTCAAGTACTATTCTAAGTTGGTGGTTTGAACATTTTGATAAATATTTTTCATTAACCAAATATTTATTTATTTATTTGAAAATATACCTGTTTGTGTAAATAAAAATTTTTAACTGGAATACTCAAAGTGAATTTGAATTATATTCTATCATATATTAATTATATCAATTGATTCTATGTAAGAACTTTAATAATAATACCTGATTTGTATAAAAATTTTCAATTTATTTTCATTAATTTAGTCGTCAGGGAGATATGTCACTAAATATTTCGGGGTCAAAATCGATATAGTGAAGCAATAAGGTAAGTTTGCCAATACCGCAAATATAAACAACCCTCGTAAAACGAACGGTCACACAAAAGCTGTAGAGAATTTCATTTAGTGGAAGCAAAATATTTATATAAAAGAAAGATCTTTAACCTTGAATATCTAGAGACACGAGATTTTATAAGAATTTCCAGACAACTGTTAGACCTCCAAAGTCTATACGCTTTTTTTTATTTCGAGTTTGATCCTTATGTTTGTATAGTCTAATTTCGATTAATGTATCGAACATGAATTAAATAACTTGTAATAATACGAGGTATATCTACAAAGTAAGCTCCGTTTGGTTATATAAAAAAACGGGTACATAATTAAAGATGCAGGAAAAATATGACTTTCAAAACTTTAAATATAATTTTCTACATAAATTCTCAAATTTCGTAATTACTCGTCACAGTTTGGCTCAAATTTTTGTATGCCTTTTTCATAGTTGGTTACCGCCTGTGTCTCCAGCCATGTGAGATAACAGTTCGTCATCATCGTCGAAGTGTTAACTGTCAAGGAAAGATTTTAGGGGTGAGAAATGAAAACTGCTAGGAGCGAGGTCCGGGTTGTACGGAGGATGATCAAATACGACCATGCCAAATAGCTTAGAAATTTTTTTCACATTCACAATATGAGGTCGGGCATTTTTGTGGAAAAACACAACATTTTCTTCAGCTTATCCTTCGTATTTCGTGGTACAATTCTAAATGTTAAAAAAAATCAGCAAATTTCATTGTCTGTCTGATAAAAGAGGGCACACAAGTTAAGTGTTAAGAGTTGCTTAGGCTTAACATTTGTTAGGAACGAATTGTGCGTCCATTCCATTGTTCTTCGTCAAGCACTTGATCATGTTCTTCATTGGACTGTCTTAGCATTTACAAAATGAATTGCATAAGCGGCAACATTTTCAATTAAGGCTGACCTTATAAAAAAGCTCTACAAAGAACACGTTAGCGACAGCGATCAGAAAATGTCCTACTTTTCTTGTACATTAGTAACTGCAGTATAGGCACGGAACTGAGATCGCAACGCTGCCGATTGTCGATAGACCTCGCATAGTATTATAATTGAATTTTGTTGTTACCAATACATTTCATATATTTTTTAATTAAAGTACTTAGAACTCCGATGGAATCGTTATATAGTCAACTAAATAATATCTATGTTTCTAAATATTCTTGATTTTAGATCTCTTTTGTTTCAAAATTAGTTTTTTTATAATTTTTAAGACAAAATTTTGACTATACTTTATGACTTTATCAAAATACGATATTGACACTGACTAAATAATGTTTATAAATTAGACATTCTATAAGGTGATTAAAAACGAAAGCGTCCCATATAAAGTACGTGATATATCAAAAAATCACGATTCATGATATATCAAAAATACCATGAATCATGATTTATTCTTCTCTGAAAAGAGAATAAAATTAATGATGTGTACAGAACCAAAAATGTAAAGTTTTTGCACGAGAAGAATTTCTTGGGTTTCATTCAAAGGACGATGGTTACAATTTCAGGTTCTATTGAATTTAACTGGATATGACACAAAACTAAATGATGATATCGCGATTATATTAATCTCAATCTGAAAAACCGGTCGACATATTAAATGGCAGAACTGAAAACGTTCAAGTATTGATCACTTAGACGTGTTGAAGTGTGAGTTTTTCTGATACCTAATAAAGTAGTAAATTTAAGGAATCGAAAATCAAAATAAAAAGTCATTGATAATTGTCTAGTCAAATTTTTAACAATACTACACTCAACGTGTGTTTTATTGTTTTGTTGGGCCGCTTCTGAAAGTTGAGATACAGTAAAAAATAAATTTTGGGCGTAATTCTTGATATAAGTGGTCTTTAAGAACAAATTAAATACGAGAGTTGCTACTTAAGTTTTGAGTTATGGCAACACTGATGTGAATATGTCAAATCTGAAATTGCTATTATAAAGATTGATATTTTTAATAGTGAACGTATTCAGAACGTGCTGTTATACGAGTGCTATTTGAGTTCTGTACAGATACATTTAAGCGAAGTTTTCCCATGATTTTATACAGTTGTGTACCGATCAAGTCGCCTCGACTTTTGATAAAGAAACACCATATCCAAATACTGTCTTTCGCTGGTTTTCCAAATTCAATCGTTGTCGCATTTCACTACAGGATGAATTTTGTGAAGGTCATCCTAAATTGCGCTGGATACCGTACAATCTTTAAAAAAAAAACTCGTGTCGATTGGCTGAAAAATTCAATTTCGGTGCTTCAAAATACGTCTAATAACTTCACATGTTGCTACCGTTCCACTAGAGCAACTTAGAATTGTCAATTCTGAATGGTATATTAGTATTTGTTTGCCAGAAGTATTCGAAAAAATCAGGGAAACCAATCACACATCAATTCAAACATAAACGTTTTCTAACAGGCAAAATATCGAATTGATGGGTCATTCGCCGTTCAGTCCTTGTTTGGCCTCCAATGATTTCTTATTTCCGAATAGAAATACAAGAAAAGTTGATCATACAAGAACTATTACTTTCAAATTATTAGCTGAAATATCTGCTATTCAGTAAAGTGAAAATTCATTGTTATTGATTCTAATGAATCATATAGTAGACTTTATTAAATATAAGACCAATTTTCACTAACTTTTAAATTTATTTTTTAATTTAATGGAAGGAATAACTGAAAAACCTCACAGTTGTACGTATAAAAATGTGGCTAATGAAGCTTTTAACTCTTTAACTAGAATATAATATAATATTTTTAAAATTTCTCTAAAATTTGTTAAAGGAACAAATGCACAAGATACAAAAATTTTGGCAATTGACTGTATTAAATACAAATTAAAATGGGTATAACTATTAACAGTTTTGAACATATATATTTTTGAATAATCAAAAATTGTATGCAATAAAAAGATCTGTCCAAAGCTGATAACAGGATTTGTAATAATGTTGATGATAAAATACTGTCCATTACAAGCAATTTTAGCTGTGCTCAATAGCAATTCCTATCATTAGATAGGAATAGTTCCAAAATCACCAACTTTCCTTGACATTTCTGTACCTATATGTTCACAAAATACTTATTAATCTTCTTCATTAGTAGCATCTGTTGTTTAAATATCTCTTAAAGATCAATTATACCAATTTTTATCATTATTCTTTTTGATTAAGACTAAAATAAGACTAAAAATAGTGAATATTAAGTTTTTCATAAAAAAATTCACATTCCTTATGAGATTCGATGTACCAATCATATGATTATAAGCCACGTTCACGAATCATTGAGATAATGGAGCTATTTTACATTTGAAACCTCATTTGACTATAGACCCATATAAATGATTCATTTCACAAAAAATTATTGTTGACGTCCAACACGCATTCTCTTTCATAAAAAACTAAAATAAAGCAATTCTCGTGATAATAATAAATAGTCACCAAAATGAGAAAGAAGGTGAAATTTCAAGTCAATAAGTTGATTAAAAGTTAGAGACAATATTCAAATACATCGCTATCTTTCATTATTATTTCAAATCTCAATTTTTTATCAGCGGTTAGCCTCCCGATATTTTCGAAAGAAAATGATAATCATGTGGTTAATTGGAAAGAAATTTTGTTGTTCCAATCGAAATCCAATTAAATCAATTAATTTGAAGTCATCTGATTGAACACAACCACAACCACATTATACTGAAAATCGATCTCATGGTATGTTTTCACTTTATCACGTTGCAATGGATACGTTTTGATTTATTTCGATTTCAACGTTTCAAATATCCAATGTTTCAAAATGTCACGATTTGGTTGCAATACTGACTAGGATAATAATGAAATTATAGAATCAAACATACCAAAAAATACTGTCTATAGTAAACAATGTGTGTGGAAAGCATTTATGGACTTTTGCAATGATAGAAGGTATCAATTAGATGGAAATCGGACGGCAGATGGATTTTAAAGGATTGGGCTGTGAAAGATGGTACAGAATTTAAAGCAAAAACGGTTGAAACTAAGCGGAACTTAACAAATAATTTGTTACAAGAAACATTTTATAGAGAAAGGAGTTATTATTGACCCATTCAAAAGTATTGTATTTTAACAAGCGCTAGCTACCTGGGATTCCATACGACAAAAACTGCAATCAGATCCTTGTAACAGGAAACAAAGTTCGACAGCATTAAGTTCCGTAGAAATAACAAAAATGATAAATGTATGGAAAGAAAATACCCCTGAAGGGCTGCAACGGAAATCACATAGTTGCGGTAGAATTAGCTTTGCTAGTTTGAGAAGCTGCTGCTTGGTTGACTGACTTTTTTGGTATCGAATCAAAGTACGATGGTTCTGTAGCGAATCGAGTTGAATATAATCCCGTATTCAGCAAGACTTGTCAAGGTTGTTTAAGAATGTGTACTGAGCAAATTTTTAAGAGAAACCAACGACGTAATGTTTGTCCTGTCAGATTATTTAAAAAATTCATGCCTAAAAGCAGCCCATAAATTAAAATCAACAGACTATTCCTAAGAATAAATTTTCACCGGAAATACGATTCAAAATTGGACAAAATCGTCTGCCGAAGCGATTGTTTTGATATCCAATGAAAAAAATTACTAATCTCTCCGATAGATCGACCGCGGTTAGTCGATTGGCTAAAAGTGGTGTACAAGAGCAAGAACGTATAATATAACTTAATAAAACCCTACTTTAATAATGAAGAACATCATAATCAAATTATTAACTGCATACGTATTGGAAATACATCTTCATCCGTTATAGAAACTGACACGTCTGGATCTTCACTTAACTTTTCTAATTGTTTTTTGTTAATCGCACCTTTAAATAAATTAATTTTGCTCCGTATTTTTTCTATAATTAGCAAAAAATTTTTTATCCGAATAACCCTCGAACACTGATAGATGCTCAAAAATTTATTAACAACTTTCTCAAGCTTGTTGCTTATAGCCAACGCCGTAGACTTGGGTTATTATTACTGATAATACTAGAATTATAGTTAATGTCATCACAAGAAATATTTTAAACATCTTAAATTTTTAGTAAGCATCCTAAACTGGAATTACTGCATCAGAATTTGCTGGTGGGTCTTCTCCTCATCATATCTCACACATTTTCGATAGGATTTTAATCTAGTGACCGGGATGGCCACGGTGAAACATTAATCTCAGCTTCTTGGAGAAACTCAATTGTTCAATGTGTTGATTTGTGAGCGTCCATTTAGATACCGCCGTAAAGGACTTCAACTCGAACAATGTTTCAACAGCAGTATTACGTCTCTCTCTACGATGGCGTCTCATTCTTCTAGAACTGTTTTGTACGTCTAAAAAAATTGTTATTCGTCCTGAATACGATATCAAGTCATTCTGAAACATAAAATATTGATATTGTTATCTTGATTTGCTCTGAATACGGAGGTGATCTTTGTCAAGAAATATTGGTTAAGGAACTTTTTATGGATGTAATATTTGTTATGTCACTGAGTTTTTTATGGAGCGTTCTCACACCACCAGAAGTGAAAGAAACATAAAAGACTATCCTAAAGAAAAGATGATAATAACATTGTGAGGACGTATCAATTTGATTTTTTCCTATTATTCATTAATGACAAATAAATTAAAAACAGTGTTTGTACTATTTCTAATGAAAGAGACAATTATTATTACCTGCTCATGTGCCACAGCTTCTCCCACTCAATAACCTTTAAAACTTATTGGGATTCAGGGGCACATATCGTATTCATTAACTGATGGATAAATCAGACTGACCGACCTAAATTCGGGAACAAGGTATGTATATATGTATAAAAAATATTCTGCGTGATCACACGATTTTCGTCCTTATGTTTAGAACAAAAAATATATAGGTTTTTAGTGGGGAAAAAAGTATCTAATAATATCAGCGCATTAGGGTCGAGACACATGTTGAAATTAAAAATGAAGGGTTTGCAGGTGGCTACGGTATTTTCCCATAACCCTTTCTTGGCCTACTTATCTAATGAGACAGGAAGAGAGAGGGTTTGCATATCAGACCAGATTGCCGGTCTTAAATTGTTCAGACGAACCCTTCGAAACAAAACTAGCAGGTAGATTTAAAAATCAAGGACGAAAGAATAAATAAAATGGGTACACATTCGTATTGGCCATAGTCTGGCTGTTCCTATAAAACAATTCGTTGGGATTTTTACCATTAGATAAAAAAACCACTTCAATTCACGCATAAGCAGTAAAATGATTAAAACAAATACAAAACATTAGATATGGTCGTTTCTTTGAAAACAATACACAGGATACTCATATAAAAATATTGCAAGTGCTATATGACATCGTAGATTGACAGCTCTATCAATTGCATCTTTTCTCGGTATTACACTGTCATGGTTATGTTGCATATGTTTACGAGGATTGTTCTAGAAGAGCCTGGCCCAATAAAAAAAAATATCCTTTTAGGTCCATATATTTTTCCCAGCAATAATAAGTTCGATACCCATACCATATCTTCATTATTGGACAATCTTTGACAAATGAACAATTTTATCAAGTTTTGGAACAAAAAATAATCCGAGAAGGTTAAATCTGGCAAATAAGGTGCAAGAGGTAGCAATTCAAACTTTAATTCATTAATTTTCGTCATTGCAGTAACGGTTGTGTGATCTGTCTTGATGAAACAACACTTTCTTCTTAGCCAAATGCAGCCGTTTTTCATTGATTTCTTCGCTCAAACGTTGCAATAAGTTTGCATAGTACTCGCCACTGATACTCAATGAAAATTATCCCACGCGCATCTCAAAATAACGCTGCCACGACCTTGCCTGCAGATGGAGCCGGTTTCTCCCTTTTCCGTCCATTGCCTTGATTGTTATTTTGGGGTGTGAAGTGATGGACCCACATTTCATCCATGATTATGAAACGGCACAAACATTCGGCTTCAACCCTCAATATCCCTAGGCGCAGAGAAAATTGGGGATGATAAAATCCCCGAAAATTCTTAAAGCATGGAATATGAGAACTTTTCGTTAAGGAATGGTCAAAATAAATTTGAATTGATCATTTTTTTCTCAATGCCTTAGCAACATTAATCTTATTACTCCAATCAATTTGATAAATCATTGAAAACTTTTATTTTTAGTTCAAAATATCCAAATTTTTTCCAATTGAATTAAAGATATAGAGAAAAATGGGAATGAAAATTCTACCTTCTACAAGTGTATACAATAACTATGTATTTATTATCATAATTTATTATCCTCATCCTATATCTTTTGTTATATAATCTCTTCTTTGTGCAGTAAACAAAAAAAAAATGAATAGTCTTCGTCCGCCCTCTTAGAAACCCAGTTAAAAGACGGTTTTATGCATAGTTCGATTCACAATGTGCTAGATAAACATTTTTCTCAAAAATGATTACAAAAAACTTTCTTTGGGTAGCAAATGTCCTAAAATCTTCCTACTAGAAGAAGCTATCACTTGAATCAAAGACGCATAATAAATTTGTTGTAGTTGTGTTTTCTATATTCCGCAAAAACAAAACAAAACCCTTAAAAGGCAAAATACAACAAAGCACTCAGGTCGGGAAATATAAAAATGCAATTGATGAAGTGTGGGAGGTGAAAGGATATTATATTTTATTCAGTAACATTAACAAGATTGAAAGAGGAGAAGAAATTCCAAGGATTCCAAGGAAGGGCAATCAGGATTTATATAGAATATCTATGGATCAGGCCCTATAGAGGTGAAATAGGTACACCGATGTAAGGGAATGAATTGCAATCATTGGGGTAGTTGAACGTATCTCATTTAAATTTGCCACTTTGTCCAGTTCTAAACGATTCTAGTTACAAAAATTTCGCAATAGTGTGCCATAAGTGTTGTTCAAGATTTAAGTAATATTGGCATAACAAAAAATATTTGAGATAAAATAAAATTGGCATCTTTCGTTGCATTAGTTTATTCGATTGAGGTTAGGTCCTTAAAATTTGAACAGTTGGCTATGACAGTGTTACCGAATGGGGCAAAAATACTCGAGAGTACCCATTTTGGAATAATATATCAATTGTTCTAAATCTTTCAGAAAAAAAATCAAAGCGCCAGCCTTTCAGAGAAGTTATTTTGTCCGAAGCTCGTGGGCTCATTACAATTGGCGTTTCTATAGTCAGGCAGCACAAGCTGTGAGCTTTCATGAAGCGACGGCAACGGTTGAGAAAAGGAAATGGTGTCCAGTCTTTTGGTAGATTGAATTAGTTCTAACCAGGTCCAAGAAAACGAAATATTTCAGCATTGTAAAGAACTCGTCAAATGATTTTATGGAATTACGTTTTTTGCGTTTTTTAATTTATTCTTAATGTGTAAGAAACTGAATTAAGCAACAATTTTCAACTGCGATTCAGTTGGCTGGTTAGGATTTCACTAGATCTTGCATCAATAGGAACGACGATCTTTACGAGTTCCACGAAAAACAAGAGCAATTGCTAGAACAATGGACTTCAATAGAGTGCAACACGCTCAGTATTTCGGAATTTTAGAGAACACTGTAAAAAATATAAGTTATCTTCCAACCGTATCTATAAAGTCGATGTAACGGGCAATCAAATAGTCTCAAACCCTCTGCCTTAACATGAAGCCCCAGTAGAAAGGATAGATGGAGTAAAAGCTGTAGATGCAGGGCAAGGACAAACAATTACGGTTATTTGCTGTATGAGTGCACCTGGTCACCATGTCCCTCAATTTTCCTCATTTTTCTAATCAAATACGAGCCCAATGCTTGCGACACAAGTTAACGGTTACATAAACAGAGGAGAACCTCGTTCTCCTGATTATAGATAATCATGTACACAATCATACACAGGTTTTCAAGTAGTTACAAAAGATAATTTCATCCATTTATCAAGTCTGCCATATAGCAGCCATAAGACCTAGCCACTCGATCAGAAATTTTTCAAGCCATTGAAAGTTTATTATGAAAACGTCGCTGACAGCTGAACCAATTCTCGTCCAGGACAAGTCCTCTCAATTTACCATGTGGCTGGTCTCTTTTCCACAGCATTTACAAAAACTGCTACTGTAGATATAGCAAGACGCAAGACAGGGCTTTCGGTCTACAGGAATCTTGATAAAAATAGTTTTTTGGACGTAGATTTTATGCTAATGGAAGTATATATATATATATATATATATATATATATATATATATATATATATATATATATATATGATTAAAGCCATGTCCTCATTCAGTCAACAATAAAAAACAAAATAAGAATGGTTAAATTGGATTTTTTGAAAAGGTGCCAACGAGTCACAAGAACCGAGATGCTCAACCTTGAAACAGAGAACCGCAGTGGTATGATCACGTCCAGAGAATGCCAGAGCACAGGTGGTCAATACGAATACTGGAATGGAGAAGACGTAGAGGATGACCAAATCTAATATGAGAAACATACATTAAAAATACGATGATAGATAGAGAATAGGGAGTTGACTGTAATGAAGAGAACTGTGGAGGACAAGAACGGCTAGCTCGTAACAGAAAATTCCGGAGAAGACAGAGAAAAAGAGGGTACAATTTTCATTTAGTTAAGATTTAGACAAATTGTTGAGGATTAGAAATAATATTTAGATCATATCCACGCATGGAATAACAATTAACGAATGGATAATAATGTTTTCCACATCGTGTTGTCTTTTTGGGGAACTCAGTGTATAAATTTTTTCCTCGAAATCGAAGACAATATAATTATTTGATAGTACACCACTGAACATAAACACAGAAATATAGATATACATTGAATTTTTTTGCTCTTGGTAGTATTTAAAAGTGTTTGTATTGTCTGCATTCATAATTTATCGATCTTTTTTATACATTGTTACCAGTTTCAGGGTTTTTAAAGTAATTGCATTGATTTGCTACCTTTTGTAAAAATATTCAATACCGATTGAACGCTTATGTTGCCCATCGGAATTGATGGCAGAGACTATTATTACATTAAAATATTTATTGCGTATTTCCATTGCCACAGTGGCATGCTATTCCATCATTGGCAAACATCTGATTATCATGTTGAATTTTTAGCCTTTTTTACATTCTTTATTTCACTTTGCTTCATTGTTTGTTTATTTGTAAATTAGCAATCTCACGACACAATTTCGGGTATCCAACCACCTCAAATCTTTCTAAAAATTGAAAATAGTTACCTGAGGAAGCAACTAAGCTAATTATGTACATATTCAACGTTGTTCCAAGACCGGGCTACTTCTCCTGTCATTGGGATATAGCTCAAATAGTGTTATTCCTTAAACCTAACAAAGATCCTAGAAAAATTTCTTACTTTCTAAGGTGTAGAGAGGTTTCTACTAAAGAAAATAGATATAATCATAATAGAAGACAATTTGATACCAAATTACAACATTACGGTACAATCCAGTGCACAGAGTACTCAAAACCGTAAGAGAAGCACTAGAAGCCAAAAAGTATTGTATGACGGCTTTTATCGATGTTATTCCAGCCTTTGATAAGCTGTAGCATAAAGGAATAACTGGAAAACTTGAGAATGAAATACCACATCCAATCAGCATTTTCTTTCAATCATACATCAACGGGAGATTTTTTCAGGATGCAAGAATACAACACTATACATCATATTTAGTCTGGTATACTTCAAGGAAGCCAACACTATGTATTCTATTAATTACAGATATGCCAACATGAGACAATATCACTATCGCAGCCGATGTCGACATACGGTCATTATAGCTTCTCACAAAATCCCTGTTCTCGCCTTCTAGCTACTGAAATATCACCTAAATAAACTTCCAACATAGTTTAAGCAATTGCGAATTTAACAGCCTCAAATATTTGGAAATTTGCCTTGATAGTCGACTAGCTTGGACAAAACATATATTGAATAAAATATTATAACTACAGCTATAACAATCTACATAAAGATGTACTGATTTATGAACCGCAACTCCCATCTGAGCCTAGACAACAAACTGCTAATTTATTAGTGTGTATTTAAGATTGTCTGGACATGGGAATCTTAAGCGAATTGATTATGCGAATAATACAGCGTTTCCAGTCAAAAGTATTAAGACAAAACTGCAATACCCCTTGATACATTCCTAACGATATATTACACAGAGACTTTCATATAACAACGATGCAATTACTTCACTGCTTACCAAGTATCCACATAGACTACGAGACCATCCCAATACACTAGCAAACAAACTTCTAAATCCTCTATAAACCAGAAGACTGGATCTAAATGTTTGAGCATAATTAAATAATTGTATAACCTATTTGAATCACCATATTTAAACCATTATGTCATTCATTGTTTTGGGTGAAGCCGATTACTGTAAAGGGTTTAAAAAAACTTAGATCACTTCAAATGTACGTATTTCTTGTTCTTAATATTCTATTTTGATTAAAAAACTAACTAAAATGAAGGTTTTGGCAACAGTCACGGACTAACCTAACTTATCAATGAATCAACCAGATTTCCCGTTCGAGATGATGATTTTGCCAGCCTCTCAGATCTGTTTCTAACAACCGCCCCTGATCTATACAACGTGATCGTACACGAACCACTCGAAACATCAGATCACAAACTAATTACAACAAATGTCACCAACGTATGGACTGAAGAGAAATATGGGGGATCCAGAGCAATCACATCGGCATATCGAAAGCGTTTGTCGTTCTCACTCATCGACTAACTTAGTAGCTTTTTCAAAGACTCATTCAGCCAGGTCGCGCTATCGATGGACACACCTCAGAAAGTGCTGATATTCCGCAGGGATGCATATAATCACCCCAATAAACTCGGCTAGCACCCTAATCCGTAGTCAGCAACAGGTCACTACCATATACTGATTCTAAAAACATTCTGGAGTGAGGTGGGTGCAATCTGATCGAATTTAATGCAGCGAAGACCCAGGCTGCTATTTTTACAAAGAACGCTGGCACTGCAGCTCAGGATTTGGTCCTGTCTAGACGTAAAATATTACCATCCCCACAAATTCGATTGTTGGGTGTTGAGATTGAGCAATATGCCCTGGCATAGTCACGTGTCCGTTTTAGCCAAGGGATCTAAACAGACAGACAAAAGCTTGGAGCCCTCTTTAAAACCAAAATGCTATATATCCAGCTTCTAATCCTCTATAAGGCCCAGATTTCTCAATCTTTGGAATATTGTTCGCACATTTGGGGCTCGGCTTTCAAGAATACCTTGAGGATGCTCAACTGAGTACAGAAGAGAGCATTTCGACTTATAGGCGATCCAAAGTTGACCAGAAACTTGGTCAGCTTAGAGCATAGAAGAAAGGTCAGTTTGTTTTACCGATACTACCACGTCAGCTGCTCTGTTCAACATAATTCCCCTTAAAGCGGATTTTGTAAGACCAACTCAATAGGCAACACCGAATCGCCGCAGACTGTCAGAACGTCAATTTATCGGGATTCTTTGGAGGAGAGCAAGCCTGCGGAATCAGCTACCAAGGGACGTCTTTCCTGAACACTTTAACCTACAGAAGTGCAAGATCAGTCATCTCCACACGGCAGACACCAATCGAATTACTTGAGTGTAAAATTACCCTCTAAATTTCTCTCTTGAAATACGGTTAACAATACATAAAATGGTTCGAAAGTCACGAACGTGATTATTTAAAGAGTAAGATTTATAAAGTAGAAAAATAATAACAGCAATAAAGGTTTAAAAGTACGTATGAAAAAATAAGAAGTACTAGAAAAACCACAAAAAAAAACAAGATCGCACTGGAAGTGAGAAATAAATAAAACAATTAGGACACACACAAATTGATATACTTTGTTCTGCTGGGTTAGTTTATTTACATGTAAGTGAGGGAAAAACCTGAAATGAGTGGAATTTCATCAGTTGGAGTGAAGGTTTATTGAAGAAGTATTTGAGGATAAAGAAAAATACCGAAATCATTTGAAAATGTCGGAAAAAGGACGATTTAACTGTTGTTAATTTTGTTTTAATCAATACATTACACTCATCTTCATTAAAGATAAGTGGTAAATTTATGGAATATTGTGTATTTATAAGGAGAAAAATATCCTTTTCACTAGATAATATTTTTTGTTGATATATGTATAATTATAACACGATTAGACTACCCATATGGTGTGTTAATCTCGCTAAAATTACAAAAAGGTAGAGCAGACAAGTTCATCGAGGGAGCAAAAAAACAAACAAATACCGTCTGTGGTGATACTGATACTTTATAGGTCGTAATTTTACAAAGTTACCTTGTCACTTCTTTCCCTTTTCTCTTATATGTTTGATACGATATTTGTTCATTTTATAAATAAAACTCAAGCTATATAATGTACAAGATATCCTAAGTTAACAGTGAAGGTATAAGGTTTTTAGTTTTTTTAAAATATTTGTTTTATTCGAAATTTAGATACTCTTGGGTAAAATATCGGTATCGGACATGTGTGGGTGTAGATATCTGAAATGTTATCATAGACCCAATCTTATTTATGATAATTTAACAATTTTCAAAGTTTTATAAACGAAAAGAAAAAATACCATAAGATACTGGAAATAATTAATTCTGGTACTTTCAATTTAATCTCAATCTCTCAATCTGTGCATGACATTTGAGCATGTGTTTGACAATTGTAAAAATAAAAAAATAGTATCGAGCTGTCTTCAAAAATTTTTGCGCCTACGAAGACTCTGTATACCGTCGTTTACGATCATAATATTTTGGTCAGCTGACGTAAGAGCTTGACTGAAGACGACCATTCGGTATGATCAAAAATTATGATAACCAAGAGGCTTTCGGCGTATAAAAGCAATGATTTGTCATATACTTACTGAAGAATAATGCATACTTAAGTTATCGGCACGTTGAGTATCGCGTTTGCTAACTTTGGATTAGAAGCTCATTCTCTATTGGCTTTATAAACGCGATTTAAATAGAATGCGTCGATTGATACCTGCAGGTGAAACCTAGATCCATCACTACTCTCCCGTATTTAAAAAAAACATTAATGGCAGTAAATTGGAAAAGGTGATCCTGCTTTGTAAAAGGCAATGGCGATTTCATCGGCCAGTTAAGTGATGGCGACAGTTTTTTGAAATAGTCGAGCGATTTTGTTTATCTTTAAAAAAGTGGAACAATAACAGGAGAGTATTACGCTTCATTGCTTTATAAGATGAAGTGCTGAATCTCAGCAATCGCGATCGGATTTGAGGAAAAAGGAAGGATATGAAAACGTCTATTTTGAGAAGAAGTTGAAGATCATTATTGCTTGTGACAGCCGACTAATAATGCTTGAAAAAGTATTTGAATCTCAAGAATGCACTTCGGCTTCGCCAAGAACAGCTACGTTGGTCATTACTTTTCGTCTTATCCCACTCCATTCGATTTTTTTATTTTCTGCCACTATTTAAATTCCTCATTTCACGTTGTTCCTTTTTGTTTTAAACTGTATGTTCTTGTTTACTTTTAAAACCATTTTCTGTACTTCTATTTTTGTAACATTTTCAAACAATCATACCTACGTTTCTTCTATTTTAGTATCTATATATGTTTTTCTGAATTTTTCTTGTATTCCTTATTTCTAATCCTCGTTTTACATTTTATTTTCCTTAAATACCTCATCTCTGTTTCTTATTTTTTGTGTTGTGAGCATAGGGGTGACTAATTTTTATTTCTCTCTATTATCTCTTTTTTTGCCAGGAAGGTATTTTGGATATTTTCATATTTTGCTGCATCATTTCTCTCATTTAGTTCATCATCGATTCTTCCATATTTCGTTATTTTTAATCCTTGGTATTTGAAGATATTCACCTGTTTGATTTTGATATTCCATCTACTCTTTTGTGGTTACCTATAATAATTGTCTTTGATTACTTCTCATCTATCTTCATGTTTATGTTTTCAAAGCTTGTACTGTTTTTTCATAATTCTTCCATATTTCAATCCTCCAACTTGTTTTCTCTAGCTTTTTTATATTTTTATCGAAAACAACCGAGAAGAGCAGTGGGCTTTGCATACATCAGTGAATTACTCCTGTATATTTTTGACATTTCATTCGTCTTGTTACGAGGCTTGCTACTTAATTTCTAAGATATGGCAAGACTGATAGAATATGTCATATCTGACATTGCCATCATAAATTTTGACATTTTTAATATTGAACGTACTCAAAACATGTTGTCATACAAGTTGACTTGCAGAAGAGTGCCTATCAACTCGCTTCGGCTTTTGGTGATGAAGCACCATATCCAGCTACTGTGTTTCACTGGTTTTCCAAATTCACTCGTTATCACACTTCGCTACAGGATGAATTTTCACAAAATCGCGCTGGAAACCGCATAATTTTACAATCTTAAAAAATCTATGGATCTATGCATATGAGTCTTTCAAGACGAACCAAACCCAACAAAAGTTGTTGACGCACGAGGCACTTCAAAGGAAATGGTCAATTCTGAATGATATACCAGCATTTGTTTGCCAGAAGTTTTTGAAAAAATCAGAGAAACTAATCGCTGAAGACGATTTATTTCCAGTCAAAACATCGATTGCGAGGTCGAGGTTTTTCTACACCTGAAGAAGTGGTTGATGCGTTTGATTAACATATTTTGAAGGGAATGGATAAAATGATCCGAAAAGAAACAATAAAGCCGTATCCAAATATAAATATTTGTTTTTATTTTATCTTAATGAGGAATATTTTGAAAAACAATAATTCCAATTATACATATGGATTTGTCTCAAATCTTAAGTAGTAATCCTTGTATTATAGCATTCGTTGTATTCTTATATAGTTTTTTGAATCGTCCATTTCTCTGTTTTTACGGCCCGGTAGTTGTATCAGATCAAAATTTGTGGAATTTTTGTAATTATTTCCAATAATTATATTTCTATCGCACAACATACAATTTTTTCTTATTTGATACATTTGACTTGGAATGTTCTCTTGTAATTTGCATAAATATTGGAATAGCCTGCCACTGTTGGCACAATATAAATATTTAATCACAAATGCGCATTGGCTTTCCAGCAAATTACTATAATTCACAATCGATAAGTATGTCCAATCTAATGGTTTTATACGTTGTACTTTCCGTGTTTGCTATTTATTAGGTATTCTGTTGGCAATATTTCCTGTAATTGATTTTTCAATAAAATATTTTTTTCCAGTAAATATCAACGCAATCGTTATTTCTACCTATCGCATAAATGTTACCAGAGAAATTCCAATACAAAGCTGTAAATAATTATTAACTATTAAACTAGTTTTTATCTCAATTACTATAAAAATACCATAGAGATAATTTACGGAAAGGAAACCGAAAAAGAGTCTAAGAACTACTTCTAGAAAAATCCGGGCGATTTTAAAATTAAAACTTAAAAATATAATTTTTTGTAAACACTCATTCAGCATTACTTTTAATATAAATAGAAGTTATTAAGGAGTACCATAATAATGAAATTATTTAGTTCAATCGTTAAATTAAGTTAAATTCATTTGTAATTTGTAAATATAATGGAAGTTTTTTAGAAACAGTTTTTGAGAGTAAAATCCTTAATTGGCGCAGTCACTGAAGTCAGTCACTCGAATAGTATTTTAATACAAAGTGCGAAAACCTTCAGATCGTTTGTAAGTGCCGAGTTCCTTATTTTCTTGCAATTTTCTTTTTTTTTATTCTATCTGTATCTGTTACTAAAGTAAGGAAAAGATGATTTGTCAATGTTTATATATCTTTTATGAACGAATTAGAAAATTTATTGAATACATTTAATAAATCGGATATTAAAGAAAATAGTAACAATTCGGATTCATTCAGACAAACTGGTCATGGTATATCCAAAAACGCTTAATTGGGAACTATTTGAATTAGAGCTGGAGAATATTAAACCTTACGACGGAGGCAGCAAAACCTTAAATAAATTTCTTAAGCGATATGAGAAATTAATTGAAACTTACGCAATTTACAATAGTCCTGACACGTTCTGGAGTGTATTCAAGAAAAACTGAGGTAGTGGTAGAAAATAGGATGGAGCATGTGGCCCAAAATAGAAGAAGCGTTGAAACAATGTTTTACTGATAGATGTGACTTATATTGTATTTTCCAAGAGCTAACGAGAACACCTTTATAGCAGGATGTTCAGGCACAATAAGAAATAATATGTATTTGAAGAAACTCAGCCGAAAACTCTAAATAAGAACAATAATTTTGAATTGGTTTCGATGAGAAATGATCAAAATAACCAATATAATACTAAATCAATAAATAATTACCCATATCATTATCAATATAATAATTATAATAACAGAAATCAATCTAATTACCCAAGAAATAATAACTATTATCAATATAATGATCATAATTATAACAATGATAGTTTTCCAAGTCAACCGATTAATATCAAACCTTCACCACAGCAACGTTATAATTATCCAACAAATGCACAGGTGTTTGGTACGAAGAAAAACGTTTTCTGACCAAATCAAATATCTGTAATACATAAATTACCAGAACCGATGTCTACGACATTGAGAAATTTCAATGATATTCCTCATAGAAGTGATACTCCTAATATTCATAATAATAGACATTTTCCAAAGACAAAATCAACAACAAAATTTCAAATCGAAAAATTATATAATAATGATCAAGATGATAAAAATGAAGTAATGGAAGAAATAGTATATTTTTTTGAAAATTTTGTTGAATCTAAATAAAATAAGGATAAAAAATAGTAAATTTTGAAAAGCCTCAGAAAAAGAATCGAAAAATGATTAAAATAAATTTTACTTTTTCATTATTACCCATTGAAAAATTTATAGAAATGAACGATTCGGAATTAAATCATTGAAAAGAAAGAAACGAGAAATTAGGATAGAATTAGATCTTGATAGATTATTGGAAGAAGAAGAAGATAAATTGAATTAAACAGAGAAGATTCTTATGGGGAAAGAAATGAATAGTGATACAAAAAGAGAATTAGAAATAGAATTATTTGAAAAAGGGAAGCTAGACATGGAATTACAGTATACAAGATTATATGATTTAAAAAGAAATGAAAAAGATAATGAAATTGAAGAAAGAAAACGGGATAAAAAAAAATAACTTTATTAATTTTCATTCTTAGGGACGGAGGAGTTACATCTAGAAAAATCCGATTTCGAAATTAAAACGTAAAAAGATTATATTCTATACTTATTCAGCATCAATTTCAATATAAATAGAAGCTAATTCATTCAATGTTTGTAATTTGTATATGTAATAAACAAAGATTTTCAAAAATAGTTACCCTTATCTTCTATATTCTCGAAAACTTTTATCTCCTCCAGGAACTTATTTTCAAAGTTAGAAGATTGTTGGGTTTTATTTGATTTCCAAGTGTCAAAAACTATGCTACCTACATAAAAATAAGTATCTTGTTCCAATATTACTTTAGACCAAAATAATTAATGTAATGCACCAATAATTTTTTCCCTTAAATACGTTGTTGTATTCATTTGGTTTACCTGTTTCGTACTGCGTATTAGATTCAGAGTTTGATTTTTAAAACTGTATCTAGTTATTTTTTTTATACATTATTGGTCTATATTTTCTTACAGTTCACATTTTAATTCCAATGTATGTGCAAATTTATTGAACCCAAACTTTCTTTCACATACATTTATGAATATTGTATTCATGTTTTTGTGGAAACCACATTTTTTTATTATACTTTTTTCTTAGAGTTTTGAATAATTTTATTAGAAATTCCTGATCTCGACAAGACTATTTATAACTTTTCTTTCTTTTCATAATAAAATTGTCTCATAAAATATTTAAAATTTTTGTAATTGGCCGGATATTTAAAACGAACCGGTTCTAAAGTTAACTAGATTCTGCATCTTTACAATATAAAGAAAGATACAGTGTGGCTATACTTGGTTTAGGATATGTATACTATTCTAACTCAAGACCTTGGTGCATCAACGAAACATTGACTCTTCTGCTAGTTCACAATTTCAAGGACAACCGCTATTTTTTAGTTTAAAATTTCAACTGTGCTGTTGAACGATGACTTCTTCTTTTCGTAATAGCCTTTTTTACGGTGACTTCTTCACGCATGGTGGTAAATGAAATACAGACGGCAGAAAAAAATTATGTAGTCTTAACACGATTTCTGCTTTTATTGCTCAATTTTTGTTATTGCTATCAAAAGATACCGACGGAATATTCAATTTGGTTTATTGTAGTTTGCAATACAATAGTTTGAATGCCAATGATGTAGTAACTACTATTTAATAATTTATACAGAGGTATCTTTGAAACGGTCTTTATTTTTCAATAGCAGGGCCGAATTAGAAGACATTTAAATGATGTAATTAATCATTGAAACTGCAAACCCTTCTTTTAAACTGCCCCAAAGATTGCTTTAATCGATTGGGCCTTTGGAAAGGTTGCAACTTATTAAATAAAATGTTTCTGAATTCTACGTGCCGTTCTCTTCGGAAAAGTATCATATCATCAATCTACAGAACAATAAAGGCTTTTTCATTATCTATTTATCTTTAATTCATTGTTAATCCACCTTTCAATGTATTTTGTATAGTTGCAGATGTATTTCTCACTAAATAATTTTTATTAAAACAGATCTTTTACGTCGAAAATGTATATATTGCGGAATTTTTGCAGAAAAATGACTTTTTAAAGAAGTGGAGTGTAAAGATAAATACGGCAAAAAGTTATAAGTCATATGGTGCAAAATCTGGTAAATAAAATGGACAGATGGGAAGACTTTTGGCGGCCAAAAACGAAGCAAAAGCGGTTTGTACAACGGCACATTGTCGTGATGAAAGCATAATTTTTATTTTCTACTCTTTCATAGATCCTATTTTAAAAGGTTTAGTGCTCAATTAATTCGGAATTTACCATTGTCTCTAATGGAATGATCTCGGATTGCACTACGCCCAAATATTCTAAGAAAATCATAACATTTAGCTATAAACTTTGCTTTACAGTCTTTTTAGACCGATTTTTGTCCTTTGAAAACCTGTTTGTTTCGAAGTCATAGCCATTTTATCAATGACATGCAAACTTATGGGAGATAATTCACTTTGTGTGCATCTGTTCGCAAACATTATGTTTCCACAGACTCGCGCTCTCTAATCTGTTAATTCATCTGTTTAAAAAAACAAGTTTGTACAATTTTTATGAACTAATATTCCTCAAAGTTATTATATCACCATCATGAATAAGTTTCAGCATTTAATGAGCTCCTTTGGTAACTTTTCCAACTTAATTAAGTTATTTTTTTTCCTCTACTTCATTGTAACACCCCGTAGAAATATCAAAAATTGATGGCAAATTTTAATGAGAATTGATATTCTTAACTATCTAATGAAGCTTTTGGATTACAAACCGAATTCCGTCAAATTTCAAAGGTAATTACTAGAAATGTTCGAAGAATGTTAAATTCGGCGTCTGGAATTATAGCTTTAAAAAAACTATATTCAAGTATCTTTATTGAAAGAATTTCATCCCATGAAATAATGAATATTGTGACAGCCACACCTGTTTAAAGTAGGTCTATGATTATTTAAAATACCTACATGTTGACGAAGCTAGAGGAAGACAAAAGTAAACCTTTTTAAGAAAGGAAACGTGAATTTTGGGAAAGAATAAAGAGAAATAACACTTAAAATATTGTAGAGAATCAGATGCACATAATAGAGTAATTAAACATGTTATAGATCTATAGAGTAATAAATACAGAGTGACTTTTATATAGGGAATGCCTCAATTATCTCGGAGTTAGCTTATACGATTTTTATAAATTTTTGTGTACAAGAGTCTTGTGATACGGCCGGTATTATGGTGGTATTTACATTGTTATCAGATCTTTCCTTTTTACGGAAAAATAATGAACTTTGTTATGTCCAATTGATCAACCTGTGTATGTTCGCTTTTCGAAATCCTTATTATTTTTCATCTAATGTTCCCTATATCTAAATGCCATAATTTCGGAGTTATAGCTACATCTCCGCCGAAGTTAAAATAATGAATTTATTACTGCTACAATAACAAATTTGACGTTTCAATAAATTATTATTGTTTATTGAAAGTCGCAATGGATCGTTTATCTGAAAAATAATAAATTTAGATGGTTAAGACTGCTACAATAACAAATTTGATGTTTATTTATATCCAAACCGAAATCCCATAACAAGATCTACTGGCAGTAACTTAGTAAAAACGAAACTGGTTCACTAAAAGATTTATCCAAATCAGGGCTCAGAAAATCTGCATCAACTGAAAACAAATCTTTAGATGTTTGTGTCCTGTTAGAAGACGATCCACACTTGAGTACTACACAAATATCTGGATATTTCGCAAACATCCGTATTGAAAATATTACATGATAATAAATTCCATCCATACAAAGTAACGTTGGTTCAAGAGTTGTCAGATGACGATTTTGATAGACGTGAAGAGTTTGCAGACTGATGCAGAATGATGGAAAAACGATCCAAATTTTTAAAGTAATGTTATGTTTTGCGATGAGGCCACTTTTTATATTAATAGAAACGTAAATCGGCATCATTATAGTTACTGGTCACGTAAAAATACTCGTTGGAAGCGTGAATCCCACACCCAATATCCCGAAAAATATATGGTCTGGAATAATAGGTGACAAAATAATTAGTTCCTTTTTCATTAAAGGCAACTTAAATGGTCCAGCGTATTTACATTTATTGGAAAATGGTATTATACCTGAGTTGGCTCGGATATTTCCAAATCCAAGTAAGTATTTTCAATCACATGTAAAAAAACTTCATTATTAGAAATTTTCAGACAATAACAATATCCCAATATCCCACAATATTTGTCTACAACAAGATTGTGCCCCACCTCACTATGTGTGTGTGGTAAGGCAATACCTAAATAATGTATTTCCTAGAAGATGGATTGAAGGCGTGGTTTCATCAAATGGCCCCCGCGATCACCCGAATGAATCCTTTAGACTATTTCCTGTGGAGGGCCACTTAAAAAACATCGTTTATAAAACAAAACCTACCAATAGTCAGAAATTAAAAGAAAGAATTCAGCAGTCAGGGATATTGCAAAATGTGTTGCAAAGTTTTAAAATTCGCATGGCTTGTTCTATTGAAGTGAATGGACAACATTTTGAGCATCTGCTGTAATCGCCTTTACTATATCTTTTCTAAAATTCATCATAATTTTTCTAATTCGCAAATGTGGATCTACTTCTAACATGACACAAACATTTTGTCTTCAGTTGTTTTAGGTTTTCTACGCCATGATTTGGATAAATATTTTACTGCATCAGTTTCGTTAAATTGGTGGAGATAAATGAGGCGATCCATAGATAAAACTCTCTCTATATGTCCAACAAAACGCAAAATAAGGTTTTCAAAAAAATAACTATAAAAATGTAAGTGGAAAAAAGAAAAGTAGAAATAACCAAAATATTAATATATTGGATACACCCCTGAGGGCTGAAACGGAAATTCTATCACTTTGTCGCGATAGAATTACCTTTGTGAGGTGGAGAAGCTGCTGCTTTGCGTGACTGACTTTTTTCATGTCGAAACAAATAACGATGATTCAGAAAGAAGCCGAGTTGAATATAACCCTCATATTCAGCAAGACCTGTCAAGGTGGGTCATGAATATGTACAGAAAAACGATTTTTTCAGTGGAAACATACTGCAACATTATTGAAAAAAACATTGCTTACAAAGAATTATATATTATTATATAAAATGATAAATAAATACAATAGATATGCTTGAAATCAGTTATAATATTGCAAATAAAACAAAAATTCATACCAATGGACAGAATTACGAAATAGTAAAATTGTTCATCCCTAGTGCATCAATAAATTCCACGTGTAGTGAACAAAAAACGTTTTTCAACGATGTTTTATTTTAGTCATGTAGATAATTTCTTTATTTCGAAAGTCATGAAATCTGACCAAGGTTTTTCTGCCATTTTAATTACACGATTTTCCTTTAACTTCAAAATATGATTATTTTTCAGTAGTGATGTCCTCATTTAAATGATATTCATTTCATTGAAGCATTTTTACAGTCAAGTAGTATTCAGTTAGAGCCAGGTCCACAAAATATGATAGGTGTAGAAGCAATTCATGAAATTGTACTATCGCTTGTATCGACTTGTCTATGTGTCTCTGCGTTATTGTGTAATTTCAGTCTTCAATTCATCCTATAATATACAGTAATAGTCACTGCCACTAATTTTTTCCAAATAGTCGATAAAAAATATGCCATGTATATCTCAAACACAGAGGCCATAACCTTGACAGCCGATAATTACTTCGTTTTTGCTTGCTTCGGCCGTTTTTAACCGGAATGAGCCTTTTTATATTATATCCATTTTGATTCAGTTACGTCCTGGTGAATCCAGATTTTATCGACGATCATATATTGAATCAAAACATTATTTTTGATATAAGTATGCCTCTTTTTATTCTGGTTATTTATTTCCATACCAGTTATTTACGTTTTCATAATTCATAATGGATCTTCGGTTTCTACTTATGAGTTCTTTCGTATATTTTTGTATATCTCTATGTTTATAATTCTTTCATCGTGCTTTTAATATATTTTAAAATATATCTAGGCTTTCCATAATAATATTATTGACATTGGACTGCAAAATTGTCATGAACGGTAATAAAAGGCAGTTTTGCGATTCTTTTCAATTCAATACATAAATAGTTCGTGTACGTTAAATGTTTTCAACGTTCTTAAGCCTGTATCTCTCAGTGAAAATCAGATTTCATGAGAAGAAACAGATCAAAATGCGTCCATATATATTTATAAAAATATTCAATGACCTTAATAACAATGTTGTTCGCGGCAATCTTCACGATGGCGTTTGGTTTACCGTTTTGCCATAATAGTCATTCATATATAAAAGAAGCATGAAATTTAATCCTAACATTTGTTGATATCACAATCATGATTTGACTATTGATATTTCACTAATCTACGTTAAATATATAAGCGTGGATAGATAGGAGCAAAACCAATCCTCGGAGCAATCGACAGGGGCTGAGACAGGCAAAGACTCTCCTGGAAACCATAACCAGAATATATTTGCTTAATATATCAACCTAAGTAAGAACAATCTACAAATACTTACAGGAGTTCTATCGGGGCATTGTCGCCTCAACAAACACCTGAAGGCGCTAGACCTAGCAGATAATGCGACGTGCAGATTTTGTTGCACAGAGGACGAAACCTCTATCCACATTCTCTCCAAGTGTGAAACACTAAGGAACTCCAGGGCACTACCCCTGAATGCATATGAATTAGAAGACGAAGATCTCTGACAATTGAAGCCATCCCATATTCTAGACTTTTTAAAAGAAGTGGGATTAATGGATCAACTCTAAGCACTGGGCTTTCCAGTATCGCAGCAAGAAAGGGGGACACAATAGATCTTTGGGTCGCAGTGGATACGAGACCTCAAATCTATATATACATATATATGAAGTTGGAAGGCTGGTGGTTCACTAAGACAAATAACATTGTTAATTTCTTGTTTTTTATCTAGTTATCTCGAATTTCAAATCGAGAATTGTCTAAACAATTTCTCGATAGGGTGTCTTCTTCTGACATCCTTGAAACTTCATAATTTTGAAATTTCTCTGGTCTCTGGGCCTTTTTGAGTTCGCCGTATTAGATAGAGGCTTTTTCACTTACAGCCGCTTGGGTACGTATTTATTATACTCATATTTTCATGGAAATAGAATGTTCTTTGTTTATTATTATTAAATATTTCAATAGTTTTGAGCAATCCACAACTTTGTTCATGGCATACGCACGTCAAATAACGATTACTTGCATCTTGCGCAGAAACAATCATGTTTATGTTGAGGAGCAGCAACGTCGCGTCAGATTCTCATCTTGCGTTTCTTATCCAGCAGTATTTCACCAATTTACGTTTCACCCAACATCTGTCGTTTCGTACAAAATGGCGTGTTCATATTTATGTAAACATAATTCTATTTCTTTTATTCTTCTCTTGTTGCATCGTCAACTAATAAAGTTGTATACTAAAAATCACAAGATTGCCACAAATTCTTGATGATACTTGAGTCGTTTTGTAGCATTATTGTCGATTGCGTGGACAGAAATTGCAAAATATGGCTATTGGCATTTGTACGTTGCACTAAGGCCTGACATGATGCAATACAACGTGCAATGCATACTATGCAAGACGCAATATTTCGTGAACAGATTGTTTCATGCAAGATCTTGACATTACCTGTTTTGTGCCCTTTTTATTGCGTCTAAGTTGCAATCTAGTTACTTTTAGTTTAACAGATCAGCTGACTTTCGTAAAACGTACCTTTGTTATTTTCATTGTTAAACTAGGTACAAAATATTAGATAGAATTTCAGGTTAGGAATTTATTTACTTTTACTGCTTACGCTACGTTTACATCTGGCAGAATCACAGGACAAGTATAGGGATTTGTATCAGAATTTGTGCCAGAACTTGTATCGGGATTTGTGTGAGTGTATTGGGATTTGTATCAGTGTATCAGGCGCATTGTGTTTGAACTCCTCTGTTTATATTTTACTATTAAAAATGTCTTCTTCTGAAGAAGAAAACATTTTATTTTTGTGTATGTCCGTGTATATCTTAATATCCTAATAAATCAAAAAGAAAACGTAGGTGGTGACAAAGGCAGTTTTTAAGTGATCGGGAAACTGTAGGCGAGCATGCTCTATTAATGAATGAGCTTGTTTTGGAAGATGGTAGTTGTTTTGAAAATTTTATAAGAATGGGCACATCAGATTTTGAACACTTATTAACATTAGAATCTCCACTCCACTCCACTCCGTTTAAAGTTGGAAAAGCGTACCAATCTGATAATAAATTTCGTCCACCCCTACTCCACTTTTTACGCTGGAGTTAATTTTGCCAATTCATCCCTATATCACCCCTTAAATTATGCGCATACAAGTTCTGATACATGTACTCTGATGTAAACGTAGCTTTATAGAGACTTGCATGCAATTTCTTGCGCGTTGTATTGCATTATGTCAAGCGGCATTTGATCAAAAGACAAGCTCCTATGCATCACTTTGAAGACTTTTCCATGTCAAAATAATTACTTTTGTCTCCAAACCAGTCAACAACTAAATAAAATAGAAGCTAACACAAGTCAGGAAGTCCTAATTTATTCCCATTATTTAACTACTGATTACCAAAAAGGTACTCTGTAGATCAGAAAGATCTTGATAGATTGTATAAATCCTCAGGTTCCATAAACAAATTTTTTTGCGTTTCTTAAAAATGTGTTACTTGCTGGTCCGTGTGTAAGCATATCTGACGTTCTCACATTGTGGAAGATGTTATAATTAATAAAACTGATACATTTTGAATCAACTTCATTTAGTCAACACTTTACCGCACAGTCATATTTATTAAGTTTTGAGATACAGTTTAAACCATTAATTAAATAAAAAATACCTGAATATAACATTATGTTACGAGAAAGTAGTGCTTTCACGAATTATACGTATAAATTTCAAAGACATGGCCTACATTTATTTAAGAATATCCCAAACATGCTTGCAATTTATGTATCTGTTCATAAACAACACACTGATGGCCAGTAAGTACCCTTGACCGGTCATTAAACCAGTTTTCGGGTTAACACAGGTACATTATAATATAAATTTATACCTTGCTTAAAATGGCCGACACCCATTTTAATAAATAAATAATGAGTCAATTATTAAAATTGTTGGGGTGTTAATATGTTGTATGCTTTTTCAAATAGATTTCCACATTTCCACATAAATGAACTGAAAAACGTAACGTGTATCTAGAGACAGACTTTTATCTATAGGTACTATAGGTAAGTTTTTTTTTAGCTTTTATTTTAGTTGTATAGCAATAATTGATGCTGTAAAATTTGTTAATAATAGGTAAAGGATAATAGTTAATAAATAATGTTTTTTTGGAGATTTCAGTCTGTTCTACTTTCGGAAAATGTACAACAAAATGATAGTTTTTTAATTTTCGTTTATTTCTACTGTCATTTTTATGATTCCGATTCATATGCACGTATCAGTCACGAGTTATTAGAAAAGATTGAGCATTTTTATTATATCAAAGTTCTTCTATCCTTATGGGGTAATTTCATCTATGTGGAATTATGTTCAATTATACCGAGCCACCAGATGACCATTTGCATCAAAGTGCTTCGTGCACGAACAACTTTTGCTGGATTTGATTTGTCTTGGAAGCCCCATACAGTCGATTGTTGTTTGGTATCGGATTAATATGCGTAGATCCGTGATTCGTCACTTGTCACGTCTTTTGAAGCACCGCAATTGAATTTTTTCAGCATTTCTTCACACCAATGGACACAAGCTTTTTTTGAGCGATTGTCAAATTATCGGTATCCAATGCGAACAAAAATTTTTGACTGCCAAATGTTCATGCAATATTGAATATAAACGAGTAGAACTAGTATCTTAGTATGCCCATATCTCATGATATATCACATGCCGATCTTGCAATATCAGTTTACGCACAGTATTGATTTTTTCTCGCACAAGAGCCGATTTTCGCTACAATACGAAATTCGTGTGACCACAATTGAATTCGTAAATTCATTTAATCCACGTCGATAGTCACAGAAAATCATTAAATTCCATTTTTGACCAAGATCAATGTTTCAAGTATCTATAAACAAGTCAAATAGCACTCGTATGGCTACACGTTTTGAGGAGTACGTTCGTCATTAAAAATGTCAAACTTTATGATGGCAATGTCCGAGAAAATCTTTTACCATGCAACTAATTCGGAGCTTGCCTGAACTATTGCGACTCTTGTAATAGCGAACCTAATTGGATGTGTAGTAAACTCTCCTAATGGGAGACCTGTGTGCAGCTTCCCTCGGCGTTTTTCTTTTGTCATCTCACGTTATTTTTATATATAATATACTATAAAATTACAATTAGCAAGACCTTTGTTCCAGAAAAGTTACATATCAATTTTATGGATGTTTCCATTCCTGACTCCAAATTTTGGTTTCTATATCATAGAGATGAATCCATGACTCATCATTTGCTACTAATCTTGATGTCTTTGTCATATAAAGCACTAAAAGAATACTGCAAATGTCTCTTCAAGTTTGCTTATGTGCATGTGTTAACATTCTTGGTACCCATAGTGTAAATAGTTCGGTAGCAACTCTATTCAATTATTTGACTAGTAATCCCACACAATTTTGTAACAAGAGACCATGGACATTGTGGGTGCTGCACCCGCTTAACGTATCAACTAAATCTTTGTGAATTTGTGGTTGGCGTTAGCTTTTTCAAATGCAAGTATTTAATCTTCACGCGTTGCTCGACTCGGACTAATCTGATACTGATTTTTGACTCGCTACAAGAGATTCAGAATTATCAGTTCTTAGCATGAGTTTATTCATAATAGGTTATAATGTGGAGTGATGATGAATCGTTGTTGTAATTTATTATTGGATAAGGGGCGAAGCAAAGGGATCTACCGTCGTATATAAAATATTTATTTTGTATCTATATCAGTTACAAAATTAATTTTATAGAGAAACTAAATTGTAGTGATACTTATTTGAAAACAATATCAATTTAGAATTATATAATAACATATTTGAGAATAGAAAAAAACAGAACACTATTTATGATAATGTATATCGAATGTTTTTCTAATATTGCATTAATTACAAGTTTTTGATTCTTGTGAAAAATTGACAAACACAAAATCTCATTATTGACAAAATACTATAAACACTTTAATAAGCAAAACGTTTAGTTCTTGATTCAAGATAACGTAAGCAAAAACTATGTCAAGGCGTATCAAGTTTTCAGGGCAACGTTAATTTTTATTGAAATGTATTAGCAAATTGTTATGTGACTATACCTGAATAATAAATGGTAACAGCGATCATAAACGGTTAGTTAATTGCAATTTATACATTCGTTTGGAGATATATTATTAACAAATTATCAAATTGCCATAAGCCAAATTGAAAATCATTGACTAGTCAAAATTTGAATAATGTTTATTAAAAATTATTTGCCTGAGTATTAGAATTGTTAGTTATGGATTATACACTTTCAGATCGTAATAATCTAACTTTAACTTCTTGTCTTTGAAAATTATAATTTGAAAAAATTAAAAAACACTTTTAGCGTTAGTCATAATGATACTAATGGTGAGAAAATTAATGTCACTGTTATAAAAGCATGAAGTGCTTTGTATGAAATTTTAAAACTAATTTTGCGTTTTGTCACCAATAGATCTGAGTCTGAATCCCAGTCCGAATAATTTATTACCATTCGCTGATTAGTTCTTCCTTTCCTTTGTTCTCCTTTTCTCCATTTAATCTCTTAAAATGGTCGAAATTTAGGAATCGATGTCAGTCGTTACAATTTTTTCAGTAGTTTCATTTCGGAACACAGTTTAGAAAATGTCATGTTTTTATAATAGTAATTTTCACTTTAGTAATTTTATGCTTATGCCAAGAATTATTTTTAGTTTAATTATTGCTAAAAGCGTTGCCTGATTTGTTTAAATTATAACTTTTTTGTATAACTAACTCTAAAAGCGTGTTTCTAAGTATTTTTAAACTGTATTTTATTTAAACTATGATTAATAATTAATGCATTGTCGTCAGTCTTTGGCAAGTATGCAAAGTTGAAATTAAATCCGATTGCTCACTGTAGGACAAAAAGGCTGTTACAAACATACAGGTGAAACTAATAGAAGCGGGTTAAAAAACAATGACGGCGTAGACAGATTGTTTGAAATGCAGTATTCAAAAAATAAATATGATCATAAAAAAATGATACCTTCTTACAATTAAAAAATTAATCCAATCAATATGTGAATTAATTTCCCATATCTCTATGTAAGTATACAATATTTCCATTATATTTGGTTTACCCATATTCAAACTAGATTTTTTTTCCACTTTGGATCGTTCAATATAGATACTGTAGGTGACTGTGCAAATCTCACACTACACTCTCCCCCAGGGTCGTTATGAAGGTGTCAGTCTGCTTTGGCTACCGTGGTTCAGTCTTAAGTTAGCACTAAGCGGCTTTCACAAATTTCCAGAACTGAAAATGTTATTAGAACAGCACTTCCAAACAATGTGTAAAATTTCATGACATTTCGGTTAGCTGCTTTTAAATTAACATTGTTTCTTGATGAAAAAAATACTGTACAAGTTCAGCAATGGCTTCAAAATTTTTAATCGGACTCTGCTCCATCGAAAAGAACCATTTGTTATTGTTTTGCTTAATTTAAACTTGGTCGTACATCCACCGATGATGGTGAACGTTCTGGTCGTCCAATTGAGGTGGTTACTCCAAAAATCACCAAAAAGATCCACAAATTGGTTATATCTAATCCTAAATTTAAATTGCGTGAGATAGCTGAGGCTGAAAGATATCAGAAAGCAATGTTTCACAATAATGCATCAACATTTGACCATGAGGAAGCTTTTTTCAAAGTGAGTGCTGCGTTTACTCACAGTTTATGAATAAATAACGTGTTGATGATTCAGAGCAGTGATTAGCCATGTTTACACGTAATTTTGCATCGATATGTGACTATGGTTGAAACAAGGATCAATCACTTCATTCCAGAATCAAAATAATCCGGGAACCAGGTGAAAATTTGGTTAATTATTTCCTTTCGAAACGTAATTGGTGATATGCACCAGAGAGTTATGTAATAAAGCCTACTGAACGTAAGCTGCGGCTTGGTGGGTGGGATAAGCGGCAGTAGCCTCCCACACACGACAAAAAAAGAAAATTAATATACTGCTATGATATAAAAGAAAATCATCATCATCATATTCTTTTATGGAACGGCTTACTAATAAGGCATAAACAGCTTCACAGAAAGAGTGTTATTAGCTTACTTTGAAACTAAATCCAAAATGTGGAAGTATTCAACACTTTGGTCGACTTATTCAGAACTGAAAGGCACCCTAATGGTAAATAACGACGTAGACATCAGTAAATACTTGAAACTCATTGCATATTTGAAAAATAAATCATTTGGCTATAGACCCAAAAAATCTAAAACATTTGCCCGTGAAGAAATGAAGAAGTTTCTGTTGAAAGCTCAAGACGATCATTATCTCATATTCGGAATCGCAGGAGTTCTGCGGAGAAAGGAATTATATAAAATGAAGTGTAACTATATTAATAATACTGGAAATGTTTTAATTATCACAGTATCTAATACAAAAACTCATGTTTAACGTCGATTTACTGTTAGTAGAGAAATATCTTACAATGGATTAAACTTGGTGAACATTTCTAAAAAATATAAAAATCAACGACCCACCAATGTCAAAACAGATTATTTCTTTTTGTAGTATAGAAATGGAAAATTCAAAATCCAAGTTGTAGGTATCAATACCTTTTTAAAAATTCCCTCGCAACATATTTGAAGTTACCTAATCCAGAAAACTACCCTGGACATACATTTCGACGCTGTTCGGCGTCTCTATTAGTGAATTTCGGTGGTGAGATAATTCAACTAAAAAAGCACGGTGGATGGAAATCCAACAGAGTTGCAGAGGGTTACGTAGACGATTCAATAAAAAACAAAATGGATTCCGCAGTGAAAATTTTAACGGGAACAACTATTTCGACATCACGCAACATTGTAAATGTTGCCAATTCAAGTAC
Organism: Diorhabda sublineata; assembly: GCF_026230105.1. Classification (NCBI taxonomy): domain Eukaryota; kingdom Metazoa; phylum Arthropoda; class Insecta; order Coleoptera; family Chrysomelidae; genus Diorhabda; species Diorhabda sublineata. The sequence goes on from NC_079476.1 coordinate 31,648,352, forward strand.
CAATAGTAATGTAACTTCTTCTTCACTTCAAATTAATAATTCTCACAGCTGTACTTTTAATATTACTATTACAAAATAAAAATTAATAAAAGTTTTGTCGAATTTTTTTAAGTCTACGGACGTAGAAAAAATTTTGTAAGAAACTCGTGAGTAAAGTAACTTTTTTTTCACTCGTAGGAAATGCCGTCCTACTCGTGAAAGAAAGTATTACTTTAATCACTTGTAGCATAAATAACTATTACTTTATTATCTGTTACAGGCTCCAGATAAAAGGATTTATTAGATATATTCCTGGGAGGAATTGGTATTTTCGATTTACTTATATTTTTGGAATATTGTTGACCTATGTTCGTAAAAAAACTATTAAATAAATGAGCCATTTGTCGATTATCAGTAATTATGTCTTGGTTTTCGTCAAATACTTCTTTAATTTCATTATTTTTGTTTTTTTGAACATATTCTTTTATTGTTTTACATAATAATTAAGTATTTTTATTTTTTTCAATTTGCTCCAGATATTATTTGATAAAATTTTGGTTCGAAAAGTAAAGAAAAAATCAATGATGTGCACTAGTATATAAATTAATATTTCAAAATTGAATATGTTTAAACAGAACATACGATTGATTGAAGCAAACGAGCTTTTGCTAAATAGTTTCAGTTGTCAGATTATCAGAAATGATTAAGTATATTTTCAACTGCTACATAATTAGTATATTAATAGACCGGAGTGTTAAAAAAGTATACATGTAAATTCAACTCAGTCAATTTCAACAAAAGACCTTGCAAATCAGTCTATAAAGCACGAATTATCATCAATTCTCATTATTGTATAGAGTCTGAATGCATTAATTGAAATAGATAAAGGTACCAGTATAAAAAACTGGAATAAATTTGATTCGACTGATCGGCGAATACGGGAATTAGGTGACATTAAATTGCATTAGATTTGGCCTAATGGATGTGTACAGTCATTAAAGAGGGTGGAAGTATTATTTCCAGCGTCGCATAAAAACACTTTTTCATGGGAAATAAATGAGCGCATTTCATGTTATCCTTAATGGACACTCGATTTTATCGATATTTTTTTTGAAGAAATGTATGCGGTATTGATTGTACTATGCTACTTTCAATTTAATTTGAAACAGTTTGGTTGGAGCTCATACGGGGGCTTCTAGATTCAAGCGAAAACACCCAATTGTGCTGAATTTTACCTATAACAAAACAACTTTTTCAGTACATACCTTACAGAGATATAACCTCTTGAAGGTGGCGAATGAAATAAAGTTTTTCTACCTAAATATTATAATATTTAATCATCCATATTCTATCAACATTCTTATGAAATTGTCATTAATTACGTCATTTAATATGAAATCTTCTTGAAAATTTAATTTTGTTGAATTCACGTTTTATGCAAATCTCTGTTTATTTAAAAGCATTTCTGATTCTGATTTCATAGAACAAAAAGATTCGATAGAAAAAAATACACATCGATCAATAAGTTCCTGGTCTAACAAACAAAAGAGATACAACTTTTTTAGAAGTTTTATTCATCAAGATGAGTAACATGGAACGATTTTTCTTTGTCTGTCGATATTTTTTTTTCAGGTGTGATACTCTCAGTGATGGTTGAAAGATCTGAAAACGACTGGCGTGGAAGCAATTCTGCGTAAGGTACTTTTTTTTGGGATATCCTTCTTCAATCGGCTCAATAATGAACAGTAATAGTCACTGTTGATTGTTTTTCTCTTTTCAATTATTTGATAGAAATAAATAGAGTGTGTCTGAAACTTTCGCCTCAACGTTCTTTTTCATTGTTAAAAACAATGACAGATCAATGCTCACAATTCTTTTTTTCCATTGATTACGTAAACGGAAACCATTCATAATTTACATTATTAAAGCAATCTAAAATAAATTATCTTATGTCTAGATAATAAGAAAGATTGACGCATTGTCAGATCTACAGCATAACACCTCTTTTCAATTCAATACCTCAACAATTAATGTATTGTAATTTTTTTCACGGAGCTTAGACAGCTCCGTCTTGCCAACAACGCATAGTCGGGAAATTGCATTTAGAGAATTTAATACTACAGCAATCTTTCAAATTTTCTTATTCCCCAACTTAACCCAAAACGTCAAAATTATTTAGGTTAGTGACAATTCCCCTCTCGGTCAATTTCAAAAATCCCTTCTGATTTATTATAATGAGTTATTGTAACTCTTAAAAGTTGTTGAATAATAATTAAATAGTAGTATATAAAATAATTTATATATACTCGTATGTAAAGCTGTTTGTTAGACTATTAACTCACAAGTTTTTCAAACAAAGGGAGATCATCGCTCCGTATTCTGTCGAAAAACAAACATCTAACAACTGTTACGTGTAGAAATGGCGCGGAATTGCAGGTAAACACATGACCCCTTGTTCGCATTCAGTTAACGTAGGTGACAATACGTTAAGGTGAAACAGTATCCACCTGCAGAAATCGCTAAACAACATCCACTTGACACGAACAGAGAACGGAATGTATTTGTGGCCAAATTATATCAAGGTCGAACTCTGTCGACAGCCAAAAGCTTGTAATATGAGATTCATTTAAAATATTTCTAGCGTTAAATGTTTAATGATTAGATTGTAGCAAAATTTGAAGTCACTTGATCATAAATATGAATTACATAGACGAAAAGTTGGAAATATTTCTTCGTAGGTTCATCTAACTCAATGTTAGACTTTCGAAGGCTTCTTCAAACAGATCGCATTATTACAGCTCAATGCTGCTTCATAATCGCAACGCATTAAAGTCTTTTAATTTGCTTAGATGCAAAACAAAAATGATGAAAAAGAATTCATGTTTTTACAAGTTTTATCATGTTCCGTCGTTAGCTAGAAACCGTGAAATAAGTAAATTAAATTTTAAAAGTGGCCAAAGTCCATTTGTGCTTAGATATTAGATGAGTTGCGTTTCAATGCAATTAAAAATATACGTACGTAATTCTAATGAGTCATATTGCTTAATTATATTTAAAAGTGTTCAATTTATATTTCCTCTCAATATAATTACAATTATTAAATAACAATTATACGTTTTCTTACCGAGACTGAAGTTAGGCAACTGTAAACATAACCGTTATAAAATGTGTTTTTATCCAACATAATTCAAGACGTATCAAATTAAAAAACCAAAAATACCAATTTCATTTTACGTCTACAATACTCGTAAAATATGTATGCGATTCAAAATGTTTTTTAACTATTTAAGGTACAAAAATGTGATTGAAGTTGTATACAAGCGCAAAGGGAAGGACATAACACACACAACAAAGATTCTGTTATGCCATAGTGGCTATAATGACCGCAGCACAACTTGCTTCAAAAAATAACCACTTCAGTATACACATGTGCACAGACGAGAAAACAGTGGACAAAAATAAACAGCTCAAAAAGAAAACGCCATAGCTCTGTAGGAAAATAAAAGAAAAGTGAAAGAAAAGAAAAAAGTGTACCTGGAATATATGACAAACAAAACACCACCCTCATATGAGAACTATAAGAGGATTCGCAAGGAGGCGCATAGGCTCGTCAGAATGACTAAAAATAACCACTGGGAACGCTTCTCAAAATATCTAGAACATGACTTCTATGGATTACAAAAGGAAATGTGGAAATTTATAAGAGGACAGAGGCAAGAAATAAAAGAAAAAGTAGAAGTAAAACATATAGGAATAAAAACCTGGATAGACTACCTAAAAAGATTGTACTTACAAAATCAACTCACAACAGAAGAACCGGAAACACCAGACATTACAACTGATGAAGAGGCCAGGATAAGTACAAAGAAAGTGGAGGAATCTCAGAGAAAACTAAAAAGCCGAAAGGCTACGGGCAGTGATGGAGTAGCAAATGAACTTTTAAAAAATTGTGGGAAAGCAATGACCGAGCAGTTGGCACTGTTCATTAACAAAATATTAAAATACAAAAATACTGTTTAAAAAAGGTGACAGAAAAGAACCGAAAAACTATAGAGGAATCAATCTTTTAAACACTATCTAAAAATGACAACCAACATTTTAACCCAACTAATAAATCAAAGAATATCTTTTGAGGACGAACAACAAGGTTTTAGAAGTGGAAGATCATGTACAGACGCAGTATTTGTAACTAGATATATCACACAGAAAGCTCTAGAATATAATCGACCGGCGTTCATTTGCTTAATAGACTTGACAAAAGCTTTTGACAGAGTTAGATCAAAAGACGTGGTTATACAGGCCAGAATAGACGGACAACTTACAGAGGAAATAAACATAGTCACGGATTATAGAAACTAACTAGTTAGGCATCACACACACTATCAAAACATGGAGATGTAGAATCAGAAGTCAAAAAACAAATACAGAAAGCCAATAGAGCAGCAGGATGTCTCAATAATAACATATAAAAAGGAAACTAAGACTAGAATTTATAAAGTTGTTATAAGACCAATAGTGACATACACAGCAGAAACGCTGGAAACAGCTGAGATGAGAATACTGAGGAGAATCACGGGAAACACACTGAGAGATCGAGTAAGTAGCGACTACATTAGAACAACATGTAATGTGGAAAAGATTAACGAGTGGTTATTGATAGAAAAAAAGAAAGGAACAACCATATAAGTAGAATGACGGATGATAGGGTAGTAAAGATCACTAGCGACAAATCGCCGACCGGGAGGAGAAGTGTCTGTCGACACCGGAAAAAATGGAACGATTATATAACTTAAACGCACAACAAAAGAAATAAACAGGCATAATTGCCTATAGAAAAGATAGAAGAAGAAGAAGAAGAAGAAGAAGAAGAAGAAGAATATCTGCACAGAGTTAATGAGTTGATTAACAAAATGGCGGTATAGCTGTCCAAGATCCTTGGACATAGGAAATTGCTGACTAGCCGGCCAATTTAGAGCTTCTCAAGCTCTAGTAGGGTACTAATCCACAGTAGAAATTCGCAGATCTAGGGACATCTTAGGCTATAAGAAAGAGAAAAAATATAAAGTTGTGGCTCCAGTCATATGACTGTCGAGGAGTCAAAACCTTAGTAGGATATAGCTGATCAAAGGAGTGGCAAAGATTTTGGTAGACCTAATCACAGGACTAGTGGAAGTCGGTTATCATAAATACAACACTGGCAAGGCTGCCGATTGAACCTGTCGTTTTTGTGAAATAAACAAGGAAACTACGATTCAATTTTCAAGTTCTTATTATCACATGAAGGAAAATCAGAGGTATTGACAAAGTGAGCTGGAGCGAAGGCGACCAATGGAACTGCAAAGAGAATATACTGACCATCAGGAACGACAAGGCCTACCCATTCTTTGTTACTGTATATAAATAAAAGTACAAAAATAAAAACATGAAGTACAAAACTTTATTAATTAACCTCTAATGCAATAGAGCAATCTAACAAATTGTCAATATCAGTAAGTGCCTATTTAAAAAGATGGGATGAACAGATGTTTTTGTGTGGTACAAAAACTCAATTAATCGATTTTAAACCTTATTATATACAGCTTTATTGCGCGATTGCTTCCTTGAAAGTTGTTGATAAAAGAAAAAGAAGAAGAAAGAAAAATTTCCTGTAGGAAACTTGGATTTGTTGTTTTTTACCACTATGCAGATATTTACTAAGTGTAGACAAGCGGTAAATGTAGTCTAAAACACAAGGATATTAGAAACTTTTCGAAATAGAGGAGGATTCTGACTCAAGCCCATAAGGTCAAATGAAAAAGGATCAACTCTACCTAGAGCTTTAATTTTGTACTGTTTGATAAACTTAATAGTCTATAAAACGCCCGTAATTTAAGCACAAAATACAAGAATTCCCAATTTTGTGAACTGCTTGAAACCTTACTCACAGATTGACTTAATAAAACTAAATAAGTTTCAGCTATATTAGTTCCACTGAAAAAGATCTAAAAAGTAGCTAGGGAGTCCTTCTAACACCATGAACCAAAAAACAATCCAAAACAACTCTCGTCACCGGAAAAACCAAGAAAAGCTTACACGGGTTACATATGAGAGAATCAAAATACTAATTGATTGAAAATTGTCTTTGGGCATTATCTAAATCAATATCTTGTTTACTGGGAATATAAGTAACCTCAAATGCTTTATGGATAGAAAAGTTGTACACGTAACCTAGAGCAATCGAAAATCAACAAAAAATTGACTGTTTTCATCCACTTTGTAAAATCAATGCAACTTCTGTGATAATTTATTAGTTTAACTTTCAAATGAAAACTTATCAAAATAGTTAATGTTTTTCAGTGAAAACCCCTATTGGTCCACGAGCAACAATGGTTATTTGTAACAAATATATAACCTCGAATGTTAATAAAACATCCGCTCTGAAATGTGCCGGTAGATGTTCGAAATCTTTTCATAACAAGTGCAAGAGGTTGAATAAACAGGAGGTTTTAACCTACCAAGCTGATGCTGTTACATGATATCGTCTGTATGCAGATTCACTGGCAAAAGTAAAAGAATATAGTTACTTGTGTTTAACAACGATTTCGATAATGATGTATCTGGGAAAAAATCTACATTAAAAAGTACTTCACTATCCCTTATAGAGAATATACAGTTAGCTCTAAATAACCCAAATGAACAAAACAAAGAAATTCTGAGGTCGGTTGAGCTCTGCAAGGACAAGGTAGAAGATGGAATCAGTCGTAGAATTATCAAAAGATGCAATAAATGTCTTACTGAAAAAAGAAGTGCATTCCCTGTCCACTCATGTGGGAATACTTGAAAATTTATGTTTTGAAAATGTTTGAATACAAGGGGTCAATAAGAACAGTAAAGAAAATTCACTACATGTCATTCAGAACATAGATGTCTGCCTTATAATTATTGATGATAAAGGTACGATATTGAGAGCAAATTTTCTCGTTTCCAACAAACCTTAGTTAATAATAATATCAAATCACTGTATAAAAAGAAAAGAGATGACTTTAACCTATAAGTCAAAATGAAACGTCGTGAGCTCTACCCCTGAAAATGAATCAGATATCTAACTTGTTATTCTTGAAGGAACATCTTACAAATTATTCAAAAATCTTGTTGAAAAAATGAAAGAAATAGTCATGCTAAAGCATTTTAATGGCTAGCTCGGTTTTTCATGAAAAGATATTAGACCAAGACATTATATATTATTAGTTATTACTTCTTTTGAAGTATTGAATGATTCCTTCGCAGTGGATCAATGCGTATTGCCAGTTCTTAATTACAAAGTAGAAATCCCTTACGCTCACAAAATATTCTGTGAATTTAATACGTATTGCCCAAAGAAAAATAAGAAGATCGATGCTGGGTCTTTCTCTTAGAAACAAACTTTCGTATAACCAACTGCGGCAAATGTCAGGTATTACTGATCGGTATAATTGAGCGAACTAAAAAGTTGAAATGGAACTGAAACTGAGCTGGCCATACAACTAGGTAAGCGGATGGATGCTAGGCACAAAAGATTTTGTAGTGGAGAGCTAGTCAATACCCACATCGTAGTAGGGGAAGTCCCGTGTGTATTCCCATTCACAGGAAAAACATAGAATTGTGTCACTTTTAAAATAAAAGGTTCAATTAACAAAAAAAGGTAAAAATCATTAATCTGTTGTTCCGAGAGCTTATTTGATGATGGGTTTCCATTTCTTTTATGTCTTTTCAAATGTTTTTGTTATCAAGCAGCACTAGCACTACTATAGCGTTGTATTTAACGACCCTAGCTACTGTTAATAATATTTCTTATTTCACAGCCAGTATACCTTTTGTTGGAAAGACTAAGAATATTACTTTTTGTTGGTGTGGTTATAGAGAAAGCTGGAAAAATGTAGTTGTACGGCAATGTCTTCTTTTTTTTTTTTCTTACTGTTTACTGTTACGGTTAAGTTAAAATGGTCTCTATAAAAGTGCTAATGTTACTTATTGATGGACAAATATTTCTCTATTTTTCAACTGATAATCATATTTATCTACACCTTTAAATGATTAAATAATTAATCAACTGCTTTTGTAAAATGAATATCCAGTACCCAGTACATGGGTTATACCTTAATCACTCTCGTCCCCAGCGAAACAGCTTGAACCACTTTTTAATTATTGGAAATGATGGACACAAGTCACTGTAAACAGCCCCCTATTCTGTTTTTAATCAGTCAAAAATTTCAAAACAGTTTGAGACATTTATCAAAAAAAATTGACCAAGTAATTGTTCGAGCTCTACTTCGATTAAATAGATCGAAGCACAAAGTTGAATCTTTGTGTGAAGCTTGTTAAGATATGTCACTTCGCATGCATAAATGTTTTTGCGAACGCACTTTATTTACTAAATGAAGCCAAGAACTCCTTGATTGCGCTACATATTTAGAAATGAACAACATGAGTCATAATAACTCACTACTATAGCTATCAGAGCCATACAAACGTCATCTGCGTGTGTTATAACCTACAAAGCCGCTAGTTAAATATTTCATTACTTAATAAGTCGTGTGATTAACACGTTAATAAAGTACCAACTTTCAAAAGACTATGTATAAATTTCATGACATTTCGATTAGGCAGAAAAAAAGTGACGCTATTTTTGTTATATTCAAAAAGTCCTTCATGGGACCGGCACCTTTCTGTGGTGTCAGATACAGAACAGTGGAAAAAGCACTGGAAAAGAAGGTAGATACAAGTAAAACTTTATTATTATTGGGATGACCTACAGGGGCTGACACAGGCAAAGACTCTTCTGGGAAACTATAACCAGATAGAATACTAACAGGAGTTCTATTGGGGCACTGTCGCATCAACAAACACCTGAAGATGCTAAACCCAGCAGATAATGTGGCATGCAGATTTTATTACATAGAGAACGAACCCTCTATCCACATTCTCTCTGAGTGTGAAACACTGAGGAACCCCAGGGCACTACACCTGTGAGCGCTTGAATTAGAATACGCAGCAGTTTAAGCCATTACACATTCTAGACTTTTTAAAAGGAGTGGTTTGCTGAATTGAAACGTAGTCGTATAGACACCGATGATGGTGAAGGTTCTGGTGGTCCAATTAAGGTAGTTACACCAGAAAACATCACCTTGGCTATCTCTAATCGTAAATTGAATTTGCGTGAGACAGCTTAGGCCGTGAAGATATCAAAAGCCAGTAAATTTACAATAATGCATGAACATTTGACCACGATAAGGCTTTTTTTGAAGTGGGTACGGCGTTTACTCACAGCCGATCAAAAACAACAGCGTATTGATGATTTTGAGCATGTTTACACGTTATAAATTAGATTTTTTGCATCAATATTTGTCAATGGATGAAACATAACCATCACTTCACTCCGGAATCAAAATAGTCCGGGAGCCAGGTGAAAATTTGGTTAATTATTTCCTTTCGAAACATAGTTGGTTATTTTAATCAGAGAGTTATGTAATAATGATGATGATAATCGTTATTATCATCATCAGTATTTTGTGATCACATGGAATATTGTTCATCGACTATCCCCAAAATGGGAAGACAATTAATAGCCAATACTAAATAGAGTTTAACAATGGTTGATCTTAAAAAACTCTCGCCGGTAAGAAATAATCTGAATCATCAATCAGCTGAAATGAAGAAGCAATTGTTAAAACTGAAGCCTGTTTTAAGGCAAAAGACAAATCCTTCTACAAGCACGACATTGAAAAGTTAGGGATGCGTTGGAATTATTTTATTGCTCTTGAAAGAGATTATATTGATGAATAAAAACAATTTTTGATAAGAAATGTGTTTTTCTTGTGGGTAAAACTGAGTATTTGTGTAATGGAGGAGAACAAAACGACCTTTCACTGAATATGTAACGTAAAAACGAGTAGTGTACTACCTACAAATATCTGAGAATGAAATTATTGATCGATGAATCGCTGGCTGAAGTAATCAAACATTGATATGCTTAGGGAAGGGGATTCTGATCAAATGACAATCAAAAAAAGAAACGTTTTGAAGTATATTATAGTATACACTTCAGAAGTGTAGCAGCGAAAGTAAAAAGTAAGATATTGGGGCTATGGAAATGGATTTCTGACGAAGATCTAGGATGGGAAAAATCACAAACGATAGAGAGATCATGGAAGGCACATATACAATACTGAAAGATATCACAGACAAATCACTGGTCTGGTTTGAATATGTGAAGTACCACATCAAACAATCCAAAGAAGACGAGGAAGACCTAGGAGATGCTGGATGAGTGGAAACAATTTTTGTTTACAAATTGTAACAATTTTTTGTCAATACAGCATTTCTTTCTAAAAAAAATGATCTCAAAGACTGAATTATAGCTGCAACAATGTACTTTATCCGAGAAATGTGCTCGAAAGAAAACAAAAATATTAAACTGAAGAATAAAGTTTTGTTCCCTCACATCCATTATTTTTGGAGATTTTATTGAAAAGAAAATAGATTAACTGACATTGTAGTAAAAAATATGAGTTTATAGCCAATCATAATGATGAAAATAAAATCAATAGAGAGCATTTAAAATAAACAATGAACTAGCGAGAATAATATAGTATAAAAACGTGTCTTAATGGTCAGTTAATAACTAGTTTGTCACCATTTCATATATATCACGAAATCGACACGGTATAGAATGAATAACATTTCAAATTTGTATTTACATAATGCGATATTGGAAATTTTTTTACAGGAAATAGAAGTTTCATTATAAAACTTCAATAAAACACTTTTCGATGTATCAGTCTTAATTTCAATAGAACTTTTTTTTTAAATAAATTTTAAAACCAAAATTTCTAAACCAAAGACATTATTATCGGTATTATCGCTAAAAACCGCTGTTTTTATATTATGATTTCTAACGAAGATATAAACTAAAATATTGAAGAAAATATACTAAGTGATATAAAAAAAAAAGAAATCATACTTATATAGACAATTTATTCATTCCGACTTTTGCTAGATAGCAACGAAACAATAGCGGTATGAAAAAAACTGATGGTAATAATTGCCAGCTAACCTAATGGATTTAAATGCAAAATTGGTGTCAGAAATACTTTTTGTGAGTACAAGAGAGTACAAGAAAAATATTGGTTTTTTCAAGAATATCATTTGTACCAAGAAAAAAGAAAACACATCCATTTTTTGGCTATACCCTCAGTTGAATATAGAATATGTGTATAAAATGGAAAGAAGAAATTATTTCATATAGTCACAGTAAAACTAGTTTTGAGAAGTAACGAAGTAATTTTGACGACGCTACATTTTATTGAGGGAGATTTGAGAGCAAAGTGCATACAACCCGATATTCTCCAAATCTGTCAATGATCCACCTTATGAATAATAATCTAATAAAATCAACCAAAGTCCAACATTTCATAATATTTTTTAAATTTTCAATTCACATTCAAACTTTGCGTTTTAGTATTTTAAATTTTTACATGTGACGTCACAAAACTATTGACCCCCCCATGCCCCTTGTCACACGATGTCACACTTCGGTGATACCCTCCCTCCCCATTAACGTGTGACGTACTTTATGGATGGCCCCTAATATCATTTTCAAAAAGCTCGAGTTGCGGATAAAGAATATAACCCAGTTTGAAAACAAGCACTTTCTGAACTAGTCTGAAGCAGATCGTTGACAAACAAAATTATCCACAACACCCTAGCAATAACCAAGAATACGTGGAAATTCTTTCAGATTTAAGACAACAATTTGATCAACGATTCTAAGATTTTAGAAGCATATTGATTGTTCGTCAACTATCTCTATGTAAAGATCGATGCCGAAGATTTGTCAGCTTGTATTGTGAAACATTTTTGGGGAGATCAGGTTGCCGTTGAAATAGAAGTTGTTGATTTTCACAATGACCTGTATCTAAAATCTCTCTCTACCACTGAAAATGTCTGGCCTCTACTCCCCAAAGAAAAGTATCCAATTGTAGTTCAAGTTGAATTGAGATTAGTCTATATACTTGTGTGAAGCATCTTTTGCAAGTATGAAATTCATAAAAAACAAATATAGAAACAGACTGACTGATGAACATTTGGACAACTGCATCAGAATGGCGGCTACAACATACTCTCCAAACTTATATGTTTATTGTCTCTTATTGCCGTATAGATGAAGTACACAAACTTGCATTGTTTCTGCTCCTGCATCTACCAAAATTGTTGCAGAAGAACGCCTAAAGGTGTAGCCAGTATATTGGATTCGGAAGATTTAAAAACTTTGCCACTATCTTTTCCACTCTGCCTTAGTTAGGTGATTGGTTGCCTAGGATTAGCATATTTTTTAAATATATTATAAAACTGTCCAGTAATTGTGAATTTTCTGGTTTGGGTGTTACTTATAATAATTGTGTGAGCTCCTGCTTTTGGCATGCTCCTGATTTACCAAGGATAAGTGTAACCTAAAATAATAAAATATACTCACACATTGAACGAAATAATAGATATTAAACTTGCCTACTTTTGAAAATAAATGCAATTCATATGGAGCTGTTTATATGATTTTATTTATTTCTTGTTTTGACAGGACTTTGACTTTTTTGGTTTATAGCCATCACTTTTTCTTTTCAAGAATGCTTTTAATTTTAGGTACTTGGAAATATCAACATTATGCTCAATAGATAAAGTAGTTCTCAACATTGAGTACTGTGTCCACAAAGTCGGACTTTGCACTTTTAACGACAATTCATTCATATTGGTCAGAAGTACATTCTCAGAAAACGAACTTTTTATTTGTTTCTTTTGTAATTTAATGTATGTAATAAACTGTTCATAAACACATGATACTTTACAATTTTATAAAATGATTGCTTGTATGTTTGACAATTAATACTACAGCCTACTTAATATAATTTTTAAACTTTTAACTTACCTGTTAGTAAAATCAAGACAGTCATGTTGAATGTTTTCCTTCACCATGGAGAATAAATTTTCATTCGACTACTTTATACATTACTCAGTAATATGAGTAGGAATAACACTTAATTTCAACGTTTAAATTATCTTGCAGACACTAGTATTTGAACACAAATCACAACAAACTTATTCCATAAATTTAAATGACAATAAAACATTTATTGCGTAGTAACTATTTATCTGCAAATATTTTAGCATTAGTGGGTATTTTTTTGTAAATTTATATTTAAATTTTGAGAAAATGTCCCAATTTTAACCTCTCATTTTCATGAAAATGAACAAGGAGACTCTGTATTAATGGATTGATATTCGAACGTGTCAGCGACCAATTTTGATAGTTTACCAAAAATCTACTCGTTAATAGTACCTTTATTTGGACAAATATATAAAATATGTTAATAAGTTATGTGATTTAATAATGTTGTATCAGTTTATAACAGATGGTAGATGACTGATTAACGAAACAAAATCGTTTAAAAAAAATCCGATAGCAGTAAATTTGTTTTGGGAACCATCACATTTGCCCTATTTCACAAAATAATAATTAACTGTGAATTTTCTTTTGTGGTAAGTACCGTTAAAAGATATATTAGCACCAGTTCGCTATACAGTTAAACTGATTAAGAAAACAAAAGGTGAAAGGGGTTAGTCTACCTCTCTTGATGTCGATGGGGAAGCGATTATCTTTTTCTGAAATTATTTATCTCAAAAATTGCATTCTTCTAACGGTAAACGAAATACCTAACACCGCCTAAACTATCGGGAAGACGTAAAAAAGGGTTCGCAACCCATTTTGTTGATTTTTTTGTGCGTGGGAACGTCTCCTCTTCATTTATAATGGTTTGCTACCTGTCTGTCGTTTGGTTAATTGTATGTTTTTGAGATTTATGATATTCCAAGTAACACCTGTACAATGAAAATAGAAGAAAGGCGATTATATAAAACGTTTGGTATCAAAAATATATACATAATGCTTATAAATAAGATTCAGAAACCCAACATTTTAACTATGGTCAATAATAATAGTATGTATACAGTGTTTATTGAAAAAGTTATCTTAACAAAGATATTAACCTAAACCATTTTGATAATATATGGAATCCTACTTAGTTATAAGTCCTATTCCAAACATCCTAAAATCAGCTTTATTCACAAAATAAGTTTTAGAAGACAGTGGCGGGTCGTGGTGAAAAATATTACTTTACATTGTAGACGTTTTATCGTTTTTTCAAAATTCCATTAATAGATTTTCTTGCTGAAATGAAGAATTATTAAAACGATGACCATAGAAGATCAATATGAATAACCATGCACTACTTTATGTCTTTACTTATCTATTTACTATACTTTTTATTCGGGATGTTTCAATGGAACCACAACCAGTCGAAAATTTTATTAGTCCAAGAAATCTGACACTATTATCGAAAGTGTGGACAAAATTTAATACAATCAATAATTTTTGTATATATGAGCAATAAGCAGAGCCATAATACTTGTTGATCCTTATAACGCATATTCCATGCTATTTTTAAGATTTCTTTTCAAGTTTTCGTTTTTTTTTATATTCACATTTAAGTGCTCTATATCGTTGACTCATATTTCCGTCCAAGCTTCATCCACACAAAAAAGTAAGTGAGGAAAAATATTTTGCATTGTTTTGGTTATAACCACAAATCCAAATATTTTTTGAATGATTATCTTGACTAAAATTTCTGGTGTAGCTTTTCCCCTATTCACAACATTTTTTTCTAGATTTTTGGTAATACCCTACCTTTCTTTTTTAACCTTGAAGTACTAAACCTTAATTTAGGTACCTTATACAGTACCTAAAAATCAATTAAGTGAAAGAAACAAGAAGAACAAATAATTATCCATTTAACATTTTTATTGATGGGATATTAAAAACATGCACATTTTGTGCCGAATATTACAAAAGTAAATATGTAAATAAATGCTTACACAGACTGTTACATAAAAAAAATCAAATAAAAATGATTTAGAAAACACAAAAATTATATGAAAGTCAATATCTTTTTCAAATCACATTTATTATCTTTCTTCGAAACAATTTTTACACAACATCACTTGATGTTCGCCGCATATTGCTAAGGAACAACTTCTACAAGACGTTTTTGTCATTCTTCGGAATTTGTAGTCGCATTTAGAGCATATGCGTCATTTTTCTCTTGTGTTTCTGCTGCAGGCGCTACCCAAGGAACTGAAGTTGTAGTTCCAATTGCTGCGTCAATCCTATCCTTGACACTTCGGTATTGTCCAGGTAGATCCCTTCTTTTTCTCAACCAAACATCAGTCAGTTTGTCCGACAACTTACACATGTAATCAATCCTTGTCAATGGCTTTCCGCTTATTTTTATAAAAATTATGGCAGTATATAAAATATGAATTTAATTCTGCTGAATTAATATCTCTATATTGGTGAAACGAAGAGCTACTTCCATAAATGAATTAGTAGAAAATAGTTTCAGACACTCCAGGATGTCGTCACTGTATCCAGTTGGAGAGGCTTGTCTTATGTGGACAACATCAATACTCTGCGTTTTACCAGATCTCACCAAACTAGACTTCCATTCCATTTCTTTCCGTTTTTACCCTCTAATTCTTCAGGACCTGGTTGAACCATATATTTACGTGAACCTCTCTCTTGTACTTCCAGCAGCTCTTACCTTCATCAAGTGATGTTGTTGGACACTTTCGCTTTCTCTTCTTTCCAGAATCTTGTTTTTATTCCTCTCAGATTTCAATTTCCTCGATTATTTCAGCGATTTGCTGAGTTCAACGGTCCTTGCTCCTACTTGGTTCAAAGGGCACTGCTATAGCCTGAAACTTACCCACAAAGATTATACTATAAATTGTTCGGCGACGAAGATTTGATATTCTAGGGTTAATTCTACCTTTCCTAGGTATAAATATTCACTCAGTATTTATTGAATTATGAACCAGTTCCACACTGTACATAATCACACAAACTCTATTAAAGTATATTATTTATTTCAAAAATAAAAAGAGCTATTTACTCGCATAGCCCACCATATTACATGTGGTGTTGAACTGAATGCAGCGATTTTTTTCCTCAGTTAGGTCATAGGTCATGTAGAGAGTTCACAAAATACTACAACAGCGTGCAGTCTTGCAGTACTGCAGTGTTTTATGTTCTGTTAGAAGCAATGAAAACATTTTCTTATATTAGTATATCTGAAAAGGGCTTAAAAGTTGGTTTGAAATACAATAAGCTTTTCCTAAATGGATTCTGATGTCTGCAAAGTTATGTTTACAAATAAAAAGGAAGCAATAGCGTGAATTTTGAAATATATATTATGTTTCTGAACCACTCACCGAAACCGTTGTTTTGAATACGGTACAACTTTTTATATTAACATTGTTAGCGAATTGCACTTCCAAACGCAAATGAAAAATCACTTTTCTTACTTTGACGAAACCTCTTCACCACGTGCCATTTTCAATACGAGTAGCTTGACATCAATGCATTTAAAACGAATTATTTATATAGTTTCCGCTTGACTTCCTGTAGCCATTTTTCGTCTCTTTTTCTTTTCACTCCTTTTTCACCCTCCAATACCAGTCGCACAATTCGCAGCTGTGGCATTTTGCCAATGTGTCCTAACCATCTTGTTTCTTGTGCTCTAGTTCTTTATGTTATTTCCGGCTTATTGTATATCATTAGTTTTCTGTTTTCTCAAGTTACTTTCTGCCATTTGGGCACCGCCATATATTTTCCTGAGGATTTTTCTTTCCTATTTATTTCCAGTTTATTATTATTTTTTTCTATCTTCGTCCATATTTCTAATGGATATTTAAATGCTGGTTTCATAATCTCTCATATCGACTACACTTGAAAGGTTTTTTGCTTCCAGTATTTTTAATAGCGATCCTACTTTTCTGAATTTTCTTATCTTTTCCATTTTCCTCAAAATTTGTAAATGCTACGGTTACTCCTAAATAATAAAATCGATCAACTTTTTAAAAGTTATATTCTTTTCCACTTCCCATTTAGTATATTTACTTGTAAAGCGCATCTACATTTAATTTGTTCTCTATTAATTTTTATGTATACCAAACTTTTTAACTTTTTTACTTCTTCCACAAATTTACTTTACTTTACTTACAAACCTTTACCATTGATCTCTTCGAACTGTGCTTTGTGGTGAAAGATGGAGCCTGTTATTTGGATGTCACTTTGTCTTATTACTATTATATATACATAATATTAAAAAGTTTCGTCTTGTCTTAGTCCTTTTTCCACTATAAATCCACCCAATAAATAGTTTCCATTAAAATTATATTGCTGGATTATCAATGTAATTTTTTTGGTATTTCAACTTTTTCAAGTGCTTCTTATAATTTTGACTGAGAATTGAGTCGTAGGCCTGTTTAAAATCAATAAAGAGAATATGTAGCCTCACATTCTGTTCGTAACTGTTATTCTATATCAGTTTAAATGTAAATATTTGGACAATTCTTGATAGACTTGATCTGAAATAACTTTTGTTTCCTCCAACTATGTTGTCTTCACACATCGTCAATCTATTTCATATAACTTTAGGGATTACTTTATAAAGTATATCTATTAATGCGATACACTATAATTTTCGCATCTGCACTTTCTTTTTTATAAATTGGGCATATTAGTATTATCTGGAATTAGCAAAGTCATAATTATTATTTCTGGTACCATTAAAAGTGCCAAAAGTGTCAAAAGTGATTGTTTATGTTTCTTGAATAACTGCCCCATTTTAATAATAAAATAGGCGAAATTGGAATGATATTTAACTTAAAAATGCATTTTAATATTCAAATAATCACAAAACCGATTAAAAATATTTTTAACACGCATCCACGCAAACAATCACTATTAGATAACACTATTGATTTTTATTAAAAGTAGTTCGTTTAATGGTAATCGTAAAAAATATTTTTAACAAGGTTTTGAAATTATTTCAATATTAAAATGCATTTTTAAGTTAAATATCATTCCAATTTCGCCTATTTTATTATCAAAATAGGGCAGTTATACAAAAATTTTTGTGTTAAAAATGTTTTGTTCGTAAAATTGTTCAATTTGTTCGCTCAATCGCAAACTTTTTCACTCACAAAATAAAAGACACTTTTAGCACTCATATCAAAATAACTAATAATTTATCAAATTCGATGTTATAAACATCTATTTTTCAAAATACTAACTTTATAAAGAAGACCATTTCAACATAAAAACTTTTGAAAATAGCCGTGTATATGCACATTTAAAAAAATCCAAAATATTGGATTCCGAATGAAAATTTGATTTGTTTTGAAATAAACTCTCAAATATTATTTGGGAAATTGTGTATAAATAATGTAATGAATTACAAAAATTTTTTCAAAAGTATAAAGAGAATACCACCAAATAATTGTCAAAATAAATAAAATTTTATTTTTATATCGTTTTCAAATAGAAATATTATAAATTTATTATTCAAATTGTCCGATTAGGTTATAGACATAGCAGAAGGTTAAGAAATTGTATCTATTGATAAAACACGTATAAACAATTTCTGTAATAAAATAGAATATCGCATAAATTGTGATATATCTTATCGCATATGTACATAATATGTGTGTATATATGTATAAATATATAAATATAATTCAAGGTCTTGGAGATAGGTTATTGGCCTCAGATGGCAGTATCCTATGTAAGTAATTACGTATCATATTAATAATGCGAGAGAGTTGTTTGTGCTAACCAATGAACGGCTTTTATAATGCAAAATACATCACTTGTTATCGTTAATACGAGATTAAAACGAGTAAGATAGGTATTGGATTGTGTTCAAAGCAAATTATTTCATTTACGTTTTATAAAATATAAACTAGATAAATTATAGCACCTAATAAAAGACAAGTTACTACTTTTCTGATTTATTGAATATAAAGGCAAATTCAAATTATTACACAGCTGAAACTATCCCATGAAACTATCAACTATAAATAACTTTTGTTGCCATTATTTCTAGGTAAAAATCAAACCAAAAATATGTTAAATAGTTTGTTTACACCTTTCATCCCATTTTTGTATTATAGTCGTAAAATAAGTTTCATTCTTTTTGGAAATGAAATTTATGTTTGACGTTTACAGGTAAAAGATATATATGTGACGTGTTTAATGAGTTCGTGGTGATGTGTAGAAATCTACTCATACGATTTAATTGCCCAGAAGACATCATCTTTTTTAATTTCAATTTATAATCCGTTGAAAAAGACACTTCAAATCACAAAACTCCTTCAAAGCTGAGTTTTAGTGGAAACCTTTGGTTTACAATTAGAAATAAGTTCCCAGAAGTTCCCATTAATCCCATTTATGCTAAAAAAGTTAGTTACGATCCTGTTTTGGTATTTTTCTCGTAAACAGTAAGTTTTATCACAAAATTTGCTCATGGGAAAATTGTACATCATAAAATTATCTACCAAAACTGCCCTCACAATTTTTTCGCTTTGAATTAACATTTTTGAAATATCGCAATTATATAGTCTATTTTTATCCATGAGAGAGTAAAAAAATGATGAAATATTATGGTTATAAAAGGTTCATATAAACCCGAAAATTTGTATTAGCTCAGGTTCTTTTATTTTGATTTTGGATTAATAAGTAGAGTTTATTACCCTCTTCTACATAAAAGTGGAAAAGTTATATAATGCTGGGTTTATATAATAGATCGCTGAAAAGCTATATAGCAAAGCTATATAAAAAATTAGCTATATATAGCTCCGACAGCTACATATAGCTCTGCTAGATGTGTAGCTCTGCTATAAGTAAATTTGATGCCCTTCCGTGTAGCAGAGCTACATATAGCTTGGGAGAAACCGTAGTGTTTATACCCAGCTGGATGCCGAAGAAAAAGGTAGTTCTGTTCAATATTAAAATATGCTTAAATTTACTATATGGCAGATCTCCTGTGCACTTTTTGAACTTGTAGCAGAGCCTTAGACCTGTGCTATAGTAGCTCTGCTATATAGATCTGTTACATAATGTAAACCTTGCTTAAGATACACACACAGTACGACTCGAGTGGAAATGTACAGCATGGATAGTAGATATTCTTTACTCAATTATGACGAAATTTTTTGGGATAATATTATTTTTACTACATTTTGATTCTTGATATTGATCATAATTAATTATTATTTTATTCGCTCTTAATATTTAGTATATGTCTCTTTGGATTTAT
Source organism: Diorhabda sublineata (assembly GCF_026230105.1). NCBI lineage: Eukaryota > Metazoa > Arthropoda > Insecta > Coleoptera > Chrysomelidae > Diorhabda > Diorhabda sublineata. The sequence continues at coordinate 31,668,556 of NC_079476.1, forward strand.
AATCTAAAAATTCGACTTAAAAACAATCACCCCTTCGCCCAGGTTTTCTTCTTTTGCTTTCTGGAAACTTTTAGTCGTTTATTCAAAGTTTATTCATACTTTTTATCATAAAAAAATCTTTGAATTTCTGAACATTTGGAGAATATAAGATATTTTGGATACGCACTATACTTCCCGTAATATAAATAAATATTATATCAATTTCTATGACAAACCCTATCAGCGTCAAAATTATGTAATTTTTATAACAATAACAACACAAACAATGCATAATGTTAACCAATTTATTTACTTTTCACTTGAATGTTTTTTCCATAAAAAAAGTAGAACAAACTTTTAACTAAAAAAAAAAATATTGGCAGCTGCTCTTACGAATTCTTTAATACGACCTTTAAATTTTTTAATATAATGGCTAGTATGCAGGAGTGCAGGTGAAATATATATTTAAGTGTAGAGTCGAAGAAGAAGAAGAGAACGGGTGTTTAAATACTAAAATTATATCTTTTCGACAAGGCACTATTAAACATGAACAGAAGGGTGCGTTTCATTATATCAAAATCCAAACTGTTTTGAATATTCAATGAAAGTTTAAGAAAGGAAGGAACCTGTTCACCTGGTCATCTTCTTAAATGATAGAAAATTAATGATAATAACTGCTTCTTCTTCTTTATTTAATAATAAGTAATTGAGGTCTATTCAATAATATAAAAAATGATAATGAAATATTTTGTAAAATTTAGTTAAATTACCTGGGAAAGAAATTAATGGTTATCGCATTGAAATTACATTCACAAGCACAGCGAATGTACTTCAACAATGTGATTGAAATCATGAGTTTAGTACCAAGAGAATAGTGTAAGAATTGAGTCTGCTTGAAGCAAACTTTTGATAGCAGGAGGATTTCTAATTTATATGTTCCGAATGATTGGTGTTGAACGAATTATTTTCTAGGATCTTCAACTTGATACTATATACAAACATAATTGTACAATTAGGAATTATAGTAGCATCCTATCGATTCAATTATCATGAAGTCCATTATAACCTTTTCCTATAAGTACTTTTAAATATTGCCATGCGATCAATTTCTGTTACTATTGTTTTCCATAACTATCGCCATTTCAATTTTCTCTTTGTTTCCTTAATATTTATACCATTATTCCGTATTAATCTGGTTTCCCATTTCGTTTTGAGTCTTCCTCTTACTTTGTCTGTAAATTGTTTTCATACTGTTAGTGCATCGTCTTATATACCATCCTTATATACGTGATTATATGAATTTTATTTTTCCTAAAAATTTCATATTCTTCTCATTGTTTCTTCATTTGTTTTAACTGAACTGTAAACTTTCTTGAATATCCTCAATTTATTTTCTTGTTAATTTTTATGTTGGCTCACTACCATGGGTTACCACTGGTCTTATCGCTGCTTTACATATTTTCATTTTTGTATTGGTAATGTTTTTTTTTATTTTGTATGACCTAATTGTATCCTCTGTTTTATCGTTTTTTCTTCCTACAAAGTCACCTGAATACTTAAAACTTGTTGCTGCGTTGTCTCTTATCTCAATTTTTCATGGCTGCTTCCAATTTTTGAATGAGAAAATTGCTTTTGCTTTTTTTATATGCAATTGTGGCTCCATCTAAAGGCATATTACAAATAGTTGTCGACATAGTAACCCCTTTCCTAACGCCCCTTGACCCCTCTCCTGTCATCACTATCAAAAACGATGTTTTGTAAAACACAAGGTTCTTAAAATCAATATTTCGACGATCTGATTTATTGACATTGACTTACTTGAAGCTCTGATTTATGTAACCAATGTATAATGTAAAAAGGAAGCGCAGATTTATCAAATATACAGTTTTTCTTGCATACATATTGCAACAATGTAGACGTTACTCAATGATAGTACAAAGTGGGAGATAAAATTAATCGACTTTTTTTGTCCTCTTATTTCAGAAAGAGAAGTTGATTCAAAGCACAAAGTAATATGAGTAAGTCAGTTTCTTTAACTTTTTCATCTTTGTCAAAAAATTAAATTTTGGAAGATTACCAAAATAGGTATTTATTCATTTAAACTGAGCCATTTTTCAATTTTGGAAACAAAAAATAATCACCATAGAATTCTGCATTGCCCAACTCGGTCGTTTTGTATTAATTTTTGTAACTCGATCCACAAATCATAATATTCTCCATAGTTTCTAAGGTAATCCATGTGGATGATATTTCGTGCATCCCTGAAAACGGTCGTCATGACATTAGTAACAATCAAACTCACTTTGGCCTTCTTGCACCGAGAAACCAACACTTTTGATGACTGTGAGGTTGGTTGTGGTGAGTCACGGTTATTAAACAGTGCAAAAATAATTAGAATTACGGTGGATCAATGACAAACATGGTACCCACCTTCCGAAAGCTTTCGCATATCCATGTTATCGTTCAAAATTGAGATCATGATCTCTGTGAGATGACTGTGACTTTCATATCCTCTCGCACTTTCCCGCCCCAACACAACATAGTAAATATTTTTAATGATTTGTCCAGAATCTTCGGTATCATGGTTTGAGTGAAGGTTTTTTCTGCAAAAAATAATACTCAATAAGCACAAGAAATTCACTTTTTTTCCATTTCCTCTGATATCACGAGATATCAAACGCTTACTTGACTGCATTGGTTTAGAATATTTGACAAAAGTGAAGTCATAACTTCCACATTCTAATGTTTATATTCAAGTTCTAAAATCAATCTAAAACTTCTAAAACTTTAATTTCAAAGAAGAACGGTTTCTACTAGTCTCTTCTGCCACATTTAAAGAATATCATTTAGAGAAATTATTTAAAATACTACAATTATCTTTCTTAGTGAAAAAATAGTTTTGTGAGCAGTTAACAACATGTACAGTCTAAGCGTTCTAATTTAATTTCAAACGACGCAATTTGAAGTTGCTTCAAGGTACAAGCTGTTAGAAACATGATAAGCATTATATCCCACTAGTATGTGCTCTAAAATAATCTCAATCATTTTATACAATAACAACAACCTATAATTTAGAAAAAATTGGACGAACGGTTTTCGAGAAATTTACGTTTAAAATTATAGCTAATTTTGGGTGGCCCTTTTTTTGCAGGTAACGTTGATAAGCGTTGTATTTCAATCAGTATTAAGAAAATGGATGTTATAACTATGCCAAGAAATTATCTCCATGAACTTTTCATTTTTTTTATTGATATACGCGGTGTCCCAACGAAAACTGCAGATTTTACGTAGTTAGGTTGAGGTCACTCACTTTTTTATTGATAGAATTGTCAGAACTCATAGTATCATCGAAAAAGTTTCCGATTATCTTAGCCATTTTGATGTGGTTTATAACTATGTCTAGTGGATACCAGAGAAAAACTAAAATAAAATACTTTGACACAGATCCCCATGCTGAGGTCCATCGACTAACTCTGCTTAGCATTACGGGGGCAATTAAAACGCTATAATGGGAGTTATCCTAAACGTGAGTCCCTCCAATATATATGCAAAAAATACATCAGTAAAAACTTCGATTAATATGTCATTACAAAGACTTTGGAGTGCAGTGGAGTATGGCCAGCAGCTATACTAAGGTAGAGGAACCTCGAAGAGGTTAAATCCTTGGGTTGTGAACGCCGTTCTAGTCAATTTTTCCTGTTTCCTAACGTCAAAATTTCACTGGGAGAGACATCAGATAAGCCGTTATCACATATTCTGAGAATACGAGACAAAAAGACGGCAACTATTATTTGTAAGAGTTGAAAAGGTCGGAGCATCGCTACATTCACTGTACGACTCTTGTGTATAATTTAAAAAAATATTTCACTGACAATTAGTCAGTCAGTAAACCTTAAAAATTTATTATTAATTCTATTTAGAGCTGTATGTAACTCCTAATATCTCTTATAGCTTTGTTATTGTTATCATTTTCATAGAATAAACAAATCGAATTTTTCAAAAGCTTGCGCGGTGAAGAGAACGCCATTATTTCCAGATATTTCTGCGACAAAAACATATTTTGAAAGGAGTAATCTACGATGAAAGCAATTACAAAGACGAGTGGCTATAACATATACTTGAGTAATAGATTTTTTCTTTCGGCCACCTTGTAGTATACGTGACCGACAAGTACGATTAGAAGCCCTTTTATAATAACGACTACAAAATAACAACACAGAACCAACACAACAAAACAGACACGAAACTAGAAAAATATTGCGTGGATAAAAAAAGACATCAAAATAATTATACATTAGACAAACTGTTGATGGATGCGAAACAGGATTTTAAGAATACGGGGGCACTGTTTAATCAATGATTTTATATATAAATATGAAGAGATGTTTTAAGGATGAAACAAAAAAGTTATAATATATTATCTATGGTGATTCTTGAGCAGCATCTTCCATCTTATCTCATACTTCTTTTGTCAAGTTATTTATGGAAAATAAGACATTTGGAATATGTGACATTCACTCGAAACCAATGTAAATTATTGATCATTTCATAAAAAGCTATGTTTGTAAGTACAGTGGAAACTTAACTGTGGATTAACCGGACTAATTGTTGTCGTTAGGTATTTGGATAATCGAAAGTTCGGATAATCGAATGTAGGAAGAAAAACGGGTGTGAAATAAAATAAGTTTAATAATAATAATACTTATTAATGAATAATAATATTATTAAAATATATATTGTTATGGTATTAATAGTGTGTAATGTTTATTTTTATAAATTTTATTTTAAATAAAATCAGATTTTAATTTGGGCGCCATTAATAATTATTTGAATTTCTTTATTTTATTATGTTATTATTATTTTTTTTATTCTCAGGGTATTATATTGTGAGGTCAAATTAAAAAATTTTATTGCGATAAATTGTTATGGTTATAAGGTCAGATTATAATAGTTTTAAGACCGGGTCTGTTCTTTATAATGAATAAAATATTCAAAATATACAATTTCTTAACTAGCTATTACAATTATTTTATTTTACAAACATTCATTCATTCATTCATACTCATAATTACACTCATAAAACTAAATTATATGGAAATGTGAACTCAAATATTATATACTAAAGGAAATACTTAAACTTAATAGAACAGTACCTTAAGTGTTTGTTATGTTGTATTTTTAATTTTTTTTTTTTAATTGGAAATTGTTACGGCCTTGCAGAATAAACAGATACTCCGCTGTAGTTCCACTCCTGTTCTTTTCCTTTTCACAACTTCTTTATCTTGGAAATTGTCCCTTTGTGAGTATTCTCACTTATTTCACTTTATTTAATTGTTTTCACTAATTTCTTATTACTACACTTATACAATTATTAATTATCAATCCTTTGAATATTTTATGCCTTTTTTATCAAGATTTTAATTTTTTTAAATTTCAATTAAAATTATTTTACTCTTTTTTCTCTTGCCAAAAAAAATTTTTTTCTCCTTGTTGATTTTTTTCTTCCTTCCTTTGTTTTTAAACAAACTTTTTTTTTTCTTTTAACCAATGATATTTATTTTAAAAGTTAGTTACTAAATTGTCATTTCTAAATTTTTAAATTATTGTGACTTTATTCAAATAATATTATTCTATAATTTCTTTGTTGTATTTATTTCATTCCTATGTTATTAATTTTATCATTGCAGTTGTCAAAATTTTTATATTTTATCATTTATAACCTTAAAATTTATGTTGGTATGTCACACAAATTTTTGAAGTTGGTGCTCCTGTTTTTATCTGTCAATTTATGGATTAAATTCTTTGATTATACAGGATTTGTCAAAATTAAATAATAATTTAGAATATAGTGTTGGCCAAAACTTAATATAAAGAATGTTATTTATTTTATTGTGATAAACTGCTCTAAGTAACCGAATAACAGAACTGAGCTTATTGCTTTATTTATATCTTATTATTGTTTAATAATTTATTTTGAATATATTCATACCATAACAATATATATATATATATATATATATATATATATATATATATATATATATATATATATATAGATAAATAACCTAAATACCAACTGCAGCGATATCTGCCGGGCTGATTTGTGAATCTAAATCATCCAGACCGTCATTTGAATGCATTCACAAAAATCCATTCAAATCAATCCAGCCGTTTAGTTGAAGTATAGATAAATAACTTAGATACAGATTGCAACGTCATCTGCTGAACCCCACCCAAACGCTTACAAAAAAATTAATTCAAATCGGTCCAACCGTTTGGGAGGAGCTCTGTGACATATACACGTATGGTAGAATTATATATATAAAGATTGCTATTAAATTCAATTATCAAGTTGAGTTTATTTCTGGTAGTTGTAGATGAAGTATAGTAATTAATCTATTCTCAATTGTCGATCAAAGATAAAAGTTATTTAGTTTAACGTTTTTCAAATCGAATGCTGCCATAAACCAAACTCAAAAAATTAAGTATTCAAAAATATCAACTTGTGTTGTGGGGTATTTTATTAGGTATCCCAGTTATTTGACCGAAGTCTGTGAGATTAGTTGACCCTTACGATCAAAAAGGATTTTAGCAGGTAGGGTGGAGCAACTATACGTTTCCTGAATGTTCGAGGAGGATGCGACAGCTTTTGTTCGGTTGTTTGATTCGACATTCGGTGCATATTTTTTTGAGACTAGTCATTATTTTTTCTATTATTGTAAATAAATTGTTCTATTTATTTATTTCAATTCCAATGCGTTAATACAAAACTTTATTCTCACATGAAATTGGAAAAATTTACAAAAAATTTATTTGCTTCGCATTCCGTGCTAATAGTACTACTTTCACAATATACGAGGGCGATAGACAAAAAGGATTGACAGGATTGCGGTGATTAAATTATTAGTTTCTGCTATTTTGAGGTCGTTTATTAAAATTTACATAAACCAGCAGATAAATTCTTTCCTATACTCATATAGAGAAAACCTATCTTGTTCATAGGTAAATATGAAGAAAGGAGGATGTCGATTATTAATTAACATGTTTTAAGTCCTGTAACAGTTAAAGAAACTAGAAAATATTATCGCGCCACGGAATGATTTGGTAGACTAATGAACACGAAAAATATTGAACGTCTGGAGTCTCCTTTCACTATAAGTATTACTAGAATGCTTCATAAAATCCATGACCCCGTACTTAGCAATCGAATAAAAGGAGGGCGGGTTATTATCCTTTGTGTCCACAACTTTATTTTTTTCAATATAGGCTTTTATAACCAATTATTACAACCTATAGAAGCTGGAGTATTTAAAAGATAGAAGTAAAAAAGTTTTTTAATCACACAATATATAAATTTCACATAAACTGATATAACTACCGAGGAAGACAGACTTTATCCGCATATGATCTATTTTTGCTGAAGACTTTATCGGAAGCTTCCAAACCTCCTAATCCCAATTGGAATAATATAAATAGAGCAATGCAGTTGAAAATAAAATTAACGTAACAAATAAATGAATAAATCTCTAGTAAGTAAAAACCTCTATAACTCAAATGATCTGACATTTCCCTTGGTTTTTATTTTATCCAGATTCTACTGTAATCTAAAATACTTCATTCCAGACAAAACAGAAAATGATAGCTAATCATAATTAAGTAGATCGCATTTGTTAAAGAAACAATTCGAATCATTTTTCTTAAATCGTGTTAATAAGACCTGGGAAATGTTCATTCGAATGCGCTTTGGTGAGCAAACGCGTGGATAACTCACGTCTACATAATTCTTCAGTTAGTACATGGTATTCTTTTATATGACTTTAGCCGCTTCCATCTTTTTAATCTCAACCCGACTATCGGCCATTACCATTTGATGACCTTTTTTGATGATATGGTTGGTTGTTACAGTTTTTGGCCGTCCGAACCCTTGTCTACAGTTAAACTGATTTTTAATACAGCTGCCCAAAAATTTTACATTGTTTAAATCTTCTTTCATTTGCGTAGGTGTATAAACAAATATTCAATATTCAATAAGTCGATATTTAATCTTTTTAATCATTATTAGATTTTCAAACAGAAACTAAGTGCTGAAAATGGCAGAACAACTCATAAGTTTATCTCTTTAAGCACAGCACTTACAATAATTAGGTATTAAATGAATTATTAACAACAAAAGTATTGAAGAGAGAGATAATCCTTTCAATAATGTGATGGAGTGTTCGGTTAGTCCGCTAAATATACAGAAATACAAAACCACCTTAATTTTCGATTCGTAAAGAATTCCTGGAATATTTTTCGTTTTATAACAGTAATATTGTAGTAGGAGGGTTGTTACTTAAGTTTTAAGATAAACAAATTCAAAATAATTTCCACTGAGATCAATACACTTTTGTAAGCGTTTGAAACAATTATAGAAGCATTTTTCTGCGGGAATAATAGAATAATTAGAAATAATTAGGTGCCATGGCAGATGACTTATAAATTCGATATTTTAAGTGTTCAAAAACTTTTTTGTTTGAACTGATGTGTGAGGGTTTACATTGTCGTGGTGTAGGATGATTCGTCTTCTGGAATTGGTTTCCTTGATTGTCGGACACCTCTGTCAAGTAAATGCTGGTATACCATTCAGAATTGTCCGGCGATTATTTGCTTCTAAGTACTAGGACCCAGTCGGTTTATGTTTAGTTCATATACATATCAGTTTACGCATAACATCGATGTTTTACGGCACAACGGCCAATTTTGTTCGACCACCATGAAATTCATCCTGTAGCGAAGTGCGACCACGGTTCAATTCAGAAAAGCAGTGAAACTCGGTAACTAGAGATGGTTCTTCATCACCAAAAGTGGAAGCGAGTTGATTGGCACAATGTTGCCGGTTTAATCCACGCTGAAAGTCATAGAAAATCATTCCGGTCTTATTCCATGTCCCAAGTATCTGTGAACAACTCAACTTTAACACTCGTATGATTAACACGTTCTGAGTACGGTCAGCATTATAAATTTCAAACTTTGTGATGTCAATGTCAGGTTTGACATAATCACATCCGTGTTGCCGTAACTCAAAACCTAAATTAAAAACTTGATACATATATAAATTACCAGTACATACATTTTAAACTTTTTAACGCTTTTGAGTGTCAGTATAAATATCACTTTTATATGACAATCGTACCAAAAACGTATTTATTTGCATTCTTTTCCATATTCAGAATGAAAGTTCATATCACCGAAATGTTGAGCTTGTGTACGTTCACGGCATTAATATTCAAGAAACTATATCTTTGTGATTATCATGCATAAATTTACAACTAAAAATTGTTAACCATTAGAATAGCATTCAACTCGTATTTATTAACAAAAGTGTCTAACTACATTCGATTTTATCAGCTATGTGTATAAGCATACATATCCATTTACTATTTTAGTGAAAATTTTACAAATTTAATTGACTTGGATAAAAATAATGAAGCCTTGATTGTTCTTTGTCCGTAGGCAGTGAGTGCAAAATTTGATTTTTAATATATTTATTTGCATTCAAAGTCTCAAGATATGTGTTTATCTGTTTAATTAGCGTATCAGGAACATTTTTTTCTATTTCAAGGAAATATTAACCATAAACAATGATTTGTTACAACGATGACGAATATATACTGCAATAACAAATATTTGTTATGTGGATACACTATTGAAGAAAGAAAGAACGAATGCTGGTATGCTGTATACACGTAGTGGATCTAACACTTCTAAGATTAGGAAGGGTCGTTGCCCTTAATCTGTCTAGCGTTCTTACTCTTTTCTATAAATTCAGATATTTTTGAACGTTAAATTAGCTTTGCTTTTACAAATCAGTGACGGTTCGAAAACAGACTATTTAAGGGTATATTTATATTTACTTAAATGTTGTGTTTATAATATATTTAACAGAAAAGGGAAGTAGTAGAGGGAAATAATTAACAGAATACAAACTAATCTGATTTTTATCAGTATAGTTTTTTCAGTTAGAATAGTTTAATTACACTTCATTAAAATATTATCGTTTCCCACAAAAGCTATACCAATAAATACATTTCAAATTGAGGGATATTTCGTGTAACATGGAGTCAAGGAGATACCAAAATTCTCACTTCTCTTTTTATGCAAATGGAATCATTAGTCGTTACAATTAATGTATATATCTATACGAAATTCCAAAATTTAAGTTATAAATTACAATTATTGAGTGTTATTTCTCTATTCAACCACTTTCGAATAGTAATAACAACCCCGATGAATTTTTTCTAAGTTCTATGGAAAGTATGAAAATGTCTCTTCATTCTCTATTTATGAAAGTTGGTATGAAAAGATGTTATAAATCAACTTGCTCTATTTAAATATTCATTATGAAAAAGTTACAGGATAGTTAAAATAACAGTAAATAACAAGATTTTGGATACACGTAAAAATTAAAAGGTAAGAGTTTAATGGTACGGAAAATAATCCTCCTCGTTGGAAGAAAATTTACGACCTTTTAAACTTTTTTTCAGTTGAGGAAAGAGATGATAGTCGGACGAAGCCAAATCTGATGAATAAGGGGGATGTTCTAGTAATTCAAACCCTAAATCACGAATTTTTTGCATGGCAACATGAGATTTGAGTGCAGGGATGTTGTCCTGCAGACAAAAAAACACCTTTGGGTAGCTTTCCACGTCTTTTCTCTTTGATTTTTTCCCGTAGAGTGGTCAGTAATGTCGAATAGTAATCTCCAGTTATTGTTAAAGTAAATAAAGTAAAACCGTTATTGACTTCATACCAAATGAAAATAGGTTGAAATAGACTAGAGGCCATAGGAACTGTTTAGTGGAAACAGTGGAACAAAATATATTGTAATTATTAGTCTAGTTTCCAAATATGTATTTAATTATTCTAAAAATTATTAATACTTAAGATGGAAGCAAATTTCAGATTTGTGTGCAGGGGCGTTGTCCTGCAAAAACAAAATACCTTTGGATAGCTTTCCGCGTCTTTTCTCTTTAATTTTTTCCCGTAGAGTGATCAGTAATGTCGAATAGTAATCTTCAGTTATTGTTCTACCCTTATCCAAAAAATCAATCATGATTACTCCATGGCAATCCCAAAAAACTGAAACAAGAACTTTTCCAGCAGATTTTTGGACACGAAATATATTAGATTTTGGAGAACCAGAGTGTCGCCATTCAATCGATTGTTGCTTTGTTTCTGAAAAAGTCTACATCATTTTCAAATCGAGCACAGATCGAACGCGATGCACGCTTTTGGTCAACATTCAAACATTTGGGGATCCATTTTGCAGCAACTTTTCTCATGTCCAAATTGATGTGAACTAAAGGATGAACGCGTTCGTATGAAATATTCAGTGCTTCAGATATCCGTTTTAGCCCAATTCGGTCTGATAAAATCATGTCATGAACTGCATCGATATTTTCGGGGACTGACACAGAAACTGGCCTTCTCGATCGGTCATCATCTTCAATTTTTCACGATCACATACGAAGGACATTGATCACCAAGGGTATTAAGCATACCTTCGTAAATCTGCTTACCTCTTAATCCTTTTAAATACAGGTACTTGATGATGACTCAATACTCCAATTTTCCGATTTTCTCAATTTCGAGGGACATCTTTTTTCTTTCAATTTATTGCGTAACTCCGGTTTACTTTTTTGACATCAAACTTCACACTGACACTTCTAATAAGTTATTGTTCGTTGCTATTGTAACGCAATATTTTGTTTATGCATGGAACTGGTTTAGGCTAACTAGATATCAATACATCCTCGTATTTGTATACATATTTTCTAACTGCATCTTACTATTTGTCTTCTGTTAGTTCTGTCTCCGGCTATCCTTATCTATGCCCTCTCTCCAGCTTCTTCGTGGTCTTCCTCTTCTTCTATTTCCTTGTTGTATTCACTTAGAAAATGGCCCATACAAGGTTAGTTTTTCAGTTATGATGTCATCAAATAATATGTGAGTGACCCTATTATCTCCCTTTTTGACCCATTTCTTATCCTGTCCCTCCTAGATTTGCCCGTTGTTGCTCTTTAGAAGCCCATTAGGGTCTACATTACCTTTTTTCCGTAGATTGGAGAAGGAAAGTAGGTTAGTAGTTGCAAGATTTTGAATACAATAAAATAAACAAATAATTAAAATATTGTTAGTTGATGAAAAGGTTAGTCGAAATAATATGTTTACATCGTAGGAAATAAAGCTTTTTCATATTTGACAGCATTATTGCATAGCACAAATACATAAAGAAATATGTGAAAGCATTAATGATAAATAATGGGTTGTAAGAGAATACACAATTTTGATCGCATGTCAACTATCAGATCTCGCCGTTGCCTGGCTCAACCTGTTCCTTCTAACTAGAAGAAATAATTTAAATATACCAGGTACTTGAAAATGTTAAAAAATAATTTGTTCATGTGGAAAACAGAAATATGAGAAATAGTCAAAATATATAGAAAAATGGCCGGATGAAACGTAATTAGATATCAAAGTCATAGACGCAGAAAGTGAAACAATATCGAACATATGAAGTTATAAAAAATGAAGTAGAAAATAACTTGAATTTTGAATTAATATTGCACGTGATAAATACCTGTTATTATCCCTTCCTTTCTCATGGAATTTATAAAAATTTCGTAGTCTGCATCCAAACATACAGTTAACTGGAAGTCGAATTTTGAATTTTTTCGGCAATGTTGAATCTTCTCACTCTTCATTTCAGTCTCTATTTCATCGTCATAGATCTAACAAAATTTCTTTGTCTTGTCTAAGATGCAGATGGCTTTTTGCGTTCACTTATGGGCATCTGTAAACATACTTGGTACCCATCGTGCATACCAGTTCAGTTTGGCCCACGTCGTAATTGAAACCACCATATTCAACTATAGAACATGATTCAACTTTTCAACATTTTCGTATGTGGTAACGGTTGGGGATATTAAACTCATCACACCATAGAGAAAGAGAGTTTGATTGGGCTATTTTTATTTGGGAATTGATTTCAATTTCGTGTGGGATTTGTTTCAAGGGCAGAAATTGTTGTGGTATTTACAAAGGGTTTCTTTTGATGTGAAACCCCTTCAATGGGCGTGTGCCCGCCCATTATCAATCGAGGAAAATAAAAAACTAAGCATACTGGGAGCAAAAAAGATGATGAACGAACCAGATATCTTTTTGAGATTATATTGATTGTTTCTTGTTGTAAGTGCGGGTACAGCTTCGACTGTATTGTTCTCTGTCATTTGCAAATTGTGAATAGTGAATAGGTTCAACAGGCTGTAAGAAAGTGAGCTTTGGGAATGAGCTTCACCTATTGACGCTGGGAAGTTATCGAGGAAGACAAGGCAATGTTCCGAGGCCGTCGCTAGTAATCGAGGTAGACTATTTAGACGTTTCGGAATATGGATTGACATAAACGGTGTTACTGGCGCTGAATCGATTATTTTATTGATACCACATCACCCTTTCACGATATCATGTATACCACCAATTCACCTAATATATATATATATATATATATATATATATATATATATATATATATATATATATATATATATATATATATATATATATATATATATATATATAATATTTCTATTCAATCCATCCATTTTGGAACTGAGATATGACTCTTTCGAGTTCGAAATTTTACTGTACACTTTAAATTCGAGTCATTCTATATATCTAATAGGTTACAATATGACGTGATGATGAATAATTATTTCGATTTATAAATGGTTGAGGGCGGAACGAAGGTATCAGCCCTCGAATACCTTGCAAATATTATTTCCTGTTAACTACTTGCAACAGAGACGTTGGTTATTCATTTCATATTTTGTTTACTGCTCAATGTGATTGAAGATGGACAAATTACGGCTCTTAATAATTTAGAAAAACAGAAGATGCTTTTTAATTAAATCTTTTACTTCAATACGATAAGAAGTAAAAAAGTTGTCCTATTTCCCTGCAAGCTTGTACCCTAGGACATAGTTTTGTATGTAAATATTCAAAAAGTTGTAAATACATAAAAGCTATTTATATTTGAAAATCTATGAAGAGTAATTATTATGGTTCTTTCGTACTTTTTTGAGTTTATTTTGGGATATTCGTTAAATATCTGTAGCAGTTTTATTACTTTTGTTGCTAGTATTTGATATATTCGATTCGAAATATTTCCAAAGTATACAGTATATATGTTATTTCTTCAGTTTACTTTGGATATATTAACCCAAGGTCAACGTTATTATGCGTATTGGTAATTATTTGAGGAAGATAATTGTTTTGTGATACTGAGTTTATTATTGGAATTACTTTTTTAGGAAAATTTATGTCACATAATATGAAAAATTGAAGATATAGGGAATAATTAAAGTTAGACTTGAGCTCCAATAAACATCGGCTAATTACCTGTAACGGGTATTTGGTAATCATTGAAATAATCTTTATATTCAAATTGTTAATCCAAATAATCAGCATCTAATTTTAGGGAAGGATAGCTTAAACTTCTGACTCTCTATCTTTCTAGAACATACGGACGGCTATCGACTTGTTGCCTATGCGATATCTCTATGGATCAAACCATCGTTTAACAATAAGAATGATTAATTAGCAATTAAATCTGAACATTTTGCACCGGATATCAAATTTTGACGTATAGTATCTTTTTTATTTTTGAAAAATTAAAGGGCGTCATTTTCGAACTCTTGTACTAGAAGAGTAGTAGAAGAATTCAAGTAGTGTCAATAAGAATTAGTATAATGGCACTGCCGGTGTATTACTGTCCAAAGGCACTACTATGGAAGCAGTTAAATTACTAGTTGAAAAATAGAATACATAGAAGTGTTGGTAGATGAAAAATCAGTCATTACTCACACACACACACACACACCTCTATGTGGGCAAGGCGATTTCCCCGGTGACGAAAGAAGAGCTACTGACACCTGTCCAATAAGCAATATGGATACCAAGTTCGCTCAACTCCCGACGCTATTGACCTATATCTCCGTCAAGAGTTGTAAATGTCTGGTGGTGGTATTGGATATCAAATATGCCTTTAACTCAGAAAAGTGCAACCGCATTATGGAGGCGCTGACTACCTTACCTGCGGAAAATTATAGCAAGCTATTTCATCAACAGAGTCGTGAAACACGACACTGAAATTAGGCCAAGAGAGTATTGAGTGACTGGAGAGGTCCCACAAGGCCTAGTATTAGGGCCTCTTCAATGGAACATCATGTACGACGGTTTGCACTAGCTGAAGCTACCAAGAGCAGTCACACCTGTAGCATTCACAGATTATGTCATTGTAGGCAAGCATTTGAAAGATCTGTAAAACTATGTCAATGTCTCTTACGAGAGACATCAGGAGTACCTTAACCATATTGGTCAGCATCTAACAGAATTCAACACGGAAACGGTATTACATTACAGCAATTAATTTGATATCTGAGTGTGAAAATGACACTCGCCTTCGTTTTAAGTAGCAGGTGGAAAATGTTGCTACTAAAGCATCAGCGGTATGAGTTGACATAAATATACCGGTTGAAGTCACTCTGAGTAATAAGTGTCTGCCCCAAGCAGGGCAGTGTCAACTACTATCTGACTCACATGCTGTCTGGGCATGCGTGGTTTCGGACATACCTGTATAAATACAAGTGCTGTACAAGTGTGCAAATACAATTACCAGTATCACACAAAGACAACTTATTATACTGAACTCCGAATCAACCAGTATCGATTGGGAGATACAGGGAAAGTAATTAGGTAGAACAAGCAAATTAGCTAATACTCTCCCGCGAAATAATACCTGATGGTGATTTCTGCGAGAAAATACAGGCTCACAGGATACATTAGTGGAGTAGGTAATGCATGCGAGATACACACTGTACTGGCTAAAAAACACCTGATGCAGGAAAATTTAGATATGTCATGCTCTGTACATTTTGCAGATAACTACTTCATCATAAAAAAATAATTCTTAATAACCTTACAGCATTAGGTAGATGAAATTGAGAGATTGGCAATACATTAAAAATAACTTGTATTATATCGTTTTCAAAAGTAAATTCGAATTTTAAATAAAGCGACATGTACAATTATCATATTTTCTAAATGTTACTATCACATCATGGATTAGGAGCTGTTCTGTATAGACACGCGCAAGCATGTCCACTGTATAAGCCTGATTCCATGAGTCATCTCGAGTAACTCGCGTTTATTTAATACTTGCGTTTAAAAGAGTTGACCCCAATGCTAATTCATTGGAGGATATATTGCAGGAATCAGAATTTGTAGTTTAAGTGTGGTAGAAAGCTGGTAGTAAATGATAATGCAGATGGAGCGAGAAAATGCCTAAGTATACATGGAATATTTTTTTACGCGATGGATACCAAGAATGTTTTCGAAGGACGCTAGAAATTACAGAATGCCTACATTTAGATGGTTCACGACAATATGATTTGCCGAAGCAAATTGACATCAACTGGGGATCTAAACCTTAACTACTAATATGACATCTTTCATAAAATACCGGCAAATATAAATTTTATTAACAGCACGTAATTTAGAAGAGCTAATGCACTTTCACTTTTTGTTTTTGTTCATAATATTCCCGAAAGCTGCATCACAAAAAGAAATTTTGTGGAAAAAAACTACATTTGAAAATTTATGAGTATCAATGTTATAAAAGTAAAAATTATTGTAAGAGCACTTATTCCCTTAATTTAGTGAAATGTATACTAATAAGGTTTTAACAGTAAAATGATAATTCATTAATTATAATAATAACTTGACTAAAACTTATTACTATTTATGTATGGAACGCCTCAATTATCTCCGAAACGGCTTGTACGATTTTTATAAATTTTTGTGCGCAAGTGTCTTGTGATACGGCCGGTATTATGGTGGTATCTACATTGTTGTCAGATCTTTCCTTTTTCCGGAAAAATAATAAACTTTGTTATTTCAAACGAATCATATTCTATGTTAAGAAATACTGATTATTTTTCATGTTATATATATTCTCCAAATAATAACTAAATGCCAAGGTTTCGGATTTATAGTATTTCCACCAAAGTTACATATTGTACATTTAGATGGTTACGATTGAATAAACTCGTTTAATTTGAATATCTTTAATAATTTATGTGCTAATACAAATCTCGTAACAAGGTCTAGTGTCAGTAAGTTAGTAAAAAGTTTAACGAAACTTGTGCAATAAAATATTTTTCCAAATCATGGCGCAGAAAACCTAAGACAACTGAAGACAAATTTTTAAATGTTTGTGTTATGTTAGAAGTAGATCCACATTTGTAAAGTAGAAAAATGACGAATTTTAGATACACACATACCCAAAATGTTGTCCATTTTTCCAATACAACAAGCCATGCGATTTTTAAAACTTTGCAATACATATTGCAATATCCCTGGCTGCTGAATTCTTCTTAATTCTGTGGTAATCTTATCTTTTAATTCCCGAATATTTGCAGGTTTTGTTTTATAAACGATGCTTTTTAAGTGACCCTACAGGAAATAGTCTAAACGATTCATGTCCGGTGATCGCGGGAGCCATTCGATAAAACCACGCCTTCCAATCCATCTTCTAGGAAACATATTATTTAGGTATTGTCTCAGCACACCCGCGTAGTGATGTAGGGCACCATCTTGTTGTAGACAAATATTGTCAATTGGGATACTGCAATTATCTGAAAATTTCTAAGATTGTAAGTTTTTCTAAATGTAATTGAAAATATTTGGATTTGGATAATACTATTTTCCGACAAATCTAAATACGCCGGACCATTTAAGTTGCCCTCAATGAAAAAAGGTTCAATTATTTTGTCGCCTATTATTCCAGTCCATACATTCAGTTTTTCAGAATATTGGGTGTGGGATTGACGCTTCCAACGAGGATTGTTACGTGATCAGTAGCTATAGTGATGCCGATTCACGTTTCCGTTAATACAAAAAGTGGCCTCATCGCAAAACATAACATAAATTGTGGTATTTAGGTATAGGGAACATTAGATGAAAAATAATAAATTTTTCTTAGGGTGATATCATTTGAAATAACAAAGTTAATTATTTCGGAAAAAACGAAAAAAACTGACAACAATGTAAAACAACCATATACCATATACCAATCGTATCAAAAAATTTGGAAAAATTGTACATGTACAATTGTAAATTCACTACTTAAACTTGAGAATAAATCTCTTTTAGTTAATTTAGTATCATTTATAGCCAGTAGCTCTAAATATGAGGATTTAGATCCATACAGGATCCATACCAATATTAAATTTTCAGGTTTTTTGCCAAATTCGCAAACTTGATAACTGTTTGTACTGGCAGAACTTTAATGAGAAAATTGATTTATCTTCGAGTCATCTCTGTGAAGCACCTATAAAATGGTTTATGGTTAGAAACACTAAAACATCGACTGGAAAATAATGTGTTTTCAATGGAGAAATATATTGAAAAATGAAAATGATGAATCTTCCAATTTTTTATAGTTAGTTAGTATCAGAGGCTCAGTAGAGTGATCATCCCCCATATATGCGTAGAAGTCTTACAAAAAAGTATCACATCGGAGATGTCCATTTTACTGCTGGTTCGATAATTCAGACAGGTGGTCAATATTTTCAAATAACTACATAGATGACTTTTATTTGAACTTTTATTTAAAGGAAGCTATAATTATAATTTAAGTTATTAGATCGAAAATATTGTGACCAGAAACCCAGAAGAAATATACAAATATACACAAAAAATAAGGTGTCTACTGAAATATTTTTACATTCACGAATAAGTATAAACATAAAAGGCAAATGACGAAAGTTGTTTCTCAGATAACTTGTGAAATTACACACAATTGCCAACTTATCAGTCGAGAGATAAATTTTCTTCAAAAATTTATTGAATAATTGAAGTACAATTTTACAAAGATAATATATTATGTTTTTCTATGTTTTTAACGATTTATTCTTTTTAAGGGCAACCATAAATAACTTCCAATTAGTTTGGTAGTGATAATTTTATCACACAATTTTTATGTGTTTAGAATGTATAAATTCTTCTAAAATTGTCGAAGAATCATCTAGTGTATTATAAAAAGAAAAACTGTATGTAACTTTCTGCAACGGATAGCATTGGAACTAGAAGGAAAATTTGGTTGATTGATTACAAACAGACAAAAAAATATGATGGAAAGATTAATTAGTTCATATAAATATCCTAGAAGCTCTTTCTACAAAAAAACTTTAAAAATAATTGTTTTGAAAACCAGTCATATTGTCAGTAAAATATTCATAAGCTGAAGTAACCTCAGATCAAATTTTTGACTTGAAATTATTTAAATTATGTACTAATAGCAATACCTTGCTCCAAAAAGCATTGGAGAAATGAATTTCGAAATCGTTATATCATCTGGCAACAAAATACACTGGGAGAATAAGTTTAAAAATTGACACTGAGAAAAATATTCTCGTCAACTTAGTTTCTTTTGAAGTGTCCTTGCACGTTTTATTGCAGTGTACATAAAGAAAACTTTTTTCATTTGATTGAGTGAAGCAGTAAAAATGTGCAATGAGTGGATAAACTTCCTCGTCGAAGAAGGCTATTCAAGATTTTAGTGAAGACCTAGTACAGATTTGTGAAGAGCTTTGAGCAAATGGGACAAGCGAAGACCAAATTTGTACCGAAACTTTTGATTGTTGAACAGAAACGAGTAATGTATCCATTTTTTGGTTCGGATTTCATTACCAAAATTCTAACTGGAATTGTTGAGTTGAAAGGCTACTTCTCTTAGCCAAACATCTAACTTTTGTAATGGAAAACAAACAAAAATTTGACGTTGTATTCTCACATTCTTCTTACCTATCACTTTCAACACAATTGCTGATTTTGAGAAGGCTACGAACGAACAGGTGAAAGAAACTTCCAAAAAATGCTTTCCATCGTGTTCCCATTATGTTACTTTTGTTTCCAGTATAATAATTATTTTTTTCTGGGCTCTATCTTCAAAATACCTTGTATTTTACCGGTTTCTAGCGCTTAAAGCGGTTGTTTATGGTTAGAGTGAAAAAAATTAAAAAAACGTTGAAATAAGTGCTATAACGTTAAATTTATTTCATGCTTTTCATTAGCTAACACAGTTCATTAGTTCAATTGGTCCACACCGTTATTGACAAAAAAATATTAAGTAACCTTTGATTTTGAGATTACAGCACATGAACTGATTTGACATTAATCAGTAACTCGATTTGTTTCAATGTAGTAGTAGCTTTCTATTATTATTATTGTTAGATGGAAAGTGAAGATTCCGACTTTGAAATATGTACAAAAGGCAAATGTGGCAACATTAAATTTGTTGCCGGAAAAATCCAAAGAAAACAATTTAAAGACTGAAACACGTTTAGACATGGCAGAACCAGAATAATATTCACAGCTTTAAAAAATTCTAAAGGTCTAAAAAATTAAAGTCCTCTACACTATGGTTCAGCTATTCTAAACTAGAGGCAACCTTAATTATAACTGATAATATGGATTTAAGTATATGTCAAATTAATAGCATTTCTGGAACGAAAATTGTTTGGGCACAAACCTAAAAAATCGAATACATTCTTCAAAAGACCTCCAGAAAACAAATATTTAATGTTTGAGGTAAAAGTTTTAAATATTTAATCAGTTTTTTGTTATTTTATTTATTAGTTTGTAGGCTGCTACATTAATACTGGGAATAGCTGGAGGTTGTCAAACAGAAGAGAAATTTTTTTTTTTTTTTATTTCAGTTTAACGTGCCTCGACAGCGCTGGTCATTGGCACACAAATACAAACATAAGTTAAATACATTCGAATTAAATAAAAATAAAATGAAAGTTAAATACAGTTACATACAAAAAATAAAATCTGTTACAATGTATAAATTAAATTATATTTTCTTGTACAGCTTGGTGACTTTAAGGAACTGCACGATTTTCCTTATTTCCGTCGGGCAGTTAAGTGTCTCCTGTAGGTTGGTTTTCATGTCAAGCTGTTGATATGCGGTAGAGTATTCTCTGCAGTCGGTGAGGATGTGCTTAACAGTCACAGGAACTAGACAAGTTCGGCAGACAGGACGACTTTCTGACGACATCAAATAGCCGTGAGTAAGTTTCGTGTGGTTGATGCGAAGTCTTCTTATTGTCACAGCTTCTCTCCTATTCAGAAAGTTTAGGGAAATGTGAGAAGTAGTTGGGTGGATTTGATGTAGTGCTGTAGTGCTAATGCTCCATGTATCGTGCCAAGATTTTTTAGTGAGGTGTTTGAAAGTAATCTTCAGATCATTGTCCAGCTGTACTGGGATTTCAAGATGATTTTTTGTGGCTTCTTTGGCATGACGATCGGCACATTCGTTTCCAGCAATTCCAGTGTGATAAAAGGAAAATTGATTACATTGAAAATAAGGGGGAGTTTCTACTCATTACAATTCCTGACTCAACAAAATGTCGGCATTTTACAGTTATTTGGAAACTAGTTCAAACATGAATTTAATGCATTATATAGAAATGGAAAATGTACAAAACAAGTTGTTGGTGTAAGCATGTTTTCGAAAATTCCATCATTAAATGTGCAATATTTAAGATTACTGGATCCAAAAAATATACAGGTCATACATTTCGACTTAGTTCGGCATCGCTTCTAGTTGCTCAGGAGGAGACATTCTTCGATGAAAACAACATGGAGGATGCAAATCTACTGCGGTTGCCGAAGCAATTCTCTCTACACAAAAATAAATTTTGCTTCACGATTTTTAAAAGGAACTAATAACAGTAGTTTTTTAAGCCAGCCTTCTACATCATATGACAATCAAGTAACCAATTTATTGTTACAAATAATCACCACTTGAATGAAGTTTTATCTGGTAATAAAAAAATGGGTTTCGAATATTCGAAATTTATAATTTAGTTGTTATTTTTTTTTCTAATATCGTTGTCTACAATTAACTTTCAATTCAATCATTATCATTATGCGTTCGTTATTAATTGTAATTTACCGAATGAGTTTAATCAAAATATCCCATATTTCTATTTGATTTTAATTTTTTTATATAGAGCTGTAGAAAAAATAATGTATGCAATACGTTCATGAAGCCTTTTTCTTTAACTCAGCCGGTCAACTGTTCCCATTCGTGAAAAAATGTGCCACTCGTTGCATAAATTACTATTAAATACACCTCGTACATATAAAAATATAACCTGGACAATCACAATAAGCACCTGAAACTTAATCAACTTATCATTTTGATCAATCTAAATCAAAATAAAAGAAAACGTAGGCGAGAAATTTGTACAAAAATGTAGAAATATAGGGTTATCTGAAGAAGAAACGGTTCCGGACTAAAAAACAAACATTGTGGACGTTTATATCAAACTAATATATAGTTGCGGCCGTTTTGAAATGAGAACCAAAGCAATAAAACCACAAAAACAAGTTTAGGAGTATCTTTTTTATTTTTCCCCCTTTTTTATGTGATAGATACAGGCTTTAATGTTGTGTTACAATCGAAATAAATTTGGAAAATCAAAGGACAAAAGAAATGTATTTAAAATGCAAGTTTTATTTTTACATTTTTCTTAAAATGTCAATTTTGTTTCTAGTAACTAACAATCAAAAGATGTCGTATAAGCGTGGATCTTTGGCTAGATGCTTCAGCAGACGTTAATAGCGGAACAGACTGATAATTTTTATATAGAATGCGCATTTAAATTGTGAATAATTGCATTCTTATTACCTCATATTTTAATGTGGATACTTGATTTATTCCTTGAACAGTAAATTATGTAATATGAGCAGAATTATTATATTTATCAATATAATAAACAATAAATTTTCTAAAAATGAAAATGGATAATTTAATTTATTTAACTGGCCTATTGTGATAAACAAACGTTCAGAAAATACATTTTTATATGGTGTTATTAGTATTTTATATTAATTTGAGGAAAGTAATATTGTTATTCTACGAAGGTTGCCTGAAAAGTTTCCAACCTCAATATGAAGATGTGGTTAGTTATATGCTGGGAAATATATTTGCGCATTCTTTGAGAGATTCTCATTGAAATTTCATCCATTTTGGAGGAGGCTCTATGATTTACAAATGTAAAATTTTGACCGTTTCAGTCTGAGTAACGTGGCAAAGACGATATCAACGGCCGGAAAAGTAATGGCGATCTTTGTTTGTGAATAATCATCGGATTGTGTTCATGGAGTATCTTTAAAGAAGTGAAACAAAAGAGAAACTAAACATCAAAACATAAATCATTTTTCCTTCTCATATGTACAAGGACTTTCCCAACAACTAACGATTTATTCCAATAAATACGATATTAGTATGTCATGAATGACATAATAAATTATCTATTTCACAAAATTCTTGAAATCTAATATATTTAAAAACAAAATAAGTAATATGATATATCAAGTATTTTGTAAATAATTTGACGCTGTTCACATAGGGCAGTTCATCAATACGATAAAGAAATAAAACTGTTTTAACATATCGTGAAATATCAAAAAATATAGATATATTCAATTATGAAGATTCGGAAATTCTTGAAACGGAATCAAGTAGAACAAGAAAGCTGTAAATAATAAAAAAGTGAAAGAGTAAAATTTCTAGTTCTATTTCCTAAATTTTGATGCAACAACAAATAATTGATTTGATGTTGCTAATTGTTTTAGAAATGTGACAACTAAGGAAAAAATATTTCTGTGGTTAAAACAGATTTTTATTTTGATATTCATATTGTAGATGATATATAATTATGTAAGTCATATTTTGATAACTACCGAATTAGGTCGAATCATCAATTTTTAACTGTTTTTTATAAACTAAGATTTATCAAGAAAAACCATTAGAAATTGAAATACTCATGCAAAAAAAGTAATATGAAATCAATTACAATAATAGAATCATCATGACAAAACAATTTAGAGAAAAAATGTTTCTAGCGTGTCTATAACAAAAAAATTGACTCTTCCTTTTTTTTCAGTTAATAAATTAATTGAAAACTCTGTTATATAGGTATAGTGGTAAATCATGACAATAAGTTTATTTTATATATACTAAATGTGTGTACAGTTTCTATGGAGGCGTATGGAAACAACTGGTATGAAATAAGATATGGCACACATAAGATAGGCTTCGTACCTCTCTTACCAATCACCTATAGCACTCAAACACTAGTGACTGGGTTTTTAACCAGAAACAGTGCGATATAGACATTACGGACAATCCAGAATGCCACTGGTGCAAGGAGGAGGAAAGTAACTGCATACCAAGTACGAAACTCAAATACATGGGTAAACATTACAGTTTGCCAAGTGACTTTAAAAGGTTTAAGCCTTAGTACCTGATTGAGTTTTCCATGAGTGGGTAGTTTTTTATCAGGTACGACGAGCCTAGCAAGAATTACCAATCCCGCAACCATTCATGACCGTCCACAATCACAATTATTAACTACATACGACTTATATTTTTGCTTTGTAGAGTAAATACTGGAAAGATATGGCATGAAATGCTACATAGTTTCACATATTTTCTGTTATATTTTCCACATGAAATTGCAAATGAAGTAACAAAAGATTAACGCGTATGGTTCCCATTTAAAACATGTACATAAAACGATTCTCGCGCACTTTTTTATATGCTACAAAGTGAATAACCGGTGTAACTAGCTTCAAGAAAAACGATGTCATAACGTCCCGTTTGGGAATAGTAGTAAATAAATTCGCAGCGTTATTTACATACTGGTCTTGATTCGACGTAACGTATTATTTTCAATACAATGCAAACTTTTTTAACAGACCCTTCTTTTAACAAAAAGACCTGCATTTAATATGCACCTTTTGTATTAGAAAACTACGTAGAGTGCGAGTTTGATAACATTTTATAAAACAAATCTGTCAATTTAATATCTAATCATATATTTATAATCAACGGAGAAAGATTAGAATATCCTTTGTGTGCGTGTATATTTGTTGGTAAAATATTTCCGAATTTTATCACCTCTTCCGCTTAGCTGGTCAAGTGTGAGAAGAAGCAGATTAAAATGTAGCAGAACTTTTTAACAATATTATACCACAAGTGATAGACTTTTTGCGATAAGTTCAGCAATTAATTAATTAAATCAATTAAGTTGTTAAAAAATACAATTTGAAATAGTCTTACAAGTTTTATAATTATAATAAGTAGAATAAAACAAATGATAAATACTATTATTACTATAATATTTGGTTTAGTAATACAATATTTTTATGTAAGGAGAATTAATGATGATTTTTGTTTCAAAAAAAAACTACATATATTATTTGGAGGTTAAGATCTTCAAAATACCTCTCGGCTGTTGAAATTGTGAGGTTATGTGGGATTTTTACCCACTAAATACCCCCCCTTTCGTCAACAGAATGTATAAGAGAACCACCCGAAGGTATTACTTCATTAAACTGCTTGGACTTATCTTGGCCTATTTACAAAATCTTTTTGTTTTTGGGTTTTCCTTTGTCTTTGGTGACGGTACGCTTTCAAGTTCTTGTATGGCTGTTCTGCGCTCTTCCTGCCATCTTTGACAGAAAAAAAGGTATCCTCTATAGTATCTTATGACAGTAAAGACAAGTTGGTGAGTCTGTGATTTTGAACTAGTAGAAGTAAGCCATGAACAATCCATGCCATGTGAATAGTTGCGTCAGGTGATAATTTATTTTCTATTGAACCAAACTGTAATATTTGGAATTAATCTTGTTGTTCAACTACCTCTGTTTGTCACACTGGTCCATCGTATTTGGTAGCTTTCGATGGATATTTCTTTTCCATTGCTTTGGCCACATTATCTTCATCATACGTCAAGCTTCTTTTCCTTACCAGTAAGTCTATTGGTATCAAGTCAGCCAGTAGCATTACTGCTTCTGTTAACACAGTTCGAAATGCGCTACAGATTCTAATAGTTAGTTTTCTCTGCATTTTCTTGAGCATGTTGCTGTACGTTTTGGAATCTGAGTGCAGGAGACCAACACGAACCTGTATATAGCATGTTCAAATGAGTGACTGTACTTAGGAGTTTTCTTTTTACAGAGATAGGACCATTGATATTTTGCTTTAAGCGGCTTAATTAGGCTACTGTTGTATAAGATGGTAATGTGTTTTGTGCCAGAAAATATTGTGTATCAAAAAAATTCGAAAAAATCACAAATCACTAAAAACCTACCCATACGATCGTTAGTGGAATCTTTGTTTGGAAAGCTCTCTCTGACCTGCGCTAACAATGGCGATGTGTGACCTCAGCACCCCTGTAGTCTATTGGATACATGCGTTTGAACCAATTGTCGAAGCATTTTTTCCATTCCGCAATTTATTTTTGATTTGTGGGAATAAGAAATCATTGGGTGCCAAACAAGGACCGTACGATGATACATCAATTCGATGTTTCAACTGTTCAAAAACGTTTTTGTCTGAACTGATGTGAGAACTTGCATTGTGGTGGTAGAGAATGATTGGTTTCCCTGATTTTTTTTAACACTTCTGACAAAATAATCCTGACGTACCATTCAGAATTGACGAATCTACGTTGGTCTAATGGAACGGTGGCGACATGTCCAGGTGTTTGAAGAAACAGGCGTTCATAAGCTTCGTGCGCAGACAACTTTTGTTGAATTTGGCTCGTCTTCAAAGACCTACTCAGGCGATTGTTGTTTCGGGATCATAGGCATCGATACATAATTTGTTGCCTGTTAAAATCTTATAGACGTTTTTTGAAGCCACGCGATTTTCTTTGCACCAATCGACACGAGCTTTTTGTTAAACTATTGTCATTATGCGGTAATGTCAGATTTGACATATTGACATCATTGTTGCCATATCTTAAAACTTAAGTAGCAGCCCTCGTAAATTGTGTGTCTTTGTGGATATTAACGACTCAAGTCCATTAAGAATGCCACCCACACTGAAATGGTGCACATTAACCCGACCTCGCCTTTAAAGAGGCTTCGCGAATTGAACATTATCAAAAACTTATTGAAAATATAATATGACAGGTCTGATTGAGCAATAGGTTTGGGTGCAAAATTTATTGCAAATCCAATATTCTTAAATTGTTTCATAATCATGAATAGGTATGTCGTGTCAAACATTGTTTAGTGGAATAGGTTTATGGGTAGATTTTGGGAACGAAAAAAAAGGTGCTTTGCTGATGCGACTTCTCTCACGTTTATATTAGTTCACGCTATGCCACTAACTTCAAGTGACTTTTTTGGAAGTTTTACACCAATAGAAAATAAATATTTTCCACTACATTTTTTGTAAGAAACAATATTGTTCTGATAGTGGGCATATATCATTATAGTTACAATTAGTATTATCAAATTGAAAATGATGCAGGGAATATCTCCTGCAAGTGAAACTTTGAAGTTGGTAAACTTGAAAAAGATGATGGGGACCAGATATGGTGAATACGGTGGATAGTCGACCAATTGGAAGGCAATTCGCATTGCCCTGATAAAAAAGCACTTTATTTTTCTTCAAATGTGATTTATTTTTGCAACTTTTCCCTTTATTCCATGACTACCAAATTAAAATTGTCCTTTTGACTTTTCCGGTCGTTGAAACAGCTGTCTTTGCTTCCTCGAAGCAACTTTACCCTTTGCAATTCACTAGCTTGACGATTTTTTTAGTTTTAGTAGTATAGGGCTTCATCTAAAAAACATCAAACCAAAAAACCTACTCATTTTGCTTAAAGCGCGTCAATAAGCCCTGGGGATGTTCATCCGAATTTGGCTTTTAGCCCAAAGTGCGTGAACGCGGTACCCAATGTATGAAGAGCTTACGCATACAGAATTATTCAGTAATGTGTTCGTTTGAGATTCCGATAGCCTCTTTCGTTAATACGGCCTCAAACGGACGTCGCAAGTCAAACTGATAAGGATACGTTTGAATAGAGCCGCAATAGAGCAATTTTACGGTCGTATATGAAGATGCAGAGTCTCCGTTCACATGTGGCATGTGAACATTTCCTTTCAGAAAAAAATATTCAATGATTTTTTTCATTTTTACAAAAAATCTTCACAGAAATTAGGCGTCAAAAATAAATTTGAAATAAAATTTGAGAATCTGTCAACGCATACGCACATTTATTTCTCAACTTGATTCTTCAGTTCAAGGTCGAACATTTTTAGACAACTCTCGTAAATACTAGAATGAAGAGAAGAGAAATTTTGCAAAAGTTGTTGTCTACTTTTGTAATCGATTATTTCATTGTAGTCAAGTTTCTGGTACGTTTTCTAATGAAATGTAACCGATTTTAGAGATTTATCGAATATGGTGATGTAATTTTCTAATTGGTTCCTTTCAATTTATATTTAGATACCACATTTATTACAACCTTGTAATAGATAACTTCTGATACCAATTCGGCACAACTTGTATCAATTTAAATTGCAACAACTAATTTATTCGTATCTTGTTTATATTTATTAGTGTAATCATATTTTATGATTCCATACAAACTGGTTCCTTTTTCGAACTTTCGAACAAACACATAAAACGACTTTCTTCAATAATTACCGGCCCGTTTATATGCCAATTAATTTCGGTACATATTTCATTTAATTAGTAGATTGGAAATCATTTAATAGAAATTATTTAATGGCTTTTTACCAACAAACAAAATTCGTAACACATAAATTTAAGAAATAAAGAAATGTATTTAATAAACTAAAATTTATTGAAATTGTTGAATTCACGACAAGAATCATTTTTGTTAGGTTTCGATGTCTGTAATGGTGTTAAAAGCTTTGTTTTTTTAGTACAGACACAGACCTCGCTTACATTGCTCACTGGATGGATCGAGTGCTTTAACGAGTAATATTGCCAATCCTAATCATGGAGAAAAGACTAGGGTTTAAAGGCGAGGCTAGTAACCTACCCTTAAGAAGAGCATACACCGTTCAAAGGACTGATACGAATATCTCGGAAAACAGACGAATTAACATAGGAAACGACACGGTGAAGAAAAAAAGGGGAAAAAGAGAATGGAAACGAAATACATTAAGATGTTTTCGTAATTTTTTAGATTGTGTTTGGTTTCAATTACATATGTGAGTTCAATGTTATGGTAGGTAGACATTATTTCATCCATGCTGGTATAAATTTCTTTAATTTCTTAGACCTTTTGATATATTAATGCTTCTAAATTTTCTTGATTTAGGTTTCTTCTGTTTTAAAATTAGTTTTTTTAATAATTTTTGAAAGATTGATGTAAAAATTATTTAGATAAAGACTTAAATAAAAGTCGAAAAGTCAATTTTTCATCAATCTCTCAAAAATTATTGCTAAAACTAATTTCAAAACAGAAGAGACCTAAAATCATGCAATGGTATCAAGAGCTGAAACGTCAACAATTAAGGGGGTGTGTTTCAGAGATATATATAATATATAAGATATATATAATATATAATAAAAAATCAAGATATTAGAAAGAACTATGCCATAATAATTAGAGAAAAACATTGATATTAGAGTGTTATTAATGAGAATTTTTAGATCGAGTGAAGTGACTGATTCTGGGTCGCCAGTAATAATTTTGGCAATTAAATCGGTATCTGCATAAAGGCGATTTTTCAGTTTCAGGCAAATTGAAACATGATTTTTATTCATCTTTCAGAAACTTTGGAACAAATTTTGTACTTACTGCTAAAATGGACCTGTACACGAACATGTTTACTAAGCTCTCGAATAGTTAATCGGTCAATATCACAATTATTTTGGAGTCTAAAAATCTTAGTACTAAACTTATCTGCGCACTAAACATCCTGGCATTAACTCCTTCTACTAATTTATGTTAATACAATATATATATATATATATATATATATATATATATATATATATATATATATATTGACACTTATTTTTTATTTACACAACACAGGCAATTATTGGTTTCACTTTTCTCTTTTAATTTGCAGTTTTCAACAGATCATTCTCTTCATAACTACGTTTTCTTGTTTTCTAGTTTTTCCTTGAAAAAATGAAAAATACAAGGAACTGTAAAGTAAACAAAACTAATTTTTTTCTATTAAATCATTAAATAAGAAGGGAGTGGTTATTCGTCTATGAATCTAAGTAGTAAACCTTTGGTACGAAGCTAGTAGTAAGAGTTATTAGTGATTGTCTACAGTTTTAGATCCTTTTAAATCTAAAATTATCTTAAATTGCTAACCGAATAATAACCCTACTCTCTTTTCTTATTGTTTCAAATATTCCTGCACGCAAAAAAGATCAATATTAAAATTCTTAAAAGTATAGATTATCATTCCATTATTAAATTGATTTGACAATTACCAAATCTATATAACTTCCTTTCCTATTACTATATATCTTTCATTTCTTCACAATACCCAAGTTTCTTTATCCTTACTAACTCATTTTCTTTTTTAAATCGTTATCACTACTTGTAATAGTTTTCACAGTTATTAAAAAATGTTAATACGTTGCTCAAGCTTCATATCTTAAAGAGACTATCGTAGCAAAATGACAAGCCGAAATGGTCTCAAACTTTGAATTTAGTCTCGACACTAAGAGGTATGATACAATATTAATCTGCTGAAAACTTCTTATTATTACAGTATTTATTAATCCCAATATATTGTATTGGCTATTTTTTCAGTTACAGAGTATTGATAAATATTTAGTCTATTACTTGTGGTTAACCTTGTAGAATTCAAAATGCAATTTCACATCTATGCAACTTTCAACTAATAAAAAAGGGTGAAGGTTTATATGTCCTCAAACATAAAAACTAATTGCCAATTTCATTGCTAAAAGATTTTATGGCATGGGTCGGTTTATGTTGCATTTCCTTTAGAAACGTTTAGTGCAATTCTACCGAATTTTTTTCCGCAACTGTTTTATGACTAAAAGGGTTATTCAAAATGTTTTATGGTAGAATAAATTGGTAAGGGTAGATAAAAAAATGCTGCACCTTTTTTTGGGTAGCTATAAAATTAAATTTACCTAACAAAATTGCCAATATTGAACCACATCATTCAAATATTGAAAATTTTTTCAAAATTTTTGGTTTTTGCATCAATATGAAGCAGAAAATTGTATGTTTTGTTCATTTCAAGTGACATAACAGGCAGCACAAACCTTAGCGTGGTTTCTTTCATATTCGACAGTGAAACAAAGCTATTAATACTTATATAATATATCATCCGAGAATATATTCCAATGAAAATTAATTAACCTCAAAGTGCTTGAATGATAACGAAAATTCTCCATTTCTAGAATATGTACAGTCACTACTTTGTTGATGAACAATTTTCGTTAAAAATTTACCTTAAATTATTATTTGTTGTGATAAATTTATAATTGTACACTATGAGGGTAGGTAATATTGAATTGTTTTTCTTCGTACTTCAATAAAACATCACATTTTCTGATCAAAATATTTTCTTGACAGCGTATTGTTCCTATTAGCAACACTGGTAAGTAACATTGATTAAATTTACACAATTCAATATAAAAAACTTATAATTTGGAGGGTCTATACAATAGGTATTTACATGTTTTATCCCTAGTACCCCTTAATCTATGAATTAAAAAATATTGACACGAAATACGCATTTGATGAAGTCTAAAAGTGTAGAATATCGGAGGCAAGGGTTCCCAAATCGCAAAAACTCTTACACCAGACAAATTTCTTCTGATCAAAGTAAGTCATCAAAAACAAAATTTTAAAATATTTCAATGTTATTTTTTCATGCGTTAGCCACACGAACGAATTACATTATATGAAATTTGAAGATATAAAAGATTATAACGGAGATCTAGTAGTCGATATATCGGTCACCATAATAAAAAGATCTAGATCGTTTACCGTGCAAGGTTAATTTGAGGAAAAAGCTAGCAGTTGACAAAATTTACATCGAGGACAACATAATAAAATAATAATTGTAAAATTAACTAACATTTAACTAAAATCAATTAACATATGACAGGTGAAAACAATCCACTTGTAACTTTTAATAACTATAGTTATATTATAATTACGGTGCTATCATCATCACTGGATAGAACAGTGAGGAAATCCAAGATATCCAGCGCCATGCGGATTCTGAGAAGTTGGCTCTACGACCATGGACTATCGCTAGCGGCGGAAAAGACCGTTTTGATCTTCTTGACCAAGAACCACAAGGCAATATTTGGCAATATCCAAGTAATGAGAATCGAAGAGCTCTTCATCCAGACGAAGGATTTCATAAAATATTTAGGATTAAAACTAGACACGAAAATGGGGATCTAACTGCCACCAGAAGACGATTGTTGATGTCAGACGCAGGAGAATATACAAAAGAAAATGCAACGAGGAAATGGAAACATTGACAAAGTCGAAGTTGCGAATGAAGAAAGATTCGCGACAATGGATCAATTGCAGCAGATAGACTGGATAGGGAGAAGTCACGGAGAGGTGAACTATTAACTCACCCAACTACTGTCTGGACACGGTTATTTTCGATCCCACCTACAAGAATAAGTAGAGAGCCTCACTTGTCTCGATTGCGGACAAGCCACGGACAACGCAGAATATATGCAGTCATTGGGAATTACCGAGCGGAGTACTGCAGAAAAGGTCGGAAAATTCATTCCGGAGAATATCGTAGGGAATGAAGAGAATTGAGACGCCGTAGCTGAATACGTAGAAACAATTTTACGGACGAAGAAACGGGACGGTTTGGTCGATGATCATTTCACGCCAAGCAACAGCTAAAATTATTACAGAACAACAAATGAACAGAGCAAACGCGAAGTGAACAACACAGGTCCAGGATGGGAACCTCAGATAGATTTAGATTAAAGAGGAAGAGTTTTAGTGGGTCCTACAAGTACAGACCTACACACTGGTCGATCTCAAACGATCACTGATTGTGCGGATGCGCATTTCACTCCTATTCGGAAAAAAATCTAATGTTGACGATTGACAATTAAGAAAAAACATTGTTATGAGTAGTATCCATTATTACTGGCCTTTTGATTAATATACTGGTAATGTATATTTAAGTGAAATGTGTAATTTGATAATTTGTCAATTATTATTGCATTTCAAAAATTAATATTGTAAATAACAAACATTGTTATAAATTTGGCTTATACTAGCTTCATTATTTTCATCTTAGTCAACAGCAGTGTATGACTGATGAATTTCAGTTGATTAATTCCTGAACATCTCCTGTACTACTAGATTTTCATACTTGTTACATTTTTTCCGTAATCGTTGATTTCTTTCTGAATAAATTTTTACAATGACCTAGGTATATTCATATATACAAGTAACAGCAAACCAATAAAGTGTAACCAGTTATCGTGTCCCCTTTCTATTTAATCAATGTAAGATTACACATTTGAAATCCCAAAACAGTTTTTGTTGTCTTGAAAGCACGTTCTTAGAAAAACTCATTACTTTGACTGTATTTATGTTTCTGGAGTATAAAAGCATATCCTAGTTTAGTAAAATAGAAAAGGGAGATTGTTAGAATTAGAGTGTAGAGACGACATCGATACTCAAGTAAATTTTGTCCCAAGTGCATAGAAATCGCAGCTACCTAACTAATTTAACCTATCCCTATTTCTACCGATCCCTTTTCAGTGATAACAGTGAACACGTGAAGGTGAATGATCGAGCGGGGTTATCTGTCCTACAGACTTCTCGATGATCGCGGAACTGAAATAGCTACATCTTGTGACCAACGAGGCATTGTTCATCCAGTTCTATCGGATTTTACTTTCGAGTCCTCACATGAATCTCAGAATGGACTCTAATGCATCAGAATTATAAGAGGTTCCAGGGAAAGTACGACAACTCAAGAGTTAATTGAAACTAATCTTCAAATCTCCCAATTTCAGTTAGACAAATGAAGGCAACAGAATTGGTTGTTGGTACTAATTACAAGATGTGCTCCGAGTTTCATTTACTATGGAACGCTTACAAATAATTCTATAGGAATTCTATAGAAAACAGTTTTCTATATATCAGATTTAGAAATAATCTATCTGTAAAATTATGGCGATGGCATCAAAAACTAACAATACAATATGTTGTTAACAACTAAAAAATCAATTTGACTCAAACCACCCTTAATATTTAGTAATTTTATCTAAAGATGATAATTGCTTTTAGATAGGATTGGTTGCTTTTGTCTACTACATTTATTTAACTACTCTTCGATAATTTCTGGAATTTATTATAATTTTTATACTCAGTAAAATGAAACATACAAATTTACTTTTACTCAATTCTTAAAAAAACAGCAAGATTTGTAAACGTCTCTAAATTGTATATATATAAATATTGTTTATATTTATGAAATCATAATATAAAACGGTACTGATTTGTTGATAAGGTTAATTTTTTTAGTTATTTATACAGTAAATCTTAGAGATAATTAAATATAATAGAAGAAAGAATAGACAATTTATTCTTCTTCCTCATTTTCTTCCCCAGAATTGCTTTTATCGTCTTCGTTATAAATTTGACCCTCTTGTTCTTCATCATGGTCGCCAGCAACTTTGGCTTTTTTCATCTGCTTAGCAAGTTTTGCTTTATCTGTAGCAGTCACTAATTTCGGAACCATTTGTACCTTGAAAACACCTCCCAGATCTGTAATAGTCGCTTTAAGTTTTTCGATAGCATCATTCAAAATTTTTGAAGTAATTCATCAGTAGATAAAGCTAATCCAGATTTCAGAGCAGCTTCAACTGCATCAATCCCTTTATAACATGCGCATTCAATGTCTGCCCTAATTTTTATAGCTTGAAATATTAGTTTCATCTTAATGTTATTCAATAAAACATCTTTTGTTTTATCATCTAATTCGCACTTTGCCAAATCCTCTAATTGTTCATCAGATTTGTATCTTACTATCAACAAATCATTATTTTGATTTTATAAATATACACAAAATATTATTATATATATTGTTAGAAATTGTACATTATAATTATGAACAACTGTTGTTATTCGTTCCAGTTTAATATATTTTCTTTCCATATCATCAGATGAATTTGCGTTTATTACTCATTCTTAATATTTAGATTTATACTTTGATCCGACTCGAGATGAGAAGCAATAATTTTATTCAATCTGTCTATTAACATTAGTCATTCTCTTTGTTAGAATGTTGAATTGAACTTACGTATGGCTTGATATTTATTACTGGTTATTGATAAAATGTTGTGAAATATTTGAAATTTCATCTAGTTTGATATTTCCATTCAATATTTTTTACGTAATATCTTTCAAAAAAATTCAATTGAAGATCATGGTAGATAAACATTGTAAAGCAATTTCTGGAAAACATAACTGATCACGTAAAAGGAGAAATATTCAGGCAAAAACCTGTTAGTTTATAATTAGAATACAAATAAGATGTCCAATGAATGAAATAAAACCCTAGTTTTTATTCTGTGATTTTCACTTATCCTTAACTGGTTTTTGTTTGATTCAGTTTAATTAGTTACCTGGATCTTGGTTTGATTTTTACCTTAAACCAAATTTGTTAATTCACGTCTAGGCTAGATAGAAAGAGTATGAAAATAACGGAAATTTCAATAATTTTACACTTATTCATTCGTCATGTTTAGATTTTTTTCTTCATTTTGCTTTCTTGTTTGTTAATTTGTGGGTGAATACTCGTAACTCTCTTACACGTCTATAATGACTGAAATTTAAATGAGAATCTTTCAGCACATGCGCAAATATATTTCTCAACTTAGATTGCTAACATCTGACGTATACCACAAGATTTCCATACGGTTCTGTTTGTGATTTGTTATAATCACTTGAATCAAATCTTTCCGCAATTTGCCTTAACGGGGCTCCATAAATTCCTTGAATAGGGATAATAATTGGAAAATTTCTGGTTAACTCTTTCTTTCAGATGTCCTCGAAATGAGATTCCAATTCAGTAAAATTAGATATTTGCACGAGAAACTGCAGTTCTGAAAATTTCTGTAGACGTCTGTTCGAGCTATCTGCGCAAGTCTTTCATCCAAGAAAACCGTTTTCCTTCGATCTTCCCTTCTATTATCAGGCGGAGAATCTCATATCGATCGCCTCATTATATGTCCTAGGTACTGCAACTTTCTCTCCTTGTATGCTGTAGGACCTCTATGTTTGTCTTATGTGGTAGCGAAGCATTCTGTTCTGGAGTTCCACGCTGAGGTTGCGGTTTGCCAGAAGTGTCCTCAGCTTGTTCAGAGTTTTTCGCGCTTGCTCAATTTTTGATCTGATTTCGAGTTTTGGGTCGCATTGTTGGTTGACGAGTGTGTCCAGGTATCTTAGGGATGACACTTGTTTAATGATCTATCTATGGTTTCTTAGGGTGGCGTTTCTTTGTATTTTTGAGAATACCAATAGTTTGGATTTGGACGTTTTCACATTAAGGCCGAATTGCTCGCTATATTCTACAATAACG
Source organism: Diorhabda sublineata (assembly GCF_026230105.1). Lineage (NCBI taxonomy): Eukaryota > Metazoa > Arthropoda > Insecta > Coleoptera > Chrysomelidae > Diorhabda > Diorhabda sublineata. The sequence goes on from NC_079476.1 coordinate 31,705,066, forward strand.
TCCACAATGGATTGAAGTTCTGGTAGGCCACTGGCCACTACCACGGTATCATCTGCGTAACGAAGATTGTTTATAATGTTTCCATTGATAGATGATGAGATGATGAAAAATGTTCAGGACACATAAGTGCCTTGTAAACTCCTCAAATTCTAATCCAAAATTACTTCTGCCCCTACTTCTGAAACCATCAGGAAAGCTCATGTTTAGAGTGTAGAATCATTACTGTATCTGATAGTTTGTAATCCTCAGAACAATCATATAGTCGAACGCCTACAATTTACAACACTGGGAGCAAGTATTAAGCCATGTATAGTTCAGTTTTGACTAAATGTAATTGCGCCTTTCTTCTTCTTCGCGTGTCATAACAGTTATCGATCGTTATCTCCCATATTGGCTATCATTTGGACTATTATTGCTTTATTTACTGCTGGAAAAGCTTAGTTGTTGGTTTTCGGAACCATTGACGAATGTTTTCTAACCACGATGTTATGCGCCGACGTATACTTCTGCCACCCATTATTTTGCATTACCAAGTGAAGAATTTCCTACTTTACAGGGCTGCTCATCACGTGAGCAAAGTATTCCAAATTAGTATTCCAATCTCACGTTACCCAAAACAAAGAAATACAAAAAAGGTGATTCAAAAACAAAAGTTTTAAAACCCAATTCAGTTATATCTTGTGACGTAATTTATATGATATAGTATTAGGGTATGTACCTAATTTGAACCTCAAAAAAATTATCATAAAACCAGTATTATTTTCAACCTTCCAGAATTTTCAAGTTAATAAAAAATTACCCTTTTTAATAATCTCAACAGTTTCATCATTATATTTTCTGTTGTCATATTTGCTATTTATATTTTCTGTTTTATAAATTCTGAAAATATTTTTATTATTTTCTGGTATATCATTTTTCAGGCTTGTCCTATCACTATTTTTTTATTACATAATTTATTTTTACTGGTTTCAACCTTTCTGTGACCAGACAAATACCGCAGCCATTCACCAGACCCTTTTGTTAGACACCTTCACTTTGTACCTGAACCCCTCGAAAGCCCAGCATTTAGAAGGCGACTGCGAATACGAAAGGCTTAACCCTCCGCTATTCGCGGACTAGACACACATTAAAATTATTTACGTTTGGTTCATTCCTTTTCTATTTTTATTTGGTGTTAAGTTTTTTATAATACGAAACCATATACAGAGATTTATAAAATACATTGTACCTTGAAAAATAAAAATTTCCAAAATTTGATTATATAACTTTAACAAAAATGTTACATCGAATAAATTTTCGAATCTATATAAAGGGTGTTTATAAATCCATGTGTCAAAATTCAGGAGGTGATTGCTCGTATGAAATTTATATGGGTCTTTCCTATAACAAAATTTCCTCAGCCCAGAGTTGTTGTGGACAATTTCTTGAAATGGGGGTTTCAATATTGCTGCTTTATCTAAGAAATTAAGTTCCTCCTGTTGCGCTGAGATCAGTTTCCAAAGAACTGAACTTATCCACCTCCTTAATAGTTTATTATGCCCTTATTGAGTCGCATCTCCGGTATGTACTTCCCTTCTGGGGTACGTGTGGTGCGACTCAATTTGAGCAAATCTTCAAACTACAAAAGAGAGCTGTTAGATATTTACTCCGAGCAAACTACAGGTCTCACTGCTAGGGCTTCTTTAAAACATTAAAAATTCTCTGAATACGTTTGCCCAATTCATAAACATGCTTCTCCAATTTCAGAAAGAGCGGGTTCAATATTTTACAATGCAAAAACTGCACAACCACTTGCCAATTGAAATCAAATTGATATCATATTTCACCGTATTTCGTAATAATTTGAGGGCATATTCACAGGAAGGTGCCTTCTACTATGTGAACAACTTCTATATTAATAATATGATTTCATTCCGGGCATGCTGCATACTAGTTTAATTTTTCTATGGACTCATATACTAATTATTACCTATTACTATTACGAATAAAAATTGAACAGCTCTCTTTTGTAGTTTTGTAGAAGATTTGCTCAAAATGAGTCGCACCACACGTACCCCAGAAGGGAAGTGCATACTGGAGGTACGACTCAATAAGGGCATAATAAACTGTTAAGCAGGTGGTTACTAGATATGGTACTATGAAGTGCCGTGAGATCAGGGTTGCTCCAAGAGAAACTAGTGTCGTCTGCAAATACCCCAGAAGGGAAGTGCATACTGGAGGTACGACTCAATAAGGGCATAATAAACTGTTAAGCAGGTGGTTACTAGATATGGTACTATGAAGTGCCGTGAGATCAGGGTTGCTCCAAGAGAAACTAGTGTCGTCTGCAAATAAACGTATTTTACCACTGAAGTCTAAATAAGCGATGTCGTTTATAAACAGAAGAAACAAAACAGGGTCTAGTACTGAGTATTAAGACACTCCACATTCTTTTGGCTTGCAAGATGACATCGTTGTATCAACCCTTACAAGCTGACTTCTGTTGGTAAGGTATGACTTAAGCCATGCGAGTGGTGTTCCCCTGAAACCGTAACACTGCAATTTGGTAGTAAAAATATTATGATTAACACACTCGAAAGCCTTACAAGAATCACAAAAAGTTGTTGCAGTGGGGTGCTGGCAGTTTAGGCGGGAGTAGATATTATTTAGGAGGATATGTTTTAATCAATAATTTTACTTCGATGCAAACTTAATTTATCTTCTTTTGATATGTTTATGATATATGATATGCTTTTATTGTACTACCTCCGGCGGATATTTTTTAATCTTTCATAACAAATAGTCAAGTGATGACAGTGACATTAAATTGGAAATAATAATGAAAAACATAAAAAGACAAGTTACTGGATTAATTAAATGAAACAAAGGTTGTTGTTGAAGTTGTGAGAGTTATTTAGGCAGTGTTGTTTCGGAAAGGAACAGATTAGAAAAGAAAAAAAATTGAAAATTATAAAATAGTGGACACCAACGAAAATTGTATTAGAAAAGATTTCTTAAATTAATGGAGGTAATATACATTTCATAATTTAAAAAATAATTAAACTGAAAGTTTGAGGTTGAAACTTAAGTACAATTAGATACATGGAATGGAAATGGGAAGAAAATTGGAGTGCCAACACAAAAAAATCAGGAGTGAAAACAACTGCTGATGGGAAAGTAAGTTTAACATAATTTAGATATATTTGTAAATAAAAACAAAAATGTTTCGTGGAGGAACAAGGATTGCCACTGAACCCAACTCAAATTAAGGGATACCAAAATAACTCCATATGAAAATTAATTTTCAATCATTCTTCTCTTTCATTATGTCAGTTGAATAAAATAAATTCGTCTTTTGTATTGTTAAAAAATTTATTGATAATTAAATAGAATAATTCTAGTCATAGCATACATAATGGCGCTTTCCAATGTTCACTTTGTTTATTCATTTGGATCTCAATCAATAGTAATCGGTGCAAGATCTACACCTGAATATTTTTCTGATAAAACCTCATACATTCGCATCAGCTGTCTGATGACTATATACCGCGGCATTGATAGGTTGACCATATGGAATTATTTTGGACTACACTAACATCCACCAGAAACACAACAAGACTCCAATCGACCTCTCTTTACGTCGAGTTCTGGTAATTTTCCTTTGTCTAGCCACTGAGTTTTCGTGTTTGTATTGTTTGGATAAATCCATTTTTCATCGTAAGTAACAATGTTTCTAATAAAACGGTCCTTCTTTGGCAGGGCAATTAAATGTTTACACACCTCTAATCCGCGTTTTGCTTGAATTTCGATTAATTCGACAACTTTTATGGATCTTACTTTATGATTTTTAATAGTGATATATGGTCCAAGAGAGTCCGATAATCGGCGAGTGTTGATACTAGGTTCGTTTTCAACTGTTTTCCTTATAACCTTAATATCCCACGCAGGTGGATGACCTGAGCGAGAGCGATCTTCAAGCGTGAAATCAAACAATCAAACCATGGCTGTGTAGTTCGCTCATTCTGTGTCTTCATCTTGAACTTTACATATTTTTTTTGCTACCATGGATTTTTTTAAACTTTTGTTTCCAATTTATTATAAAAACGTATTAGGTCGTCAATAAACAAAGAGAGAATGATTGAAAGAGAATAAAGCAATTGTTCTCTTCATAGAACTAGAGATTAGTCTTAACCAGGTACATGTTTAAATTGAGGTGTCGGAATTTGCACATATGTATGGGAACCGACATTAGAGATAGTATTCAAAGAATTAACCTTCCAACCAAACTAAAATATCAAATAATGACTATGCAATTATCAGAAATTATTAGTCTGCTTCATTATTGACTTTCTTTGAATTGAGAGCAAAAACTGAATTTGATAGTCAAAAATATATGCTATTATTGTTTATTGTGGAATATGCTTTGCGCAGTCAAATGAAAATTAATTAAATTGAGTTAAAAACAAGGTATCTAAGTAAATTAATCCTTAATAATAAAATATTAATATTAAGCCTCAAAAGCATGTATTTCCGCGAAGTATATTTTCATGTAGAAATCATAGTATTTGTTTGAATCCATTATTATGGCCAAATTGAGAGTTTTTGATCAAAATAGAATACACGGAACAAAAAATCCATTCATTTTAAGTGAGTATTTCAAGTTTAAAAAGGATTTAAGATATTCAAGTACCCCAAAACTTAAATCGAAATTTTGTCGCGAGATTATAGATTCGTTCACTAAACAACAAGGAAGCCAAGGGAAGAATAGAATGTAATAAGTAATAAAGAATTGTCTAGCCACGTGGGCACGACCTTTGTCCTGCATGAATAAAAAACTAGGCCCAAAAAACGGAGCAAAAGGTATTACATGTTCGACGATAGTGTTGTCTAACAATAAGAAATATTGGGCATTCATAGACCTCGTACGTAAAGGGACCAATTCCCAACAAGCATCGAAGCAAATTTCTCCGCCAAACATTTTAGAGCCACCACCAAAAAGCACTTTAAGAGAGATATTACAGCTGGCAAACCTTTTTCCTTGCTTTCGCCAGACACGCTCACGTCCATCTGGAGCTTTAAGGCTAAGTCATTCCTAACAAAAGAGAATGAAAACGTCAGCATCGAGAATCTGAGGGGAGCTAAATACTGATTTGATTCAAATAATTTGAAATTAAACGAAGCAAAAACAAAAAAGGTACCAGAGGCGAATCTTTGAAATTGTTGGGAATCACATTAGATACAAGTGTCGATTGGGGAGATCGTATAGACTCACTATGCACAAAAACTTCATTACAACTTTTTGCAATGAGATAATTGCGCTCCTCTATTGGCAGTAATTGCGTAATGCGCATGATTTACTTTGCTTCAATCCACAGTTATCTGGCTTATAGTATCTCTCTAACGAGAAACTCCAAAGGGTTTTTACTCTTCAGACAACAGCTTTGAGTATTATTCACAATGCAAGAGTTGAGTACATTGCCGCGAACTCTTAACAAAATAAGCGATCCAGCCATTGCCTTACATGTATATATTTGAAACACGACTGTGCATTCATAGGGTTTACGAGAAAGGGCAACCCATTCTGATGTTAACAGTTGTACCACTAGAGGTCCGGGTAGACTCATTGAACCAATTTTTAGGCTACAACGAACACAATATAACAAACTTGACTGTACTTTTTAAAGCAATTTTTATTGCAAAATTGCTTTTATGCAGTTTTAGACTATAGGTCATTCAATTTTTAACCTTACATATATGTTACGTTAGAAATCTAATTAGATGGAAATATTGGTTTTACTTCGATATTTTCGAGTACATTATCTCATGTTAATAACCGCTTAGTGATTTACTATTGGGACTACACAAATTCTATTGTATATATACTATGAATGAATCGTTTCATATCGTAGTAATCTTTGTACCCAAATATTTGTATTTCTCACTGCATTTCATAATTCGGTCGTTTTCGAGAGGCAAATTTTGCTGTGGTCCTCCAGCACACATATTTTTTGTTTTGAATCTAATCTCCACTTGCTAGATCGTCAAGGTTTTATGCCAACATGATCGTCTGCGAAGCTTATGGTGTGAATAGTTTTCTGGTTGTGCAGAATAATCATTTTAGCGCATTTACGATTCTAATCTGACAGAGTTATTTCTATTTTAATCTCCTATTTGTATAGAAACCACTGAAAAGTGACTTTCCAATATTTATATAATAGTTCTTATTTTCTTCTTTCCAGTAAAGTCATTTCTGTCTCTGGCCCTTCTTATCAGCGTCTGAGAGTCTAAACGGGTCCACTCGAGAATATTCTTCAGCCATGAAGCCTGTCGTCTGCCAGGACCACGTTTTCCCTTGATTTTTCCTTCGATCAAAAGCTGCAAAAGTCTGTATTTGTCATTTCTTTAGATGTGTCCCAAATAAGAGGTTTTTCGAATTTTTACTCTAAAAGTTCCCTATCGGTGCCTATTCTTTGCAATACTTCTTCGTTACTGATATGAGCGGTCCAGGGAATTCTCAGCATCCTCTGAGAGATCCACATTTCGAAAATGTCTAAGCGCCTTAGTGAGTTCACCTTAAAGGTACCGGATTTTAAGGTCGAGTTGTCGGGATGTAAACAATTGTCTCATTTTTAAAAAGACATTTCTTGCTTTATTTCTATATCTGGGTCTATATCTTTTGTTATCCAACACCCCAGATATTTAAATTTCTCGACATTTTCGATGATGCCACTATTTACGTTTATAGACATGGGAGAATGGTTGAGTGTTTTGGAGATAATCATGGTTTTGATCTTTTTGATGTTGATGTTAAGGCCATAATCTTCTCCTATAATTTTTATGCTTACTATCTGTAATTAAGATCGTGTCATCAGCGTACCTTATATTATTAAGAATTTTTCCATTCATTTTAACACCTTCTCTTGCTTCATCTAACGCATCCCTGTCGCACACCCCTTTCGATGCTGTATGGTTCTGTGTCGCCGGTTTCAGTTTTCACCACTGCAGTTTGGTTAGCATAAAACGTCCGTATGATTTTGAGGTCATTCCTGTAAAGTCAGTCCATCAGAATAGTTCTTATAACATCCCTGATCCCATGATCGTGACATTAATGTTTGTTGTTTCCTCAGTTTCCCGTAACTTGACTTATAGGTATGCTACTGAATACACTGTTTACACCACCACCACCATACCAACACTCACGATTACACTGCCTGACGCGCGTTTCGGTAACCAAGTTATCGTCTTCAGAGACTGAAGGTAAACTATTTATTTTCGTGCCAGACAGGGTAATTGTGAGTGAGTAATAATAGATGGTAATAATAGATTTCCTTTCTCAAAACTACCATTTTTTCCAGAATTTGTGTAAGACAAAATAGGTGGCCGACTTTTGGTCTTCCTGCCCAAAATTCAGCTTGTTCTTTGTTATTAAATTATTGTTCTATTCTGATACTGATCACTAAGTAGATATAAAATAACGGAAACAATTGAGTAAGAATGTTTCTTTTATTTCTGTTTTGAAATATTGATTCGTTAATAACGTTTAGAAAGAGATAATCAGAACTATAATTTACTTCCGAAAGCGAAAAATAGTTTCTTCTAGAATACATCATAAACCGTTCATGAAAAACGGAAAAGCATGTAATCTGTTTGTAGGCCAAGCTATAGAACATTTTAGTTTGAAAAAAATATTAGCAGGAAACCGTTTGTGAAGATTATTATCAGTAAATGATTAGGTATGTGTTTTGAACTTACATTGCCGGGGCTTTCTGTTAAATGATAACAATTTATTGCAAAATAATGCATGTTATTTGGAGGGAATTTAAAGATCGAGCATTTAGAGTAGAATTATGTTCTGAGAAAGAAAGAAAAAATCGGAAAATTATCATTTTTGTGAAAATTCCAGCTCCATCATGTTTATAGTTTATAATTTTTCTGTATTTATAAATCTTAGTTCAATTGTGCAATGTATTTTGATGTTTCAATAAATGGTTATCAGCGGATCAGATTTTATGGTCTTTTACAACAAATATTTTCAAACCAATAAATAATTTTTACCTCAAATATCAACACCAAATAAATTAGAGGAATCGGGTACATCAGTAATTTGGCAACTACGCTGCTCATAAGAATGGATGAAAAATAACATTGTATGGGGGATTAATCACTTTTATTGTTCGTGAAAACAAAAACAAACGAAGCAACCTATTAGCTGATTGCATTTTCCCACGACTAGAGGAGGAATGATCATATGGCTATTTTTCGATTACGCTCGTTCAATTTTCGAACGTCGGTGAACAATATTCGAATAACCTGATGAAAAGCCCTTGAATTACTTTATATTTGCATCAGCATTTTTCATTGTGGTTAAATTTGATAATGTCCACCCCTCTATATTTCCTGTAACTTCTATTTGTACAGTTTCATCCAAAACACGGCATTTGCTTTTTTTCATTAGTAATAAATAATAATAAATTCATATATATTATGCAATTATTGTTGACATTCTTCTTGAAAAGGTAGTTGAACAACCGTTAGAGGGTTTATGTAAATCAGATGAAAACGAGCCTACAAACTACTCTTATAAATGTAACGTGGCTGTGCATATTCGGAAATTTTGTATAAGAGCTGAAATATATGTGTTCTAGTTGATAACTTGTATGAACGGACCAAAGAATCGAATTCCTAGAGTTTCGTACTCCAAAACAAAATGAAGGAATTGCAGTAAATTCGAAGAAATGCTATTACAATTTATGCCCTATATAGGTGGATTTTTATATTCTTTGGGGCATCTTACTTTTCCTAGAACTCTATGGCAATTTCACGAAACTTATTTTGAAATCATCAATGGACTAATAATAAAGCATACAGACCTAACGGAAGAAGAATTAATCGTGAGCATAAATTAATAGCCTTTTCATCATGTTCTTCGAAAAATTTAGCCCTGAAGCTTAAAAAAATCAATTGATAAAAGTAAAGAGCATTATAATCTCTATTTGTATTCAAAATTTTAGCACTACAGCTAAAAAAATTACGAACTGTTTGTGTATGAAGCACTTAGTTTTTCGATTTTTTTTTCTAATTTTTCTCAAAGCATAAGTATCCGATTGAGACGTTTCATGGCTCATTCTGTGCATATTGTCATTGAAGCATTTCGATTACTCCGTTAATTTCAATATTATGTGGAAAAAAAGAGAAAAGGTTTATTCCACTAACTTGTCAATAGTTAACAATAATGCACAATCACTATACTGCTAGTCATTTAGTCACAATAACGCATTTATATATTTCTAGTGCTTGGCCTACTGTATCAAGCCATGCGTATAAATGTCGTTAGGTCAAAATATTAATAAATAAGATTTATGCTAACTAATATTATGAATTGCCAAATTAATCAAATTGTATATTGTATACAACTAGTTATCAAAATTCTTCTAAATAAATTTTGTATGTAAAATTATTATATCATGGTATTATTGGATTAATCAAATTATTAACAAATCTATAAATAATTATTAAAAATTAATTACATGTAAAATCGGTGAAATCCAAATGTACTTTAACCTTATTGTCATGGGAAACCTGACTAGCCCTATTATATCAAGTATAAAAATAATATGCTACAAAGGATGCAAGTAACAGTCTACAACGATGCTACAAGTACGACACTAGTAAATATACTTACATCCCATGAAGTAAAAAAGTTTTTGTTTCTTCAATACTTTTAGTATCAAATTACGTGCAGGTTTCTAGAGCATCTTAAGCATTTCTATCAACAACAAGTTGACATAGTGTTATCAAAAAAATAAACTGAAATTATTGATTTGTATAACAGCCAAATGGATATAGAAGACCCAGCAAATATTGCTTGTCTGTCGCGGCTGTTAGAACAAGCGAGGAAGAGGTATGCAGCAACGTATCTGCTATTGCAGTTTGAGAAACCGTGCTTTTGGCATAGTCTGACAAAAAATCTGCTCAGTTAAAGTCTCGATCAAGCTGCATCATCGCCCTTTTGTGAGCTCCGACCAATTTTATTGACGAGGGCAATCAATTTTATTTTGTTTGTGGCTATTTCCTTAGCATTTTTCCATGTTGAGTTTATCTGTTTTAGTTCTTTTTCGATAGTTCTTCTACATGTTCGTACAGTCTAACTTTTTTCTTTTGCCTGTTGTATTAAAATTTAATGCTTTTCTGGTTATGTGTGTGCTAATTTCTGTAGTGTATTCATCTCCATTTCCGCTTCGGAATAATTCCTGACCTTTTATCCATTTAGCGTTGCACAGAATGAACGCGAACATGACGCTGGTTTATTAGTACACATAACCTTAAAAGTGCATGTATATAAAGAAATTTGTACGGTGATGAACTGAATTATTTATAATGTAAGTATTATATGTTTACTTCACAGTATTAAATGTGTGGAGAAATATAAACAAACCGATATTTGACACGCCGTTAGTGGGTGAGACCCCTCAATTTGAATAGAAATATCTCCAGTTACAACATATTTTAAATTGAACGAAATAGATCTAAATGAATTTTTTAAACACAGATGAATGAATCGGGGTTTATATGATCAAATTTTGAACTTATTGATCAGAGATTTAACAAAGCATTAGATCAGGAAGTTAATCATCAATTCTTGTCATGGAATTTTCAAATGGGGAAATGATTCCCTATATTTTGCCAAATTTTAGTTTTATTGTATCCAACCGACTGTTTGTTATATAAACACTTATGAGCACGTAAAAATTCTATCAGCCTTTCACTCAAAGAAGTCATTTTTCAGGATATCTGCAACTACAAACTGCACTAGAAAAGTGAGGTTATGTTTTTGACTTTCAGCGAGTAAAAATTAGAAAGTTGCTTAACTTCGCCGTCAAGAACGCGCACAAGCGCGATCATCTTAACAAGTCGGACTATTTTTGACATTTATAAATGTCTAGAGCTCGTCATGCTCGCGTTTATTCTGCGTACACTTTAAGGTAGGAATATTCCATGCCGAAAAGGAAAACATAGATACTCCCAAGTATCCTAGCCTTGAGCATTTTTAAAACGATAAATTAACTCGTATATAAAATATGACTGTTCGTCATTTTGACAGCGATAAAAGAGGTGCATCGTTTTTTATCACCGATAAAAACGCCTGTTCCCCTTGAGCGTTTACATCTAGTAATTTAAGTATTGTTGATAATTGATACTGAAACATTACAACATGAGTTGTTTTGGAGAAGTTTCGACTCAACAAATAACAAAGAATATAAAAAAAGCAATCCCGCAAGCCACAAAAAATATTAAAGTGCAATATGGAGACAATTTATGAAGATTTATCAAGTACGAATGGAGAAGATTATAAAGAATATGCAGATAAATCAATTTGGAATGCAACTGTGAAGATGATTCGAGAAATATATTTCAATGAATACAATATTAAATTTGATCCTTTTGCCGACATAGCTTTTAAAGAAGCTCGTGATGCGAGAAATAGTAAACGGAAAGAATTACAAGTTATTCCAGAGAAAAGAAAAATAAGTTCTGTAGCATTGACCAAGAAAGATATAGCAAAAATGGCAAAATTGTGGAATATAGACAACCCAGAGGGATTACAAAAAAGATTCTTTCATATAGCTTCTTATGGGAGAAGCTGCAAACTGTGAAATTTACCATTTTAAAGAAGAAAAAATCAAGATGGAACTTCAGATTTGAATACAATACAATATTTTCAAAAACGACACAGAAAAAATTGACAGACAGCAAATGAATAACAAAAAATGAAATGGATAAAGGTAGTTGTCCCGTTGCATTGTTAAAATTACTGTTACAAACAAGAAATGAAAACATAACATATGAACGACTTTTTTAAACTCCAAATTCCTTTTGGAAAAACAAAAATTCTAAAGGTTGGTACAAAAATGTTCCACTAGGTATTAATACAATTTCTACTTGGACCCAATATTCTGCAACTAAAATTGGACTCGACATTCCAAATAATAAAATTACCAATCCCTCGAACCGTGCTAGAACAGTTTCCCAGTTAGCCAAAACAGGAATAACAACTTATGAAGATAACGAGACACTCCTTATCATCTTCTACTAAACCCTTCCTCCAAATTGATCCTGAACATCACGAAAAATCTTATTAGTTCCTTACGAGCCTCACAATGAATATTCGACATGTGTGATTACCAGAGAAAAAAATGTTGGAATCAGTACACTAAAGAAATTATAACAATTGTGTATTTAGTAACACTCGAGCTTCTCTTCAAAGTATAAATTTCCTTTTAACTTAAGTTATTTCGAAAAATTGACATTTCACGAAATCAATGATTAGCAATATTATTTCGTTACAAAAAGAAATTTATTCGATAAAAACAAGCTCTTTTGATTTTACTATTGAAAAATAAATTATTGTTAGTTTGATGAAAAGTAAATTTGTAGTTGAAACTTAAATAATATAGGGTGTTCTTTGAAAAATTAAATACGAGTTTTATATGACGTGAATTATTACCGCCCAAAGGTAGTAAATTAATTTATAACCCGTCGTCAAGTTGACTTACCCGTATTCAAAGGAAATCTATATATTTTTGATAATCGCTACTTACTTCTTTTCAAAATAGTGTCAAAATATTTGTTCACAATTTTTTTTTATTGTTTTTCTTTGTAAAATAAATTCACACTTCAGCTTTTTAAGAATTTTTATGATTTTTCTTGGTGACTTAGTGGTAGAAATAGCTAGTTTTATATTAGCTACATTAATTATATTTTTCACAGTAAGTAATACTAAGTTCACAAGCGTCAGCTACTTTTCCTTGTATATTTTTTAGAGAAATTACTAAATCTTATTTTTTATCGGTTTGCATTTTAAATTATTTCTCGACTTTGATTATGAATAACTCGCTTGAAACTGTCCGTATTCGTATGCATCAAATCAAAATCAATAAATGACATCAAGAATACTTTTTTGAAATTAATATTTGTGGAATGGCGTGATTATTAAACTAAATTACTTACCATGTAGATTAAAACATCGCCATAGCTTGGCAAAACTCCCCAAATAATGAAGTCAAATTAACGACTTCACTAAACTACTAATAAACAATAAAACGAAAATAAAATTGTATATTATAATTCAAAACTAGAATATAATTTGATTGTACTATAACTATATTCGTATTGATGTAGATTTTCACCCTACGATCCCACAAATCCAATCCGGACGTTTTTAATATGTTGTAGAAGCCGGTCGGGATGGGATGTAAATTTGTATTCATAGTCTGTAAGAAAATCGAAATCTAAGAAATGTTTTGTTATCCATCATTTAGGATATTTCAATGGGTCTAAAGTGCCAAGCATCCTCCTCTTTTGTTGATAATCTATCTCTACATTTCTCCATCTCAATCCATTATTTCAATTTGCTTTGTAAGATTTCATTTTTCATGATGATAAAACACTCGTTTTCTTTAACATATAATTTTTATTAAATTTGGAGTTTCCTGTCCTTGGATATTCGCTATTAGAAAGGAAATATATCGACGAAGAATATCAATATACCAAATTGGTTATGAAATCATGTAGATTTTTCGAATAAATTTGAATACACTTAATTATTAGTGAACGGTGTTTTGGTGATAGTTATCTATTTTATGATGGTCTGTCTCTACATGTTTTTTTTTCAATCCTCATTTAAATTCTACATTTCCTTTAAAATCTGTACTAGTCCACAAATATTTTTCTTGCTTTTTATTTGCACATATATGTTATACCATCAAAGTGTACAGGAGTTTATATCTTTGATAAATATCCCAACTTTTGATTACAATTTCAATTACGTCGTAACTTCATTACTGGCGATAGTATACTTTGTTTTAATTCCTACAAAAATAAATGCCATTAAAACAAAAGCAAAATAGCCAAGCCAAACTATAATATCACCCAAAAGTCGTGTAAATGCCACACACACAGATGGCGCTGCGTTTTTGAAGTACCAACAAAAGGCTACATGTAAAAATTCACGGCATTTCGATTAGTTAGAAAAAAGTGAGTAATTTAAGTAAAGCTACTTTTGTTACCAAAACAATTAATTCAAAATTTATTTATTATTCCTACTTGATGTGAAAACAACTGTACAAGCTCAGAAATGGCTTCAAAATCCGGACTCTGCTCCATCAAAAAGAATCATTTGTTATTGGTTTGCTGAATTTAAGCGTGGTCGTACAGACAACGATGATGATGAACTTTCTGGTCGTCCAAATAAGGTTATATCTTGGTGATTGGTTATATTGGTAAATTGAAATTGCGTGAGATAGCTGGGGCTGTAAAGATATCAGAATGAAATTTGTTTACAATATGAATGAATATTTGACCATGAGAAAGCATTTTTTAAAGTGGGTACCGAGTTTCCTCACAGTAGATCAAAAACAACAACGTGTTGATGATTTGGAACAGTGTTTGGCCATGTCACGTAATAAATAAGATTTTTTGTGTCGATATGGAAAATGGATCCATCACTCCGGAATCAAAACGATCCTCACCTGAGTGACAACAGTCACCGTTAGTTGGTAAGGTTATGGCTTCAGTATTTTGAGATGCGCATGGAATGTTGTTCATCGACTATTTCCAGAAGGGAGAGACGATCAATAGCAAATACTACTGTGGATGTTGATGAATGCAAAACCACTGTTTCACCAAGACAATGCATATTGAAGGCAAAAAAGGTTAAATTGAACGAATTACTCTACAAATTGCAACTTCATCCACCGTATAGTCCAGATCTAGCTTCCAGTGACTACTGGCTATTCATTGTCTACAAGCACAGCATCGAGAAGTTAGAGAAGCGTTGGATTGATTTTATTGCTCTTTAAGGAGATTAAATTGATGAATAAAATCGTTTTTTTTTTCGAAAAAAAAAAAAATTTTTCTTAGTGAATCGCACGACTTATTGAGTGGTGTGTTACGTAAATATTATATATGTCCTCTCTTTTAATTTATCCAGTTTATCTACGATTCATACTTATTATGCTAAAGCAAAACCAAACTGTCATTGACAGATAAAGTTGAGAAAGATTAGATAAATTCATTTAGAATTAGTAAATACCTGATAAAACATAATAATATATGAAATTATTTGGACTATCTGAACTACCCGTTGTAAGTGAAATTACATATTAGATTAGTTTCCATTTCAAATAATATGTCAAATTTGGTGTTGAAAAAAATATGTTAAATAAATTTTTTAGCAGTAATTTCGTAAGCTTAAATGTATTGAGACAAGTAGTGATAAGTTTAAATCTGTTGCAGCTTGTTAGTTACTACTGTGAAGCTCGATCCAGACTCTCCACGAGGCTACACTAGGAACAGCGAATGGACGTTGCGCTCATATCTTCTTGTCTCTCGCTTTGGTTTGTGTCCTGTTTTCGAGCGCGACTCAGACGATGTGAGAATAAAAATAAACTGAATGATGCGTGGTATCTGATACATATAAATACAATTTTTCTTTCACTTATTGTGGAATGGTCAATTTTAGAGGGCATCTATGAAAGAAAAAAGCTTCAATTAAATCCGTTTCCGGTATAAATGTTACTTAAATCACGTTTATTTGGTAGTAGACGTAGCTTTCATCGGAAGTATGAATGGCTAGCACTCTTATCGCCTCCATTCGTGTTCATGAGTATGTAGCTTTTATGAGGCGTAAGAGCAATGTCAAAGGGATAATGAGAAAGATAAGGTCAGGTCAGTTAAAAATTGGTAGAACGGGAACAAAGTTTTTAGTCGATAAACTATTTGATAGCTTAGCAAAGAAATAAAACTAAAAAATTTACATTCTTATTTTGATTGGTAAGTTTTAGCCCAATAAAGATCTTACACATTAATCTTATAAACCATAATTAGTACCATGCAAGTACTGGTTATTTCCAAAAGTGCTAAAACGAATACGTTTCGACACCATTCTAATGAGAACCCCACGACAAAACAAATGGAAACAATTTTGAGAAAAATCTGTCAGAAATGTTTTAAGATATATATTTGAAGCTGAGAAAATTAGACTGATATACAAGGTTAAAACTTTGAAGGAGTTTAAAACATTTTTACCATGTTTTCAATAAATTAAATCTAAAAACCAATGAAATATTGAAAAATTACAGAAAAAAAGCAATTTCTGTCTAAATTATAGGCATCTACAGATACGTTTCCAGAATCACAGTGGCTTTTATATAGCATCTATAATTCGTAAGAAGAAAATGGGGTGGGAAGAAGAAACACTTTATCCTCGGAAAAACATGGAACTGCGAGTACATTGTGCGAGGAATGTTTTCCTAAAAACGTAGGAACCAGAACACATTATCACTCACTTACCAGGTATACAAGAGGGCGCACTAGACAGGTGGGGTAAAAAACGAGTAATGTGTAGGGTATCTAGATGTATTGTCCATGCACGTCCCAAAACATGTTTCCGTCACTATTATGGTATTTGTACAGTAGCGGTTTGAAACGAACCATTGAAACCATATGTGACGAAAAACATGAGAAACGTATCAATCTCAAATTTCTCGTTAAATTGGGAAAAATTTCGACCGAGTGCTATAAATATCTGCGAGAGGCCTATAGGGACAATTCTATATCTAGTGCGCGTGTTTTTGAGTGGTGTAAGCGCTTTAGTGAGTGCTGAGAGAGCATTGAAGATGACCAATCGGAAACAGTAACCAAAATCAACCAAATTGTGCGTGCAGATCGTCGAATGAGCATCCGGATGATTGCCGAGGCTGTAAACGCCAATAAAGAAACGGTTAGAAAAATTTTACACGAGGAATTTCACATGACAAATATCTGTGCGAAGTTAGTGCCAAAAAATCTGACTCCTGACCAAAAGCTCTTGCGTCAACGGGTCTGCTCAGATTTCCTTGAAAGGTTTGAAAAAGGTCTGCTTTTAAAGGGACCCGAGTTGAGTCAATGGAAGCGGTAAAGCAAAAAACGACAGAGCTCCTGAAGGTTCTCACCAAAGAAGACTTCCAGCACTGCTTCGATCAATGGAAAAAACGTATGGAAAGGTGTGTGGCGAGGGGATGGGAGTATATTGAAGGAGAGCATTCGAATTTAGAATAATTTTAATAATAAAACCCTTTTCCGTAACGAGTCTCGTTATTTAATAA
This sequence comes from Diorhabda sublineata, assembly GCF_026230105.1. Taxonomy (NCBI): domain Eukaryota; kingdom Metazoa; phylum Arthropoda; class Insecta; order Coleoptera; family Chrysomelidae; genus Diorhabda; species Diorhabda sublineata. Next base: position 31,722,189 of record NC_079476.1, read on the forward strand.
CCAGACCTCGTAAAGTTACGTAGACAGAGTGCTAAGTTACCACTGGAATGTTTCAAATTATTATTTGATAGTAATATAATAAACGATATTGTAAAATGGTGTAATATGAAATTACGACAAAAAGCAGAAGCCTGAGGCCAATGAGGATCGCAAGTACATACTCCGAGAAATCGACTTTGCTAAAATTTGGACTACTTTATCTTTACAAGTCTGCAAGACTAAATTTAGAAGATCTCTGGCTGATGACTGTGGTATATGATTTAGAAAAATTATTTCTCTACAATGATTTATTGTTTTACAAAGCTATCGACAATATAGAAAATTGAATAGAACGAAGACAAATCGATAAGTTAACACTATAAGAATAGTTTTTTGGAGATTTCTGCAGAATCCATGAAATGTATATGCAAGTATTTGACTGTTGATGAGAAACTGGAAGCATTTACAAAGCATATAATAAATTGTGAATTGGATGTACCTACTCTTCTTATATGAAAAAGTAGGTTTGGTTTGCTGGAAAATCCCTAGTCTAAGCCTTTTATACGGTTGCTCCTATCAAAAAAAGTGACGCAAATAAAAGTTGCTGGAACCAGAATGTGGAATCAATTTACAACGTCAAATAATAGGGTACCAATTAGAAAAAGTTTGCTCTGGCCCACCCTGAACATCAAAATTAAAATTTAAATACGGAAATCGATTCATCGTTAAAAAATAATGGGGGTTTACGTTCAACTTTTTTTTCGTACAGCCCACAGTCAGTCAGGACATAAAACTACAATGTCCAATAATTTGATATTTCGACCCGATGTGCGACGTCGAGGTTCCGAAGGCACCGAAAAGCTTCAAAACTCGAAAATAAGAAAAAAGAAGCAGCAAACATTATCAAAACAAAATTCATAATGAAGAAAAAAACATCAAGGAATTGCTAGCTATCACATTGTTTTTTATTTGATTACTATTTTATATTTACATTTTGAGACGAGGGAACCGAATTTTTCGAACATAATATATTTTGCAAATGAGAGTACGAAAATAGCATTTATTCGATCAAATACGTAACAAGATAACATAAATTGTGTTGAGAAAGTAAAAAATTATTCTGAAAACAAACAATTACAATTATGTCAAAAAGTTGAAATTTTATTAAATGACCAAATTCGCAATTAAAGAGACACAACTGCCATGAAGCTTGTTAAAAAATTTACAAAATTAGTACGTCTACAGAAGAAACTTTAAACTATATAACATTTATATGATTGTTTTCCAAATACGAACATATTACTATTTTTTGAGAGCGTATTACTAACGATCTTTTTGAAACTGAAATCATTTAAGACTTAAGACTATGAGGCAAAACATAAAGAAGTTCAATAATCTTGGTATTATATCAATAGAACCAGCTAAAAGAATTAGATCGAAGATTTAGTTTGCAAAACTTAAAGCACGAAAAGTTCAATTCACTTCAGCTAAAATATTAATAACAAAAACAACCAAAGTACTATGCGCGGGCCTGTACTAAATTATTAAAATATAAACTCACCCACAAATAAATAAATGTAATCCATAAATAAACAATAATCCATACTAAACTAACACTTTAAACACTTAAACCTAATGCAATCAAATATATAAAAAAAATATTTTAAAAACAAACTAATCTTGCAAATATATTTAATATGGAACTCTACATCTGACCGTCCTTGTTTTCAATTTGCAAATGATACCCACATGAAGTTTGAAACCAAAACAAACCACTGAATACGTTAAACCGCCACTTGCCTGCTGCTTGTTCGACATTATTCGGTTTTTGCACACGTTTTCGGAAGACGCCTTCGCGAACGTCATCAGTAAACAACAGCACGGGATTCGCAAGTATGTTGAGAATGGTCAGGAGGGATAATATATCCTGCGATAATGGCTTAATGCCAATGTCCTTACGGTAGGTCGCTATCGGCGATGAACTAGCGGTATTTAGTGTAGATCTGTACGCAAAGTTTTCGCGCGTGTTTGTTGTTTATAGTGAGCTGTTTATATCATTCTATTTATATATTACCCGATCAGTTTTGTTTTAATGGCGTTTTGACTTTTAAAAATATTGTTTCTTGATATAAATTGATTATTAAGCAGGATGTATTGCATTAATTATGCAATTTATTAACTATAGTGAACTTTATGAACCGGAAGTTGATTGATATTGAACACGTATTCGTTTAGTGACAATAATGATGTTTGATGCAGTCAATTTTGAAAAAGACGATTACAATGTACGCAATTTTAGGTAAAACTATATTATTAATTTTAATAAGCATTAAATGAGAATATTAAGTAGTAAGTAAAATTTATACGATAAATGGTAATAATTTCTTATTAGTTGGAAATTACTTAACATTTAGTAGGCTATTATTAATTCTATACTAGAGGCGTTTCCCCCGTTTCCATGATGGATACTTTACGCACCAAGAATTCAACGAAAATATCAATTAAAAATATACATATAGCAATAATTCGGAATGCTTCAAAGAACTACTATAATGTTCTTAAAATGCAAACCAGCTCGCTTTATAATGAATGAATAAGATGAATAACATGTCTACAGTGCTTCTGTTGTTTACGATATCAAATATTATGTCAGACTAGAACATGATACCCATATTTTAAGTCACAATTAAAGTCTTTCAAAGCCAAATATCGATTGAGAATTTCTGTTTTTTTTTTTCATTTTCACAACCTCGTATTTAAATAAAAATTTTAATCTATTTTTTTAATGGAATATGAATGACTAAAAAACTGAATGGAGAATTTGAAATATGGGAATTGCATGCAACTTTATGAAAAATATGGAAACCAAAAAATATTTTTACGGTTTCAATATCTGAAAGAAAGTTTCACAAACTGACCATTATATAATCGTTGTTTAAACAAATATTTGCTGTTTTATTATGTACAGGGCTCAAGAAAATAAACTTTGTGAGAAATATTTAGTGTTTAGACAATTTACTGATAAACTAATTTCTGATAATCATGATTTTCTTGAAAGATATGAGGCAACATCGCAGTCAATTTTTAAATAGTAGCAATGATATTCATTCATTTGTAAAGTAAGTGATATTTAGAATCTAAAAAGGTATGTATGAATTACTCAATTTTCATATTATGAAAAAATTGAGGCAAATAATAATTTAAATGCTCTACCACAGAGAGATCTCAATAGATGATTCATTTTGATACAGGAATACTCACCCCTACGGGGCCTAGTTGCTGGGAGATATAGGGTGTTCAAAATTTTAAATCCAAATCAAAAATTTGCCACCCTATATCTTAGCAACTAGGCCCCGTAGGGGTGAGTATTCCTGTATCGTTCGAATATAGAAACACCCTGTAGATCAAACGCGTTGGTTCGATATCAAGTTACCCGATTTTGTCAACTAACTAGATGCGCTGTTGCCAGTATTTCTTATGCATATTATGTTTACTTGATGACCATTTAGAAATACAATATCAGTTACTTTGGATGTTTTAAAACTACTTACTTATAAATAAAAAAATACGTTATCATGCAAAATTTTCCTAATAAAATTAAATGTACTGCGGGTTATATACAAAATATATGATTTCATTTTGTGTTAAAAATTCTAAGGATTCCCTGTATATTTATTGCTTATGTTTGTAGTAGGCACAGACAAATAATATGAATCATAAATAATTTTTTATCAATCATCACATTGAGAGAGGGAATTCAATTCTAAGTAAAACCTCATTAAAACAGCATTAAGAGTTAATTGTTTTATAGCCGATACCAACTGTTTTTTCAGATGGTGTAGACCTAGATCAAAACGAATAAAAAATATTGTACTAGATCTGGTTGAAAAAGAATTATTTTCTGCTAATTACTGCCCTCACCTCATGCCGTGTATCAGAATCTGATTTTAGGTAGTTTATGAGTCGAATATTCGAAATAATTACCCACAATATTTGAATGATGAGAAAACGCGGTCCTTTTAATTTTTTGTATGATGCAATAAATACTAACATAAATCCTAAATACATCATCCCAGCATTAGAAAATCTTATATTTTTGAATTTTTTACTCTTTGAAAAAGTAAATATTTCTACACGTAAGTCAAACACTACCGCAATAACTTTCATTGTAAAATTTCATTCAAAATTAAACGTTATATCTTTGAAATACGTTATATGTGAGAAAAATATATAAGCAACATTGAATAGGTGAAAATTTGTATCCATAAATATTTACTATTATTCATTGGAAATCTAATTATCAACGAAAAATAGTAAACCAGAACAATGATCAGAATGTGATCAGCACGTGAACATCCCGGGCGAAACGCGGAGCGGCATCGTTATTGGTCCAAATCAGTGGCACAAATAAAAAACTGCGTGAGGGGGGCGAGCACCGCATCTCTGAAGAAGCCTTTAGATTAGGTGTAGTCAGCAATCGTAATATCGTATTGCAGTGAGATTGTTTATATTTATCTGTTGCATATTTTTCTTAAATATGTCTGACACATTGACATTAGCCATACTCCTCTACAAAGCTTCATTTTAACGCTAGCGAAAAACAAATGATTGTGAATATTTGACAAGGCTGTTGATGACATTATTTCCACAACGGCAAATATTTCGGCAATATATTCTTCAAGTATTGAAATCAAAATGTGGAATATAGACAATGATAGAATGAGAAAATATGTTTATTGGAGTAAAAATGATGATTTTACTTTAATGTTTCAATACACATATTTTTGATTTTTTAAATGAATGTGTTCCATATTTTGGCCGTTCACTTTGTATCTTTTCCAAACCTCACGTTTACATTGTATATTTTTGTATTATTAATTGTGCATTATTATTTATAATTTATGTTATTAATCTGCTATATGAAATCGCAAATGATTACTCAAGTATGGTGCGCGGTTCTGTTACATGCTCGGATTTGGCATTTTCAACCCTAATCACACACACTATGCGTGAATTTGTTTTGGTTTACTATTTTTCTTCGAATAAACAAGCTTTATATTGTCGTTCAGGAAAACAGTTACTCAAATTCCTTTGGTCATGAAGAGACTGGCGAATTGTTTGGTGGAAGCTGATTGCTGAACCATTTTCAAATTATGTCACGGTCGTGGCTTGAGGGTAAGCAACACAGGATTAGAAGATGTTTTCAGCGAATAAAAGGATTCGGTACTAAACTATCTGTAGTGCCAACAAGAAAAATAATTAATCGGTTCCCCCTTGAGCAAGAGGTACTTGAGTACAATTTTTAAAATCATCGACCCAACCGTATTTAACTGTGTCGTGTGTATTAATCTAGATTTCATCCAAATATTTGTATGACTTGATTTCATAACAATTCTGTTATCAAGTTTTTTATGTTTAAAAACACTTTCTATTAATACATCGAAGTATATCTGAAGATTCAAGTTATAATTAAGAGTACGTACGCAGTTCATTCTGAAACATGGCACTAAACTGACTTTATAGAAGTCAAACACTATTCGTCGAATGATAAATAAATAACAGTAAATTTTATCAATTTTTCGTTTTAGTGTATGATCTATGTGTGTATGTATGTTTGAATGGATTTGGGGTTTCGTATACACTGCAATCCAAAGGATTTATTGTGTCCCTCTTTCTTGTTGTGATACTGGAGAACCCTGTATTTACAGCTAATTCATTAATGTCACTCTGTGCAACAAAACCTGCACGTCGGATTATCTGCTAGGCTTAGCGTCTTCAGGTGTTTGTTGAGGCGAAAGTACCCCGATAGAACTCCTGTGGGTATTCGTAGATTGTTCTTACTTAGGTTGATACATTCAGCAGTTTATAGTTTCCCAGAAGAGCCTTTACCTGCCTCAGCCCCTGTAGGATTTCCCTTCGCTCCGATGTGTGCCGGAATTCATTGTATGGTAATTTTTTTTCTTACCTAGATCGTTTAATTTTTCTAGGCAATCCCAAAAGAATATTTTGATAACGGAGCTTAGAGCTCTAATGGCTACTTGACTATCGGACAGGATGGTGATCTCCTGTTTCCTCTCTAGATTGAACTGAACACATTTTTTAATTGCATAAATTTCTGCTTGAAAAATGCTTGGTGCGTTGTCCAGGCTTTCAGAGTGTTTGGTTCTGGGTCTGTACACTCCTATAACATGCTCCAACACGATAAATGGTGGAATTAGATTTAATTGTTTATTCCGTTAAATAATACCATGTTATCATCTTTGCACGAAAACATATTTAAAATAACCTTGTAACATTGGGCATGTGAATGTTCATGTCCAAACTCCCTATTAACCTCCGCAATAACTTTTTTCATTTTCGACACTGTATATATCGTCTGCCTAAATTGGGAGCCTAGAAGCCAGGAATTTGAATAGTAATAATAATGAAAGATAAAGTCAAATTGAGATAATTATAACATGAATTGAATTATAACACTGAGACACGCCACTATTGACAATCCAGACAAAAGGAAATATTTTACTTAATATGAATAATATTTGAAATATTAAACCGTCTTTTTTGATTTGAACGTTTCCAGAAGCACGTGTTCTTTAGCAATTCTTCGATTCCTTACTAGGGTTACTAATTAGTACAATTCTCTACTTTTGTTGTGCAAGTGAATATTATAAACGCTTCTTTGAAACTTGCCCTGGTATATCAGTTTCATGGTCGGGATTCTTAGCATTTTTTATTATTCATTTAAGTAAGTAGGTTTGAGATGTTACTTCGATAGTTTATTTTTATAAAAATTCATCAATACACCGTTGTATGTACTTAGTTTACAACAAAACATTTTCTCGTAACTAATATGTATATCTATTATAGCGCCCTTCAATTTGTTTACAATTTGATAGATATTATCCTTGATGCTTTCAGACAAACAACTCCTATCTCGAATCACACAGCAAAAATCATGGACTAAACTCTCGCATATTTTATATTTTATGTACATTGCAAAATATTGTCATATTGTTATCAATTGTAGTGCAGAATAGTTATATTGTTAAATCGATTCTCTGCAATCTTCCATATTTTTGGCAGCGAATAATCTTCTAGACGATACTTGGAAAAAGTAAGCATTTTTTTATTTCGAGAACTCTCATATTGATATAAGCTGATGTTCCAAGATAAAGTTCGGTTTGATTTGAATATATACAGATTTCGTTAAAAGTTAATATTCTCAAATATTATGTGAGAATATTTTTTTTTCTATCAAAATATTATTTTTTTATATCTGTTTTATACAGGTTTTTGTAGCTATAGTCTATGTCAATTGCTTGACGTAACCATTTTAGAAATGATCATCTAACTAGACCAATATTCCTGGATTCATAATTATTCGATAGAATGTCTGTAAGGTGCAGTCTGCAATAATAATTAGCTTACTTAGAAGAACATGACACTATATGATAATTATCATTAATAGTAATACTACCACATTTATTAAAAGTTACAGATGGATTATCTTAACTCGTCCTTTTATAGTAGTACTAGTGAAGTGGAAATGAAGAGTTTGATTTCGCATGAGGTGGTACTCAAAAGAAATGAAAAACCCTTTATTTACCAATAAGGTCGTGAGAGTGATGTTTCAAAAGTATAATATATTCAAAAAATTTCGTGAAGTGAAGTTCATCTGACACGGTAAACTATTTTTGTTTGGGTGACAGATATATAGTCTATAAGAGCTCCATTGTGAGATATCTACAATTTCAATAGAATGTAGTCAGTTCGTGCGGCCCCCAGATAATTCAACCTACACAGAAGTATTTTTTTATGTGTACTGCTTTTTTTGGTCGATAGCCTTTGGGTTTAGAAATTCTGGTAACTCCATATTCGAGGTACAGCCATAATGTAAATCCGGTTTCTATTTCTGTCAACGCCAATGCTGCGTTCGCGTCTCTTAGCATGCGGGGCAGTGAAATTTATCAGCAACTATCAACACTATCTGATTACCATTTATTTCGAAGTTTACAGAATTCTTTGAAATGCCAAACTTACACAAATGACAATGACCTTCAATCGTACCTGGTTCAGTTTTTTGCTGATAATCATGTAGATGAAAGAAATTACTTTGTCGCCAATACGAATATTTAATGAATAAAGGAGCTTTTCCGGTCACTTATTTCAACTTAATATCAAATGTAAGCTGTAAAATACTACAGCGAGAAATCCGGGGTTTTCCGCGGAGCTTGTTGTCTGCCACTGGTAAGTTTATTTGACGACGCCAAACACTCAGTTGATATTTTTGTTCCGTTAAGCCAAATTATAACTATTAATTAAAATTGGCAATCTAGCATTGCATTAAAATGACCCGGATCGGAAGGGTTAAACTCGTGTCGACTCCATATTCGAATTCCTCCATTAAAAATCTAATCTCCCCCCTGTGGGGCGTGAGCCCCGCGTTGGGAAAGATTGCACTAAATTATTAATGAAACATCCTTATTATTTCAAAAGAGATAGAATTTATTTATTTCTTTTGAAACATAAAATAAAGCACCTTCATCAATGTAATACCCCGTATATATAACTACTTTGATGAATAATGATAATAATAATATGTTATATTGCATTATTAGATATTCAACATTTTGGTAATAATTTTGACTGTTCGAATTAGGTCAGTCGATTGATAATTACCTACTTTGCAAGAACTCTTTTATTATTTAAGAAGATAATTTCGTTTTGGTTCTACAAGGCCTGGAAATAATTTTTTTGAAAGGTACAGTTTCACGCAAATCATTAATTATTTGTAAAGTTATGTATAAAATATTAATGGAGGGCAAAAAGAGAAATTCTAATGATGAGTTACCCGAATAAATGGAAAAAACAAAATCGAACACACGTGTCCTAACTAATTATGTATATTTCATAGGAACTTTATATATAGTTTCCAAAAGATTGTATAAAACAGTTTTCAGAGAGATTACTGGAAGGAATTAATTAAAAATCATGTAACAAATTGAAAGAATGCGGTTCAATAATCTATATTCTGCAAGTAATTGTCATTTAAATAGCTTGTTCGCAATTGAAATGAAGAATCCCAAGTCCAATTCTTATCTCATTAATAATAGCTCTCGGCCATACGGAGTGGACAACAGAAAAGAGTTTTCCCCGATATTTCGCAGTATACTTTATACCTAAAGATACTCAATACTTTTTAACAATCATATAAAAGAGAGGAGATAGACACTGTGTAAGGTGATTGCACGATCAAGGCCGTAATATTGTTACCAGCTGAATTCAAACGTTTCAGCTTGACTGGCGACGAGCGTTCGGGGCGGCCAAAAACTATGACAACCAGCGGAAAAGTTGACCAAATGGCTATCGGCAGATCAAAAGAAATTCTTCATCATACATTGACTAAAGAATTATGCATGCATCAGCCATCCGCGCGTTGAGTGCTGCCTTTGCTTACTTAAACCAAATGCTCGTTCGAGTAAAAATTGCCCGCATACACATTTCAAGCAATATAAGTCGGATTTTTGTGTCGATTCATAACCGCAGAAGAAATCAGATGAAAGAATGTCTTAGCAAAGGTTGTTTTTGCTCTCTCATGTTAAAATTTTACATAAATCTGACAACAAAAAATAATTTTCGTTTCCATTAAACCAAACGTTTTATGTGGAAAAACAAATAAAAAATCAAAGAAAACTCATGTAGATGTTCTCTGAAAAGTATAATAATTTGTTTGAGGTTGTTTGTTTTTAAAAGTAATGAGATGATGAAGAACGACTGACTCCAGGTGGCGCAGCTCGTTCGCAACTAAAGTTCAAATGAAGGTTTGAACATCTTCAAAAGTAATTAAGACATACTTGTCGTAAGGAAAAAAAACAATGACGTAGAAACAATGGATGTCATTTGAAGAAGGTGCTATTATGAAAACAAAAGACTTTTGTTGGCCAATAATGTCACGGCCACAGTATTATTGCAATCTTTGATGAGTCTTTTCATTTATAATTGTTCTAGATGAATTAGCCAAATTACGATCACGATTATTTCAGTTCCTAGGCAAAATGATTGAAAAAAGTGTTAACTCGTCGGACAGGGGGTAGTAGATTCAAAAGACGTGTGAAAATAAAATATTTTTTTGATGTTTCTTTGTCTGGTTCAACAATTCTATTCAATGGTCGGATTGAGCACACCCTTTATACACAGAGCTCTGCCAGAATCTACTATTCATTGCTTTCTCGATTCAATTAATTTGAGAAGCATTTGAAATTTTAAATTTGGCGATCTGTTAATTAGGGTTTTAAAAAACCGTTGTACTAAGTACTCTAAACAAAAGCATTGAATTCAAAAGATTCAGATTATATTTAACAAAATTTCCATTGATTTTCTTAATACATAAATAAGAAAATGAGCAGGATTTTGTGGATTATAAAGAAAGTAGTGAGGGAAATCAACGCTTCCAAAGTAGAAAAATTTTCATATTTTTCCACTATTTTATTTATAAATTACTAAATTTAAAACAGATAGAGCCACTCCTGGAAAGAACTCGAAAAAGGCATAAAAACCACTTTTTTATGTCTAACAGAAGACAGAAAAAATGATCTAACTTTAGCAAAAAACTTACGGCAGTACTTAAATGTCTTTTTTTACATATTTTGTAACACTTTGGAACTTTCCTCAGTTAATAGTACCACGTTTTTGGTATAATTGTAGGAAATCATATAAAATTTATTATTTGCAATCTAATTGTGGCAGTACATAGCATAAAAGGTTTCTGTGAATTACAAAAAATATTTTTCTCTTTCTAGGCGTCACGAGAACGTAGTTTTGAAATTTTTTCATTTTATTTCAAAGTTAAGTAAGTTCCTCATTAAAATATTCATCAAAGCGCCCCTGTATATACGACAAACGAGTTGAATGAAATTTAGTAAATACATGCAAGTTATTACTCGCACTTGTACTGATCGTAAATATCAACTATTATCATTAGAAATTTTCCATAATACTGCGACATTATTATCTTTCAAATAAATATAAACTGTAAGATAAATTCATAAGCCTTTTCATAAAATTCAACGGAACACTGAAAATAAATGATAACACTAATAGACACCATAGATTTTCAACTGCACTTGATTTTTAAAAGGGTACCGTTTCGGTAAATGGAATGTCACTTATTCGATAAACTATATCAATTTTATTCAATGCCCAACCAATGACCCCTCAAGAATTATTACAAGATAAATCGATATTTGATTCGGTAACAGTAAATGTTCTATTAAGTACCAGTTGGCACTAGAGGAAATGGGGTTGCGATCTGGCCTCCTGAATGTAAATTTAGGATTATTTGATGAATATGAAAGAAATAAACATTGTCAAATCTAAGGTAGGCTAGACCAACTTGCTCGTTTGAATAAGAAAACTATTTAGAATAACTTTCTAAAAGTATCTGGTAAGCTTTTCTTATCTTCTACCTTAATAGATTCTTTGTAAATAATTTCTGAGGAAATTTGATTCTGTTTGTCCATAAACGCATTGTCTTGTTTCATCCAATCTCTTCTAATTTCTTCCATGCTTTTCTCAGCTTCTCATAGCTTAAGTGAAGGTGAAGTAATTTTACTTGAACGAGCAAAAATTTTTTTTGCCCACAGCTCACTCTGGCTACAAACAGGAAATCATTTTCCTAGGTGGCTCGATTTTAATTTAAATGTTTTTTTTGTCATCAACAACCTTTGCTAAATAAAGTGATATTGAATATTGGAAAAAAACGAATGTGTCAATATGAAAATCAATACTTCGGTATTGTAATTTTCTTTCTTTGTCACGTGTTCATCATAATTATTGCATACATTATTGTTAAATTCCCATATAACTTGTTTTCAATCATTACCGCACTCACACTCACACACAAGTAGGAAAAGAATTATATTTGCATAGTTTTTCTCAAAATATTTGCTATTCGATTGAACTCACAATAAAAGAAGGCAGTCTTCTCAATAAGATATGTTCATTAATTTCTCAATAACATACTCGTTTTTCAAATTTCAACTCCTTTTTCTGCGAATTTTTCCAGAAGTATTGTTTAAGATGTTCAACGCAGCCATATTACAAGGATTGCTACATAAATTTTGAGTTATATTTTTCAAAATATTCACCATTAAGATAAATACACTTTCACATGTGTTTGAATCAATTGTGAGGGATCACATTCTTCTGGAAAACAAATCCTGGTGTACCATTTAAAATTGTCCGTTCTACGTTGCTCTAATGGAACGGTGGTGACACACGAAAAAACAGGAGACCATTTGCTTCGAAGTGCTTCGTGCGACAACTTTTGTTGGATTTGGTTCGTCTTGAAAGACCCACACAGTCAATTGTTGTTTAGATTGCTTAGTTTCGACTTCATATGCGTAGATCAATGATTCGTCGTCTGTCTATTATAGACGTCTTTTGAATAAACGCAAATGATTATTTATGCATTTCTTTGCACCGATTGACACGAGCTTTTTTTGAGCGATTTTCAAATTGTGCGGTATCCAACGCGAATAAATCTTTTTGACAGCCAAATTTTTATGCAATATTGATTGTGTGCGAATAGAACTAATGCTCAAGTATGTATCAATCTCACGGTATGTCACTCGATTTAATTCCATTTTGGACCAAGATGAATGTTTCAAGTATCTGTAATCAACTCAAATAGCATTCGTATGACAATATGTTCTTGGTACGTTGACCATTAAAAATGGTAACTTTATGATAGGAAAGTTAGATGTGACATATTCCTATCAGTCATATCTCAGGACTTAAGTAACAACCCTGGTACCTATGTTGTCTGCATGAAATCAATTCCAGTCCAAATACAATATGTCTTAATAATAAATGTTCATTGAAGTTCGACGATACGACGTGATACCATAATAACCATTCTGTTAGTTTTTTCTCTAAACATTTAAAGTTATAATCAAGGTATGTACGAGGTCTGGCTATTAAATACCGAGACTGCACAAATACTATAATAATGACGGAAACGTGTTTTGGGACGTGCATAGACAAGATATCTAGATACTCAACGCACTACTCGTTTTTTACCCCACCTGTCTAGGGCGCACAGTCTCATTATTTAATAGCCAGACCTCGTACACCGTTTGTTCGGAATGGAGTCCACTAAATATGCGGCATATTTAGTTATCATCACTCCAACTGCTCCTAGTAAACTCTTGAGGAAAACACTGGATTTAGTTGTATGAAAAAAATGAAGTAGAATTGACCCATCAGTAGTTTTAAATTACTTTAAAAATCGCATAAAGAAAGATAAAATCGATTCATATTGAAACTCTCATGTAATCTAAAATTACTGTACAACGAAAGAGATGAAATTTTGTTATATATTAATAAAAATATGAAAATAAATGAATTTTGATTATAAAAGGACGTACTTGGAATGGAACATTTTCTAATAAGAGAGTCTTCTCAAATTTAATATAAAAATTATAATTCAAAAAGTTGTATTGTAAAGTTAATGAGAAAGTAAGTCGGTCAGTGCTCTTTTTAAACGGCATAAATTAAAATAAAATTATAGTTTCAAGAACACACCTTTAATACCTACGATTAAAATAAGTTTCCAAATATAACGAAGACATTGATATTTGCTATTTATGATTTATAATAAAACAAAAAATGAATTAGATAATTAAATCTTCAGTTACTTATTAGACGCTCTAATAATAGCAGCATATAAAATCAATCAGATAAATAAATCTGCCTTTTATATGTTCAAATATTTAATAATGATTCTGTATTATTGAAATTGCAAAACTTTCCATTAATTCTCACTAATCTACACTTCACTCGTCAATTAAACTACAAAATGAATGTTTATGTACACTATAACTAACTTAACTAACTTCCAGATTGTTTTGAGTGTTATTTACTGAAAAGTGTATTTATATTTAATACTGTCTCGAAAATATTGAAATTGACAGAATCACTTGACAGTATTTTTGACAGTCCGCCATGAAAAATTCTCATTCATCTGTTATGGTTTATGGTTAAACATTTCTTTCGTAAACAGAAGAAGATTAATTAAATTTAGTGTAAAATAAAATAAAATTAATCCTAAATATATATTCAAATTTGAGAAGGATTTGTACCTCAAATTTCGGATTAATTCACAAACAAATAAAGAAATTGAGGTCTGTGCTTATAGAAAATGGTCAAACAGTATTCAAATCACGCTCAATTTTGCTAGAATCGTATCTATCTGCGAGCCGTTGACTCTCGCAAAGCGCCTCATAGAGGCTCTTTACATTAGTCTTGGCGTTTGGGGACTGTAGGAGTGTAAGTTAGTCACACTCTCGATGCATTCAGTTGCTCAGTATTCTACAAAAAAATTGACGTTATTCGAGCTAACTTTGTAAGCTTTTTATAATGTCTTGCGTTTATATTACCTAACGCGAGTGCTAATTTCCTTTGATTTCGTGCCCGAAAGACTAAAAAGCAACGCAACGACTGAGGTTAAACGAGGCAAGGCAAGGGGTCATGAGCGGACCATCTACACTCGAGCACTGACGTTCCCTAGTGTAGCCTCGTAGAGAGTTTGGAAGGAGCTTTAGAGCAGGAATTAGCAATCGACAGATGAGGATTCTACATCATCATCATAAGAAAAACTTTCTATTCGTACCTGTAATAAATTACTATTTTCGTGGAATGAATATTTTTGAAGTATTAAATAATTGAATTTAATTTCTGTATCACGCAATGAAAACTTCCTTGCATTAATTCTTTTTCGAAATTTCGCACCGAATATCATTTTTATTTTAGTTAGTGAAACTTTTATTAATCATCTCGAACAATTACCGAGTGCTCTAATTTTCCCATAAAGTTTCTATGCTACAAACTCTATCATATTAATTTCAACCAGTCGCTGCTTGTTTTTGAAATTGTCGTTCAATAGGCAAAAGCGAGCAGCAACTTTAATCGCGATGTTTCCGTCACTCCAATGAGAAATTACTTTAAACCTGTGGCTTATTTTCCACATTTGTTTGTTTTAAACAGAATTCAATTATTTCCATTGTACTCTAGTGTACTATACCATAAGTTGTTGATTTAAAATTTAATTATTTTGTAAAATATTTAAAAATGGAAGACAGCTGTTCAGCAACTAATAAGACTCTATTTCAACAATAAAAAAATCAATATTAGGGAATCCACGTACTCTATAAAAAAAAACTCCTCTTTTTAGATGCAGTATTTCCACCACCCAATCTGGAATGAAGCCGTACCTTTTTGCTTTTTCCTCTTTCCTACAGTTTAAGGTATTCCTTAATCTGGTACTGAGGGATTTCCACCACATGTTCGTGTTCGGTCAAATGTTGAGCCTCTAAGCTTGGCAATTTTGTCAGCAGTATTCAAAGAATCAGTTTTTTTCTTGGACCATCTTATTATATATATTTCGCTAATACCTAATTCATGTCTAATACAACTTGAATCTATATTTTTTCTTTATATTAATGGAAGTTTATGAATTAAACCTCAGGATTCTGGAGTTATCTATCAACTAAATTTTTATGTACTACGATTTCTTAACAAGCAAAAGAAAATACGTGGAAACTCATATTAACCAATAAATAAATTCCTAAATGGAAAAAAACATATTTATCAGTTTCAACTAATTGATTATTTCCGGCAATTCAGATCTAATACGTATATGCTTACTCTAGTTATTATTTTTTACTAAAAACACACATTTTTTTGATAGATTGAAAAGTGGGTTAATAAAACTCAAATGCATTATTGCTTTCAATCTCGGATTTAGTGAATTTATCTCATTTAAAAGATGCTTTAAATGAACGTTATCAAAATTCTGTTTAAGGTTACAAAAGCTCAAAATTCGTCAAATAAATTAAGAACTGGAAAAACTATACACATTGCTCAGAATAATTCCGGAGTCTTTGCGTCGTTTAAAATAAAAATAAAACGGATATTGATATTAGTAATGAAATATTTATTCATTACATTCGAACAAGTGCCAGCAATTTTTTAAAACGGAATTAGCTAGATTTAGAAAATACTTATCAGTGCGAGTATTTATTCTCATTTTCTATGTTTCTTAACTTATAAAGCTTATAAGTTGGTAATCATGGTAAACGAAGCAGTGTTGGAGAGAGCTTTGAAAGCGTTTTCGTTAACTGTACAAGATCTTATTAATTGAAATCCGATTCCAAGTATTAATTTTAAGTAAATTGTACAGTCCGAAAGATCGATTTTACTTATTTAAACTCTAAAAATTAATAACACAGTACATTATAATAATCTAAGTTAAAATTATCTTCCTAACTAACATTTCGACACCTGGCTCCTCTTTCGTTATGTTGGAAATGAATACTTTTCTCTTCATTCTTCCCTAGTCGTTAAAGGCCGATTCATAAACTTGACTTTCCGTTTGCCGTTGCCGTTCGCGGGAAACGTTTGCCGTTTGACGTTTGTATCCAATTTATTTATAAACTTGACGTTGCTGCCCTCAACCTAAAATTTTTTTGTGTTTTTTTCTGCAATCCAGTATTTATGGACGATATTATGTACAATAATGAAGATTTTGTTTTATTGGGACAAATGCAAATGGATGGGATTGATTTCTATTGCTACGAACGGTCGACTGGAAAAGATAGAATTCATTTATGTTGAAAGTCACCAACGGCAGACCGATCTACAAACAGCGACGTCAAACGGGAACTATGAATTATCTTATGCATTCCAATGTTTTTCAATTTTGTAACAGCAAACGGCAACGGCAAACAAAAACTCAAGTTTATGAATCGGCCATTACTTCTAAATGTCGACTAAATCTCCTTTGGTTTTCACAATATTTCCATATAGGGACTAGAACCCGGCAGATCCATTACGATGCATTACACTGAACAAAGTTTAAGTTAAACGATATTATCATATTAGGATTAAACTTTTGTATTTTAAGTGGATGTTATCCACTTTTTTAATCGTTAATAAACTATTGAAGATTTCAATGCCTTTTAATAAACTTAGTTTCTAGAAATTCCATACCGATAGAATAATAATAAATAAAAAAAAGAAATAACATTATCCATAAGTTCGACCCAACCAAGAAGCAGAGTTTAAGTCTACATTCAGTAAGGGAATGGTTACATAAAATTTAAAAAAATTGTTTTCGGGTTATAATCACAAAGTAACTTTTGTTTTCAACCACAGTGTTTTGGTTTAAAATATATAGGAAAAATATGTCACCGCGATAACATCATGGGCGGAATGCTTCTTCAAATAACAAAAAATAAAAGTTTGTTAACTTTTTCTTAAGTTATGTTATGTTGTTTTTCATTTATGTCTGAACGCCGCGGCGTCCGGTAGTCCCTTTAAGGAACACTTATTTTTGATTTTGCTTTTTATTCTCTGTTTGTTATCGTACCTTCTTTTTATTTTTGTATGAACCCTTTAAGTTGTACTACACATTTCCAATTGAAATATTTGATAAAAAATATGTTATATAAAATTCTAGACATACTTCCATCATTTTCTACACAAAGAAAAATTAATTCACTCTTACTTCAATAAGTTGTCCGTTAATGGTGGTTTATTGGAAGATTCTTCCAGAAAATGAACAAATTATTAAAACGTGCCACTTGCTAGTAACATTCATATTTCCTTTTTTCTTGGAAGTTACACGATAAACTAAGTTTGGCTCATCCGCATTTAGCACCTTGGTACGTGGAGTATGCACAATCACAAAAGTTGTTCGGAGAATTTTATGCCGCTTGTTTCAATGCTGGAGTATTTTTCATATCTGTTACATCGATTATCTGGAAGCGCTTGTACAACCAATATTGGAAAAACTAAGGTACTAAGGTGATTCGGCAGGCGCCAATAACTAAGCAGACTAATAATTTTTATATGAAATACAATATTAAGTTGTAATTGCGTCCTTATAAATTAATATTTTGATTTGGATAAAAGATTAATTCCTTGAACAATAATTCTGTTTGTCCTATGACCAGAATTATTCTGTTAGATAAAACAAAACCATCAACACAATGCATAAGACGAATTTCATTTTCAAAAATGGAATTTTTTTTATTTTTTCTCATTTTTTCCACTTGCCACGCGGTTTGGTAATTTATTTTTATCGTTGATCCCAAAGTGAATGAAGACGATTTTATAGAAAACTTTAGTCCCCAGTTTTCTGCCATATTTCTCTCATATATATTTTTAAGATATTTCCAACGAAGTAATTTTTGAAGTAGATTTTAATCATTTTGTACCCCCCAATGAAATCAATATTGTAAGTAAATGAATCCTCATTTTATCGGACTAATAGGACAACTTGAAACAAAGACGTTGTCTAGTGCCACAGTCGCTACTCTCTAAATTCCACCTCAAAGTTGAAATTTAGTTTCGTAATACCAGAAATGGTCGATAACGCAGCATGTTACAAAAAGTTATCGAATTTCAATGTCATAGTTCAAACAGCATTCAAGATATACTCTGTCTAAAACCTCGTGAATATATGTACGGATCGATCAAAACATATAAAAGAGAGTATGTAATTTGGAATAAATTTATGAAGGACATCGAATAAAAAAATGTATGAAACCAAATAAACAGAGGCAAGACCATAAGTGCTAACAAATCAGACAATGTCCTAAAACAATAAAAATGTCAATGTTCTCTGATAGATGTTTCTGTACCAATAGATGACCACATCGACCAAAATAGCTGAGGAAATTTGGAAAAATAGATACCACAGTGTAGAAAAAAACCAGATGTGAAATGTAAAAGTTGATATACCTATTGCCATGTTTACTGGGAAGCATAAGCATAAACTTTATTTTTTTTATTTATGAATTTTAGAAAACATACCAAAGCGATTACAGCGGATGCACAAAATGTTGTCCATTTACTTCAACAAGCTATGCGATTTTTAAAACTTTGCATTTTGCAACATCCCTGACTGCTGATTGTTTTTGTCTGAAAATTTCTAATAGTGAGTTTTTTTTTGAATTTAATTGAAAATACTTACTTGGATTTGGAAATATATGAGCCATCTCAAGTATAATACTATTTTCCAATAAATCTATTTCGGATATCGGACCATTTAAGTTACCCTCAATGAAAAAGGGATCAATTATTTTGTCGCCTATTATTCCAGCCCATACATTCAGTTTTTCAGGATATTGGGTGTGGAATTGATGCTTCCAACAAGGATTGTAACGTGACCAGTAACGCAGCACTTACTTACTATCGTTTTGATTGTAACATTTTTCCATCATTAGGTCTGCAAAATTTTCACGTCAATATCAAGTTCCCTGAATATTTGTCTAGTACTCAAATGTGGATCGTCTTCTAACAGGACACACATATCTAAAGATTCGTTTTCAGTTAATGCAGTTTTTCTGCGCCCTGATTTGGATAAATCTTTTACTGAACCAGTTTCGTTAAACTTTTTTCAATTCGTTCTTTTTCAGATAAAAGATCCATTGTGACTTTCAATAAGCTTCAACAATAATAATTTATAGAAACGTCAAATTTGTTATTGTAGCAGTAATAGCCACCTAAATATACAGGGTGATCCATTTGAAATAAATATTTCCGGAAAGATCTGACAACAATGTAAATACCACCAAAATATCGGCCGTATCACAAGACCCTTGCGCACAAAAATTTAGAAAAATCATTTCCGAGATAATTGAGACGTTTCATACATAAAACTCACTGTATATTTTAAGAGGAGCTTTTGGATAAAAACAAGTGGAACGTAGAAATAGCAGGAAATAACAACATATACGCATATGAAATGTAAAAAACAATCAATCAATATATCAAACGAAAAAATGATTTTTAATAGGTCAACAAATATACATAATAATAATTTTTATAGCATTATTTTCTATATTGGAAACAATGTCAAATATAAATTAAGGTCTATCATTTTTTAATCTAATACGGCAAATATTATTATAGAACTTTTATAGCCTGGAACGAGTACGAACTATATAATTGAGTTGCATTCCCGGACTTTAAATTAAAATTTAACAATTTATTTATAACTAAGAAATGTTACATGAGAAGGTTCTTTGTTTATTATTGCACTATTTATTTAAGGACTTTTTGAAAACAATAACCTGGGTTTAGGTAGGTCACCTATCAGTTGATTGCGGATCCTAACTCAAAACAAGATTTAGATCACTGTTTACGAACGGCGCATTCAAACCTCATTAACCTATCAATGACGCTGCTCATGAGAATTAATGTAATCAGCCATTTAAGGGAAATAAATAATTTTTAGAGTTCAAAATCCTTATACAAATGAAACAATCCGTCCATCGATCTCCTTTACCAAACAGTCTACCAAGGTAGAAAGGATCAAATCATATACCCACTACCCGATTAACTAGATCATTTTCCGAACAACAATAAAAAAAAGTTTCGAGTTAGTTTCCGAAAATTCAGATCATAATTGGGTTTACTCGATCATAGTATACGAAAAGTCTTTTAAACACACTAAAGCTCAACACTGAACCAATTTTTAGTAGATAACTGAAAGCTAAATATCTTTTTACAAGATGTGGTCGATACGAACATTTGATCACGATTAATACGGTCTGTTATATCTTACCATAATTCAACCATACTTCAGGCTCCTCTCTATCATTAAAGTGCTAGTTCTTCCTTTCATATTTCCATTAATCCTAACTTTGTCATTATCAGAACGTATAAATATTTATGACAAAAATTTAATTTTTTAGTGTATCTTAAAAAAAGTTTGTAATTAAAAAAAATTTCTCAATTCTTATCTAAGAAGCTATGGATCAACTGAACACTAATAATAGAGAACAATCTGTTTTTTGATAACTTTACGTGTATGTTAAGTGTTAAAGCGAGTAAATTATGGACAATTGATGGATGAGGCACCACGATAAAAGAGAATTTGACTTCCAGAAAAAGTGTATATTTGGAAAAGTATTGTATTCCTAGATCCCGGAATAATCCCGGGATTACGAACATCAACTAGAAATCATAATAAGACAGAGATTCCAAAATATCTATCGAATGAATGTTTGTTGCAAGTGGATGTCCGCCATTGCGCACTGTGGAAGTGAATTTAGGTGAAACAGTATAATTGAATAGTCCGCCACTGATTCTGTTTTTCTTTTTAGTGGTGGCTCTTCGAAATTACCATTTTAATGCTTTTTCTAGTTTTACGAAATGTATTGTAAATATTTGGAAGAAAATCGTGAGGTTTTCAAAATAGTTTGACAAAGCTTGCATTGCGCTGTATTATTGTCTTCTGCGGTTACAAAGTTACAACATATTGAAGTTGGTCCTCCATATTTTTTATATTTTACATGAAAACTTTGGAAAATGACACCGCAATAAATGGATCAGCTGACACACCAAGATGGATGCCAAATGTCAAACAGGAATGTATTTAGTTTCACACAATAGTGTTATAGAGATTTTAATTGTATTCTCTTCAATTCCGTGATTCCGCGTGATTTACTACTAATTGTAGTAAATCAACTTATGCTAAAGCTCTGAACGAACCACGATATTTGAAATTATTGCGGAAATAATTAGTGCCGCAATTGAATAATTTTTTTCCTAATATCCCAGATGTGATGTGTGGCTTTCGACCAAATTGTGCACCTCTTAATTCCATTAAGACATGTTCTTGAGTCTCTAGATGTGTCTTTCTCGGCAGAGAATAATCATCTTTTTACTAATAAAGCAAAGTTTTTAAAACCAAACTGTTTGCTGTTAACAATAGTATAAAGTTGTGAAAATTAAGTTTTATTATTTTTCCATTTATTATTAATGAAATTGAAATTAATTACTGGTAATTGCGGTTAATTTTTACAAGGTAACCTATCCTTAATCCATTCCATACATCCTCAAGATTCCTTTAAAATTAATTTCATCAAAAAAACAGATACCTACAAGATCAAGCTGTGGGATCTTAGACTATTATAACCGATAAAGAATTAAATTTTTATATATTCCAGTTATGTACAACTTTATATTAAAATAACCGTGAAAATGAAAGTGATTTCATTTCTCTAAAATGGAATAATGTGGATACCTTATTATTGTAGGGTCCAAGCATTAAAAAAATAGTATTTTACTTATTGGATTAATTACAAATTATAGATTTTACGTATAACATGGAATTAAATAAGAAAAATAATTTTTTTAAAGCGCAATAATCAAATGGGACGTTGTTCCCATTTTAATTGTAGACTATATTAAAACCTCATTAGTCGTTTAGTTTTTTAAAATGAATTTTTAATGATCAGCAAATTATTATCTCTTTAAGAAAATTTATAAATACGTTGTTTTCCGCTTTTATCGCTAATTTTCCGTATCTTTTTTTCTAAAACTATTTTAAATTGTGATTTTGGGTTGAGATTGATAATTTAAATGTTCTGGAAAATACAATTGAAACGTCAATAAAATTAATCTTAAATCATTACCTACTAATATAATTTTAAAATACGAGAAAATTAGTAAAATTATGTAGATACTCTGCTTAGAACTCCTTAAAATATACTTCACGTGGTAAGAAAAAAGTTTGAGAATATTTAGTCTTAAAATAAGAAAGGGAATTGAGAAGCACATGTGCCTATTACTAAAATCACCGAGTCCAATAAGGCATTTATATTATGAGAACTAACTTAGTATGGATATGGAATGTTAAGAGAAAAAGAGAACAAATCAGAGTAAGATAAACTTGTTTGAGTACATTGTGGAAGTTCTGAGATAGATTCGTGTTTAGGTAAAAATATTTGCCAGTAGAAAAAATTCATATCTCCAATTCCAACAACATTTTCGAAAAATGATACGTCAAATGGAACTATGCTTAATTGTTCAAAAGGTTTTGTTGTTATATAAAAAAATGTCATCTAGAAAGTGTAAATATGTTGCTTATGGATTTTGTTATACAGTGCTTTCCAGATAAAAGTATCCACCTTTAATAACTTTTGTAATACTGGTATTTAGAAAAAATCCAAAAACACGTCAATTTATGTTGGAAGGGGCAAGCATTATGGTTTATTTAAACTTACTGGAAAAGCCACCCCCTCACCCCTAGCAGCATCCCCTTTATTTTTTTAAATTACTTTTCATATTTTTTATGTAAAATTTGGATACTCCTCCTTGAGCTGATTTCAAAAATGTATAATACTTGTAGGTTAAAGTGGTTAGTTTATGAGATAAACAATTTTTCTTTTAAGAGCACAAATTTTACTTATTATTTACTTTTACCTTATTTGCCTGTACTAAAATGGGTTGTACAACAGTTCAAACTCTTTAATCTTTTTAACTGTGCTATTTATTCTACTTAAAAAATCCAAACAACAAAAAACTCTACTTTTTATTAAAGTTTGACATTGTCAACTTGATCGTCGTCTAGAGTTTTGCGTATCAATGACGCAAATTAACAATAATAATCCACAATTGTTAAACAATATTTGCCTTTCTGATGAATGCTCATGGTCATTAAATGGCTTAGTAAGTAGGCATAATTGTAGATATTGGGCTGAAAGTGATCCACATATTATGCGTGAATTCCATACACAACATCCCCAAAAGTTAAACGTTTGGTGTGGTATCCTAGGTGACCACATTGTCGGACCTTTCTTCATCAACGGAAATTTAAATGGTGAATCATATCTTGAGTTACTCAGGGAAGGGGTTGACCCACTTATTACAACAATAATAGAAAATGATGATAACCTTTCCGAAGATTTACTGGTATTTCAACAAGACGGAGCTCCCCCACACTATGCTATGCCTGTCCGACAATTTTTAAACGAAACATTCCCCGCTCGTTGGATAGGTAGAAGGGGGCAGATGATGGAGTGGCCACCTAGGTCACCGGATTTAACACCTCTAGACTTCTTTTTATGGGGGTATTTAAAAACAAAAGTTTATGCTACCCAACCAGAATCTCTGGATGATTTACGAGAGAGGATAGAAAATGAATGTCGACAATTAAATCCAGCCGTATTAAGCAATGTCAGAGAGGCATTTCAAAATAGATTATACCATTGTATGGAAGTGAATGGTACTCATTTTGAACACTCATTGTAACTTCATAATAAATAGCACAGTTAAAAAGATTAAAGAGTTTGAACTGTTGTACAACCCATTTTAGTACAGGCAAATAAGGTGAAAGTAAATAATAAGTAAAATTTGTGCTCTTAAAAGAAAAATTGTTTATCTCATAAACTAACCACTTTAACCTACAAATATTATACATTTTTGAAATCAGTTCAAAGAGGAGAATCCAAATTTTACATAAAAAATATGACAAGTAATTTAAAAAAATAAAGGGGATGCTGCTAGGGGTGAGGGGGTGGCTTTTCCAGTAAGTTTAAATAAGCCATAATGCTTGCCCCTTCCAACATAAATTGACGTGTTTTAGGATTTTTTCTAAATACCAGTATTACAAAAGTTATTAAAGGTGGATACTTTTATCTGAAAAGCACTGTATATGTGTAGTGAATCAATTTTTTTGATCAAGGTGACATTTTCTTTTTTATACTATAACTTTACCAAAATTCCTTTTTTTTACTTTCATTGTTTTCAATATTTAATTGAAACAAGATGAAAAATTAAGATTCAAGCATAAAATTTAACTTGAAATAGCATTTTTTATATTTACGTCGAATTTGACTCGAATGGGTATAGAAGAACACCAGGAGATACCTGTGCTTTTAAAGGGAGATCTTGGACGGGTATAAATGACGCGTGTACTCATAGTTGTTCATTTAAAAGTGAAAATTGTGTGATTTCACGAAAATTTGCTATAGTAAAGTTTTATTGGAGACGATTTTTTGCTGTTGAACATCTGCTTAAGATTTTTTATTACTTGGTGTGCTAATAAAGTAATTTGATTGAAAACCTGAAATTAATATTGAAAAATTGAATAAGTGGTAGATGATTGTACTTCAATTCAAGTAGAATAAAAAATTGAATGAATAATGAATAATTTATTCATTCGAAACAAACTCCGATTTGAGTGAAATTATAAAAATAAGTAGAGGAGTAACCACTTTGAGACTTGTTTCTAGAGAACGACAGGATGGATTTTCACCTCACCTGCAAACTAAATTCGTTTATGTCCATGCAAGTTGTCGCCAAAAATATATTGGTAGAAATTGATCGCAATCATCAATAGCTGTAACTAAAAGGTTACATCCCCGAGAAGTCTACTCCTCTACATGCCTTACAAGTCAACTATTTCACTTATGCAGACGGGAAGGAAATACAGTTTGTAACTCGGACACGTGATGTTCAAAGTCTGGACAAGCCTTACAGTTTGCCTAGTGATCTTAAAAGGTTAAAGTCAAGGTGTCTGATTAGCTTTTTTAGACATCGTCTTTTGGTTGTTTTAAGTGGAACACATTAGGCTTATCAGAAGGCCTATTTACGCTACGTTCCCTGACCGCCCACTAACCTGACTATGAATAGGTACCAAATCTCGACAGTACAGGGCGTGACTTCAGATTTCTCTCCTGAATCGTCACAGTAATTCCAACGTTGATTTAGTAGTATGGAATCCAGCATTATTATGCAGAATTAGGACGCATTCACTTATCATTGCTCGCTAGCTTGCGTTGGATAGCTTCGTGTAACCTTTTCTAAGTGACAAAATAACAATCGGCGCACGATTTGACGGTGAATGTCAGATGTAAATACCTTTGCCATAGAACTCAACTCACTCACCATCCAGCAATCCAGATATATTCATGTAGCGCCGTCTGGCTACACTCTGGAATAAGCAAATTTCTTCAAATGCTGCTGTTTGTAACATTAATTTCTGATCCTCATTCGTACAAAAGTCGCTTCGTATCGATAATTATTTTTATTATTATTCCTACATACGTATCCCTTAGAAGAGTTCGTTATTGTGTTAGATTGTAAATATTTTTCTTAGAATGTGTGCAGGTCCATAGATGTTCTGTAATTGAATTTAGGCGTTTCAATTATATACCAATTATAATTGGTTGTATTTCAGCGTTGACATTCCATATTGTCAAAATACAATCATTTAACTTATGTTATAATCAAGCACGAATTAGATTATGATTCATATTGGGATATTTAGTATTGCCGCCATAAACAAGCCAATGAATTTTTATGAAAATTCTCCACCTGTGCACATGTACACTTTGAAAGGTAGTTTCGTTATTCATTGTAGTTTTCTCGTGTATACTTTATATTTAAATTTTATTTTATTTGTGCCTTTATTTAGCTACTTATATGCTTGTTTCGTAGTTTCTTACAAACTTTTATCTACTAAGATAAAAATTGACGTTTCGACTTCTGTTTAAGTCTTTATCAAAATATGATATTGACACTGACAATTTTCGTATATATATCAATCAATAGATCACCTGCATCATGAACATCAAAATAAAAATAAAATTAAATTTATAGAATTTATTTATTTTTAGAAATTTAGAAATTTATTTTTTCCTTAGTCCTTACATTTTGCAGTAATTAATTAAATTATCTGAAGTTTTATTGGAATTTACAAAATAGAGCTATAAATTTTACTTAAATTATTTAGATCTTTTTTATCGTTTATAGCTTTTTCGTTCTTATAAATGTGAACCATTTCTAAAAATTCTCTTTTTCTTGAATTAGATTTCGTTCCAAGAATATTTGAATCTTTATAATTGAATTTATGTTTTTTGATATTTAATGGTTCGTTAATGAAGTTTTATATTTTCTGTATACTGAAATGTCTGCCCTATGTAGACTGCGTCACTTGATATATATATATATATATATATATATATATATATATATATATAATATATATAATAATTACTGCTTTTGTTTTTGTTTTTTATTTTTTGGTGTTTTCGTTTTTAATTTAGTGAAATATTTGGATAATGTATTATGTCCTTTATGACTTATACTAAATTTAAAACAGAAGAGACCTAAAATGCAGAACATTGCAATTGCCGTTTGTCTGCACCACTGCCTCCAAATATTCTCCTCCTCCTTATAGCAATACTAAATGTGATACGTGACATATTCATTCCCCCCTTTCCACCATTCTTTCTGTTTTGCATGCCCACTGAGATCTCAACAATTGTAATTTCTCAAAACCAACTAATTCTTCATATCCATGTTTAATTCCACATTTAGAAGGCTTCCAATGTATGCAATAATGCGTACAGCAATAGCAATAAACAGTGAAAATCTTATTTACCCTTAAATAACTTGATCTAGCTTATTCTGAGCGTCTTCAACTCCAATGATATATACCAATATCTTGAGGGAAACTATCTAAATCTTTATGTATGATTGGTGTTCAATTCAAAAGGTACGTAACGTCTCAACAACCAAACTGGGATAAATTCGAAAATACTACTTTGAGAAGACATAGGGAGATATCTATTGACGCGAATGTAGTATATGACGCAAGCTCCGTACTCGCAGATAACGCAATAGAGAAGTAGATGGTGATGTGCTTGGTTCAGTTCAAATAGAAGCAGGTAAGGTGATCCTCACCTTTTATTTTGACGCCCGAACTCCGGTATTCTTTTAATTCATTGGGCTTAGATAAACCATTATTTAACAGTGACGTGTACCGTGGCTTAAGCAAAGAATACTCACCGATTGAGTGATAACATATCTTTAGGGTCACATAGTATACTGGCAACGTTTAAATACTAGTAATTTGAGTATCCTCCCTACAGCTCTGAGATGTCGATCTGTGAAGGGCACAGTAACTATCAACACAACCACAAGAATTTTAGGAATAGGGACTCCTTCGGATCGTTAAATAATGGATTAGTTGTACTCAGATAACTGGTTATTAATTTTGAATAAAGACTTCAACTATGCCCACTATGTCGTTTCGTATCTATTCATTTGAACATACCTAGTATTTATATTTGCTTCATTTTTATATAGATGTACTAATTTACTAAATAGACGTTGAGCTTATAACTAAGTTTCTGGAAATCAATCAGTTATTGAAGATTCTGTGTAGTGCTACTAACCAAGTTTCATTCTAATTGAAATATGTAGAACAAGAAAAGATCAATAATTATAGTTGGATTAAGGCGGTTAAAGAAAACATAGAAGAATGTTATGTTATAATCTTCATAGTACTTATTGTCCTTCCGGATCTTTTATGAAGTACATTGTAAAATAAGAAGCATTATCCGTGAAAAGTATGTTACACACTGACTGCAAATATCGATATTGGATAAACAAAAAAAAACAATTCACCTGTAATCTATTAAAGAAAAATATCAATAACTAATGCTGAAATGTGATAGTGGAAACAAATTTCAGTAAAATTATAAGTCTTTAGTGAGGTTTACGACCACGCCCTACGAAGAGTACCGGCAGTTTTAAATTTAGATCTTATATAAAAATTGTACATTTTAATCTTTACTCCAAGTTTGAACCGGATGTTACTTACAAATATACAAACATAATATATCTAGCCCAACATTATTTTTGCTGTAACTGTACAAAGTAACTTATACGAATAAAAGCAAATGCATACACGCATATAAAACCAATTAGACGACGAAAAGTTGTCCTAGTCAAGTCTAGAATAGACAAATAAAGAGAGAGATAGCAATAATTGGATAGCAGAGAATTTTGGCCCTTCTGTTTAGTTGGTGATAAACAGTGTTGCCAAGTTTATATGCGTAGAACTTAAAATTTCCAAATACGAGACACCACTTCCAACAGTTGAACGTCTGGGTCAGACAGACTGGTAAAATTAATGCACACTTTGAACCATGACTGTTTTTCAGCTAAAATAATCGAATTCTGTTATAAAATACGAAGTTTCCCTACGCATTTATCGTATTTCTATTATCTTCTTCATTAGATTATATACATATCTATTTCGGAATTTTTTTCTACAGTTTTACTACTCAATATCTAAGAAAGAAAGATACATACTAAATTGTGAAGATATAAACAAGAAATTTTGATGCTACATCGTTAAAATCATCAATTTTCCCTATGTTTCCATTGGGAGTTTAGAAAACATTGAGATTAAGGTGTTTTAACCTTAGTTTTCAAGGAATTTTACACTCATTGTATATATCTGAAGTGTTGCTGAAGATTCTTTTTAATAATACATATCATATTGAATGAGTAGTTCATATCATCATTTTGTGTCGCCTAATGGCCAAACTAATTTCATTATAAAAGTTTCATTACATTCCAAAAGAACAGTTCAAAAAGCTCTATTTAAAAATGATCTAGGATTGAGAGGGTTTGTAGACAGACGACAGGCTTTGATAAATGCTCTTGAGATTGTTGATATTGTGCCTAAATATGCACTGCCCCTGCACTTAAACTCACAATTACACAGTCTGATACACGATTCGATTAGCAAGTTAACAACAATTTATATTGAAATAGTTCTATTTTGGATTGTTAAGTTTCTGGCTCAAAACCTCCCGAAGACATTGATTTGTTTTTATGTTAGAACAAATAATTTGACAATATATTAGCACTAGAGAAAAAATATGCAATGTATTGAAAATAGTTAATTATTAAAACTCAAAATCCTCACACTTCGAAAAGATAAATTGTATGGATTTTTATTCATGAAATTTCTAAATAAATAGTCCTGTTTCCATCAATTTTTAGTCCCCAATAACTTGAGAATTTTATTTTATAACTCTAAGAAAGGTAAATTACATTTTTACAGCGTATGAAATTTTTATTTTGAATGATACTTATTTAAAATTATTGTACGTATATATTATTCAAGTATATTCTATATTATCATTTATTACCTGAATCTCTTAATTTATTTAAAAAGTTTAAGTTGCATAAACAGTCATTCAGTCAGTTAAAAATTTTTGACAAAAAGTTCTCACAGAGATAAATTTGAATTGAGAATATTTGCCTATTAATAAATCTCAGTAATATTGATTTTGAATATAAATATTGTTACTTCAAATAATTTTAAAAATATATGAAGCGATGTAGCGATTAACCTCAACCTTTAACATTAATCAATTAAGAATAAGAGTAATTTAAAGAAAAATGCCTTTTCAAATGATACTAGGAAAAAATATATATATTCAAATGTTTTTCTGGAAAAATTACTGTATAACTAATAAACAAGTCATCTCATTTTGGCGACATTGGTCAAATATTAAAGTGAATCTACATCTTTATCTATCGTAAACTTTGATATCAATTTATCTTCTAGAAGTAAATAACTGCTGGAAGAAATTTGCATTAAATATTAGTAAAAATAAATATGAAGTTCAAATAAACAAATTAGGAATAAAAACCTATTACATGACCATCAAGATGTTTGAAAGAAAAACATTGGAAACTCGTAAAACTCTTCATATATTTTTATATTTCACTATTAATAACTGGCAAGAATTTGTTGATATTATGAATTCCTTTAAGAATCTGTTAATTAATTGAATGGAAATCAATTTTGCCAGATAGTGGGCATACAAAATAATAGATTCTTGTTTACTTTGTCTAAAATTGTAATAAAAATAAAAATATTAATTAAAAATTTAATTCGCCTCAAAGTAGTATTATTTCCAGGCATATAATGTATATTAAGTTTTAAATGGAAGATTCCAGTTCCACTTCTTCTATGGTTACTTTGAGGAATCCTATTTTAACGAACAGAGGATATGTGATTCAATATTCGTCGAGCCAGGAAAGTAGTTGTTTTCTCCTTTGAGAAACAACTGAGCAAAGTGTAAAAAATAATGTAATAAGATGCAAATCAATCATTAAGAATATAGTCCAAAGTTGTTTACAACGATTATAAACAAAGATTGATAGTACATACTATTAGTAATTAATAAATCGTTACTAGTAATTTATACTATATAGAAAATCCTTGCAATATTTCGACAGAAACCATCATTGTTAAAGGCAGGTGCAAGACGAAGTACAAGAAATTGCATGCAATTTTGTCCAAAGTCAAAATCTATAAATACATATAAAAATGAATTGCTGTTCGCTAGTCTCGATGAAACTCGAAAACGGTTGGACCGATTCGGCTAATTTTGGTCTTGAAGGTTTAAAAGGTGAATAAATATGAAAATGCTCGAAATTAAATAAAAACTTTGCTTATCCTTGATGTTTTGTCATAAATTAAATTTCTGAGCGCGACCATAATATTTGACATTTGACAACCAATATTTCGATCCATTCTCTATATCGATCGATACCTCAGACAAAGAGTGTATCCTTCTATTTTTGTGAGTGACAATTTCAAGATATGTGTTCTTTTTTGTTGATATTTTGTGATAGTTACACTTTACTGCTAACATGCGAATATTTTTGCAACAAGACGAAACTGCAAATGTGTTTGCGAAGAAGTTGTTAGACATTGGAAATAATAAAGTCGCAGTGGACATCACGTTACCCACAGATTTCTGTCACAAACAGACTCAAAAGAGGAGCTTATTCATCGTGTTTTCCTAGATATAGCGCAACAGTTTAATTACCGTAATTGACTGGGTGAACGAGCAATATTGTCGGTGAAAAATAAAGATGTCCACGATCTCAATGCGACTATTCAGAATTTTTAAATTCAATGGAATGGGCTAAATTACCACCTCACAAGGGAAAATACAATGAAGAGGATTTCTTGAACACGCGTATATCTATGATTTCAACGGATTTACCATTCGATTTTAAACGTTTACAGCGTCTGGAATTTGCGATGACCAAAAATAAATCGCAAGGCCAGTTGTTGGAAGTTAGCGGAATCAATTTGGAGTTTCCCTGTTTCTCGCATGGACAACGTCGTTGGCTCGCGTGTCGGAAGTGCGAGATTTTGGATGAAACAATCAGCTGAAAATTTGCGCATCCTTTTGATCCAGAAATATTGAGTCTTGTATTGAATTGCTCGTTGTATTGCATCATGTCAAGCGGCTTTAAGGGCCGTTGAAAAAACATTTGAAAGCAAAACATGAATGAAAATCTTTACAATTTCTTCGATATAAACAAAAATTTAGTAGATTCCTGGACTTGACATTAAATTGGAGTCGAAATAATCAAATAACAATCTTAAGTATAACAATGTGAGTTTAATGTAGCTGATTTTTTTTTGTTCCCCATTAATTTTCATTTTAACGTTATTTGTCTCTTGATACTTTATTTTCTTAATTTGAATCTTCCCTAATATTGCCTCTCCACCAAGGTCCTACGGTTTTTATCAGATGTAATCAGGTAATTTCAAGGTTTCCTGACTACCTAAATGTATAGCCTCCTGTAGATGTTTCACTTCAATTTCTCAAAAAATGGTACTTAGATCTTCAATTTAACTGTACATAAGTATTCAATATTCGCCTGTATTTTTTTTGTTAACTTCAAAGATTTGCCGTAGAAGCTACAATACAACAGCCAGAAAGTCAGAGTCCATGCTTCGCAACCAAATGCAACGGATTAACAGATACTTTGAACGATCTTGTTAGGTTATTTGCGTTTTCTTTTACAATAAATGACTAGAAGCATGTCTAAAAGTCTTTAATCTGCTTCTGTAGATTCTTCATTGTCAGGAATAATATCAAAATGTTTCCTTTTTGATTTTGTTTTTCTTAAAGAGCCGGGAATAGCGGGGTGCTAAATCTGGTGAAATATGCAGATTTGGATAGACTTTTAGTGGCTAAAAATCTGCCAAGCAATTTGGAGCATAACGTATTGTTGACATAAAAAGGAAAGTTATTTTCAAATCTCTTTCTTCACAAATAGCCTCGCAAACGTTCTAGTACCTCCTATGCTATCACAAAAATCGTTACCTTAATAAGCACTTGTATGAAGGCCTATTTAAAATAAGATGAACTTGTTTTCCTCTAAAAACTCTGAAATTTGTCTCAGAATCATAGCCATTGAAAAGTTTTGAGAGCTGTTTTGGCACTTTTCGTCATCAATACATTAATCACACTTTTTAATCGTTTATTTGTTATTGTTAATTACGAGGATGGTCCCAGAAGTATCTAACCTGACCTAGAGATAGCGGTAGTTACTTCTCTGTGTTGAAAAATACCTCTGTCCATGAAAGTGCATAATCTATACAGCATATGTTTCAAGTTTGAAGACGTCACGTTGTTTTGTATTTGTATGGCAGCCATCAATAGTGAACTTTTTCAGTGAATTTGTAAACAATTGAAAAAATTAGTTGTCGTTATGTAATACAATACTATTATTTTACGGCATTAGCCCAACTAATATAAAAGCTGACCAGCATTACAGAGATCGACCAAATGAGGTGACGTCTCTCGAAAATTTGAAAATGAGAAAGCTATGTGTAAGATGGGTGTCGCGTTTGCTCACAATGGAACAAACACAGCGTCGTGAGAATGTTTCCATCGAGTGTTTGGTAATGTTTCACAGAAATAAAACCGAATTTTCCATTCCCGTGGATGTGACGTGTGTCCACTTAGGACCCGAAGCGAAAGAACAAACTGATGGACTGAAAAAGGAAATTCGGTCCCAAAGAAGGCGAATATCGTTTCATCTGCAAGATTAAAGAGTCGGCTTTTTGGTATTCGCGTGGAATAATTCAACTATCTGGAAAAATGAACGGCGAGTATTATTCGAACTTATTGCAACATTTGAGCGAAGAAAAAGCATAAGAAGAAAATGTTGTTCCAGCAAGACAATGCATCAGCCCACACATCCGTTATCGTAATGGCCAAAATTAATGATTTAAAGTTTGAATTGCTACCTCATGCAGGCTTTTCGTCAGATTTAACCCCCTTGGATTATTTTCTTTTCCCAGACTTGAAAAAATGGCTCAATGATCAAAGAATTTCAAACAATGAAAAGGTGATGTCGGCAATTAATGGCTATTATGAAAATCTTAACGATTCCTATTATAAAAAAGGTATAGAAGTTATTGAACTTCGATGGGAAAAGTGTATGGAGCTAAAAAGAGACTACATTTAAAAATAAATATATTTTTTCCAAAAATTTTTGTGTTTTTTTTATTGGGCTTGTTACTTTTGGGACTATCCTCTTATTGTGGTTACTTATTTTTTTATTAATTTAAGAGTAGTTTAGCACACACAACATTTTCACGACTTTCAGTTTTCATATTTAGCTTTAATTCTCAAAGTGGTTTAAAAAAAACAACAATTTTGTAGTAGAATTCTTTTCAATTTTTCATGATGATTCATTAAATGTTAACACTTCTACTTCTGCTGTGTTTAAAGACGTAATATTCATTTGCTGTACTGATTATTTTATTATAAATCTCGTCGACAGACAAAGATAACGTTGCCTAAATATTAAATTATTCAAAACATTAATGAAAGCAGCAAATTCCGAGTTTCAAAAATCACATCGGCAACGTTGCATCCTAGACACCTTACCCCGCAACTAGTACTATTTCCTTCCCACCCGAATCGCTCGCGACGATCACCCCCGCACTCTTCCGCCACTCTTTTTCACGTTGTTGCGTGTGTCTATCAACCCCCACCCTTGACAAAAAAACCTCCAATGTCCCGAATAATAATATTTTTCAGAAAATCGCCTGCACATTTTGGACTAGAACAGAAAGTGTGCGTTGGGTGCGTCAAAAAAAGTGCGCGTTTCTATGCGTGTTTCGACCGTTTCTATGCGTGGATGCATTTCGCCCGTCGTCATTTATTTCAGTTAATTCCTTGGTCCGTTAGACGACGTAATCAATTTTGACCCATTAATTACCTTTGCAAAGTAATTTGTTATTTATCAATATTTATTATTTTTCATTTAAACAATTTTGATGCGGTGTACCAAATGACATTCCGTTATTTTTGTGATTTTTTAGCAGTTTTGGCCTGAATCTGGATTAGAAAAAGTGAGTCTTTGTAATTTATTTTTTCATATTATTTCAATAAATATGTGAGAAACTGAAGAAAATATTTAAAACAATATTTTGTTGTTGTTTTTCATTACGTTTCTAGTTTTAAGTGGAACAAAGTACAGATGTTCATTGAATCGGAAATGATCTGTTGATGAAATCGAATGAAAAACTAAAATGCAGATAATTGTATATTAATTTCACGAACCACACCTATATTTTGAATCTGTTTAATAGATGAAGAAATATTTATTATTTTTATCAATATTGATCAACCCAAAAGAATGGCTTCAAAAAAACTGCCAAGCTAAATATTTTTTCAAAGTTTTAAAAATATCTGGATACCAATGTCCACATCTCCATATTGTATCTATTTTACAAAACTATTTATTTTTCAATCTATTGTACTAATTTTTCAAAGCTTTTGGATTTATGACTAAAAATTGTAGAAAATAATTACGTTGGAAAGGATTCACTGAAATATGTAGAATAACAATTTTGAAAAATCGAGTATATCTGTGTAACTACTTAATTTTATATTATATATTCTACAATTGTCTACTAACAATAATATGGTACCTAGACCTAAGACAATAAATACATAAATCCATGAATTAAATTTCTTCATTATCCAACTTTCCAAATCTATTTGTAATAGTTTTATTGCAAACATTAAAATGTCGTTTCCCCGCAATTTATTTCCTTTGCAAATAGCACCATAATGAGCATATTCCAATTCTAATTTAGCTATTGGTATTTATTTATTTAAATAAATAAGTTTTGTTTCAAATTTCTCTTGCAACAACTATTTTTTTTATTTTAAACAGAAATGACGCAACTGATCCACGGGTAACAGTAGGGCGGGGGTGAAACAAATCAAACAGACCAATAGGAAACGCGTCCGCAAACGGGCCACAGGGGTGAGTTTCTAGCAATACAATCGCCAGTCGCAAATATTCTCATAGTAAACTCGTTCACCCTTGCGAAGTGACGTGCGTGGTTAAAGGGTAGTTTGAGAGTTTTTTTTTTCAAATACGTATGTTGTGTCAGAAGTGTTTTATTGTCCCTCAATAATTCGTTTTTATTATTATGCGTAGGTTTAGTGCTAATATCGTTGTTTCCGAGTGGATTATTTAGGTAAAAGATGCTATTACTTAATTTTATTTAAAACAAAAAAATAACACTAATTAAAATTTCATCATAAATTATTTCAAAATTACAACCTTCAGAACGTACTGTTCATGATCCGAATATAGTATCATTTTTGCGTGTGTGAGTGTTGTCACTGTCACTTTTGATGGTAAAAACATTTTTTATTTACACATATTATCCTCAATTTGTAATTCTTTGATTTGAATATTCTGTTATTGATTAATATTAAAAACTATCAATTCAATAAATTGTTAACATTTAAGAGTGCAATCGGATTAGTAGGCTTAAGTTTAAATTTCACACCAACAGAAAAAGCTACAAAAACTCCTTTGAATCGGGTCTCCAACTCACAACGGCGTATTATCGTCTGAAAACTGCAAAAAACTTGTATCTAATATCTAATGCTTTGCCAACCTCCTAGAGAACACCCTCCCTCATTCAACCATGAAAAATCTATTTTGAGACTTTCGAAAAAAATTATATATCTTCTGAATACAAATATCAACATTTAGATGGGTGTATTTATCGATATTGATACTGAAAGTTGGAAAATTTGGATCAGTTTATTAATTTTTCTTGTCAACAAAATTTATTATGTATCTATGTAGTTACTACCCAGATCATTACATATTAAATAATAAATATTAACGCATAAATTATAACTTTCGTTGTTGATAATACCAAAAACTTCAACGGCTTAAATTTCTAGATACAAAGTAAAAATTAGAATATGTTATTATATTCTTTGATTCACTTTGCTGCGTTGTATGTTTGTGAGTGAAGCCTCGCAACTTAATTTTGAAGTATTGAAACACCTCCGTTCTTTTTCAATCTCAAAACACTTATTCAAAAAGGATTTTTTCCCGATATTTTATTTTGATTGGAAAAGCTCATTTTATCTACAATAATTATTAATTAAAATAATAACTATAATTTCAACGTGGAAATGAACATTTTTCTGCATAAATACATACTTATGCGCAAAAACCACTTATTTTCTAATTTATCAGGCTTGCTATTGAACCTTTTCCATTTGACACTTGAGAAAATCGAAAAATTGGAGTATCGAGCCATCATCAAGTACCTGTATTTAAAAGGGTTAAGAGGTAAGCAGATTTACGGAGATATGCTTAATACCCTTGGTGACCAATGTCCTTCGTATGCGACCGTGAAAAATTGAAGATGATGTCGGATCGGGAAGGCCAGTTTCTGTGTCAGTCCCCGAAAATATCGATGCAGTTTATGACATGATTTGATCAGACCGTCGAATTGGGCTAAAACAGATATCTGAAGCACTGAATATTTCATACGAACGCATTCATCATATAGTTCACGTCAATTTGGACATGAGAAAAATTGCTGCAAAATGGATCCCCAAATGTTTGAATGTTGACCAAAAGCGTGCAAGGGTAGAAGCATTGCGTTCGATCTGTGCTTGATTTGAAAACGATGTAGACTTTTTTAACCAAATTGTTACTATAGATGAGACTAGGGTACATTTCTATGATCCAGAAACGAAGGAACAATCGATGGAATGGCGACACTCTGGTTCTCCAAGACCTAAGAAGTTTCGTGTCCAAAAATCTGCTGGACAAGTTCTTGCTTCAGTTTTTTGGGATTGTCATGGAGTAATCATGATTGATTTTTTAAATAAGCGTAGAACAATAACTGGAGATTACTATTCGACATTACTGATCACTCTACGGGGAAAAATTAAAGAGAAAAGACGCGGAAAGCTATCCAAAGGTATTTTGTTTTTGCACGACAACGCCCCTGTACACAAATCTCATATTGCCAAGCAAAAAATTCGTGATTTAGGGTTTGAATTACTAGAACACCCCCCTTATTAACCAGATTTGGCTCCGTGCAACTATCATCTCTTTCCTCAACTGAAAAAAAGTTTTAAAGGTCGTAAATTTTCTTCCAACGAGGAGGTAAAGCTGTGGAGGTCTGGTTCGTAGGGCAAGAAAAAACTTATTTTTTGAAAGGTCTAGAGACGTTGCAGGTTCGCTGTAATAAATGTATCCAATTAAGAGAATATGTTCAGTGATAAAATATTTTGACATTGAAATTTTGGTTGGTTCTATAATAGGCTAAGAATTTTTCAATATATCCTCGTATGTAGTACGATGTCATATACACTGTGGCCCAAAGGATCTATTGTGTCATTTTTTCTTGCTGTGACACTTTTTACAGCTAATCTATTAGACTTATTCCTTTTAGAAAGTTCAGAATGTGGGATGATTCTAACTGCCAGAGATACTAGTCTTTTATTTCATACAGTGTAGTGCTCTAGAGCTTCGTAGTCTCTCACACTTCGAG
Organism: Diorhabda sublineata; assembly: GCF_026230105.1. NCBI lineage: Eukaryota > Metazoa > Arthropoda > Insecta > Coleoptera > Chrysomelidae > Diorhabda > Diorhabda sublineata. The sequence goes on from NC_079476.1 coordinate 31,760,485, forward strand.
AGAATGTGGATAGAGGTTTCGTCCTCTATGTAATATCTGTATAATATCTGCACATGCTTAAAAACGTGCTACATTCACCAAATGCATAATTACTAGTGAAGAGACGTGGTTTTATAAATATGACGTCGTAGCTCTTTAACAATCTTTGAATGGCGCCTCAAAAATGAGTCAAATTCAACGATTTTTCATCACCACAGTGCGTCTTTCATATTCCACTATGATTTCAACTGATTTTTTGGCCAAACAAGAAACGAGAGTTATCGCTAAGCCCCTGTAGTCTCCAGATTTGGCTCCCTAAAACTTTTATTCGAAACTTAAAAATCCTCCAGGATCGCACCATGAGTCCGTTGAAGCTTTAAAGAATAATTAGATTGCCATCCCAGCCAAGGCTTCTAAGAAGTGTATGGAAAATGGTATTCTGAAGGCGATAATAACGATTTATATAAGGATTAGGATTAAAATACGTAAAAATGGTTTTTTGGTCAAATATGATTACATAATATATCATATGTTTCTGATAAATTTCAAACAACGTATCCAAGGAGAAAATGTTCAGAAATTAGTAACTCTAAAATACATATTTGCCCTTCTTTTTACTTCTCGACGAGTATCAACAAATCAAGTTGAGTTAATTTACTATTTTACCACTGATCTCGCAGGAGGTATGCGTACGTCCTTTTTTAGGTCATGGCTGTTTAATGGAATATTGATGTCTTAAACTGTTTTTGACGTATGAAACGTATCCATCTTAAGTATTAATAATTTTTAGAATAATTAAATACATATTTGGAAACGAGACTAATAATTACAATATATTTTGTTCCACTGTTTCCACTAAACAGTTCCTATGGTCTCTAGTCTATTTCAACCTATTTTCATTTGGTGTGAAGTCAATAACGGTTTTACTTTATCCTAGAGAAAACGAAAAGCAAAAAAACAAAATTATGAGTTTAAAAATGTCACCTTGTACAACTCTTTGTATCTCGAGGATATGTGGATCTTGAAACACGTCTTCCTATAGCATCAATCCATCGTACCCTCAACAATTAGCAAATGTATTTTGTTTTTCTTGTAAGCCTTTATTACATTTCTACGTGTATACCTTGATGTGTTCAACAATTTTACAAAATGAGTTCCCGAAAACAAAAGAAGTTATATTTTATATTAAGAACTTTGTGATAATTGTGACGGCGTTTATATAGGACAGACATCTCAGTAATTAGGAAATAGTATTTACGATAAAAAATGAAACCAAATTAACAACCCGTCAAATATGAAAAAAACATACATTTAGTTCTGAAAATTCTAAAATTCTTGCAACCGAAATCAAATACAAACAAAAGAGAATTTTGTTTTCACAATTTATTTCCAATACAAGGTTTGTCGAACTAAATTTCCTCAAATTTCTATATGCCCACGATGTTTTCTGCATATCATCTTGCGAAAACTTTTTCCCAATATTTTGTTGTATTGTAAGTATGTGGTAATTGGGTGCTTGTTCCCCTTCTGGAACCGCTTTGTAATTCAGTGATACAACTACTCCTAGTTCCCAATATTCCGGTATTTTTACTACTATTCATATTCTATTAAACACGTTTTTCTATGCCCATTCCAATCCAAGCTAAAAATCACACTATTGATTTTTTTATGTTAGTAACATTCAATAATAACATGCACCTAATGAGATCTCATAACTCATGTGTGATTTTTTTATAACAAAACTTAATTTTTTTGGTTTAATAAATTGGTACTCAAATTTTTATCTACTTTATTCAATTTGTTCACATAAATTTACTGCATTTGAAAACATCAAAGGATTTTTCAATAGCTAAATACATTCTGGATAAAAAATGATACTCCTAAACACATTAGCAACACATTATACAATTTCTCATAAAATAAATCGCATTTTCTTAGCATTTTATGAAGATAAATGTCATGTTATAAAGTTATCAAATTTTGAAAGGAGATATTATTGCAACCCAAAATTTTCTTCAACTTCACCCTCTAGTGTATGGTCGTATAAAAATGTAGTGAATCACTCGTGCTGAAAGCCTACGCACTCGGAAATTCAAGCATTGACCGCATTACATCAGGGGAGAGGGGGCGTATGAAATATAAAATGAAGACATATGGCTACCAGAAATATTCCACATGCTGAACTTTCTGCAAAAAGTGGCATTGATAGATCATCTATAAACTCTGGGTTTCCCAGTATCGCAGCAAGAAAAACTGATATAATAAATCGTTAGGGTTGAAGTGTCTACATTATACATACATTTTATTTTTATCAGTTGATGTCCTTTTGTTCTCATATTTTTTAGTATATTGGTGGTGACATTATATTTTAAGTGCTTGTACAGCACAATTCTTTGTGCATATTTTTTTATTCTTAATTAATGATTTCTTCTTTATCTATTAGATCAATTTCTGCATTTACCAGTATTTTCAATAAATCTCATCTCTGGATACAACCAGTTAGAAATAAAATATGTAAATCACAATTTTCAATTTTAATAATTGGTATTTCTATTTTAAATATTATTTTATTAATTTCACAGTAGCTTTCAATCTGCATTACTCTTTCAAATGTTCAATTTTAGTTATTTAAAATTTTAAATTTGGTTTTTCGTTAGGCTTTGAATTCTTTTCTTAACAATGTCAATTGATTTTTGTATCTTGGTTGTTTAGTTATAATTTTATTTCATTCTAGTCGTGAATAGCTCCATCATATCTTTCTGCGTACTTATTTTTTTTATTACAGTAAGTAATTGAAATATTCTCGAAATCTATAACTTTTAGTTTATTATGCTCATCTTCTCATGATTCTAATTAACTAATTATCTTGACGTATCAAAAGGTTTTGTCAAAAAGCCAACTATATTTTGGCCGATCCCTAATTGTGAAATACCTGCAACGAAATTTGTCCTCAATTATTTTATATAAACTATTTTCCTATTGTTGCTTCTAAAATTAATAATCGCTACTCTATTTCTTTCCAACTAACTGATTTTCTTGAATGGATCAGAATATTCAATGCTGGTTCATTGTTCATATATTCCCCGTAAATGTTTTTTAACGTGTTTTGAACTTTATATACATGTACAAATTTATTTCCATGATTTGCAGCATAGTTTTCTTGGAAGGATGCTGGTAAAAATATTTCCAAAATATACCATGAATGAAAAAGATGTATAAGAAAATTTATTTCAAAAAAGGAATTATGAAAATATATAAATTTATAAACTTGACGAAAAAAGGTATATAGAAAATTGAACTGAAAAAAGGTATTATGAAAGTAGGAGCCGTCCAAGGTATAACGTTAACGAAAAAAAGGTTTATATATCAAAACGAATTTATCAAAGCTATAGAACTAACGCCTAAAACAACATACCTACTTCAAATAAGAATATGAAATATTAAACAAATTGGTGGTTGGGCTATGGAAACTTCTATAACAAGTGTTATAGCACAATTAGTAATGGAAAATCTTGAGGAAACTGTCTTAAGCAAACTTAATATGAATATTCCATTCTTTTTCCGTTATGTAGATGATTTCATTACTGCTGTACCAAAAAATCCAATTGAAAATATGAATGAAAAATTCAACTCTTATGATAAAATACTTTAATTCACAATCAAAATCAAACAAAATAATAAAATTCATTTTCTGGATGTCACATTTTATCAAATTGACAACAACATAAAAACATAATAGTATGCAAAACAATTTGGTCCTCAATATATTCGAACTTCAATTCATGTCATCCTATATAAAAAAAACGAACAGTTGAGTTAGGCTGATAGATATATCCAACTATCAGATCCCGAATTTAGATGCTTAGCTTATCAAAAAGCAAAAACTGCATTGAAAGAAAACAGAAACTGACCATCAAAACATAAAACATTCTTCCTTGCCATATCTACAAGGACTTTCCCAACAAATATCGAATTATTTCAATAAATATGATATTAGTATAAGGCATAAAGGACAATACATTATCCAAATATTTCACTAAATGAAAATCTAAAACACTCAAAAACAAAAGAATTCTCGTAAGATTATATATTAAGTACCTTGTAATGATTGTAACGCATAATATGCTGGTATAAAGTATAAAGAAAGACCGAGAAAATGTGAATTGAAAATGTGAAAGTATTGGAGACAAAGGGGATAAAATAGGAAGTAATAAAAGATCAGACAAAAGATATGCATTGAGTAAAAAGTATGAGTTATAATCCCCAACAAACAGCCATACACATCTCAGTAATCTAAATTTTTTATAAAAAAACTCGAAATTTAAGATTTTTCACATAATTTATATTTATATTTTGTGAAAACAAATTTTGGCTGTTCTGAGAATTCGGACTAAAATAAAATCAGGTGAACAAACCAGAATTGAAAATGCCACCCATCTAAATAATCATAATATTTATGAAAGTAAAGTAAAGTGCTTATATTTATTGACATTGATTGTTTTTATGCAAATTTTATAGATTTACTAAAAAATTGTCACCATCACCTTACTATGCCCAACATTACGTACAGAACATCATTATATTGTTAACTATCCTTAAAAAAGTTCGCTATTTTTTAAACTTATTCTATCTGTTTTTCTCTTTCGCTCTTTTACTAAGAAAAATTATTCAAAACACACATTAACTTAACTTTACGGTCACTGTTGGTTAATAATGTCAAAATCACAGCATGCCATAATTAATTATCTTTTTCGCACTGTTCGTTTATGTATTTAAGACCTCTCTGAAAACATATGGTTCAACTCGTATCGATTAGTTTTAGACCTAATATTGAAACATTATACGAGGGTATTATATTAAATAACCTTAATGACAAATACACTTTTTCTATCTACCGGGTTTTTTTTAACAGGTATTACATGTTTTTGTATAAATTTGGACATGATAAATATACAATTATTATTAGTATAGCTAAAACCAGGTACGTGGGCTGATGCAAATAAATTAAAAATTTATACCAGTTATTCAAAAGTCAATTTTAAAATTGAAACTTTTGAACTCTGTCTTACTTATTTTAAAAACTAGATAATTCAAATTCTTGCAATTTGATACGACCAAATCAGTTTGTAAAGGTAAACATTCAGTTTTGAAATGTTTATCTGCTACAAACAATATTATCGCGTATTTACCACTAACTAATTTACGTTATTTCCTATCTACCTATCAAAGCGTACTGACAAAAAGAAAAATACAAAATGACATTTAGTGGTGAACTACAGGATGTCCAGAAACTCTCCTGCCATACGTTAAATTGGATATTATGCTCATCTAAATTTTTGTACTTTCATCAAAAAGTCAATTTTGAATTCATTTCAAAAGAAAACTTAGCGTTAAACATGATTTACTAAAAACTATAACAATATTTTCTTGGTCCATCATACGAATCTAGTTAATCAGTTACCTCGAAGAGACTGCAGAGCTTGTGATATTTGAACCTTCTGCTTCTTTTCTAATTTTCGAAACTCCATCTCTTCCTATTGATTAAAAACGATATATTCCCCTGGGACCTCGCCAGCTATTTGGAGCTCTTCGATTGTTTTATTATGGTGATCCATTCTACATAGCTTTTATGGTGTTCTTTCTTCATATATTTATAAATTTGTACGGCTTCTGTTATTCCATTCCATTTTCTCCTTTTTTTGATTCGGTGTGTAATATCTTTAATAATCATATTTTTAATAATTTCCTTCATCTACTCTTCCCACCTTGTTAACGTTGGTTAGCTCGGTCTACTTTGCATTTGCTTCTCAGTCTAGCGTCTTTTACTCGTATGGTAGTTGCAACAAAATAATTACAATTTCTTACCTCGAAAAACCTTACACAGCTTGTGATATCTGACCTCTAGATTGTGATCTTGCTTCTTCTCTAATTGCTTCATCGTCCTGCGAAACTACTTCCTATTGATTTAATCATATATATTCTCTGAGGCATTATGAAGCTCCTTGGAGCTCTTAGATTCTTTTATTGCGGTTGGTCATTCGTCATGGCTTTTATGGTCTCCTTCCTTCATATTTTTTATAAATTTATATGGCTTATTAGCTTCTATTATTCTATTCATATTCCTATCGTGGATTTTGTGTGTAATGTCTTGAATATCAAGTATTCAATGTATGCTTTTACTTGGTGTTCCCACCTAATTCTTTACTGTCCTCTTGGTGTACCTTGCATTAGTCTCCATTGTTTTCCTACTGTCCTCTCTCTAATTGTCTATATCATTTCAGTATCGATGATTTTGTAAAAGTCCTGTTCTTTCATTATCTCTTTTAGTTCCTTATTCACTAAGCTTCCTAATCTATTTTCATCTATTTGCTTTTGCGTAATATTATTCTATAACTCATATAGTAAATAGATTGCGATCGCTGAAATGTTTATGCACGCATAATAGACAAGGTTTAACAAGCTTTACACAAAGTTTTAAAACTCATTGAGGTAGAGCTCGAACAATTACTTACTCAAGTTGTTTTGAAAAATGTTCCGAATTGTATCTCGCGCTGTTATAAGTTTAACACCAATACAAATCAAAAACAGAATGGAGGCTATTTACGGTGACTTGTGTTCATCATTTTCAGCAATTAAAAATTGTTTCAATGGGGACAAGAATCGAAACGTGGTTCAGTGAGGATGATTACTCCAGAAAATATTAAATTAGTGTAAGAAATCGTTTTAAGTGACAAAAATTCGTGTAGGGTGGATGCCTCGAATTCTCAGCGAAGTGCAAAACCAGCGTCGTGAAGAATATTAAGAACGATTTTTAGAGCTTTGCTTTGATAAAACTATGGTCTTTTACTATGATCCGACATCCAAAAGAGATTTCATGGAGAAGCATCAGAAAGAAGAGCCTGTGCTAAAAAAATCAGAGTAATATAGCTACAATATTTTGAGACTGTGGTATCTTTTGATTAACTTCAAAGAATCCAATACTACTGTAAACGCGGCATATTATTCCGACTCACCAAGACAATTGAGTAAAAAAAATCGTCAAAATCAACCGAGTTGTGCGCTTGATTCATGACAATGCTCTACACTGCTTTGCTTTCCAATTCTACTGTACACGGATGTGGTTTCAAAGAGTTTAAACACCCACCATATAGCCCTGATCTGGTACCGTCGGACTATTTTTATTTACAAAACTGAAGGCCGAGTTAAGGGGTAAAAGATTTAACAGTAGCGATGAAATTAAACAGGCGGTGAACGAACATTTTGACTCTAAAAATGCATCATACAGCATAGAAGCTCGAGCCAGACGTTCTGAAAAATATATGGAAATTATTGAAAAATAATCCCAGTTTTTTTTATTCATAACTTTTCTGTTACGCTAAGAACTCATGAACTACGTATCTGCGGTAGGTCTGATGACTTTTTTGAAATATTTTGGTTTTGAAAAATGTCAATAGAAAATTGTCCAACTAATGTTGAAAAAAAATTTTACGTTTACGAAGCCATTTTGATATTGTATTATTATAAGCTATTTATAACTCCTAAATTTTGTGACATTATCACAAAACACAATGATTTCTTTCAGATTTTTACTCGAACGTATATTGAAATCAGATGTTATATAAATATGACTATATATTTATATAACAGACTAAACTAGTCGACGAGTTAATAATTTTTCATTGAAATCGTTTATGCAGCTAAAAAGGAGTTCGTGGATGAGTTTTTGACCGCGCTGTACATATCTGTAGACGAATAAAATAGGTATCCGAGGCTCTTTCAGAATATCCGTGTTTATTTTTGGCACTAGATAAGATATACGAGACTCGACATCCGAAATAGTGCTCTTACTTTAAATTTAAAAAGAATGCATAGCTTTATTCGTAAATAAATGGCAGAAAAGCAGACATTACGATAAACGAATGAAATTCCACCACATAACCAGTATACAATGCGGTCCAAATGTATGTAATAAATTTAATTTTAGCGTTATTATGTACTATGTGGAAAAACCTGAAACAGGTCGATTTTTATTCTTAAATTGACAATTTACAGTATGAAAATATTATCCCCCTCCAGCATCCATTCTTATTATAAGTATTATAAATACCCACTTAAAAATTTTAAATAATAACCGAGAAAATTAATTTTTAAATTGTAAAATTTTGATGATGTCTCTATCACAAAATTTTACGTAGAATGAAGATAATAATGTCACATAATAATTAGAATGTAATTTTTAATGTACTTTACAATTGCATCGAATGTTGAAAATGACCACCATCCACTTCTTGACAATAATCGAGGCGATTGTGTGGTCTACTAAAATATACTTTGGAAATAATCAGATATTAAAAAAAACTAATAAACAATTGATATGAATTAAATTTCATTATGACTCGTTTGTCTGAGACTCAAAGTGTAGACATTTTAGTGCTACAACTGCAATAAACTATTCATAATTTACATAAAAATAATATTTCGAAAATTGTATCTCAATTACATAAAATTCGAAGTGTTATAAAGAATAATAGTACATAACTATGATTAGGAAACATTTTCTTTTGTAAACAGAACTTTAAATATTGGCAAGCATTGTTTAGTTATTCGGTGCTGCTATTAATACCCTCCACACAAATTTCCGTGGCTCTTAGAGACACGGAAATCACCACACTCCACGGAAAAATCCGTGGCCATCATTTTAACCTTATTTACCCGGAAATTTTTATAGAAACGGATCAGAATGAAGCTTTTTTCCGTGTCCACCATATGATCCAAAATCACCACCCTCCACGGAAAAAAACAGTGGTCTAATTTTAATTTTAGAAAAACGGAAATTTTAAAACTAAACTAATCCAACCTAATTATTCGTAGACAATTGCCACAAATATTAGTCACTCGTGTAACGTTGTGCACTATCAGCAGAGAATAAATTACGAGATATACATAGCACTATCATCAATTCATTACTAATGTTATTCTTACAATCAAATTTTTTGTATAATTCGTTCTAAATGAATGACAAAAATATATTGAGATTAGAAATGGCAAATATTTCATATTTCATCTGTAGGTGACATTATTTATCCGTGGACAGTATCTATCCGTGGTCAATATCCATCCGTGAGACACGGATAAAACTTCATTCGGCTCATTTCTTTAAAAATGTCCGTGTCTCTATGGTTTAAATTAGAATCACGGATTTTTCCGTGGAGGGTGCCAATATACACTTCAATAGTTTCACTATTCCACTATTTATTATATTAATAACAATGGCAGTAAAGCGATTTTGTATCACTTGAAAAGGTATGATGCTCACAGTGTTTTTGAAAATTTTTTGCCACCAATTCAAATTCAGCTCATAGCCCGTTTTTAGGTTGTTACTCAAGGTTAAAAACGCTGTTCTAAACCATTGTCTTATCAAATCATACCCTATTCTTATACAAAAAATGTACACATGTACCACATTTTAGTCATAAAAACTAAAGGACCTTAAATTATGAGCGATACCTCATTCGATTCGGAATGATCTTTGGAAAATATGTGGCTTTTTATAAATTCTCAACCTAACAAAAAAACCTTATTTGGAATTTGTTGATAACAGATTGTTGAGTTAATAAACAATTAAATTATTAAAAAAATATATTTTTTTTCGTTTATCTATTGATATGTACCAATTATGCTTTTTTTAAGAAAAACAAAATTCTACCAAGTTTATAACAATTTTCCAAACAAATACGCTTAAAAATTTGTAAATAGTATTGTAATGTTTTTCTTTTTTCCTAATTTATCCTATTTTTCAACGGTGGGGTGAATTAATACACACTGTCTTTCACTTACTTATTGTTAATTATTTAAACACTTACTTATATAATAATTAACTTATTACTAATGTGATATATAATTGAATATTCACTACTTTATAATTTATTCAATTTCATCCCTTACTTTTCCATTTCGTTCCGTACACTTTTATCTACAAAACTGAGACTCTCGCTGCTAACCAAGCTCAAATATATATCAGAAAAAGATTTCTAGAATTCTAGAAAGTAAACAAACAAATGAAAAGGCCTTCTTAGAAATCATCTAAAAAACGCTGTGATAAATACATATATAAAATCAAACATCAAACGAATTCCCCGAACCGACGTATTCGCCAAATTTTAAGTTACCATTATAACCGAACAGGGCCAGCTTCACGGACCATGTCATGTACGAGTTCGCAACAGTATTAAATATAGCTATTGTTAGATGATAGATGATATTGTAATGTTTTTCTTATATCTAATTTTTCGCGATGTGATGGATTTATATGGACATTTCTTATTCATTTAATTTATTTATACACTTACACTAGAAACAATAAACTATGCACTAAAGACTAAACTATTCGCTATTTATAATAATTATCAACTAATATTTAACTATTCACTAACTCATATATATTTAAATTCAACGGTTAATTTTACAATTTTGATCAATTCAATAAGATATTAATTTATTTAATGACTTCCTGATTGATAAACAAACGACTATTTATACAAAAATAATTTCTCGATAATTCGGTTCTAGAAAGTAGACAAACTAATAAAAATGCGTTCCTAGAAAGTGATTCTATGGAAACAATATAAACCATTCGCGGCTGTAAATAGGTCACAAAAAACAGTATCAAAAGTTTCTGCTATAATTCCACGATGTTTGTACCCAGCGCGCCCACCAAATTTACGATTTATTGAAATAATTAAACAGGACCAGCTTTACGATCCATGTTGTGGACGAGCCTACAACAATATTAAAAAAATTCTATCACCATTTTCTATAAAATTCATTTTTCGGTTATTATGAAAAATCGTACTAAACATAATAATGAATTTTTATAGCGTGATTTTGTACGTATGTAGGGTACATGGAATGGACTCCACAAAGCAAAAATATAAATTTATAAGCCAGTTATTAATACCTTTTAGCCCAGTATTTATGAAAACGGAGATTTGGGAATATTTGTTAGTCAACAATTGTATAAATTTAAAATTAAAGCATCTAAATGTTCTTTATTTTAGGTCTATTTTGTTTTAGCATTAGTTTTTTTGGTAGTTTTTAAAAGAAAGAGACCTAAAATCAAGAACATTTAGATGCATTAATATGTCAGAAGGTCTAAGAAATAAGAAAATTTAAAATTAACTTTAACAGCCACGCAGAACCTTATTTCAACGCTAAATAAAAATTGTAATAATGAAAAAGAAGTTCCGGGAGTTAAAAATTTTTTTAGGAAATTTTCTCTTCTTTTTATGATGTTTTTTCAGTATTAATACTTTTTGAGCTATTAACGAAAAACTGATCTGGCCGGAAATCCTCATAAAACATTTTTACAGGTAATTCCGAACCGAATGAGCTATCTATTATAATTCTAGGACCTATATCTCTAAAGGTAGAATAGATAGAAATTGAAACCAATGAAATAAGTTCTTTTTTAAAAGTTTGTGTCAAATAATGAATTATGCTGGAAGAAAACGTATGAACAAAATTATGTTATAATGTTTATCTATTAAATTAAAAATTAGTTAAATATAGACACTTACCAAGTGAGGAATTTCATAATAGGAAACCCCTTGAAGGATAGAAATATATTTTCTTCTTAATTTAAGTTTTTACTTATTATCAAAGAGAAATTCTTGCGCTTACGCCTACAAAAGCGTTTACATAAATTATTTGGGGAGTGAAACAGTTTCTCTATGATTATAAATATTGCCTAAGAAAGTTTAATACATAACATGTTAATTATTTGAAATAAATCTTGCAAAAAATGAAGAAATCCGATATTTGAATTTCAAATATTATCAATGGTTATTCATAAAATTAACATCTAATTAAGTATTTTCTCGTATTATGCTCTGGGAAAGATGTATATGTATCTATCACTGAGATTTTTCATCATGCGAAATATTTAAAAATTAATTTAATTATTGGACAGTATCTGTGTCAATCATATTTTACCGCTAGCTAATCCAGCTGTTTCAACATCATTCCTAAATCGGAGCTGTATAATTTGGTATGAAACTTGACGAAATTTGATTGCGGGTTCATCTAAGCTAAAAACGGTTTATTCGTGAGTTTAGAATTGGCTATTTATGAGTCTTTAGGTTGTTCATAAAATTAAATTTCATTAGATTCTAGGTGATTGATATTCAATATAGTTTGAAGAACTAATTCATATAAATCTTAGTAGGTTTTTCATGAAATAAAAAACTAAAATAAATGACTTCGTTTCCTGTAACTCTAGCTTCTATCATTTCTACAATGTTATATCTCAATCCAATTATAATACTATTAGTTTGCAGAATCTTCTTTTTTGCCTCTGCGTGTTGATTTTGGTGTGTAGAGATAACGTTTACTGCCACCATACTTTTCCATACATGTGTTGTAAAGTAGCTTCAATTAGTTTCAACCCAACTTGTGCAAAAAATTAAATGCCAATATAGTAGTTGCGATTATCCGCCCTAAACCGATCGCAGAAAGATATGATAACAACAAAATTTTACTTTTACATTAAAAAAAACAATAACGTTAAACATATTTAAACTTTGGTGAAGAATTTAGTGATTTTCTTTTGTTTGTCACCTGTAGTCTCTTCAGAAGTAAAACCTCTGTAGGCGATTATTCGTCCAGCTGCCTTTCGTGTCCTTTATTCCGAGAAATCTTGTGTGCGCTTTCCTCCACCACATCCTTTTTCTGTTTCGTTTACCATGCTCACTATTTCTTTATCAGTTACTTAAAATTCTTCATCTTGGACTATCCACTCATTTATGTCCTTTCTCTTGCGTCAGCACATCCCGGTTAGCTTTTGTAAAAACAAAAGTAGGCTGTCATTTTCCCATTCGATGTGCTGCTGTAGAGTCTTTGATTTTTTTGAAACAAAATATTCAAAGATTATATTTACTCAAACACTTTTTCAAATTTTTCTATTATAGGCTACATCTTTCATTTTGAGGTAGAAGACAAATCCTTCTACAAGCACGACATTGAGAAGTTAGAGATTGACGTGATTGCGTTGATCTTGAAGGAGATTGAATTGAGTCACACGACTTATTGAATGATGTGTTATATCACTTTCTCATTTCTCAATTTTTTTATCAGATATCATTATCAAACTTTTTTTTATTTTGTGATCAAACAATATGATTTATGTACCTGGCGATTAATTTAGTATTTCTTTGCACTCAACTACTTAATTTTGTGACATTATCGATTCAACTTATTTGTCACTTCCTTTCAACCACTGTTAAAATATTTTGTTACTTCCTTTTTGGACACTAAATAGTCAACAATAAGTATAATTTATTTTTCAATATAAATTAATTCAAATATTATATTTCCAGAAATTCGTTGATTTTTAGAATTTATGGTCATTTCCACATAGTATAAGTGTGTTACATTAGTTATTATTTATGGATTTATTTTTCCTGAATAACACTTTTACGACTGATTAGCGCGGTTTCCGGCAGCAATCATACTTTTTGTATACGTAAATAACTGCTACAACACCGATGTACGTACAGGGTGATCTCAAATTAACTAGAAATAGAAGCAGTGAACGATTACATGATTTATTGTTAATTTATTAGAACAAAACTAACAAATTATTAGCCATTGAAAACCATACACTAATGGTATAAGCAACACTGAGATAAACAACAAAGAATTCAATACTTCAATAAGTAAAAGGAAGTAGAGTAACAGGAACTATCTCAAAACGTACTCAAAAAAAATTATCTATGATGATATTATTTCTCTATACACACTACTGTCTGTCTACCTTTTAAACGGTAAATTATCAATTCATCGTTGTTTAGGGTCTTACAGTTTATCTTTCGCTTTATAATTATTATTTTAGCAAATCTGTCTGATCTCATCGTGTGTTTCAGCTGTATTAATTTAATGGGTTTTATATCTGACTGACTGAGTAATTCATCATCGCGCAGTCAAAACTACTTAAACTACAATAGTCAGAAGGTTCCTTTTAGAACGTGATCTATTATCTGTTGTTGTATGTCTATTAAAACAATAAGGTAAATTATTTTATTAGAAATAAATTAAATGGCAACAAAACTAATTGGCTTTGAAATACTTCCCTTGCCCAGAAATGTAATTATAACAAGCCTAAATGCGGAAGGTTTCTTTTTGAATAAATTTATTATGATCTTCTCCATGTCAGGAATAGTGTCAAAACGTTTCCTTTTTAGAAGATTTTTTTACTTTCGAGAAGAGCTTGTTAAATCTGGTGAATAATGCGAATGTAGATAGACAAACAGACATGAAGCAACTAAAATCTCACAAATAAAAAACTACTTGCACCACGGTGGGTTATTTTGATGCATTGACCTATCTTTTATCCTCGTACGTTTAGAGTTGGTTCCCTTGGAATATATTTTATGCTGTTCGACTTTGATTGGCGAACCTCTTTAGATCAAGATGGTTTTTCTTGTCATAGTCGTAGACCTAAAGACGATCTCTCAATTCGAACAAGAGTATCTGTCAATCATATCATTTGCAAATCATATGTTAAAATGCTTTGAATGTATCAGTACAAGATTTTAAGTTCGTCAATGAGCTCACGAATGGTCAATCTCCTGTTTAAATGAACAAGTTTGTCCATTTTCATCTATTTTGGGCGTCAGTATCATTCCTCGTTCTCAACTGACTCATTTGCAGCTTCATATAGTTTATTTGTGAATACTTTCAAAGTTATTACTTTACCACCATAGATAGATTTTAACGTTTCATAAGATCTTAAGCATTTTTTATCAACTTTGATCCACCACTACACTCCTGAAACTAAAAAATAGTCAAGGACGGTTTTATTGGCCAGAGAAGGGACAGCGAATTGCACTTTGAAGTAGTTGGGGAAAAATATCTTGTTTCTTTGTTAAATAAGAAACTTTTTAGACAACCATAGTAGAAGCAGACTGACAAGCCGAAGCGGGTTCATATTGCTTGTCCAACGTACTAGTTGAAACCAATGCAGCGTAAATAATTGCTGCTATAAAAATTGAATCACTGACTCTTATCACATCTAGTATATTCATAAAACAGAATTTTATGCAGTTGAACTTTGAAATTTATAGTTGTACTTGAATGACTAGCTACTTTTTGAACAAACATTCAATAATGATAAGTAAGCAACACCACTAGTAATCTCAAATTCCACAATTCACTTAATAGCTATCAATTTCGGAAATAGGAAAATCCAAATTGAGGATGATTTGATTTTTGTAAATAAAGTTCGAATGATGTGACTAAGATTTAATCGGAAATTAACATCTACATTTCAAGTATTGGAAGAAAACTTATTTTGTTTTCGAGGCTAGATATCGAATCTACATGATTAATCTTAGTATTTCCCAATGTGTATAGTAAAGTAAATAGGATAATATTTTTATTATATCTCAATTTCACTTCAAATGACTATGATGCGTTATTTTTCAAACTTGGAAATTGGAATTTGTTTCAATTTTTAATATTATTTGGGTTATTTTATTGAAACCGTTTAGTTTTTTTCGTTATCCCACTAGTATCAATCAAATTTGTTTTATTTTTTCTTAGAACTTTTCATAAGTTTTTTTAACAATTATCAAATTATTTAAACAAAAATGATATTAGTGTGTCATGAACGACATAACATAATATCTAAATATTCCACTGAACTAAAATCTAAAACACCCAAAACCAAAAGAAGTAGTAATATATATAAAGTATCTTCATGCTGTTTACATAGGACAGAAATCTTAATATTTAGAAAGTAGATTAAAAAGCTATCAATACAATAAAAAATAAGAGTGCATTAACAAGCCATGCAATATCAAAAAAAAGAAGAGAATTTTCCAAAGTAGTTCAGATACATAGGAACTAGAAAACTTTCCATGACAAAAAACCTAAACAAATTGAGTAAAATTTATTTGATAAATTTCAATGCAACTGAATAATTTAATTGAGGGCTGACACTTTTGAGATCTGGCTAGTAAGGATAAAAAAATTATTTTAAAAAAGATTTTCATTTATATATTCATGTTGTAAGTGATCTATAGATTAATATAATTATATGCAAATTGTCAATGTGAAATAAATTTTGATAAAAATCGAATATAAATACAATTAACTTACTACCCTTCAAATTATTGTAACAAAACTTGAACTTCTATGCCAAATGTCTATTTACAACCTTTTATTAAACATCCCATAATACCATTCTTCTTCAGTCGTCTTCTTGTTACTTTTAACATTTTTTTCCTTATTTATATTTTCATTATGTCACTTTCCTTTCATATTTTGATATAACCTGTGATTTTTTACTTAAAAAATCTTTCACTTTTACCCCAATTTTTCAATTCCAAAATTGCATTACCTCTCTTTCAATAAATTGCTCTCTCCCCTAGTTACGAAAGTCACTATTTAACATAATTTGTTACTATTACTTTCCAATGTCATAGCCACTTCCTCAAAACTTTCTTTATATTGGATAAACTTTTATCGTTGATAATTGACTCAAATTTGTTTTTATACTTCTCAAAACTAATAATAAACTTTACATCGAAGTTTTAATTATTATGTTTATCACATTTATGAGAACGTTCTACATTGCATGTACTTATTTATGAATGTGAATATTAAAATTTTTTATTAATGGTCTACAACGACATCTGTAATTCGTTATAAAAAAATTGTATATATCGATTAGATTTTTCTATTCGTTACTTTTAAGTTTGTATCCGATTTTGAATCAAAAGATGGCGGGCTATATATTCTAGCCTCACACAGAAAGGCTATTATCAAGGATCAGGTACATCACTTATCAGTTGATTGTAGATCCTAACCAAGAACGAGATTTTTATCCGAACGTCACGTCCCGTTCCATTAGCAGTGTAAATTTCAAAGTTGTTTAATAAGCTATTACTTTCCGAACATTCATGATCGGATTAACCCGAAAACCTATAGCTATGAATTTATATTTATAGCTCCTCTACATGTTGAAACATGTCAGTTTTTCAACATTTTTTACAAGCTTTTAATAGTTTCACCTGTTTTTAACTAAAAGGGGCAACGACTCCATATCTTGAACCAGAACACTACTGGGTACCACATCAATAAGGTACTGAACGAATGGCTAAAGAAACAGATGAAGTCTTACTGGAAACACACTGCAGGACTAAGACAATCCAAAAAATTCACAACCATATCAGCTAAGATATTTTAAAACTTTCTTGTGATGACCAGAAACGACATGAAACTGATGGTCGGTATTCTGACAGGTCACTGCCCTATCAAATACCATAAGACGATGAGCATGGCAGAGGACCACGACTGCAGATTCTACAAACGAGTCATGAAAACAGCAGAGCTTTTACTCTGCAAATTTCCTGTCTATTTCGCTAAAAGGGTTAAGGAGAAGAACTGACACCAAGGGAAGTGGAATACAAGATCCCTAAAAAAAGCCTCTTTTGGGAGGAGTATATATTTTGGAAACAGAACAATAAGATATAGAGTCTTGTACAAAATATCTTCTAGGTATAGGTACAGATTGGCTGTAAATCCAAAAACAATCTACAATGTTTCAGATTCAATTAAAAATCAAAAAATAAATAATTTTCAGTTTAAAAAACCAACAAACATGCTTTTAGTCATAATCAAACTAAAAAGTGAAAAATAATAATGCATAGTGTGCGTTGTTTGGCAATTTCAAACTAACTTTGCGTTTTGTAATTAATAGATCTGAGTCTCTACGATAAGATGGTAGAGCTTCTCGGTGGGTTTCTTATGTAGGTGACTGAAATCACTGACGATCGTAGTATATGAGTTATATTTAGCATATTTCTCTTACAGTACTATATATAGGGTGTTGCAATAAGATTGCTCGATTAAATCTAAAAATAGAACTCATTTTTTTGGGAAAGTGATGATGTATTTATTGCATTATAAAGCGGTCATGTATGAAATAAAATATACGTCATATGGCTGCCACGACCATATGCCGAATTTATATTCTCGGGTAACACATACGTTCACATCGACAATGTTTTCGAGAGAACGGTCGCGTACGTCGACGCACAGGAGATTTACTATCCGTAATCGACCTAGTTTCTTCGAATTTATTGATCACTCAAAATGTTATAGTCGAACAACCTAAAAATGATTAGAAATTCAATTTTAAGAGTTGGAAAATTATTTACATTAACAATTTTTGAATCCTTTTTGTTACAATCTGTAATCGTAACCGATCATGTTGATGTTTGTAAATATTTTTCTCGTTCAGCTAAAAACTTACTATTTCTGTTTCAGGATTGTAATTTTCCGTAAAAATGGCAAATGCTCAACAATACTGCCTTCGTTGGAACAACCATCGCTCCAATCTACTAACGGTATTCGATGAACTGCTCCAAAATGAAGCTTTTACTGACGTAACATTAGCTTGTGAGGGTGGTACACCCATTAAATGTCACAGAATGGTTTTGGCAGCATGTTCTCCATATTTTCAAAATCTTTTCATAGGATTACCATGTACACATCCAGTGGTAGTTCTAAAAGATGTTAAACACATGGAAATTAAAGCAATTCTAGAATACATGTACCGAGGAGAAGTAAACGTAGCACAAAATCAACTTGCTGCTTTGCTTAAAGTAGCCGAGACGTTGAAAGTTAAAGGTTTAGTGGAAGAAAATAAATCCAATCCGAACCCCAAAGAAGACGAACCAATTGATCACTCACCTTCAATAAGTACATCGAGCTCAGTAATGCAAAATATTGTTCATAGCAGTAGCAATTCGTCACCTCCTCATTCCACAAACACTATGTACAAAAATCCATACAATTTTTATAATAACAAACCTCAGGATTCTAGATTAAATCTACCAATGTGGGCCATGCCTGGTATACCCTTGCCACCACACACATCTCCCCAAGTTTCCAGCAATAATCATCACAGTCCGGCCACAATGCTCAGCGGGTGTTACGAAAGTGCTTCATCAGATATGTCTCCTTTGAAAAAGAAGAAAATGTCCAGTTTATTAATTCAGAGGGACACACCAATATTGAGGACAGTATTAGGTCAAGGTCAAGCCGACTCCTCACAACCTGTCAGTTTAGTTTGTCATCCAGATAGTGCTGAGCAGAGTAACAGCAACGAAGAGAGAATAAAAGTAAGAACTAGTTTGATCGGGCAAGAATTGAAACTCAATTTAATGAAATGGGGTTTGACCGATAAAAATTCAGTTAGAATATATTAGTTTGATAGATTAGATATAATAAAACGAAAACTCTCATTTTTAATGTTTATTGCTAGAATTTTGATGTAATTGAAATACAAAATTAGTCTTGGTGAGCCATTCAGACAATTAGAAGAATATTTTTATTGCAATGTCTTCTACATTTGGAATGTTTTGCACTGATTTCTCTCATCTAAGCCTTGGATACATCTTCGAAATATTAGGAAAATTCTCTTTGCTTTTTATTAGAAGGATCGGAAAGTAATATTGTTTCTGCGGATGTCAATATATCTATTGTTATTTATCAGCTCATTGGGCATAATGAATAAAAATATAACAATTGATGGTTAATAAAAGCGTAAAAAGCAAAAGACGAAGTGATTGCTAGAGTCCTTGAGCATTTGCTAACGTTCAGACCTATTCTAAGCATTTATTTGTCGACAGTTCAATATTATTAAAATGTCGCTGAGCAGAAGTCACTGGATTTCTCCATGGTATTATGAGCCAGAGAGCTATGGAATGACCATCGTCTCCTAACAACAAACAGCCTTAAGTAGCATTTGCTAAATACTCATAAACAATGGAATTTTAAAAAATACGTGAACGTTGCATGTCGCTTGAGCCTTTAAACTAGCAAATATCTTCCTATTCATATGTGCATTACCAAATTCTCTAATTTGAAAAATCCTGTGAAGGCAATTAATAACCCTAAAAGCATTAGGAATTTGGTATTTTTGGAACCTTGATTGTTTAGCTTCAATAAGCTAGTCTTGAAAAATGTTATATATATGTTTAACTTATTCACAATGTCATTCATAATGTATGTATAAGTTCTGGAGACACTGGTTTGATGAACACGACACGAAGAAAAGCCGATATCCTCCCACCACATCTTCTATCACTTTATTCCAGGAAATAGTTTGCAAGTCATTGTACATTTTTACAATTAAAACGGTACACTTTTCAACGGTCGTCTTCTATACATTCCTACCGTACTTTGTAAACTTTCATTTAACCGATATAACAAACAAACTAATCCAAGCAAATATACGCATGGTCTGGTGCATGCTTAATAATGTATCAGCAATTGCTTACGTAGCGAAAGCAATGTCTACCTGTTTTTCATATTATATTAAGAAATTTGATTGAACCTTTTAAAACAAAAACTTTTGATTACAGTTTTTCCTTAATTTCAAGCAATTACGACAAGGTAAAGTAATTGGTAAACATTTTATTCATTCCAGCTCAAGCATTAGATAGAATTATTGATAAAAAAGGAATTGCCATATTTTCATTCGGTAGGTAATAGTTATTGTGAGTTATTCACTTCTAAGTTATTGAATATTAGATTTACAAACATGTTAGTATTTGGATGTAATTCAAAGTGCTTTATTGAGACATTTCACTCAAAAACCAATTTATTTTTATGGATCCGACATTGAAAATTTGCACACTAGACGGCAAAATGTTGTTGATAACGAAGATGATTACATTATTGATTAAAACAAAAACTCGTTCAATATTTATTCGTCAGAATTTACTTTAACAAGGCGACATTACTGTCCTGTTCCCCTTTATATTATTTTATTCCTCGAAAAAAGTGTGTTTAATGTTGCGTGTTCCGTCCCTACTTCATATAAACCAACAACTGTTTTATCTGGTATGATACCCAAAACATTTCGAGCATCCTCTTTGACTCTAACGAAGCTGGAAATAGTTTCGGTTACAGTTTTTCTAATAGCGATCTGCTTATAATATCTTTAGTATCGATTTTTGTGCTACATTAGCCACAGCTTAATTCAGTTTAACTAAAATTAAAATCAAATTTTTATACATATCTTTACTTTTCTTATTTTAATTTTGGTATTTTAGTTCTATTCTTAAGATATGATACTACACTTTCTTATTAAGTTTTCATTCAATAGTCCTTTTACATAGATATTACCTTCTATATGCGTTTCATAGTGAGGTAATTTGATCTCTATACTTCGTTGTCTTTCATTTAAGTTCCCCTTGTTAATTTAGTTAGAAAAACTTGATAAATAGACCAGGAAGTTTGAACAAAGTTGTTTGTCTTAAGTTTAGTAGTTATGCATTATCAACTACCTACTACAATTCAATAGTGGGATTTTCAACCTTTTTCATTCATATTAATCCAATATGTGAAACACAAGTAGCTTAGATAAATTTTTCATTTATTTTTCATGCATTTGCTTCAATTAAATTTTAACACATTGGCAATTATAAGGCATTGAATAAAATGAACAACGTCATTGATCAAGCAATTTCCATCTAATTACATTATTTTTTCTAGCATATGGTATTTACTTTACAAAATTTCATTCACTAAATCTTTCTTGTAATATCAAAGCTTTGAAATCTCTTTACATTTAATGAACCAAACAAGAGCATTCCTCACAAGTAATGTCTTTGTCAACCCTCCTCACATAGTGGGAATTATTTTTGTCATATTTTATATTCTGCAGTTAGTTCTAATTATAAACTTGGTCACATGGAAAAAAGTTTTTTAAAATTCAGGAATGACATAGGTTAACATACTGTATTTTTTTTTTCACATAAAATCTAAGATTAGAAACGCCAAACAATATGTGACATCCAAACATATATTTTCGTAAAAAGTATAAACACCAGCTACATTTAGAGATAGTATTTCTCAATACAGAAAAAATACTTATAATTTTCGTGAATTTTGGCTTTTGGAAGGTCAACAATAATATGCTAACACTCCTGGATTCCATTTCCCTAGATAGCGCTTCTTCTTGAGGAAATGTCCCCATAGAACCCGCCTTGTTCGCCACTCACAACACCCAAATTTGCCGAAAAGAAATTCAGATGAAAATCCAGCAAAATATTTTCAGGCGAGTTGTTTAAGATCATTCAGTTTTCCTCAAAGCTCTTATCCTTATCAGTTGCCGTATTTTTGGACCTACAAATATTCGCTCTTTAATTTGTGCCTCTCAGAGCTTGGGGAATTTCTCTTTCAGATATACAAATCTACTGCCATCTTTAGGCATAGGCCCAGCTTTATGTGCAACAATGGTGAAATAATGTCTATAGAATTCTATATTCTATAGAATGTCATTTTTATGGCCTGAAGTGAGTGATGCACGTTTGGTCTACACTTTCCTTGTTTAGTTATTTTTTTTGTGTCCCTTTTATCATATTCGCAAATAAAACAGCATAATTTTATTTAACTCAATCTTCAATCCAAGTAGAAGTGCAGTAGAAGTCGTAACAATAAGACTCTTGCATATCAGAACCATGAGCAACCGGATGTTTATTTTCGTTATTCAGCAATACTGCTTTCAATCTAGTTTTTGAGGAATCAATGAACAATTGCCAGTAATTTGCATTATATTCAAAATTTAATAAATTCACTAGAACGTTATGACAATAGACTAAAACTCCAGCTTTAGAAAAGTAAAGTTTTGTTTCAACATCTCGATATCGAAAATAAAGAATTTTCGTATCAGGAGATAGTAAATTCCAGTCGTTTAATCTAGACCCCAAAAGCCAAGCGGGTTTTTTAGATATATTCCAAATGACGTACTAAATCGTTTACATCACTTAGTGTCAATACGTGCGATTATGTTGAAGTTATCGAACTGACTTCGTAAAATTCTGATATGCTATCGATTTGGAGGCTTTGGCACTGGCAGTAGGTAGGATGAGTCTGTTGGATGAAGACAAGTTTAGATACTGGATAGTGTGTTTGGACTTGGTTACCTTTTTTTGAGTTAGACAACAATCACTTACATGATCCTTTGGCCCAAATCATCAACATCATCAACTGTCGGTATTCGTGGCATTTTTACGTCACAATAAACTGGACGCAATTGCAAAAAAATTATTATTTATTGTTAATGAGGGTACACAAAAATCATCACATTTCATGTTCATCAAAAACAGTGTTTGCCAGTGAAATTTTTCATTCATCTACTAAATAAATTTTCTTTGTTTTTGTGTCACAAATATTATTTGTGTAACTGGTCGCTCATACTCCACTATCTGATCCGATTATCTAAGTTGATTGCCGCCGAATCCAGCAGCTGATGTTTGAAAAGCAGTGACACCTATTAACAACTAGTAGACTTTCTATGATCAGAGGTTAAAATCGGTTTTGTTCAGAGTTCATTGTCTGATTCTATGAGTAGTAAACGCTCATTATATTTCACTCCATTCAGAAATTACACAGGGTCGGCTTTTCAATTTTTATCTGCTGCCATATTTTAACGCAATAAATCTTTGTTGTGGACATAGAAATACATATTAATGCAAATAAAAAATCAATGAAATTATTATGACTCTTTATTTTATGTTTTATCATTTATTGCTTTGTGTAGTTTACTGTTTCCATAGGTGTATTCAATAAAGAAGTATATTTATTTTATTGTTGACTTTAAATAACACCAATGTTTTGGAACAAATTTTTTTAACATTTAATATTTTTCAATCTACGTAATAACTTTATATGGGTACATTAGTAATTTATTTACCCTAAAAAAAAACTTATTTGCCAATTTTTGAAATTGATTCTTCGTACTTCCATCTTTCAAGTACTGAAAATATATACTAATAAGATAATATCTATTTGCAGCACATGAAAAATGAACCTTTAGAAGATGCACAATCACCGTATACAGATTTTATCCCAATGCACGAAGAAGAAGAGAAACTAAAAATGGCAATACCTTCCTCATCTCCGCAGTCGTACTCACACGAAATGCGTGGTGTTACAGGTATTGCCACGTACGTTCCTACTCAAAAACCTGAATGGAAACGATATAAGCAATATACCAGAAATGATATAATGTCAGCTATAGAAGCTGTAAGGAATGGAATGTCGGCATTACAAGCTGCTCGAAAATACGGAGTACCTTCTCGAACGTTGTATGACAAAGTAAAAAAATTGGGGATAACTACCAGCCGTCCGTTTAAGCGTGGCAGCAATGGAAGTTCGGCGTGTTTTTCATATAGTGAGTACACCTTTTGTTCAACAGAAAAACATAACCACGAATATGAAATTTCCAAAAACTATTTTACGATGAAAATATTACATTTCTATTATAAATGATGACATTTTTTAAATAATATTCTTTTGTAAATTCACGACAAAACTTCGATTGATAGATTGCTTTATATTGTATTTTTGTTCTATCATCATCATCTATCATATTCACTTTTGGGTAAAGTTCCGATAAGACGAATCCCCCGATTTTGCTAAAATTTGTGCCAAAGCTTGTTCTTGATTAGAGAAGATTATCAATAAAAAGATTTTTATCGTTTGCCTACCAGCCCCCTTCAAATTCATAACAATTTTACAAAATATCTCCTAAAAAATTTTCAAACACTATATGAAGCTCATAAAATGCTCTACAAAAAAAGATTATATACATTTTTTACGTAAATCTATTCTTTTGTCTGTATTGTGAGCAGTAACTAGCATTATCTACACTCTTACAACGGGTATGCAGTGCGAGGGCCGAGATAATTTGGATCGTAATATTTTAATCAACAAATTGAAGTACTGCGGTTTCATGGGAATACCTCTCGCATGGTTTAAGTCATATCTTAACAACAGAAGTCTTCTTACAAGCCAATAGAATGTGGAGTGCCCCAAGGCTCAGTACTAGGCCCTATTTTGTTTTTTCTGTTCTGTTTTGTCGACATCGTTGTGTTGAAATATGTCTATTTGCAGACGACACTAGTTTCTCTTGGAGCAATCCTGATCTCGCGGCACTCTTTCTCTCATGTATTCATGAATATATATTTCTAGAAACTGTATATTGCCATCTTACCTTTTGACAACAATTTACCATAACTAAAACAATTATTTTTTTGTTATATTTTTTTACGAATAAATCACATGTTTTGTGTTAAATGTTTTACACACTTTTTCAAACTTTCCATTTACTGACATGCATCTTTGATCTCGCCAATTTATATCTTTTAATTGATCTAGAAATTTATTACTGAAAAAAGAGGTTATAACTACATTTCTCGTTACTATACTCTATAACAGGAACACGGATTAAATTGACCATTCTATAGATTTCTTATTGGTTAGATTTTTATAAACTTAATGTTATTTGAAAGAGCTTTTGTCCAGTAATACAAAATATATAAATTTAATTAGCAGCGTTAATGCTAGAGGGCGTTGTTTCATATATTTTAGATATTGTGATTTTTCTGGACAAATAGAAACATAAAAGTTTAAGTAAACGGGTAAAACGGGAACCCACTGATTGGTTTCTTACCAGATATTCTATCACACACCAAAGGATTGTACCTGAAAGAATTTTTGGTGTCTCACTTAATCATTTTTTATAGTTTTGAACCCACGAAAAAAAGATGTATATATTTTTCATCATAAACATTTAGATATTCGTAAAAGCTACAATTAAACAATAATAAAAAAATTATTAAATTAATTAAATTAAAAGTCACACATGAATGTAGAAAAAAGAACAAAAGCTGCTTATTTATTATTTCAATCATCTTGCATTTTTTTCAGTTCAGTATTTATGTGTAATAGAAAATTTTAGTTGTTTTTTAAAGCGTCAACATAATTTTATACTTATGTCTTTTATCAATTACGATCGTCGACAGCTATTAAGGATTTTAAGCGTCTCGCAAGAAAAGGGGATGAAAAAAAATTTCATAACCTAACTTAACCACGTCTTCTCAGCTATTTTGTGCCAATATTTAGATTTTTTTATGACACAAAAAAACTTCTTATTCTTTCTAAGCAATATCTTTCGTTCACGATTTCTACCTAAAAAATATATTGCAAAAAGCATAGAAATAATATGACGGTGCTCGATGAAGACACATGCAGAGTTTTTTTGTGTCAGAAAAACTAAATATAGGCACAATATATCAGTAGCTGAAAATACGTGGTTAGGTTAGGTTAAGAAAATTTGTTTTTCGTCCCCTTTCTTTGCGAGATGCCAAAAATCCAATCATCTAGTGTGTGATAGAGTATATGGTAAAAATTTGAAGCCAATCGATGGGTTCCCGTTTTCGGAACTCCAGTTTATGTAACTACAATAAAACTCATCATAACAGTCAACGTTTTTGACTGATCATTTAAAGCATGCGATTAAATTTTTTCAAACATCAACAGCAAAAAATATGTTTTGTCTTCTATTAAAGTAACTGAAAATATGGAACCTTTTGTGTAGGTGGTAAACAAATAGTGTACATTTGTTGTCTTGTCTTATGTTCATGGTTTTTTATAATTGGTCTGAAAAGCGAAATTAGAAGTACCAGCATACTTTATAGATAGCCGAAAAGTTTCATTTCATTTTAGTTTATAGCATTCAGATTTCTTAAAATACTCCCACTATTTCAAAAACACTATACAAATTTATTCAGTACACAATTCAAATAAGATTGGATTGACATCAAATTTTTATAAAAAAGCTCATCTTTAATCAAAGTGCTAAAAAAATGTCTAATGTTTAGATACTGGTTCACCATATAGTGGTCATCTTTCTGAATCCGACGAAAATCCAATGCATAATAATAATAATTCTGCATTACTTGAAGCCAGCACATTTCTTCAGCACGCTCTAGATGGCAGGGGTGGAGATGAACGAGAAGCATTGGCTGCAATGGCTGCTGCTGCTGCTCATGCTGTCGCCTCAGGACATTCTACCAGTCCGAATAATCTTGGAAAAGCTAGAAGTCCCAGCCCTAGTCCTACAATGTTAAAGTAAGACACAATATATTTCATATATCAATTCAAATCATTTCATAATAATTAAATTTATGTAACCTTATTATACTTTTATTATAAACCAAAAAACTACTTATTAAATGGTATATTTGTAGCATGTCATTTGCACAGAAACATTGGAAAAGCATAATTACTATTTGCATTAAGAAAGTAAAATACTAACAACTAGCTTCTACACTGCAATATTGTACATAATCTTTTTGTATTAACGTTTGTAAGCAATATATTATTTTTCCAAATATGCAGGTTATTTCTAAAATATATTTTTTACAGATATATGAGACATGTAAGCTTAACTCCTTCACCAGCTGCTGGTAGCGAGCATCATAATTCTCATAGTGAAACTAATGGGAGTTCAGAAAGGGAACAAGAAGATGAAGATCAAGTTGAAGATCTCTCGATAAATAGGAAAGAGCATAGAGAAAGAGAATCGACAGGAGTGATCATGCCTCCCATGAACCAAGTTGCTGCTATAGTTAAAAAAGAAGAATTGCTGGTAGAAAACCTCAAAGAGGAATCTAGAAGGGAAGTAACTTTAGATTGTGAAGGGGAATGAAAAAGGACATAATAATTCTCAAACTGTTTTGAGAAATGTTTACACCAGTGTTAAGTTTTATGGTATATAGTTTATTATTTTGCAAATTCAAAATAGAATCGACTGATTTAGTTTAGTGCAATATGTATCAGATATCCGTACTCACTTTTGTTGTTAGCTCTTAGAGTAAAAAACATAGACTAAGCAAACTTAGCGCATATAAAATATTTTATGCAAAAACAAAAGCAATTATTTACAATATCGATACCGTTCTGATGCGTTTATCCTTCTAAAGGAACTAGAAGTTATTTATGTTGTTATTATGAACAGTCCTGGATCATTCTAATGTTGTTGAAGAAACAAAAAAAGAAGTTTGTTGTTTCTGAAAATGATTAAAACTTTTGAAATACAACTCAAATTATTGAGTATAAATATTTAGTTGTAAGATAGACGTGAAAAAATCAAAATACTTCACCTTAATTAGGGCGAATATCTATAAAATTGCTGCATAGCAGGCGCTATATATTTGATATCTGAGAGGCCTTTAACAGTACAACTGGATATGATACTATGTATTTAATGTAAATAGTTAAATATAATTTTTATACGTACCTGTATATAATGAATTTTATCAGAAATCGATTTATTCAAGTTACAAACATTGGATAAAAATAGACATTTAATGTAACAATAAAATTCTTCGTAATTAAACATCTGTATACACAGTAAAAAAATAAAGAGGAGAAATTGCAAACTTGTGTTCATGATTGATTCGAATGATCATTATCCACTATTTACAGTGGCAGAATAGTGGAGGGTCAATTGAAAGGAGTCAATCTCATTGCTTTAAATTGATTGGTCCATAAGTTTTTTAATTAATTGTATCTTTATGACTCTTTTAGGAAATTATTCAAAGTAAATTTAGAACAACACACATATATAGTGTGTTCAAAAAATAAGATAGCATTACTTTTCTATAAAATTATTCATTAATTCATCTAATTTGAACTTTTCTGTTAGTGATTGTCCCAATCTTTCCTGATGTATGTTTTTCACTTAACTTTCTTTGGTTTTGTCTCTTCTGGTCGTTCCCATTGAACTTCACTTCCATAACCATCGTCGTCTCTTGTCACTGCCACACGTTTTATATTTAAAGTATTTGAAAAATTGCAATACTTGCAATACCCATATTTTTCTCATCATTGGTTATATCTCGAGTTGGGAGGTTATGTAAGAAATTTGTATTCACTATAGACATTATTAAATTGACTAACTACCAAAAATTGGCACTTTGAATACATTAGTTACACACAACTACCTCCTATTAGATTTCTAACCATTTACATATCATTTAAATAAATGGGAAAAAGTTCTCTTTATTGAAAAACAGTAAAAACTGTTAAAACTTCAGTTTTTCTACAAGTAGCAACAATAATGTTGGGAAAAAATTCAGATACCACTGGAATAAAACTAAAAAGAGTAGCATATCTTCCAAATTCACTATATCAAGAACCGAAACGTGTTTTTCCTTTTAAACATGCTTGTTTCGAAATTGAAAACTTGGTAAAGCCATAAATAAAAACGTTTAATATGTTTTCAACTTTGAGATTCCGTAATTTGAAAAGTAAATAAGGAATAATATATCATTATTTGCTTTATAATTTTTGTGAGAGGGATCTACAGGGAAACCGTCTGTATATATATGTATATATATATATATATATATATATATATATATATATATATATATATATATATATATATAGGTATATATAGAACAACAAACTTTTACAGTGTTATATTTTGAACAAACTATAAAATACCTTCTAGTATCCTATGTTAATAGTTTTTCTATATATAATAACATATTTTGTTTATGTAGGGTTTAAGTCATACATTATATATAATTGTTGTATGTTACTTAAACGTTTTTAGTAAACACAGTTGACTTGTAAAGCTATCAGCTCAATTACAGCAAAAATTTTATTTTTTTATTGATTCCACTCTGAAAAAATCTGAAATTGGAGTCTATTTATTCTCAAAAATCCAACAGAGACTAAAACATATTTGGTCAGAAGGGCAGGTTGAATCTGACTTCGGAATTTCTAGAACCATTGGTTATATCCATACTGAAGACACGGTTTGCACCACCACTACACCAATACTCACAATTACACTGCCTGGCATGCGATTTAGTTCACCTTCGGTCTCTAAATACGATAACTTGGTTATAGAAACGCGCGTCAGACAGTGTAATTGCGAGTGTTAGTGTAGTGGCGATAGTAAACAGTTAAAATCATCTCTTGGTTACCCGAAACCTTACCTCATACAATTTGGGAAACCCATTTGGTTACAGAAATTTCGATTAGGTTTGTATAAATTTGGAGAATTACTTATTAACATCTACATCTTGCTTTCCAGTTCTAATTATCTTCGGATTATGTGCTGGCTTCGAGAAGGTTACATCTTTGCTTGTACAGTTTTCCTGTGTACAAGATTTTTTGCTATGGTGAGGCATTTTAGAATTATATGAAATATTAGTTTCATCCTCACCTTAAAGAATTTCCACTCTTCAATTTCTGCTAGTCCTGGTGGAGGCAGTATTCTCTAAGGAAGCCAGTCAGGAGGTGATTTTACTAGATCCAATTCTGTTTGTATCCAGCTGTTTAGCAACACTTTATTGGAGTGATACCTCCCAGAAAGGCACCGCCAGAGGTTTCTCCTTCAGAAATTTTTTTATAGGCTTCAGGTCGTTTGTGCCTCTTTTCTAGCAAATGTATGGCCTTTCACATTTCCTTTGATTACAATGTGATCAGATATCAAGCTAAAATTTACTGAGATTCTTGCCTATTTCATACAGTTTTCTTCGGCATGGCTGTCAGCTTTGATTCAATGAAATTCAATCTTAAGCGTTTTATTAGCTGTTTGACTATCAAAATGAATAGCTATACCACATTTCCGATAGTTTCTTGAACAGCTGTGAGAAACAGTGCTAGTATAAAGCATTTCTTTGTTGTATTTTTTTCTTATACTAAAAATAAGTAAAAAAGTACAGATTATTAAGGCTGTAATTTCGCTGATAGATTTACTATAATAAAAATCAATCGAGTGCCTACTACTGCAACGCATGAGACCAGCTCATATTTTTGCTACAAGTTCCTCTAATTAAAGAGACCAATATTCAAAAGACTGACATATTTAACTAGTTTTTTATGAGACTGACAATTTAAAAATAATTATATAAAAGATGGTCACGTGCACGAGCATATAATGTTATAGAGTGCTTTCCATAAAAAGAAAATGATCCATTCTATCAACACACTTTTAAGTTGTTGCTTAACAATATAGTGTATAAATTCACGTACCAAATACAGATACTACATGTAATATAATGTCCATACACCTTAACTTTGGACAGAGGACAAATGATGAATGGTAGGATGGTTTGAAGATGCACATCTCAAACAACCAGTATTATAAATGCAATGCAATGATAAATTGACACCGGGGTTCAATGGGGGAGGGCCAATAATGTGGTTAAATTTTTTTGATAAATCTGGAAATAAATTCGAAACAAAGTGTTTTCCATCAGATATGGATCAATAACGATATTGCTCCTCGTTTCGCCCGGGATGTTCACGTGATGATCATGCACTGATCATTGTTTCGGTTTACTATTTTTCTCCGATAAATAAACTTTAGGAGTTTTGGATAAAGATAAATTAGGTTAGATTGACATAAAACCATCTGTATCTGTAGTTTGCATTTAGCAGAAAAGGGTCTGAACATCTTATATAATAAATGATATTAAACTAAATTACATGTAAGAAATTACTTCAATTTTGGTGTTGGTGCATTAATAACATCTTATAAATATATAGACTTAATAGCTTAATGTCTTTGATGCTGTACCTTGCAATAAATACAGTTCAATTTTTGTGCAATAATTTAGGAAACATGTTTTTCTGGATATCGATGAACTGATTCATAGAGTAAATAATTAATTTTCGAGATTAAGAAGTGATTCACCTAGTCCTATCAATTCCGTGTTCATGAAGTAACCAAAAATATAGAAATATACATGTTACAAAAATATATTTTAATTAAAAGTGATCTCAGTGATAATTTATACTAACTACCACTAGTACAATATTCCTAATAAAAGAGTAATCTACCTCTAAATAACAAATATAACGTTTTTTTCAAAAAGATCTTGCCAAATTATATGCATGTTTTTATTCAAATAAAAATATTTTCCATGGGTATTACATATGTTTTATTGAATTACATTGATTCGAAAATACAAATACATCCGTTTTATATATTCTTTAAAATTTAATTCATAAAAAAATTGATAGTTATCTATTATAAAAGCATTAAACAAGTGTCTTATTAGAAATGGTCAATTTTATTATTTATGGAAATATATGGAAAGAACTCTCAATGTTGTATCTTAGAAAAAATGTAAATATTTCTTATTATTATATTTGCTGAGGGGCAATAAGCCGAAATCTTAGAGGTACTGAATTTAGTTTTAAAAAAAATTCATTAAAATTTATATAGGTTATTGAATAATAATTGTAAACTTTTGAATTATTTTTAGAAATACAAAAAGTATGTTTTTAAATTTTAATGAATTTTGAATAGTATGAAAAATACTGTGGTGGAATTTTGTTTTCAGGCTCGTATCGAATCAATCGATTTTTTTCGGTAAATTGGATTATATTTCACAATCTTATGGTATAATAGAAGCAGAGTCACTCATAACTAGTGAGGTTAATAATAAATACCAGACCAAAATTCACAAAGTGTCCATGCTTGTCTTCAAGCATGGGCTCTCCATGACAATTAGGTGGAATAGGTCTCTACCTGTCGCTACTTTGCATAGTTGTTCTATTCTCAGTCCGGTTCAATTTCTAATATTTCGTAGCCACTATAACTTTTTGCGCCCTATACATCTTCTGCCCTCAATCTTTCCCTGAATGATCAGGGGGTGTGTTTTTGTTTTTATAATGTATAGGAATTCTCGATCCTTATTCAGCTAAGTACCTCTCCATTACTAATATATGCAGTCCACCGGATCTTGAAAATTCTCTAATAGCCCCACATCTTGAATGCTTCGTAGATTATAAATTCGAATCACGAACTTAATTATTACAATACATTTTGCATTCGTTATATTTTAGGTTGAATTTTAGTTGTATCATCTACTTATTTACTTTTCACTCAATTTCTTGAATTCCACTTTGACAGTTATAGCTTTCTTTTTGCAAATGACCTGATTTTTTCCAAATTTAGCTGATAATATCAGGTCACCTGATCTCACTTTGATATGGTGGGTCAAATGGAATGAAAAACTGAGACATTCATTCTGTTCATTGTATTCTAACCCAAAATGCACTTGTCAATAAAAAAGTGAAATAAAAATAAATTCGCAAATCTTGACCACGATGTCATTCACCAGGCTCACTAGGCATTAATCAAAAAACAAAAAATTATACCCTCCAATTTTTCAATCCTGAAACTGAACTAAGTTGTTTCCATAAAACAAAAGTTGGTGTTGCAATGCTAAGAGGGGAAGTAAATATCTTAATTCATTTGATTTGAGTAAAATTAAATGGAAGTAGAATTCAATGAGCTCAAATTATCTGAGATTTCATGCAAAAGAAATGCAACTTGTATCTGATAAGATTTGATTTTTCCTATTTTTTGGGGGGGCATTTTTAATGTCCTCCGTTTCTATTGCATTTAAGGATATTCCATACCCAGTTATACTATTACACTATTATTATACTTATGCGACTCCCTTTTCTTTACCAAATATATATAGTTAACCGACGTTATTTTCTGATATTTATGTCAAAACCACACAGGTTAGTGATTGATAGTTGTGAGATATAATCCTTCTACCAGATATATCAAAAATATTTTTTTAATAAAATGAGTCATCAACAATTGTTAGAAATATGTGATTTACAATGTAATAAAGTTAGTGGTTTTGGGTTTTTTTTGAAAATTTATATTTCAGCTACTTGTATGTAAGATTGTAAAATATATAATATGTTGGCTCAATTTTTAGCACCATGGACCTTTTAAATAATTTTTCGAGTTTACTATTGTACCGTCAAGAGTGTGTTGTTGCACTTTCGTAGTTTTCAAATTGTTAGGAAGTATTGTGATGATGATCAAGTATTCCAAGCAGATTTACATAAAATAGTTAATAATTTAAAATTGTGTTATCTTCTGATTAGTTACATTCTAAAACCTATCAGTTTATGTAAAAAAATATTATTCAATAACGTTTAATAATAAATAGAAAGTATTGTTGCAAAGAATCAATTGATAATGTTGATACCTTTGCTTTGCTGTAATATTGTCAGTTTTATTTTTTTTTTTGGCTTTTTCTTGTTTCTTATTGAAATTGGCACATTACATAGGTTATAGACAACCTGTACACAACCGAATTTTTCTTCAATCTTATACTACCTACCCTGCATTTTACTCAAATTAGATTTGTGATAATAACGGAAGGTAACGACCATTGATGTATGGAAATTTTCCTAAGTTTCATTTTAAATAACAAGAT
The DNA here is from genome assembly GCF_026230105.1 of Diorhabda sublineata. Lineage (NCBI taxonomy): Eukaryota > Metazoa > Arthropoda > Insecta > Coleoptera > Chrysomelidae > Diorhabda > Diorhabda sublineata. The sequence goes on from NC_079476.1 coordinate 31,794,597, forward strand.
GTGATTTTATTCTTTTTTTATATAACTGTTTGAATATTTGATCGCATTACAGTATTGACAGATACTTTTACTTAGCACATTGCCATAGTTATTGTACAAAGTGGCCATTTTTAGCCATAGCTGTGATTTTCTAGACTGATTATTACACGAGTTTTTTCACCAGTCAGTTATATACACACATTTTTATTGTTTTTTATATAACTAGTTGCTATATTGTAATATCAAGCCGCACACGGCAATATGTTATTATCACTTGTAACTAAACCCGAATTTAAAATGATATTGTAACAGAACAATTTTATTCTCGCCACCACTGTTAAAAGCAAAATATCATAACGTGTATTAATGGTTGCGTACAATTAGTTTTGAATGTTCGTTCAGTTCAGTGAACTTCTGCTAATTTGGTGGGATTTTCGTCGAAAAAAACTTATTTAACAGGGAAAATACTTTTAATAAACAACGTGCAAAAGTTATTTTCCTCTTGTCACTTGACAACGAACTGAACGAACATTCAAAACTTAAAGTTACTATTAAAACATCGGTATTATAGATTATCTGACAGAACTACTTATATGCAACCATTAATACAGATTATATTCAGCTTTTAACAGTGATGGCGAGAATAAAATTGTTTTGTTACAATAAAAGTAATTAAAGAATTTACTTGTAACAATTACAATATCATGTACTAATTCTTCTGTTATCATATTTTTTTCTTAAATACAGGCAATTACATATTAATAAAAGCGCAATCATTCAAGATAGCTTTTAGAATAGTAATAATAATTTCACATCGAATATCAATCTATCTATTTCATTATTTGAATAATAAGACTGATTTTTATATCGTAAAAATCATTACAAACTATGATATCATGTATTTTTTTTATGTTTTATCAAATTTTATGGATTTTATGTTGTTTCTAAGCATAATAATGTTTCTCTTTTAAAAATATTTAAATATAAGGAATTCTACACCACATTAATTTATAGCAATATTGCATTCCTACATACCGTGAAAATAAATCAGTGTTCATTAACTCAAAATCAATATTAATTCTATAGATTATCTCTTTCATTAAACGGCGGGGAAAAATCAATTTTGTTTTTGTTTTGTTCTGAAATTAATGTCTCATTATTTTATATATGCATACATTCAGTAAATCTGAAGTTAGTTTTGTGTTATTAAAAATTATCATATATGAACAACAATCTGTCAAATTTCTTAAAATGGTCATTTACATGCTATAAAAAATATTTTTACAAAATCCTAACAATTTAAAATTTAGATAGTGGTTAAGGTCAAGAATAGCTTAAAACAAAATTTAAAGAATTTGAAGGAATAAAGATAATTCAATCTCATCCTGTTAGGAATGCAATTTTAAGCTAATATATCAAAGCTTTGCGAAGGGGGTTATATTATTGTCTAAATTTATTTGAAAACTGAAAAATTGATGGCTTATTTTAAATATGGTAGGCCGCTGAATGTATACCTTTCAACTAATATATATTTGTCAAAAATCATGATATTGAATACCTAATTTTATTCACATTATAATTTTCATTTAATTCCATACAACACAACTTTTAGGGTATAAAAGAAATCTGTATATTAAAAAAATAGAATATAAAAAAGAATCCTCAAACTCATTTTATAAAAAACGAAATTAACTAATATGTATTTAGTGGTATACTGGTTTTTAAAGTATGGATTCTTTCATATGTCCACTACAGCAATATACATTATTTATAATAATGTTAAGAAGTAGTAGTTTTTAAATTATCAAATAAAAACTATTGTTACTGGGAATAAGTTCGACTAGATTAAATATATCAGAATTGCATGATAACAGTTAATATTTTTTCTTAAGGGTACTGGTAAAAACTACTTTATATATATAGAGAATTAAATATTTATTTCAAGAACATAATTTTCTAATCCAAAATTATCATTTTGCAGGAATGTTGAATCAAATTATTAAAACTATATTTGCATTGATAGTTTTCCACAATCAAATCAGTCAAATGTAATGGTTTTTGATATAACTAAAACACACAGTTACATACTAAAAATCAATTTTATAAAACGTGCCTTTAAACTACTAAACATTCCATTAGTTTTTATTTATTTCTCTTTATTCTAAAATATTTGAGTTCTAGAAAATATAATACACCAGTTGTGTTGATATTTTTGAATGCCATTTTATTTAAGACTGAGTTATTAATGGTTTATGGCGTTTTGTTGTACAACAATTTCAGTAGCAAGTCGGAATTTGTAGTTATTTTTCTTATTAGTGGCATTGATATTGTACAACATTTGTCAATATTGTCACTGTTTGTGCAAGATTAGTTATCTTAGGTTCTTCTATCTATATCTATACTATCTATACAGAAAACTACTGAAAATGATCTCAAGATCCGCACTTTCTACTAATGCCATTATGCCATCCTATTGTAGAAAAATTTGCGAGATTTTCGAAATAAACTGACCGCATACATCTCTCTTGTTGCATAGCAATTATTTCAATTTTTCGAATCAGTTAATATTAGTTTCAATCAAAAAACATGTTGAAATATTAGTAACCTCAAAAAATTATATTTATGGAATAAAAATACTTAGCGTCTAATTATATTTATTATTATATTATAACTTTGGTTAAAATACCATTTCCCATTAATAATGTTTGAAATATGTGAAACGTTTTGATTAAAATCTCTCAAATTTTTCACAAAATCTTCATATTTTAATTTTTAAATAAATTACATCATGGTTACCAAGTCAATAATTGGATTAAATATATATTATATACAAAAATAATCCAAGTGCTAACAAACTACCTCAAAATGTATTTTATTTATAATAAAACCGAGTTAAACAAAAGTTATACATGTTTTATATATACACAAGTACACTGATAATAATTATTTATCTAAATTATAAACATTTATATTACATGAGCAGAAATTATTATAAAATTCTATAAAATCAAATTGAGTAAATGAGAATATATAAAAAAAAATAATTCTGATGTGTACACAAATATTCTATTTAAAGCAATAAAGTCTACTGAACTGTTGGCAAAAATTTGAAATTTTCAATCTAACTATCGGACTAAAGTTTTTCTATAACCAAAAATTTAAAATGATAAACTCACTCTGTTTTTGAAGATTACTCTCATACTCACATCTGTATGTTTTTGAAAACTAACTCTCATACTCACCTCTGTATGTTTTTGAAAATTACACTCATTAAACCAGATTTTAATCTCCTTCTTCAAAGTTTCTAAGTTGGAATTTCTGGAACCGTTGGTGATATTCATACTGAACACACTGTTTACTGTTGCCACTACACCAACACTCACAATGGCTGACGCTCGTTTCGATAACCAAGTTATCGTCTTCAGAGACTGAAGGTAAACTCACTCACTCCACTTTCAGTCTCTGAAAACGATAACTTGGTTATAGAAACACATATCAGACTGTATAATTATGACGATTGGTGTAGTGGTAGTGTAAACTGTGTATTCAGTCCTAAGTTTCTGGTTATATACACAGTAGTTGTTTGTTCCTTTGAAAAACAGTCATAATCGAGTTTGGCATAAGAATAAAGCAATTAGCCACTGTGATTATAATAATTAACAGCCAAAGCAAATTCTGGAGGGTAGAATGAAATGAATACGGGTGGTTTTTAATATCGGGTCTATTAGTTTTATACTCGTCATAGAAAACGCTCATTTATATTAAGCAGCACATACTCTAAACTAATGTTATATATGTTCAGTTCTAACATGTTCAGAATAAGTTGCTTTGCTTTTCTGTAATTGTAATATAATTTGTTTATAAACATAGATTTCCATTAGAAATTATCAGTACCTATACCCGTTCCTTTTACAATGTATCCAATTTGTTTTTCAACAAATCAAAATATTTATTACAAAAGTTTTTACACTGGAAAATCCTTTTTGCAGAATTGAAAGTACTGTTAAAATGTAACTGCTATTATTCTATTAAATATTTTTATGTATATGTTAATTGTTAGATATAGTTTTGTTTACTGTGGCACTGCACTTTATATTTTTAAGTGAAAATAAAACTTATATTCAAACTATACACATTTTGTTTTTTTTTATGAAAGTATCCTTCTACTGACACTATATAGCTGGAGAGCTATATAGTGTCAGTTACATATAGCTCTGCTATAAGTAAATTTATGCCATTCCGTGTAGCAGAGCCACATTTAGCTTGGGAGAAGCCGGAGTATTCAGTTCCCAGCCAGATGTCGAAGAAGGTAGTTCTTGCAGCAGCTGCTGCTTTCGCCGCAGCTATATAGCAAATCTCCAGTGTCACTTTTTGAACTTGTAACATAGCTATATAGCTTATATATATTACATGTAGCTGTGCTACATAGTGTAAACCTTGCTTTACTGAGTAATAATTTTTCGAGGCAAAAAATTCATTGATATTAAGGTAAAAAAGTCATACCTATTTTTTATTTAATATCACTTTTTGTTTGCAATAGAATTTTCAGTAGCTACAATAAGCCGTATGTTTACGTACTTCTACATAAATTTGAATGCTTACATAATTTTCTTTTATAATGTGAATTTATGACAATTAAACTAAAAGCTAACCGCAATCCCGTTTTAAATTTATTCGTTTTGTAATCTAACGGCATCTGTGCGCAGCCTGAGAGAACTTCATGTCATTTGAGTCTATAACCTCTCCGTCTATACAGTTTTTCGACCTTTTTTGCACATCTTGAAACAATTTTTATTTCAATTAAACCTCTATACCAGAATTTAGTAACTTTTTTACAACAAATTGATAAATTGCTGGATGTGTTTTTTTTGCTTCTCTTGGTTGATGAAAAAACAATTGTAGTACTTGTTTGTTAGTTGGTAATTTATTGCCACTGGTTGTTCGGTTGGTCCTCCCAAAAGAAACATTGGATTCCTCAAGCTC